>NC_090336.1:17286342-17968425 GCF_035084215.1 Heptranchias perlo
TTTCACTCAGCCCCCTAACCCCCCCCCATTCACTCTCAGCAACCCCCCCCAATCACTCTCAGCCCCCTAACCCCCCCCCAATCACTCTCAGCAACCCCCCCAATCACTCTCAGCCCCTAACCCCCCCCAATCACTCTCAGCAACCCCCCCAATCACTCTCAGCAACCCCCCCCCATTCACTCTCAGCAACCCCCCCCAATCACTCTCAGCCCCCTAACCCCCCCCCAATCACTCTCAGCCCCCTAACCCCCCCCCAATCACTCTCAGCCCCCTAACCCCCCCCCAATCACTCTCAGCCCCCTAACCCCCCCCCCCAATCACTCTCAGCCCCCTAACCCCCCCCCCAATCACTCTCAGCCCCCTAACCCCCCCCCAATCACTCTCAGCCCCCTAACCCCCCCCATTCACTCTCTGCCCCATAACCCCCCCCCATTCACTCTCAGCCCCCTAACTCCCCCCCATTCACTCTCAGCCCCCTAACCCCCCCCCAATCACTCTCAGCCCCCTAACCCCCCCCCCCAATCACTCTCAGCTCCCTAACCCCCCCATCACTCTCAGCCCCTAACCCCCCCCCCCAATCGCTCTCAGCCCCCTAACCCCCCCCCCAATCGCTCTCAGCCCCCTAACTCCCCCCCATTCACTCTCAGCCCCTAACCCCCCCCAATCACTCTCAGCCCCCTAACCCCCCCCCCAATCACTCTCAGCTCCCTAACCCCCCCATCACTCTCAGCCCCCTAACCCCCCCCCCCAATCGCTCTCAGCCCCCTAACCCCCCCCCCAATCGCTCTCAGCCCCCTAACCCCCCCCATTCACTCAGCCCCCTAACCCCCCCCCATTCACTCAGCCCCCTAACCCCCCCCCATTCACTCAGCCCCCTAACCCCCCCCCATTCACTCAGCCCCCTAACCCCCCCCCATTCACTCTCAGCAACCCCCCCCAATCACTCTCAGCCCCCTAACCCCCCCCCCAATCACTCTCAGCAACCCCCCCAATCACTCTCAGCCCCCTAACCCCCCCCAATCACTCTCAGCAACCCCCCCCAATCACTCTCAGCAACCCCCCCCCATTCACTCTCAGCAACCCCCCCCAATCACTCTCAGCCCCCTAACCCCCCCCCACTCACTCTCAGCAACCCCCCCCCCAATCACTCTCAGCAACCCCCCCCCAATCACTCTCAGCAACCCACCCCCCCATCACTCTCAGCCCCCTAACCCCCCCCCAATCACTCTCAGCCCCCTAACCCCCCCCCCCAATCACTCTCAGCCCCCTAACCCCCCCCCCAATCACTCTCAGCCCCCTAACCCCCCCCAATCACTCTCAGCCCCCTAACCCCCCCCAATCACTCTCAGCCCCCTAACCCCCCCCCCAATCACTCTCAGCCCCCTAACCCCCCCCCCCATTCACTCTCAGCCCCCTAACCCCCCCCCCATCACTCTCAGCCCCCTAACCCCCCCCCAATCACTCTCAGCCCCCTAACCCCCCCCCAATCACTCTCAGCCCCCTAACCCCCCCCCAATCACTCTCAGCCCCCTAACCCCCCCCCCAATCACTCTCAGCCCCCTAACCCCCCCCCCAATCACTCTCAGCCCCCTAACCCCCCCCCAATCACTCTCAGCCCCCTAACCCCCCCCCATTCACTCTCAGCCCCCTAACCCCCCCCCCCATTCACTCTCAGCCCCCTAACCCCCCCCCCCAATCACTCTCAGCCCCCTAACCCCCCCCCCCAATCACTCTCAGCCCCCTAACCCCCCCCCCAATCACTCTCAGCCCCCTAACCCCCCCCCAATCACTCTCAGCCCCCTAACCCCCCCCCCAATCACTCTCAGCCCCCTAACCCCCCCCCCCAATCACTCTCAGCCCCCTAACCCCCCCCCCAATCACTCTCAGCCCCCTAACCCCCCCCCCCCAATCACTCTCAGCCCCCTAACCCCCCCCCCCCAATCACTCTCAGCCCCCTAACCCCCCCCCCCAATCACTCTCAGCCCCCTAACCCCCCCCCCCAATCACTCTCAGCCCCCTAACCCCCCCCCCAATCACTCTCAGCCCCCTAACCCCCCCCCCAATCACTCTCAGCCCCCTAACCCCCCCCCCCAATCACTCTCAGCCCCCTAACCCCCCCCCCCAATCACTCTCAGCCCCCTAACCCCCCCCCCCCAATCACTCTCAGCCCCCTAACCCCCCCCCCCAATCACTCTCAGCCCCCTAACCCCCCCCCCAATCACTCTCAGCCCCCTAACCCCCCCCCCCAATCACTCTCAGCCCCCTAACCCCCCCCCCCCAATCACTCTCAGCCCCCTAACCCCCCCCCCCCAATCACTCTCAGCCCCCTAACCCCCCCCCCCAATCACTCTCAGCCCCCTAACCCCCCCCCCCCAATCACTCTCAGCCCCCTAACCCCCCCCCCCAATCACTCTCAGCCCCCTAACCCCCCCCCCCAATCACTCTCAGCCCCCTAACCCCCACCCGCTCACAAACTCACCAGAAAAAAGTGACGGTGCCGTCGTCGAACACCTCGGACTCGGTGCTGCGCCGGGCCTGCTCCTCCCGCTTGCCGCTGCTCTTCCTCGGGGGCTCTCCCCGCTGCTGCCGGACTCCAGGCTCCGGGCCGCTCGCCAAGCCGTTCGGTTCACCCGCCGGCAGCTTTCTAACCGCACCGCGGTCGGTGATGGCCCCGCGGATCATGGCGGCGGTAAAGCGGGTCCCAGAGCACCGGGCCGCGGTCTCTCCCTCTCCGTCTCTCCGGGGTCCGGGGTCCGGGCTTCTCCGAGTCGATGCGGCGCCAGGTCCCGATCGCTACCCCGCTCCCCGCTGCATCATTGCGCATGTGCGGATAGCAACGGGAAAACGGCCAGAACGAGACTCGGGTGCATCACTTCCGGAACCAAACTGAGGACAGGGTCCAGGTGCTTGCAGTGCCAGGTCCAGGTCCAGGTGCAGGTGCTTGCAGTGCCAGGTCCAGGTGCAGGTGCTTGCAGTGCCAGGTCCAGGTCCAGGTCCAGGTGCTTGCAGTGCCAGGTCCAGGTGCAGGTGCTTGCAGTGCCAGGTCCAGGTGCAGGTGCTTGCAGTGCCAGGTCCAGGTGCTTGCAGGTCCAGGTGATTGCAGTGCCAGGTCCAGGTGATTGCAGTGCCAGGTCCAGGTGATTGCAGTGCCAGGTCCAGGTCCAGGTGCTTGCAGTGCCAGGTCCAGGTGATTGCAGTGCCAGGTCCAGGTGATTGCAGTGCCAGGTCCAGGTCC
The DNA here is from genome assembly GCF_035084215.1 of Heptranchias perlo. Taxonomy (NCBI): domain Eukaryota; kingdom Metazoa; phylum Chordata; class Chondrichthyes; order Hexanchiformes; family Hexanchidae; genus Heptranchias; species Heptranchias perlo. Next base: position 17,289,578 of record NC_090336.1, read on the forward strand.
AGGTGATTGCAGTGCCAGGTCCAGGTGATTGCAGTGCCAGGTCCAGGTCCAGGTGCTTGCAGTGCCAGGTCCAGGTCCAGGTCCAGGTGCTTGCAGTGCCAGGTCCAGGTCCAGGTGCTTGCAGTGCCAGGTCCAGGTCCAGGTGCTTGCAGTGCCAGGTCCAGGTCCAGGTGCTTGCAGTGCCAGGTCCAGGTGCTTGCAGTGCCAGGTCCAGATGCTTGCAGGTCCAGGTCCTTGCAGTGCCAGGTCCAGGTGCTTGCAGTGCCAGGTCCAGGTGCTTGCAGTGCCAGGTCCAGGTCCAGGTCCTTGCAGTTCCAGGTCCAGGTCCTTGCAGTGCCAGGTCCAGGTCCTTGCAGTGCCAGGTCCTTGCAGGTCCAGGTCCTGGTCCTGCAGTGCCAGAGCCAGGTGCATCTTCTGATGCTAGAGTAACTCTAGGCTGCACTGTTCAGTCACATTTATTTAATTAAAAATGAGAACCGTTGTACATCAAAAAGTGATTGCAAATTAGCAGCATCATTGGCAAGTTTATACAATAGGGATGTCTGTACATTTGCTAACAATACATTATCTTTTATATAGCTATAGACCATTCCTCCCTATGATGAAAGTAAACAGAGAACTCATCCTGTTCCATGATAAACCACACCAAATTATTACATAAAGTGGGAGCTTCAAATCTGTACCAAGAGAAAATGTTGTTCAATTGTAGATTCAATTCAGAAGGGTTCTCAAAAGAAGAGGTCCAACTACAGACTATTATCAAGAAAAAAGTGAGTATTATATAGCTGCCAAATCACACCTCAAAACTCTCACATTTGTTCTGCACCTATGGCTGTCTGTACTAGGCTTTATATAGTCTGGAATGAAAAAAAAAACATATAGCGCCTTTCAAAACCTCAAGACATCCCAAAGCGCTTCACAGACAATTAATTACTTTTTGAAATTCAGTCACTGTTGTAATGTAGGCAAACGCTGCAGCCAATTTGTCCACAGCAAAGTTCCGCAAACAGCAAAAGATAAATGATCAGTAAATCTGTTTCTTATTGGTGTTGGTTGAGGGATAGATGCTGTGCAGTACTATATGCTCAAGTCTGTGGAGTGGGATTTGTTTTGTCATGTTTAATCACATGTATACTTCATACAAACAACTGTACCCTGGAAATAATGAATTGCTGATCTCAATTATAATTAATTAGAATATTATGTAACAAAAGGAAGTAAACAGCTATTAAAAAAATTCAAAATAGATTTCCCCAAACAGCTATAAATAGCACCCCGTGCAGCACAGTTTGCTGCATTACCATCCAGTACGAAAATGTCATGTAACCTCACATAATCTTTTATGTAAGTCAGATAACAAGGACAAAATAGATTGATTTCTAGTCCACAAATTAATCTGGTGACTATTTTGGGTCTATCATCTTTGCTTTTGGCCAAGACACAGACTCAATGGTAATGCTCTCATCTGTCATTAGAGTCTGATCCTACTTTGTGCCAGCAGTTTCACACATCAAAAACTTCTCCCCACCTGGTGTATCAGAATCACTCCTTTCCTGGTTCTTCCTTAGATCTGCACAGGAATCTTTCTTAATACCCTCCATGGCCATGAGCAATCGGCTGGACACGCTCCTGCCCTAATATCGTGTGAGATTGTTTGCGTGAGCAACCTCAGGTATTAACTGTAGTTGGTTCTGGATCCTGAAGACAACATTGCTTAGCCTGTGGATGATAAGGGTTTATTCCATGTTCATTTAACTATACAATAGGCTTCATGTCTTATTTGTATCAAGAGCCAATATGTTCTTACATTACCTAAAATAGAATTAAGATTTTTATAATGTGAAATGTAGCATATTTGTGGAATTATGACTTTTGGCTCTGCACAAGAACACATGGCGATTCCTATTCTTAGACTCTGACTAGCAAACATGCAGATATTTGTCACTCTTCAGTGCTGGAGCCTGATAGAAACTATCCTCTCCTCAGTTTTCTTTCAGGTTAGAGGCTTATATGCTGTTGACTATATTGCTGAATAAGCATTGGCTTATATTACAACATTCTCTGTTATTGATTGTGTTGTATTGATTCTGTTTGTTCATTATAACTAAAGCCATATTAAGTGCTATATAAGTGTTCACTATTTACATTTAGGGTTAATTATTTTCACAATGTGTTCACTGTCAATGTGGGATGTATTGGAGTCCAACAATAGGAGACTTAGTATGCTGCATGTATTTTTTTTCTAAGTTGATTTTATTTTGCCTGGTAAAATCTAAAGAGACAGTCTGAAAACCCTGCTACTCTTATCGATGAGTAAACTTCTAACTTACTGGCAATTACAATTAGAAGAGGAACGCCTCCTTTTTTCCTCTTGTTGTACACTGGAAGATTTGTATTTTTTGTTGGGATGACAGGAGACTGCATATCTGTATCCTTGGTCAATAGGATGTGAAATTTGATGGGGACAATATGCAGGTTCAGGTGATTTTCCCTTGGTTCCAGGTTCTCTCCAATAAGCTTCGGAGGTCTTCTCTTTAAGCCTTGTGCCTCGTAGGGAACTCTGGGAAAGCCTCGATTATGGTTTGTTCTGAAGGGCAGTACTACCTTTCTGGAATGGTATGGGAAAGCTTTTTGCTCAATCTCCTGCAGCATCTCCCTCTCTGTTACCATGCACTAAATTAATTCAAAGCCAGGAAATGTACCCAGAGTGTCAGCAATCTGTAGCAGTGAGTCCTTTCTAAATTACATTGAGCCATTTTCTGTGCAGGGACCATAGGTGAAGCCCAATCATCTTCTAGACTTTTCTTACTTTTTTCTCCATTGTGCCATGGGTAATCTGCTCATTGGGTTACAAAATCAACCATCCATATGATGTAGGATTTTTTTCTCTATTAAAGATATTTAGAAGACCCAGAAAACATCTTAGAATCCACTTAGTAAACTTAGCACATCTACTGAATGTTGAAATATTGTTGATTGTTGTGCTGTAACATGTCCAGCAAACACGCAGACACAAGAAGAGTTTCCGGTTTCCTTGTCACCTCAGCTCCTTGAGTGAAAAGGATTTGGACAGTGTGTAGCACTTGCTGTACCAGCTCATGGTTTGTTTGCTCATATGTTTGAAAAAGATCGCCAGTTCATCTGGAAGATTTGTTACCCACAGGGGAGCTACCCCCTTCTGAATGATGATAACTCTTCTATGTTGATGCAGTGACATTCCCCCATAACTTGCAGAAGGGCTCATTGTTAATCTACAGGAGCCCCAACCAACCAGCAAGAGCGGCTTAGTTCCTTGAGGGGAAGGAAGAGAGAATGTTGCGAGGTGTATGCAATATGAATCTACAACATTTCTCAAAATGCATTCGATTACAGTAGAACTGCCATTATCTGAGCTTTAATTATCCACCTTCTCAAATATCGACCAGAAATTTAGTTGGATAAAGCCATGTGTGAGATGTCTTATTTTTTTTTCAAAAAATATACTTTATTCATAAAATTTTCAGCAGTTCATACAATACAGTTCTCATATCACATTCCAAACATACACAATATCAATTATGCAATTTGCAGGTTACATCAAGTACAGTTCAATGAAACACATTGGACATCATTACAGTTCATGACACTCTAGGGTGCCTCATTGCATCACAATCAATACAGGTGATTCATTACAGGTTCATTGCAGATTTATTGCGGGTACATTACATCAATTTTGAATTTTACATTCTGCCCGAGGGGGTTTTTCCCTGATTGCAGCCCCTCGGTATACAATGGCGGGAAGGCTCTAAACAGTTGCCTTTCCCCACAGAGCCTTTGCGGCGGCCGCACCCATCCTCAGTGCGTCCCTCAGCACGTAGTCCTGGACCTTGGAATGTGCCAGTCTGCAACACTCGGTCGAGGACAGCTCCTTGTACTGGAAGACCAGCAAGTTTCGGGCAGACCAAAGGGCGTCTTTCACCGAGTTGATGGTCTTCCAGCAGCAATTGATGTCCGTCTCAGTGTGCGTCCCCGGGAACAGCCCGTACAGCACAGAGTCCTGTGTTACGGAACTGCTCGGGACGAACCTGGACAGATACCACTGCATCTCTCTCCAGACCTTCTTTGCAAAGGCACATTCCAGAAGGAGATGGGTGACGGTCTCGTCTCCACCGCAGCCTCCTCTGGGACAGCGCGCGGTGACGCTGAGAGTCCGGGAGTACATGAAGGATCTGACGGGAAGGTCCCTTCTCACCACCAGCCAAGCTAGGTCTTGGTGCTTGTTTGAAAGCTCTGGCGATGAGGCGCTCTGCCAAATGACATTGACAGTCTGCTCGGGGAACCAACCGACAGGATCCACCATCTCCTTTTCCCGCAGGGTCTCGAGGACGTTACGTGCGGACCATTTAGACAGCTAGCTTTCACGAACCTCCTCCTGTCTGATAGAAATCAATTGCACTCCCTGAGAAAGATTACATTCAATTGATGCCATTTGTGTTGTGGTTGTGTTCATTCCCATACCTGAGGTATTGCTATGCCATCCATACATATAAGATCAGAATTTAGGGGGTCTCAATAATCTACCAAGTTTCATTTTGAGGGGGTGGATATTGTAGATAATGGAGGTTTCGCTGTACCACATTTGCATATTATAGTTCTCCCATCTGTCCTACCTAAGAGAAGAGATTCCTGTTTTCCGTACCGTGACGCCCCTCTGCTTGGGGGTCCCTTTTTCACTAATAAGTGTGTTATTGGAGCAGCTCTTTAGTGAGAGAGAGATTCAAAGAGGCAGACGTGACAAATTACGGAAATGTCCTGTTTAATGTCCTATCTCTAAATATATATATTAAGGGGGTTGTAGCTATCCCAGTACTTTGATCACGTTAAATTAGGTACTGCATGCTGAGAGAGATTCTCCGCTGTGCTTGTGTCCCTGTATGGATAAGGTGAGAAAATGTTAAAGTATTCACAGCATAATAAAATTAATTACTACCAGACAAATGTGTCTGGGAAAACAGTTGTAACGTCAAACCAGATGATAGAAATTCAACATTGATCACTGGGCCTGCAATTGTTTACATATGTTCATGAGTTTGTATGTGTCCCAATGGGGCTCCTGTGAGCAAGGCTCTTACATTTTGGCTATAGCCTTAATGGATGTGGATTGCTAGGCTGCTAATCTTCAGGATGTCTGTGTGCCTTTGAAACCTATTTGTGATTGGCAGCTGTATTTAATTGTGAAAGATACCCTTTGTCTCAGTTCAGACTTCAAAGCAAAACACAAAATTATTATTCACCCAGGGCATGGCATCTGCAGAAAGACCAAATGGCAACACAACATATAACTGTGTGTGCGTGTAATGAAAACTACTGAAATTTGAACAACATTCCAGCGTCCAAGGACGTAAATTCAATTGAAAAAAAATTAAAGCACTAAACAAGGCCAAAAGAAATAGGAGAATAGAAGGGTTTTGTTTTAATATATGTTAAGTTTACAGTTACATCACAGGCCAGGTTATACCACACTTTGAGAAAAATGGAGAGCAATGCAGTAGCACTGGACTCCTACTAGGAAGAGGGGAAGAGGACCTTATTCACACACCATTAGAACAACTGGCTGGGTATATTTTTTTCTCCCACTGTCTTTCCTCTATTCCCTTCTTGCTGAAGTCCCTTCCTCCCTCTCCGCATTTTTGTTTCTTATCTGCTTTATAAGATTAGATCTTGGCTGTACAGCAAGTACTGAACAAAATGTACATTTATGTTGTGCGTAAAAAAAAATGAAGAATATCAAATGTCTTTTTTTTTTAAAATCAACTTCCATTGCAAAGCGTATCATGATACCCTGGCACCCTAGAATGCTAGAAAATCATACAGCACAAAAGGAAGCCATTCGTACTATCGTGCTTGTGCTGGCTGTTTGAAAGAGCTACCTAATTAATCCCACTCCCCCACTCTTTCCCCATAGCCCTGCAAATTTTCCCTTTTCAAGGATATATCCAATTTCCTTTTGAAAGTTATTATTGAATCTGCTTCCATCACCCTTTCAGGCAGTGCATTCCAGATCACAACAACTTGCTGCATTGTTGCTCCACATTTCATGTCTGGTTCTTTTGCCAATTATCTCGAAATTGGCAAACTTTGAGATGATTGTGATATGACTTTGGAGGCTGATTATTTTGTAAATTCCTGTCACTGGAATTCTGCAGGCTCTATGACATCACGAAGCATTACATCATAACTGAACGTATCTGTGTTCTAGCAACATGACTTTGAAACAACACTTGTTTGAATATGACCCAACCATGTTCCACGGTCTTCTCTGAACCGAAAACTGGACGAGAGAGATGACTGAGACATTACCCTAGCAGATCCTGGCAATTTGTTGCCATTATCGTATACTTTTTCTTAGGTTACACACCTGAACGAAAGTGATCTATTGAAAATATTTGGCGCTGAGTTTTTTTATTTATCAAAATGGAAGTTATTTTCAAAACTATTTGGCAGTCCTCAGAGTTTGAGAGGGGTGAGATCGAGGAAGCATGGCTCTATCCTGAGACACAACAAATATCTCACGTGGGCTCCGAAGAAACTCTGGCTGTTTTAAACTGGTAATGGACCTTTTTGGGGGGGGTGGGGGGAGCGTAAATAATAAAGTGTATTATTCTTATGCAAATCATGAATGATAATTAATGGCAGGTTCTATGACCCTCACTTTTTCAATGAGAATTTAATTGTTTTTATCAGACATTCTCAATGAGGGAGCAAGAAAAGATATAGGATTCTACCTTCCTTCAAACTCAATCTATGATTGAATACTCAGCTCACTGAGTATTCAATGGTGGAGCTGAATCTCCACGTTTGACAATTAAAAACAATTTTTATGACATGCCTGAAGGAAATCTCTAACATTTTTATCCTCTTGTTTAACAGGCTGAACAATTATACTGTCGGCTCTGCTGCTGACCCCTTAGACATCATGTGGGTTGGGTTGAAACGAACTTATGGTTGCTCAGATATTTCAATTAAAAATATTATAAATAATGCCAAAAAGAAAAGTCAAGAGGTAAGTAGAGTTGAGTGAGGTTTGCAGTCCTTGGTGCAGTGTCAGAATAATGTAAAATGAAAATGTCTAGTTACTTTGACCTTCCTGGAGCTTAATTTGCCAATGATTTCTTTGGTCCCTCTTTTTGGTCCCTTCCAATCCTCACCTCTTCTGCGTTGTCCTCTTTCCCTTGTGAAGTATCTCCCCTTAGATATTCTTTTGTGTGAAGAATGCTATAAAAATGAAAGCTGTTCTTGTGGTATAAAGTCCCTTTTATTTTAAAGTGTTGTTTATTCACATTGATACAACAATATTTAGAATGAGTGCAATATAAAAATGGCTTAGGAATTGGCATACCCAGGATGTCATGTAAGCTTTAAACAACACCTGCACAACCTGGAGGCATTGGCATGCCTGATGATGGGCCTACAGGTTCTCAATCTCTGTTGCAATATTAATTGATGATGGCCTAGAGAATACTTGACAGTACTTTGACCCTGTTTGCTATTTCTTCTCAGTATGACTGTGAAGATGTTGAAGCATCAGTAGATAGCATACGACGCAAAGCAGCTGCTGTAAGGGAAAACTCCTCCCTGCTAGAGGTAAGCGCCTTACAGCCAATGAAGTACTTTTTGAAGTGTAGTCACTGTTGTAATGTAGGAAACGCGGTGGCCAATTTGCACAAAGCAAGCTCCCACAAGCAGTAATGAGATAATGACTAGATAATCTGTTTTTAGCGATGTTGGTTGAGGGATAAATATTGGCCAGGACACCGGGGAAAACTCCCTGCTCTTCTTCAAAATAGGGCCTATGGGATCTTTTACGTCCACCTAAGAGGGCAGACAGGGCCTCGGTTTAACATCTCATCTGAAAGACGGCACCTCCAACCGTGCAGCGCTCCCTCAATACCGCACTGGAGTATCAGCCGAGATTTGGTGCTCAAGCCTCTGGAGTTGGGCTTGAACACATAACCTTCTGACTTGGAGGCAAGAGTGCTATTGCTGAGGCTCGACTAACACCTAACATGTTTAACTGCATGTAAAAGAAATTTTGACATTGTATTTATTTAAATATTAGAATATAAGTTAAATAAGTCACGTGTTTGATGTAGGGTTTCCTTCAAAAGGCTATCCTTGTTCATAACCGCATATTGTGTAAAAATGTTAGCTGCATGTGTATCATTGCTATAGTGCATGACAGTGTTCAGAATATCTCAGAGAAAGGCCCACCACGCCCTCTATACTTTTCTCCCGTGCCAGCTTAAATTGCGACAGCTCTGCAAACGAATCAAAGAGGATACGATGAAGAAACACAAAAAGATTAAAGTCGATTTGAGCAAGAAGCTCAGAAAGAAAAGCCTGACCGACGAGATTGGCTCGTCAAACAGTCACAACCCCAACGAAAGTTTATGCCAGACGCTTGAATACGTTGTTGCTACTATGTCCGACCTGGAGGTAATGATGACAGACATGATAAACACTATAGAGGAGCATTCCAATACAGACAGAATACCAGAGAAGGACCTCGCAGCATCCAGGAAAGAGTCCGAAACTAGAAATACGCCACACAAACCCAAATCTTTATCATCGGTGTTAGAGGAAGTCAGGTAACCCCATAGCGTTAACATATTTCTGATAACGATAGGACTGTTAGAATTACACAGGATTGCAGAGAATTTACAGCACAGAAACAGGCCATTTGGCCCAACTGGTCCGTGCTGGTGTTTATGTTCCAAACGAGCCTCCTCCCATCCTACTTCATTTAACCATATCAGCATAACCTTCTATTCCTTTCTCCCTTATGTACATATCTAGCTTCCCCTTAAATGCATCCAGGCTATTCGCCTCAACTACTTGTGGTAGCAAGTTTCACATTCTAACCACTCTCTGGGTAAAGAAATTTCTCCTGAATTCCCTATTGGATTTATTAGTGACTATCTTATACATATGACCGTAGTTTTGGATTCCCTCATAAGCTAAAACATTCTCCCTACTCCCACCCCATCAAACCCCTTTATAATTTTAAAGACCTCTATTAGGCCACCCCTCAGCCTTCTTTTTTCTGGAGAAACGAGCCCCGGCCTGTTCAGTCTTCCCTGATGGTTATAACCTCTCAGTTCCATAAATCTTTTTTGCACCTTCTCCAGTGCCTCTATATACTTTTTGTAATATGGAGACAAGAACTGCACACAGTACTCTAAGTGTGGTCTCACCAAGTTTCTCTACAACTCTAACATAACTTCTCTGCTTTACTATTCTATTCCTCAATTGACAGAGCAGAACCGCGGGATTGGAATTCTAGATCACAGAGCTGACAAGGAATGCAGAAATTGGGCGTTCTTGTATTCTTATATACAGTCCCCACCACTTAACCATCCATGCTCATCGCGGCCGGCCGCCTACATCAGGCAGATGGTGCTAACCATCACCATAGGAGTCAATCACAAAGGCACCACTTATTGATAGAACGATTGAATCATATTCCTTGGTAATTTGACACTTGATTCAGCTGGTAGATTGTTAACGTGTCATGTAGTTGCTTAGCAAACATTGTTCCCGCTGTGAGGACTTAGACAGGGGCAAAACGTTTGAAAGATTAAAGCAAACGGAGGATACTTGCTGGGTGGTGGCCTTCAAAGGTGCCCCCTCTAATGCCCCCTACAAATCCGTGGCCATCTCCTCATACTGCAACAGTTCCTTCAGCACAGCTGGCTCACCGCCTGTTCTGCTTCTCTTCTGATGACTATCAGCACCCCTGGCCTGAAAGCAGAGAACATTAATGAAGATGTTAGCAAATGCCCGAGCTCCCCAAACAGCACCAGTATGTCATGACCACCAACCTGCTTGGGCCAGGTCTGCCCTCATTAAGTTGTAGGGTGTTTTTTTTCTGACGTGGTTATTTTGCTGATGATCTGTGAGGTGTTGTGTTCCCACTATTATTGTCCCCCCTCCCCCCAGAAACGTGAGCAACAGCCCTTGAAGAGATGCTGGTTTGCCCGATTTTCCAACTTGCAACCAATTAGATTGCAGGCCTGATGCCCTCCACACTTCTTCCTTGAACAGGGAGCCTGTTCTGATGACGGGGGTGACTTGCCTCTGAAAATGCAGCCAAATGCAACCCCAATTTTGCTGGCATTGAAACATCGGGCCTTAGCAGTCCTGCCCACACGTGCCCTATGCAGTGGCCCAACACACCATTACCAACGATGCCCCCTGCACTGCTTCAACCACCATGGATGCCTGTCTTTTATTCTGCTGCTGCTGTTTTCCTGTGTGAGCAAGAGAAAACTCTCTGATAAAGTTGAAATAAAGTGCCGTCATCTGCTTCTATTAGTGATCAGTATGTGTGCAGCAGTCTCCAATCCAGGCCTGGAGTTTGCCATGACTATTAAATTAAGATTGACTCAGAAGATCCCTGGCTGTGTGTAGGACGTTCAAGCACAAAGCCTTCTGTGCAGCAAGTCTGTCTTCAGAGAAGCCGGGCTTGGACTTCCTGTCCACCTGCTTTTAAATGGACAGGAGTGGCAAACAACTTTCTTTTGCCAGATAAAGGAATTTTGCTCGTCAAATGATGATTTTTTTTCCATCAGCAGATGGTGCTGTCCTACATAGTATTCCTAGATCATGATTTCTCCCTGTAGGTTATCGCCTCCCCAAATCTTCCAGTACTTTTCTGATGGTATTCCCTGTATATTTTTTATATGTTATTGTGCACAGTTGGAATGCACCAGAGAAACATATAAATGGCAGCGTTCAGTGTTGGCAAAATGGTATGGAGATGACTGGAGGGTCGAACTTCTCTCTGCTATGGTCTTGAGTGTGGTGTGTAGAATTGGGTTGAAAAAAAGAATTGAAGTGAAATCACTCCTTTTACAGTATAACTGTGCCTTTATTCCTGTTCAGAGTTATTATAACTCAGCATAAATCAGTGTAAACAATTGGGGCTCAAGGAAACGCTTGTTTCTAGCTTGTTGATCCTGCACGTCTCAGCCTGGAACTTACCCAGTGGATTTCTTCCAGTAAGAAGCCCCCTCTCTAGTGGATACATTCACAATCACATCAAGGTCTGGAGTTTCCTCTGCATTTGCGCCTAGAAAAGCCCGTAATCTTGGCACAAAGCAATTACACGGCTTAAAAGATTGCGGTATTTTGGGCGTGTGTGAGTTATGCGCGTAATTAATCTTCGCCCACAAAAATGGTCACTCCCCTGACTCTCAAATGCAAGTATCCTCCAGTTGTGCTTGTTTAGGGGTCTGTCAAAACTGCAACCAGATTTTCAGGCACAGCAGGAAACTATCATTTTTCTGGTTTTTAATTGAAATTTTTTGAGCCTTTTTTGAAAGAAAAAATTATCCTCAGAGACCCGCTCTGTATTTTCTGTTTCAATGAATTTTTATGGCATAAGTATCAGTCACATTAAAAATTGAAAAGCTTCTCCCATTGCAGGTTCTTAAACATGCTGGGCCTGATGTGCATGAATGACGGTGAAATGAGTTGAAACTTTATTTTTAAGACTCAAAGAAGAAATGTGCTGGTGTCAGTTCAGCGTTTCCTTGAGCCCCAATTGTTTACACTGATTTATGCTAATTTATGCCCATTGTAAATTTGGGTGTATTCCAATGAGATTGGGCAGAAACGTGAGCGTAACTTGACATTGGCAAAATGGGCACAGCTTCGGGTGCAACTTCCGGGTTGTGCCCACGAAGGAAACCACAGGCCAATGTAGTCTTAAAGCTTAAACACTACAGGGGCAACTTTTCAAGTACACGGTGGCAGCATTGTGAACCTTATCTCCTGGCCAGGCATCTCAGGGAACAACAGATGTGCTACCTATTTATATTCTAGCCGTTCAAAGGCAGGGCACCTGTGATTTTCTGATACCTGCTGCCGGAAACTTCAGGAATTGTGCCGTATTTTTTTTTTTGCTCCTGGCTGCTCTCAACTTTGTCTGTCAACTCCATTTCCCCACTTTTGATCCATATCCCTTAAAAGCTTTACCTAACAAAAATCTATCGATCTCAGTCTGGAAATTTTCAATTGCCCCAACATCCATTACTTTTTGGGGGAGAAAAAACTGGAATTCCAGATTTCTACTACCCTTTGTGTGAAGAAGTTCTTCCTGACATGACCCTTGAGCAGCCTAGCTCTAATTTTAAGGTTATGCCACCTTAATCTGGACTCCCTCACCAGAGGAAATAGTTTCTCTCTTTCTACCTTTTCAAATCCTTTAATCATCTTAAACACCTCAATTAGTTTGCCCCTTAATCTTCTATATTCAAGGGAATACAAGCTTAGTCTATACAACCTGTCCTCAGAACTTAACCCCTTTAGCCCCGGTTTCATTCTACTTCACTCCCCTCTACTTTGGATCTTATTTTGCTTCTCCTCTTTCCAGTCCCCCACCTCCATCTTAAAGCCTTTTCATTCCCTTGCTCGACTGATCTTCGTGCAACATGCAGCCGTTTTTCACCTCTTTCCAGCTTGTTTCAGTAAACGTGCTTGCATGCATCAAACCCATTAGTTCCTCTCTGTGAGAGGAGACATTTGACCCTCCCTCTATATTTGCTCAGTCCTACAAAAGGGACTCGCTTATAGTTCCCAGTCCTGACAAAGGGTCCAGACTTCAAACATTAACCTGTATTTTGTCTTTACAGATGCTGACCGGCCTGCTGCTTATTTCCAGCATTTTCTGTTCTTATTTCAGAATAGCCGGGTTTGTCCTTTTTTTCTGCCTGTGTACTCAGTTCTCATTAACTCAGATGCGGGGCTCACTGACTTCGCCATCTGCTGGTGGAAGCACCATGCTAAAGAAACCAAAATAAAAAATTACCTCAGCCTGTCTTTTACTTTAAGTTAGTAAACAGGTTTCAGGCAAGCCACTAAACAATTCGGCTGAGGCTGCTCAGAGCCGTTGTTCCCTTAACAGCCTTGTTCCATGGCATCTTTTTACAACAGATGGGCTTCACACTCGTGAAATATATTGGGGTCAATTCTACGGGTCAGTGTTCCTGTGGCAGGACTTCACGCGATGAAAGGGCGGATTGGACACGGAAATCGGCTCGCCCAATTTGCAGCCTTCCCCAGTTGTCTGGTTGTTTATCAATTGGGGGGAAGCACGAATCGGGCGCTCCGCGTGCAATTGTCCAATTGGCCCTTCTGTCAGGTGAGGCTCAGAGAAGGAGCACCAAATTTTAAGATTTACCTCATAAAATTTTGCTGAGATTGGCAAATTTCCAGCACAGCGGTACAGACAAACAACTAGTAAAAATTATAGCCTTAGCTAGAAAACTTTCCATTTCAGAACACGAGAAGGGCTAAGGTTAAGATTAGGCCTATCAGCCAGTTAATACATCCCTCTTGTAACCTAGCTCTCAAACCGTAGTATCCAGTTGCCTTTTCAGTGTCCCTTGGGCTTTGTTTTTCCCACAACAGATTATTCCAAACACTTACCACTCTTTGCTCATAGAACTTCCTACTAACATCTTTTTAAAAAAATTACTTTTGTACTAACTTTAATATCGGTCCCCCTAGCCCCACATGCTTGGATAAGCTTATTGCTGGGCCTACTAAATGGGAGGGGGAGGGGGATAGGAAGGAAGGGGCATTCTGTCCATTTCAGGACGACCTCTTATGCCAATTTGCAATTCGCTATCTGTGACCATTCCAGGAAGACGCTGGTAGATTTTAACTCAGAGTACCATCAGGACACGGTCCTTACGGAAGAGATGTTCAAGCAGACAGACAAAGTCAAAGAGAAGATGAGCAATCTACTACACCAGTGGGAAGTTAGTCAAGAGCAAGAGACCAGTTTGCATAAAATGCTTGGGGACTTCAGAACTGAAACGAATGACGTTTCCATCAGGTAAACAGGGAGAATCATTGCTTCATTCCTCACCTAGTGTGTAACTAAAGATTTGTTCCCTTAACCTGGAGCTGATGGACACCCATGCCTGGGAGTGCTTCACAGTCTGAGTTTTTAGGGCCGATTTTAACCGTCAGCCTCATCCCCCTCCCCCACTGCCCGGGCGCCCGGCGGTCAATGGTTTTGGCGGGGGAGGTAAGATGATGGGGGGGGGGGTTCAATCCATATTCCTGATACCTTCCTACACCACCCCCACCACTATTTATACATGCCCGAATTCAGACAGAGCAGCGGGGCATAATTTAAATGCCAGTGTCATGGTGCAATGAAGTCATCAGGATGCTCACACCATTTTAACCAAGAGCCCGACTAAGGCCCGCATGGTCTTCAGCCTGCCAAGTAAGTGGATTTTTAAAACTGAAATCAATGAAGTGTACAATTGGGCGGGGTACAAAACGGGCGTCTGACTCGAAGTCTCCCCGTTCCTGCCAGGCGGGTTAGGTTAAAATCAGAGTTGGTACATCCTGCACCTTGCACAATGGTATGCTCTGACACTGCATTTCCCATGCCCCTCACTGTAATACTTTGTTACTGTATAGCCCATGCCCCTCACTACAATACTCTGTCATTGCATATCCCACACCCCTCACAACAATACTCTGTTACTGCATAAACCACACCCCTCACTATAACATTCTCTGATACTGTATATCCAATGCCCCTCACTATAACATACTGTGACACACTCTTGTATGGCACTCTGGGACACACTGTAATATGTTACACTGTGACACACTGTGATATGTTACACTGTGACACATTCTGTAATGTATTACACTGTGACACATTCTGTAATATGGCACGCTGTGACACATTCTGTAATATGTTACACTGTGACACACTGTAATATGTTACACTGTGACACATTCTGTGGTATGTTACACTGTGACACATTCTGTAATATGTTACACTGTGACACACTAATATGTTACACTGTGACACATTCTGTGATATGTTACACTGTGACACATTCTGTAATGTGTTACACTGTGACGCATTCTGTGATATGGCACGCTGTGACACATTCTGTGATATGTTACACTGTGACATATTCTGTAATGTGTTACACTGTGACACATTCTGTAATGTGTTACACTGTGACACATTCTGTGATATGTTACACTGTGACACATTCTGTGATATGTTACACTGTGACACATTCTGTAATGTGTTACACTGTGACACATTCTGTAATGTGTTACACTGTGACACACTGTGATATGTTACACTGTGACACATTCTGTGATATGTTACACTGTGACATATTCTGTAATGTGTTACACTGTGACACATTCTGTAATGTGTTACACTGTGACACATTCTGTAATGTGTTACACTGTGACACATTCTGTGATATGTTACACTGTGACACATTCTGTGATATGTTACACTGTGACACATTCTGTAATGTGTTACACTGTGACACATTCTGTGATATGTTACACTGTGACACATTCTGTGATATGTTACACTGTGACACATTCTGTAATGTGTTACACTGTGACACATTCTGTGATATGTTACACTGTGACACATTCTGTGGTATGTTACACTGTGACACATTCTGTAATGTGTTACACTGTGACGCATTCTGTGATATGGCACGCTGTGACACATTCTGTGATATGTTACACTGTGACATATTCTGTAATGTGTTACACTGTGACACATTCTGTGATATGTTACACTGTGACATATTCTGTGGTATGTTACACTGTGACACATTCTGTAATGTGTTACACTGTGACACTTTTCTGTGATATGGCACGCTGTGACACATTCTGTGATATGGCACGCTGTGATTCACTGTGATATGTTACACTGTGACACATTCTGTAATATGTTACACTGTGACACACTGTGATATAGCACACTGTGACACACTCTTGTGACAGCACACTATGACACACTTGTGATATGGCCCACTGTGACACACTTTATGATGTCACACTGTGACACATTCTGTGACGTGGCACACTATGACACACCTTGTGACATGGCATACTGTGACACACTCTGAGACATGGCACACTGTGATGCACTTACAATATATCTAAGCAAGCAATACAACAATCACTATTTACTAATAGATGCTACGACTGATAACTATCATCTGAAACTGCGGCATCCAAATTATGGCCCTCAGTTCCACTTGCACTGATACACCTTACTTTCTGGTTTCTTCGGTTTGAAGTT
The DNA here is from genome assembly GCF_035084215.1 of Heptranchias perlo. Classification (NCBI taxonomy): domain Eukaryota; kingdom Metazoa; phylum Chordata; class Chondrichthyes; order Hexanchiformes; family Hexanchidae; genus Heptranchias; species Heptranchias perlo. Next base: position 17,305,716 of record NC_090336.1, read on the forward strand.
AGAGGTCCTGGAGGTTTGGAAAGGGCTATTCTGAACACCACATTCTGTTAGTATCTGCACCTTGTGTTATTTGCAAATTACAGGGAACTTGGATGTCAACTTTATAGGTGGCCCCATTGTATGCAATTATGTGGCCCGCAAAGACAAAAAGCTGGAACACCCCTGACAGTCTCCTATTCAGTGATCCACCTGCTTAATATAGTTTTAATTAGCTTGACGAGATGACGTGTTAAATAGCGCATTTCCGTGTAGTGTAAACTTCTTGAATTCAATGGAATGAAAATCGGGCATGTTTTACAATGAGTGGTGATCTGCCACTTTGCCACTCAGGTGGTGAAAGTGAAAATTATCCCCTGGGAATCAGATGCCCCGGAAAGGTAGAGAGTTGGGAAGCTTGGACAATGGAGAGCAGCGAAGCCTGAAAAGTGAGGAGTTTTGGACAGGCAGGGACTTGGGCGGGGTTAAATAGTAGCAAGAGAGGAAGTTTCAAGAGTGTAGCTCTTGTTGTTAAGTTTAGTTAGTAACAAACTAGAAAAAAATTTCAGAGCTTCAAAGCGTGTGGTGTGTATTGATCAGCCATTTTAGTATACTGCACGCAGCTGTCAATCGTACAAGCATTTCCAGGTCAGAGAGAACAGTCAAGAAACTTCCCCTACTTAACTATTGAGACAAAGTTACACCATTGATATGGACAGCACAAAGGACTAAGTATTGGAGGGTGGAGTGCAGAGATGTCTGAAGAATGTGGAGGTCTGGAGATTCGGGTGGTGGGGAGACCTGAAGAGTGGAGGGTCGAGTAGGAACACGTTAAAACTGATCTGGGCATAACAGGCTCAGCTTGTCCAGACTACCCAACAAATCTTGGAGACCTGTCAATGTGTTTGGTTTGGACAGGCACGGTTTATCTGACTGTCCAGATTCTCTGCAAGTGAAGTCCCTGAGGGGGTAAAATTCAATTGACTTCAATGGAAAAAGGAATCAGGCAGGGTGTCTGATGGGCGGCCAATCCATTGCCACCTGCTGAAATTAAATTTTACCCCCTCCATGTAACATCAAAAAAGAACCTCTTCAAACCTTTGTAGTCACTGCAGTTCAAAATATAGTAATGAGGTAAGCAGAGATACATCGGTAATACTCATAATATTTAGGATTACAGGCAGTGCAGATGAACATAATTTCCTTTAATACATTTAGATTGTTTTCCTGCGTGCACTAAGACCTGGCACTAACCGAATGTTTTATAACTGAATTTCCAGCATGAATGAGTCATCTGAAGCAATGTCAAAAATTGCAGCAGACACAAGTGATCTTGCAGGAGCACACACACTGTTAGAAGCTATCCTGGTCGAGCTACACAGAGCCAATGACCTGAGTCAAAAAAGCAGCTACTTGCTGACCAAACCCCAGAGTGGAAAGTAAGCAGCAAAATAAAGAAGCAAAATGGAACAGTTACTATACTATGTATTAGATGTCTAGAAATACTGTGTAATATTAATAATATTATCCACATTAGATCTGTGGGAATACTGTATAATATTAATATACTCTGCATTAGATCTATGGGAATACTGTAATAATATTAATAGTCTCTGATTTAGGTTGTGGGTATATTATATTATAATACCAATATACTCACATAAGGTAGAATAATATTAATATACACTGTATTAGATCTGTAGCAATATTATAATATGAATACATTCTACATCATATCAGTTGGAACATAGAAATGTTGTATCATGTGTGGGGATAAGTGGAGTTGTTCTGTATAAACTGTGAATCTTTTAAAGGAATTACTGCCTTGAACATCATGTCTATCACATCAGGACTCAGGTTAGTATCTGTAGTTTTAGATGGAATTAACTTGAGGTACAGATGCAGTAGTTTTATGTTGTTTTTATCCCCATTTTGTCGTTTATGATAAAGACAGGATGATACAGGATGTTCATGCGAGTTAACTGTGCAACTGTTATTACCTTGCATAGAGAATAATGTATAGCTCTCAGTGAATCACAAGCCTGCAATCTAACAAAGTCTGCAATTGATGTGATATTTCGTGGTGCAGAGCCTGTTACACTCAGAATTAGAAGGTGAATATATTTCCCTTGTGCAAATTCTAATGCTTTTACCACCTGTGGACTCATCACAACAGTGACAGGAATCTGTGGGATTCTGCTCAATATTATATACTCCATATCAGATATAAAAATATCTATATACTCTGTATTATAGAGTCATAGAGTCATAGAGTTATACAGCACGGATAGAGGCCCTTCGGCCCATCGTGTCCGCGCCGGCCATCAGCAGTTATAAGAATATTAATAAACTCTGTATTAGTTATAAGAATATTACTATACTCTGCATTAACTATAAGAATATTAATATACTCTATTAAATATAAGAATATTACTATACTCTATTAACTATAAGAATATTAATATACTCTGTATTAGATATGAGACTATTAATATACTCTGTATTAACTATAAGAATATTAATATACTCTGTATTAGATATAAGAATATTTATATACTCTGCATTAACTATAAGAATATGAATATACTCTGTATTAGATATAAGAATATTTATATACTCTGCATTAACTATAAGAATATTAATATACTCTGTATTAGATATAAGAATGTTAATATACTTTGCATTAACTATAAGAATATTAATATACTCTATTAGTATCAGAATATTAATATACTCTGCATTAATAAGAATATTAATATACTCTGTATTAAGCATAAGAATATAAATATACTCTATTAGATATACGAATATCAATATACTCTGTATTAGAAATAAGAATGTTAATATACTTTGCATAACTATAAGAATATTAATATACTCTGTATTAAGTATCAGAATATTAATATACTCTGCATTAATAAGAATATTAATATACCCTGTATTAAGCATAAGAATATAATTTACTCTGTATTCAATGTAAGAATTTTAATATACTCTATATTAGGTAAGAATATTAATATACTCTCTATTAGGTATAAGAATATTCTATTAATATCATACATCAATCAGTTCAGAAGCAGAAAGACAGGTGAACATTTCCGGTTGTGATCCTTCATCAGGAATTGACTTTTTTTGTTGAAATCTGCTTTTTATTGACCTTCCAAATTGCTTTTTCTCCTTCGTTAACCGACTTTGATCTTTCCTGCCATCTCCTCAAACAAAGTAGCAGTTCTGGGTGCCCTACATGGGAGGGAAGGGAAAATTCCTCCATTTTTGTAAGGACTATGTTCGTCGGGATGTCAACACAAATATAAAGTTCTGTGGAAAATGGTCTGAAAGGCGGTGAGATCAATAACATACTTAAAACCAAAGAGCGCTATCTTTTCTTCTGGGCTGTTGGGTAGGAGAACAGGTCTGTTCTTGTTTACAGTTGCTTTGTTTTTTGTTTTGTTCTGCAACAGCGTGATGGAATGTTGCTTCAGCGCAGAGGCTGTGCAGCAGGTCCTGAAAAAATCGACATCCTCTATCGCAGAGGAAATTCATCGCATGGAGGACAGCACATATAAGGAAGTGAAGAGCTGGAGGCAAAAAGTTGAGGTGACTAATAAGCTTAGGAACACAGGAACAGGTGAAGGCTATTCAGCCCCTCGAGTCTGCTCCAGCATTCAATTAGATCATGGCTGATCTGTGCCTCAACACCATTTACCCGCCTTAGCTCCATTATCTAACAAAAATCTGTTGATCTCAGTCTTAAAAGGTCCAATTGACCATGCGTCCACAGACATCTGGGTGGGAGAATTCCAAATTTCTACTACCCTTTGTGTGAAAAAGTGTGTTCTGATTTCGCTGCTGAATGGCCGAGCTCTAATTTTAAGATTATGCCTCCTCGATCTTGATTCCCTCACCAGAGGAAATAGTTTCTCTATATCTACTCTATCAAATCCTTTCAACATTTTAAATACCTTGCTCAGATTAACCCTCAATGGTCTATACTCAAGGGAATACAAGCCAAGTTTATGTAGCCTGTCCTCATAATTTAACCCTCTAAGCCCCGGTATCATTATGGCGAATCTGCGCTGCACCCACTCCTAGGCCAATATATCTTTCCTGAGGTGCAATGCCCAGAACTGAATGCAGTATTCCAGATGGGGTCTGACCAAGGCTCTGTACAACTGAAGCATCACTTCCTCCTCTTTGTATTCAAGAATCTTTTTTCTTTGTTAAAGACAAAACAATGTCCATTAACAGTACATTAACGTGCAGTGGCACATGGAAGCATGCACAAGTTCACATTGGTGTGCATAGGAGCACATTGCCATTTATAAAAGCGTATGGCCTAGGTTTTCTGCTCTGAGAGATACCAGGGATAACAGGGGCAGTGAATCAGCCAGGAAGCCCTTCCTCTGGCTTGCTGCCTGGCACCGCTACATAAGAACAATAGAAATAGGAGCAGGAGTAGGCCATACGGCACCTTGAGCCTGCTCCGCCATTCAATAAGATCATGGCTGATCTCTGACCTCAACTCCACTTTCCCGCCCAATCCCCTTATCCCTTGATTCCCCAAGAGTCCAAAAATCTATCAATCTCAATCTTGAATATACTCAATGACTCAGCATCCACAGCCCTCTGGGGTAAAGAATTCCAAAGATTCACAACCCTCTGAGTGAAGAAATTCCTCCTCATCTCAGTCTTAAATGGCCGACCCCTTATCCTGAGACTATGCTCCCTAGTTCTAGGCTCTCCAGCAAAAGTTTGTATTCCAACCCCCTTGCAATAAGGGCCAACATGCCATTTGCCTTCCTAATTGCTTGCTGTACCTGCATGCTAACCTTTTGTATTTCCTGTACGAGGACACCCAAGTCTCTCTGAACACCAACACTTAATAGTTTCTCACCAATTAAAAAATATTCTGTTTTTCTACTCTTCCTACCAAAGTGAATAAACTCGCATTTCCCCACATTATACTCCATCTGCCACCTTCTTGCCCACTCACTTAACCTGTCTATGTCCCTTTGCAGACTATTTGTGTCCTCCTCACAGCTTACTTTCCCACCTAGATTTGTATCGTCAGAAAACTTCGATACATTACACTCAGTCCCTTCATCGAAGTCATTGATATATTTTGTAAACAGCTGAGGCCCAAGCACCGATCCTTGCGGCACCCCACAAGTTACAGCCTGCCAACCTGAAAATGACTCGTTTATCCCTACTCTCTGTTTTCTGTCCTTCAACCAATCCTCAATCCAAGCTAATATATTACCCCCAACCCCATGCGCCCTTATCTTGCATAACAAGCTTTTATGTGGCACCTTATCAAATGCCTTTTGAAAACCCAAATATACTATATCCACTGGTTCCCCCTTTATCTACCCTGCTAGTTACATCCTCAAAAAACTCTAATAAATTTGTCAAACACGATTTCCCTTTCATAAAACCATGTTGACTCTGCCTAATCATATTATGATTTTCCAAGTGCCCTGTTACCACTTCCTTAATGATGGATTCCAGCATTGTCCCGACGACTGATGTCAGGCTAACTGGCCTGTAGTTCCCTGTTTTCTCTCTCCCTCCTTCCTTGAATAGTGGGGTTACATTTGCTACCTTCCAATCCGCTGCCACCACTCTAGAATCTAGAGAATTTTGGCCAATGCATCCACTATCTCTGCAGCCACCTCTTTTAGAACCCTAGGATGTAGGCCATCAGGTCCAGGGGATTTATCGGCGTTTAGTCCCATTAGTTTCACTAGTACATTTTCTCTACTGATATTAATTACTTTAAATTCCTCATTCTCATTCCGTGATTTTCTACCAGAACTGACGGCAGCCTTTGAACGCGTCTCTCCAAGTATAGGCTGACACGTTCAAATAACCTGGTAATGACAGGATGTCAATCAATGTAATTCCCTTCATTGCTGCCATTGCAATGCTGAGCACCAGGAATGCCAGCATGCTCCGAGCAACCATGTCAGAGGGAGGGGAGGCTTTAGAGAAAAAATCCCACCCCCCCCCCCCTCAATTAGGCCTGTATTCAATTGTGGGAAACAATATGACAAGCTGGGGCAGTAGTAGTTGCTGTTCTGTGGTTAGGGCTCAGGCACAATGTTGGGGCAGAGCAGAGAGAGCTTTGCTCTATCTCTGGCCATACTACACTTGCCCTGGGAGTGTACGATGCTGACACTTGGTGCCTGAAATGGGAAGCGTTCCATTCCACAGCATCAATGGCCCTCATTTTGATGAGCACATAAACATTTATAGAGAGAAAAAATTATATTTGTTAGAATAGCCAATCAGCCACAACCTGCCATGTTAGGACATCATGGCACAACTACCAGTGGGTTGTGGGCCAGCGCTGATGTCAATGTGGACATCCACAGGCAAGGCCACCCTGTCCTATCCTGTCACATTCTATCCCATCCTGTCCCATCCCATCCCGTCCCACCCCATCCCGTCCCATCCCATCTCAACCCATCCTATTCAACCCCCTCCCGTCCCATCCCATCCTGTCCCATTCCATCCTGTCCCATTCCATCCTGTCCCATCCCATCCCACCCATCCCATTCCGTCCAGTCCCATTCCGTCCAGTCCCATCCCGTCCCGTCCCATCCCCTCTCATCCCACCCCACCCCATCCCGTCCCAACCCATCCTGTCCCACCCCATCCCATCCCATCCCGTACGACCCCATCCTGTCCCATCCCATCCCATCCCATCCCGTCCAACCCCATCTCATCCCATCCCGTACCACCCAATCCTGTCCCATCCCATCCCACCCAATCCCGTCCCACCCCATCCTATCCCACCCAATCCCGTCCCATCCTGTCCCACCCAATCCCGTCCCATCCCAACCCAACCTGTCCCATCCCATCCTGTCCCATCCCATCCCGTTGCTGTCCCACCCAATCACATCCCATCCCGTTCCAGTTCCCATCCCGTTCCCTTCCCATCCCGTTCCCATCCCATCCCATCCTCTTATCTCTTCTGTCATATATTTAAAGAGGCCATAAAAGATATTCAGGGTAGATTTCCGTCTTCAAAAGCAGGGCGGTAATCTGGCAGAATGGATCACCGCTCTTTATAGAAACCACCTGACTTTCATTCCCTTGAACCCGGGTGGATTCTACAATGGCTGGGCGATTCAGTCCACCAACCTATCATCCAGGCGGCAAAGATGGAAATCTACCCCCATCGCCTTCGGCAACGAAAAGAAAAATAGTTACCGTATTTTTCCAACTATCACCTGTAGGACCTGCGGCACCAACTGCACCAGGAACATTTCCGCTGCTGCACCATGGAGTCCGAAATCCGTCTCCTCCGAGATGAAATAATGCGGCTGCAGAAGCATCTGTTCTATCAGCAATCATCCGATAGGTATGTACCGTGGCTCTGGGGTGATTGATCATTACACCAAGCGCCTGTGCTACTTACTGGGCACCTGCCCTAACTTGGGGATGCCACATTGACTGTATGACCCCAACAGCCAGTGTGGCTGAGATTGGCTGAACTGGGATCGTCCTGGTCTGTGTGGCTCAGTGACAAGCCACGAGGCGCATTGACCTACTGAGTCATCAGTGGGGGAATTAGTGGGTGCGCTGTCTACAGAAAGTGACCTTCTCTCAGAACCGTTGCCATGGCTGCAGCTCTTAAACTGTGCACACATTTGATTTATTGTACGCATGTCCTGAGAGCACTTGGGCTGTACCCACCAGCTGTGCCTGCAGTGTTCCACCGTGATCACAGTCGTGCTGTGCCCAGACGTCCACATTATTCAAGACATTCTTTCTCGACGATTTTTTCTCATCTGGACATCTTGCAGTGAGCGAGAGCCATCTGTGGCTCCAGTCAACAACAACAACTTGCATTTATATAGTGCCTTTAATGTAGTAAAACGTCCCAAGGCACTTCCCAGGAGCGTAAATCAGACAAAATTTGCCCAGAGCCAAAGAAGGAGACATTAGGACAGGTAACCAAAAGTATGGTCAAAGAGGTAGATTTTAAGCAGCGTCTTAAAGGAGGAGAGAGAGGTAGAGAGGTGGAGTCATAGTAGTTGATATTGTACGTGAAACCCCTGCTTGATTTAGGATGTCCAATCGCTGGCAGTTTAGGCTGCCTGAAGGGTATAGACCAGACATAGTCCCTCAAGAAGTAAAGGTGGTGCAGCAAAAGCTGGAGCTCCTTGGAGGAGTAGAGAAATTAAAATTCAAATGAGACTTAAAGAGGAAGCATATAACAAATCTGGGGCTAATAGTACAGAAGATACCTCCGATACTCAGTGCTATTGAAGTCAATGAGACTGAATATGGAGCGAGGCATATAACGGGCATTCGGTGCGACACCGCCCGTTCTGCGTTCCCGCCCACATTCAATTTCACCCTGTATGATTCCATGGTAGTGGTTGCAGAGAAATGCAGCAATGGGGAGGGAGGGAGGGATTGTGGGTTGAAGAGGGGGGGGTTTGGACCGGCATTCGGGAGGGAGGGAGGGATCGCGGGGCATAAGGGGGAGGGTCGGCCAATTGAGGCAGCGAGGGGAGGCCGCGATCGACAGGTGGGTTTGCTTGAGGGACCAGAGGGAAGCATTCCTGCTCCTCCTGGCTCACAAGCAGTGCTGGATCTGGCTGCTCCTCCCATCTCCACTTTGTTGCCAGGTTTCCTGAGCCCTGGGAAAACCAGCCAGACAGCCTTAAATTTAAATCAGGCTCCCAACTGCACTGTGGGAGCCTGATTTAAATATTATAATGAGGTGCCCTTCCCCCCGAGAGCGGGGCACAGACACGGCTCGAAACCCGCTGCCGTAAAAATGGCGGCAGGCACGTATGAAATGGGTTGGGGTCGCGTTTTGTGATTTTAAATTTTTAACCTCCTCCTCAGACCCTCTCCCGCCCGTCGTGGGGTGGGGGGGGCGGTGGTTAATATCGACCCCCTAATATCTGTGTCACCGCCCCCCCCTTGTGGATGGATGAAGCAGGATATAGAAGAAGGAATCTAATGGGATTAGAGAATACAGATTAAGTCATAGAAAAAATTAGCCCTTAAAAGGAAAACAATTGTCATTGTATTTAACTTTATTTACACTGAAGTATGAAGCCTGTCGGCAGTCTGTGGTGTTGCTGTCCTGTGGAGAGAAGATGGGAAAGTGGGGGAGTTGAATGACAGAATTGGAAGAAATCAGGGATGGAGCTGTATTCAATTACAATCTCCCTCGCATGCCCTTTCACAGACATCTAATGGCACTTGCACTGTATAAAGGGAGTAGGCCAGATGTACAATTAGCTCTTTCTGACCTTTAATGCAAGACATTAATGATAGGTACGTTTGCAGTTTAATACCAAAATATTGTACCATTCATCAGAGCACAGCTGGATATTTCCCTGCTAAATGTCACATGTGTTGGGAAATAGTTTGCAGAGTATTGGAAAGGTCGAATTACAGCTTCCCACGGGCCAAGGTTAATCAGGTCACACTCCAGCAAGGAGTAGAAGCCTTCAGGAGAGGCGAGGCGGGAGAAAATCGGTGAGGGGAAAAAACACATTAATCAAGCTAAGCTTTGGGATATATATGTTAAAAAAAAGTTTTGTTTCAAAATGACAGGCGGTAGAACGAAAAGAAAGAAAGACTTGCATTTCTATAGCGTCTTTCACAACCTCAGGATGTCCGAAAGGGCTTTACAGCCAGTTAAGTATTTTTGAAGTGTAGTCACTGTTGTAATGTCGGAAACGCGGCAGCCAATTTGCACACAGCAAGATCCCACAAACAGCAATGCAATAATGACCAGATAATTTCTTTTTAGTGATGTTGGTTGAGGGATAAATATTGGCCAGCACACTGGGGATAACCCCACCACCCCCCCCCCCCCTGCTCTTCTACGAAATAGTGCCATGGGCTCTACCTGCGAGAGCAGAAGGGGCCTCGCTTTAACGTCTCATCCAAAAGTCAGCACCTCAAACAGTGCAGCGTTCCCTCAGTACTGCACTGGAATGTCGGCCTAGATTTTGTGCTCTGGTCTCTGGAGAGGGACTTGAACCCACGAACTTCTAACTCAGAGGCGAGAGTGCTACCACTGAGCCAAGGCTGACATCTATATCCTGCATCAGCTCATGCTCGGGACCCGGCAGTGCAGTTTGATTCTGAAATATCCAACCGCAGTTTGATTCCCTTCCAATGTGCTCGCTGGGAAACAACAGGCCCTTTTACGCTGGTGCTTGGATTAGTTTGGATCATGAACGTCCGAGTCTTGGGTAGCGCCCGTGTTCTTTTAGTGCATCTGCCGTTCCGCCTTTGGGAGGAGCGAGTTAGATGCAGCAGCGTAAGGACAAGAAGTCAATGAAGCAGCCGCCGCTCTCCCACAGTCTGAACAAAGAACAAGTGTCATGCAAAAGGGCCTCGTGAGTTAGAGCAAGAGGATTGTGCGGCCAGTTTTGATTTCAATTCAGCAAGGGTGCAGGGAGGGGGGGAAGAGAGTGTAGGGCAGTAAAGTGTGCCCAACACCAAAGTGGATGGAGGAGGGGCAAGAGAACATAGGGACAGGAGAAGGCCATTCAGCCCCTCAAACCTGTTCTGCCATTCAATTCGATTATGACTGATCTGTATCTTAACTCCATTTATCCGTCTTATGTTCCATATCCCTTAGTACCTTTATCTAACCAAAATCTATCGATCTCTGTCTTGAAATTTTCAATTGATCTAGCTTTTGGGGAGAGATTTCTGGATTTCCACTACCCTTTGAGTGAAGAAGTGCTTCCTGACATCACCCCTGAATGGCCTAGCTCTAATTTTAAGGTTATGCCCCCCTTTGTTCTGGACTCCCCCAACAGAGGAAATCATTTCCATCTACCCTATCGACTCCTTTAATCATCTTAAACAATTCAATTAGATCACCCCTTAATCTTCTATATTCAAGGGAATACAAACCTAGTCTGTGCAACCTGTCCTCATAATTTAACCCTTTTAGCCCCGGTATCATTCTGGTGAATCTGCGCTGCACCCCCTCCAAGGCCAATATATCACTCTAAGAAAGCTTAAGAGTGTGGCCAACACCAACAGTGTTTCCAAAAGTAAAAAGTAAGCAATTCCTTCCTATTATATTATTCATATTATAGCTAGCTGCAACTATTCTTTAAGTTCTGCTCTCTCCCTCCCTTTTTTTGAAACGAGTTCAAAAAAGTCTGACACCGAAGACATCTTCAGAAAGATTTGTGACATATGTGATCGCATCCAAGAGCTCAGCCAGGGGACCAGCCTCTCTTTACAAGACAAGAGAAGCAGCTTCACTGTGTCCTCAGTGCACCGAGTCCGACATTCAGAAGAGCTGACGGCCGAATTCTCCGGTGATAAATAGATCCGACCGCAAATGAACGGCAACAAGGAACTTTGGGACATCTGCATTCAAGCTTCAGATTGGTACATGCTTGTGCCAACCACCAACAGACAGCACTGAAATATCACCACTCTGTATATGTTTATGACCAAGATCAGATAATTATCTGTAATAAATCTTCTCATAGATAGCCAGCTCAACTGAAGCGTTTTATATTAAATAGACATTGTTAAAATGAGTTCAGTAATTCCTTCAAAATGGGGGGAAACTAGCAGAATTTAGTATAGAGAATACATCAGGACTTTGTATGGAGGTTACAGGAGAAATTAGTGCAGAGGATACAACAGGACTTAGTACAGAGATCACAGGAGAACTTAGTACAGAGAATACAACAAGACTTAGTACAGAGATCACAGGAGAACTTAGTACAGAGGATACAACAGGACTTAGTACAGAGATCACAGGAGAACTTAGTACAGAGGATACAACAAGACTTAGTACAGAGATCACAGGAGAACTTAGTACAGAGAATACAACAGGACTTAGTACAGAGATCACAGGAGAACTTAGTACTGAAAATACAACAGGATTTAGTATAGAAAATGGCAGAGGAATTAGTATAGAGAGCACATTAGGCTTTAGTACAGAGAATTACAGCAGGACTTAGTACAAATAATACAATAGGGCTTAGTATAGAGAATACAGCAGAATTTAGTGCAGAGAGCACAGCAGGGCTTAAGGCAAGAGTTAGGACAAAGAATACAGCATGAAATACTGGAGAGAGTATAGCAGGACTCTACAAAAAATACGTAGGACTTATTAGAGATAATATACAAAGTACAAAGAATAAATCATGATTTAGTACAGAAAATATGCAAGGGTTAGGACAAAGAATAGATCATGAGAGTACAGAGAATACAGTGGGACTTATTTCAGACAACACAGAAGGACTTAGTTTAGAGGTTACAACAGGACTTAGTATATAGAATATGGCTAGACTTATATATAGCAGGAATTAGGATAGAGAATATATAAGGGTAATTAAAGTTGGCTTCTATTGCAGTTTTAAAATCCTGAGTTATTTTACGTTTTATTTTTAGCATCAAGAACTGGGGGAGGGGAAGAGGTGGGGGAATTAGAACCCAAAAACCTGAGTGAATGCTGATAAAATCAATAAAGATGAGTTTTGATTTGGAATTTGACAGTTAGTTAAATGGAGTTGAAGTTTGCATTGCAGCAAAGCAAAACAACTTAAGCAAGTAAAGTACCTACTGGGCAGACACAATCCTGCCACAAGCACTGGGTTCGAGGTAAGGAACGGCTAGAACTAATGCAGCGGATTCAGGGGGGAAGAAAAAAATGAATGGAGTTTCAACTCTTCAATTCTGCAACCATTTTTCTAAACAGCTGAGCTAGATACGATGGTGCATAAGATCATAAGGGCCTCGAGAATCAGTGGGACGCGATGCTGTTGATTACGATGGGATCGTACCTGCCAGTAAAGTAAGAAAGAACTTGCATTTATATAGCACCTGTCACGACCTTAGGACATCCCAAAGCGCTTCACAGCTAATGAAGTACTTTTGAAGTGTAGATACTGTTGTACCCTCCGATGTTGACCCCATCGGAGTTAAGTGGAATTACGTGGAATGTTACAGCACAGAAACAGGCCATTCAGCCCAATAAGTCTATGTCGGTGTTTACGCTCCACACGAGCCTCCTCCCATCTTACCCTATCAACATATCCTTCTATTCCTTTCTCCCTCATGTACTTATCTAGCTTCCCCTTAAATGCATCGGGGTGTGAAGGGTCAACAGGAGGGCACGTGATTGATATGGCCGATGGGCGCAAGCAACATTGCGGGTGTGTCTTTGGCATCCGCTTGCCCCAAGAAGTCGGAAGATTCTGGTGCCTGCCCACCTTTGGTGGGGGGTGGGGAAGGTTGCCTGGGCCATCCCCAGACCCCATGAAGTCTTCTATCGGCCCCTTGTGTAAGGGCGGCAGTTTAGATTTTTTTCTCTTGGCCATTCTTTGGGGGTACAGGCCACTTCCCTGGCCTGGGTCTCCCTTAGTGGGTCCGTCTACCATCCACCTGGAAGCTGGGATTCCTTACCTTACTCGGTCTATCAGCCTCCAGCCCAACACTATATCCGCGGAGGTCCAAGCCGGGGAAGCAGGAACTCCCGGCGCAGGGCGACCCTGCTATGGGGCCGTCCCTAGAGCCAAATGCCTTTGTAAGAGGTGGGCGGAGTTCCACCCCTTACAAGGCTGGCAAACGGCAGACACCCGACGCAACTGTGGGTCCCTGCCATTTTTTGGTAGTGGCAGGATGAGTACTGACGAGGTGAGTAAGTGCAGGTAAGATGAGGATGAGCTTTGAGTGGGTATGAGGGGTGATGTGACAGAATAGTGTTGGCAGTGCAGAAGGAGATGTGGGGTGGGGGCGGTGATGTGGCAGACGGAGTGTAGGGGAATGAGTAAGTGTACTCACTTCGGCTGACCTACTTAGGTCATTGCAGCACCTCCTGCACTGTATGCAGGTGCGCGATATGTTGGTGGTGCAGGTGACCTCCTCTGCCACCTCGAGCCAGGCCTTCTTGGTGGCAGAGGCAGGCCGCTTCCTCCCGCCCGCCGGGGGGATGATCTCTGTCCTCCCCCTCCTCCTCACCCCATTCAATGATACCTGGAGTGAGGCATCATTAAACCTGGGAGCAGCCTTCCCCCTGGGATGCTCCATGCTGTAATTTTTCCTATTTTCTGCAGCATCAGTCAGTGGAGGACTGCCCCTTTAAATAGGGCTCCTCCAGCTGACAGCCTATGCTGCGCATGCGCAGTCCGCCCGCTGCGCAGCTTTCCAGCGCGAAACCCGGAAGCACAGGTAAGTGGCTCCAATTAGCCTGCGATTCCGTCTGGAGCACCCTGATTTCACTGGGCGGGTTACCCACACGCCCAGTCGACCCCCCCACTGCCAACCCGCCGCTCTCCTAATATTGGGCCCAATGTTTCAGGTGAATGGCCTTTCATCAAAACCAGTCTCCAAGGAGATGGGGGATATTTTCATTGGAGAAACCCATGCTTAGAGGAGATATGATTGAGGTTTTCAAAATGATGATGGGAGTAGATTTTGTCCAATTAGCTAGGTTATTGGAGATGGATAGGAGGACTAAAGTGCACGATTATAAAATATATGAGCAAAGAATTGGGTTAGGTGCTAGGAAGTATTTCTTTTCGCAGAGTTGTTGATCTCTGGAACAGATTACCAAAGCATGTGATGAACATAGATTCCCTTCAATCCTTCAAAAAGAGAGCTGGACAAATTCCTGAGAGAGAAGGAGGACATTTCAAGTCACAAAAAGTAGGTTGTCCGATAGCTGGGAACAGGGAGATTCCTGAATTACTGGAGTCTGCTGGAACTTGCATGTGGGGTCGGAGAGGAATTTCCCAGAGTGCTTTCCTAAATGACCCCCAGATATTTACTCCTTTATTTTTTCCATCTCCCAGAAGACTGAGTGACTAAGGGGTGTGTCCAAGGTGTATGAGGCTGCACCATGAAGCAGATGAAGCAGACAGTCGTTGCCTGCCCTATTTTCGTATGTTTTCAACTCTGACCACCGCAAAGCGCTGAACTCTGACCTCGAGAGAGTTTTCCGTTGCAAGAATTTATGCTGAAAACTGGGGTCTCGGGAAGCAGCACATCACATGGCATTCGGAGCTTGATGGCATTGTCAATGCGACGAGCTGTATCTTGAAGTCGCATTTCAGCTCAAAAACCTAGGAATATTCAGGGGATTTCTTTTTATTGGAAAACCGGGAGAGAATTGTTTTTCTCACAATCCACCAAGCTCGAACAAATCCAAGGATTTATGGTGGAAATTGGTGAAAAATGACTATTAATCCCTAAGAACATAGCAGGAATTATTACAGGGAGTACAACTTGACCTAGTATAGAAAGTACAGCATACAGAAGGGTAAGGGGCTCGGCCCTTTTCCATTTCCTTTGATTTCATTTTCTCACACTCCTGCTTGTTGGCATTTTCATGAAGTTCATTCAAATCGCTCTCAGCAGATTTTCCTCCATTTATGGTGCTTAACAATGCTCAAAGTAAACATTTCAGCCACTACATTTGCTCCTAAGTTTCAAAAAAGCCTTGGGAATAAAAAAGCAACTTTAAAAAAAAAAGTGAAATACATTTATAAAACTGCATGACATTATCTGCTTTTTAAATGCAATTTAAAAATATATGTTTCTGCTATTCTATACGGCGGTAATGTATCAGTTATAGAGCACGGTGAGTCTGTCACATTTGAGCAAAGCACAGCTGAATTTTCGCTCCTTCTTAAAAAGGAAATTTGAATGGAGCATATGGGATGCACTGCTTGAAAGGGTGGTGGAAGCAGATTCAATAATGACTTTCAAAAGGGGATTGGATATAATGGGGAAAGAGCAGGGGAACGGAACTAATTGGATAGCTCTTTCAAAGAGCCAGCACAGGCACGATGGGCCGAATGGCCTTCTTCTGTGCTATAAGATTCTATGACCCACTTTAAAATGTTTAACCAAAGTGGGGGGGGGGAATAAAAAAATATGTGTCTGTGGCAGTAGCATTTTCAGCCAGCAGATGGTGATGCTGCACGGTAACAAAACATTTCTTAGTTTGTTCAAAACAACACCATCGGCTGCTGAATTGTATCACAGGATCAAGCAACAGTGAATGTAGTTCCTGATATTCCTGTCCAATGTATCTGGGGACCTCATTGGAAGAAAAGGTGGAGACCTATGATGAGGGATCTCTGTCCCCTTTACATTGCCCTGGGACTTCTGGGCTTCCCCTAAGATGGGTGGGATTAGTACTTGCTCTTGCCCCTCCAAACCGCCCCCTCCCCCGCCCCACCTGACGCCAGAGGGTCTGAGAGAGGCAAGAAGCAAGGAGGCCCCAAAAAAGGAACCTCTAAAGTCACCATTTCCATTAATGTTCCATTCAACAACAATAACAATCTGCATTTATATAGCACCATTAACAGAGTAAAACATCCCTAGGCGCTTCACAGGAGCGTTATCAAACAAAATTTGACACTGAGCCACATCAGGAGATATTAGGGCAGGTGACCAAAAGCTTGGTCAGAGGTAGGTTTTAAGGAACGACTTAAAGGAGGAGAGGTAGCTATGCGGAAATGTTTAGGGAGGGAATTCCAGAGCTCAGGGTCTAGGTAGTTGAAGGCACGGCTGCCAATGGTGCATCAATGGAAATGGGGATGAGCAATAGTCCAGAATTGGAGGAGCACAGAGATCTCGGACGGTTGTAGAGCTGGAGGAGGTCACTGAGGTATAGAGGGGCGAGGCCATGGAGAGATTTGAATACAAGGATAAGAATTTTTAAATTGAGGCATTGCCGGACCGGGAGCCAATGTAGGTCAATGAGCACAGGGGCGATGGGTAAATGGGACTTGGTGCAAGTTAGAATATGGGCAGCAGAGTACAGTTCTGACCCGTACAGTTATTGTCTCCTTTGATGCTTATTTTACTGGCATCTAAAGGTCCTATAATTAGATAAATCATGTTGTCCAAAATGAGCAAGTTTTATTCCCAATCACTCTTTTGAAGGCATTTTCATGATTTATAGTGGAAAATCGTAGCCTGTTTGCGTGGGAAAGGGTTAATGTGAAAGAAAACGCAATCAAGCGAAAATGTTTCTGAAAAGAGAATGGCGGAAAATTGTGACTCTGCCCTGGGTCAAAACGTCAAATACAATTTCAGCTGAATTTCCGTGTCAGGACGGATAGATCTCATTCATCAACAATTACTGTCAAAGGTTTGAAATCCTTCCATGCGACTAATAACGTGACCTCTCTCTTGTCTGGTCTCATTTATCAATCACTGGTGCATCCGTAAGGCAAGAAATTCCACTGCAAATCCTGCTATTTTCTGCACTCACCACATAACGCGTGATCTATTGTTTCAGTTCTGCAATTCCTCATTAGACGTCAAGGAGGTGGTTTCCTGAGTAGCAACAGATCCGGATCCATCACATATATGAATCCTTAGGGATTTATTAATATAGGCCTTTTCCCGATTATATGCTGTGTATAAAAGAAAACAGCCCTTGACTTCCATGAGTGGGCAGTGGTGTCACGGTGCGATTACGGTCGCCACAGTCTGAACCGTTCATTATGAAAATCGGGTGGGTGAGCCGTTAAAATCGCCCAGGTTACTTGCCCGCTGGAAGGCCATCAGGAACTCATCGTTGCGAATTTTAACCTGCTCTACTGAGCAAGTGTCAAGGCCAGCGGGGTCCTTCTTCACATATATATTTTGGGTCCTGATGATGTCATCGGGATCCGACTGCAATTTTAACTGGACGACCTGATTGGGAAGTTACAGTGTCTTTCCTGCCAGCTGAAGACAGTGGGGAAAAGGATCTTCGGCCATAAGAGGCCCAAACAGGTATGTTTTTCTTACTTTCCTTGTGGGGCCAGGAGAAGCAGGAGTGCTCCTCTGGGCCCCACAAGAAAAGCTAAAGCTCCTCTGCCGTGGACTCTGCACCCCCCCCCCCACCCCCCCCCCCACTACACTTCTCGAACGCGAGTCGGCCCCCCGAAGCCGATCCCACCACCTACCCGGTGTCAGCCAACGGGATTTAAATGAGGCTTTGGAGTTAAAATAGCCCGGGCCTCATTTCTGGAGCAGCGGGAAGTTTCTAACTTATCTCGCTACCCACAGGTGATCTATACAAGCACAGATGCTTACACCAATGGATCTCCTGTGACCTGGTTTATGCTAAGTAACATCCAACACATTATCAGGACACTGATTTGTGATAACTGAATAAGTGAAATTGCATTTTTATTACAAAGTATTAGAGGAGCATTAATGATAATTTCAGGGCAGAAATTCTATGGCAATGTGCATATTTGTGTGCAAATTGTAAACCAGTAGCCTTGGTTTCTATTAAAACTTTGCTTAATTATGTAATTAGTTTGATTTGATTCTTTCTTTTAAAGCCCAG
Organism: Heptranchias perlo; assembly: GCF_035084215.1. NCBI lineage: Eukaryota > Metazoa > Chordata > Chondrichthyes > Hexanchiformes > Hexanchidae > Heptranchias > Heptranchias perlo. The sequence goes on from NC_090336.1 coordinate 17,324,008, forward strand.
GATACCAAAAAGGATGGTGGGGAAGGTGTTGCAGGTTGTGGGTAGGTAGGAGGTAGTAGTAGGTGTGAGTTGGTAATGTTGGGAGGGGGTGGTGTCCTGGGGTTTGGGAGCAATGGGAGAGGTTAGGACCTGGGAAGACCAGCAAGAAGGTTGCAGGATGTGGAAATGCAGGAAGAGGTGATTGCAGTGTCTGGGAGTCCTGCGGGGGTGGAAGTACAGGGCGAAGGGTTTTCTTTTTTGCACTTGGAATTCAAGAACAAAATTGTTCCCACAGGGATCTATTTATGAACCTAGGGTATCTAGGGGTTGTTGGGAAAAGTACTACTGGACATAGGAGTACTAGAGGAGTGGGGGGAGGGTTGCTGGGTGTGGGAGTGGGAGTACTAGAGGAGTGGGGGGAGGGTTGCTGAGTGTGGGAGTGGGAGTACTAGGGGAGTGGGGGGAGGGTTGCTGGGAGTGGGAGTGGGAGTACGAGGGGAGTGGGGGGAGGGTTGCTGGGAGTGGAAGTGGGAGTACTAGGGGAGTGGGGGGAGGGTTGCTGAGTGTGGGAGTGGGAGTACTAGGGGAGTGGGGGGAGGGTTGCTGGGAGTGGGAGTGGGAGTACGAGGGGAGTGGGGGGAGGGTTGCTGGGAGTGGGAGTGGGAGTACTAGGGGAGTGGGGGGAGGGTTGCTGGGAGTGGGAGTGGGAGTACTAGGGGAGTGGGGGGAGGGTTGCTGGGAGTGGGAGTGGGAGTACGAGGGGAGTGGGGGGAGGGTTGCTGGGAGTGGGAGTGGGAGTACTAGAGGAGTGGGGGGAGGGTTGCTGGGAGTGGGAGTGGGAGTACTAGAGGAGTGGGGGGAGGGTTGCTGGGAGTGGGAGTGGGAGTACTAGGGGAGTGGGGGGAGGGTTGCTGGGAGTGGGAGTGGGAGTACTAGGGGAGTGGGGGGGAGGGTTGCTGGGTGTGGGAGTGGGAGTACTAGAGGAGTGGGGGGAGGGTTGCTGGGTGTGGGAGTGGGAGTACTAGGGGAGTGGGGGGAGGGTTGCTGGGTGTGGGAGTGGGAGTACTAGGGGAGTGGGGGGAGGGTTGCTGGGTGTGGGAGTGGGAGCACTAGGGGAGTGGGGGGAGGGTTGCTGGGAGTGGGAGTGGGAGTACTAGGGGAGTGGAGGGAGGGTTGCTGGGAGTGGGAGTGGGAGTACTAGAGGAGTGGGGGGAGGGTTGCTGGGTGTGGGAGTGGGAGTACTAGGGGAGTGGGGGGAGGGTTGCTGGGAGTGGGAGTGGGAGTACTAGAGGAGTGGGGGGAGGGTTGCTGGGAGTGGGAGTGGGAGTACTAGGGGAGTGGGGGGAGGGTTGCTGGGAGTGGGAGTGGGAGTACCAGAGGAGTGGGGGGAGGGTTGCTGGGAGTGGGAGTGGGAGTACTAGGGGAGTGGGGGGAGGGTTGCTGGGTGTGGGAGTGGGAGTACTAGAGGAGTGGGGGGAGGGTTGCTGGGAGTGGGAGTACTAGGGGAGTGGGGGGAGGGTTGCTGGGAGTGGGAGTGGGAGTACTAGGGGAGTGGGGGGAGGGTTGCTGGGAGTGGGAGTGGGAGTACTAGAGGAGTGGGGGGAGGGTTGCTGGGAGTGGGAGTGGGAGTACTAGGGGAGTGGGGGGAGGGTTGCTGGGAGTGGGAGTGGGAGTACTAGAGGAGTGGGGGAGGGTTGCTGGGTGTGGGAGTGGGAGTACTAGGGGAGTGGAGGGAGGGTTGCTGGGTGTGGGAGTGGGAGTACTAGAGGAGTGGGGGAGGGTTGCTGGGTGTGGGAGTGGGAGTACTAGGGGAGTGGAGGGAGGGTTGCTGGGGGTGGGAGTGGGAGTACTAGGGGAGTGGAGGGAGGGTTGCTGGGTGTGGGAGTGGGAGTACTAGGGGAGTGGAGGGAGGGTTGCTGGGTGTGGGAGTGGGAGTACTAGGGGAGTGGAGGGAGGGTTGCTGGGTGTTGGAGTGGGAGTACTAGGGGAGTGGAGGGAGGGTTGCTGGGTGTGGGAGTGGGAGTACTAGGGGAGTGGAGGGAGGGTTGCTGGGTGTGGGAGTGGGAGTACTAGGGGAGTGGAGGGAGGGTTGCTGGGAGTGGGAGTGGGAGTACTAGAGGAGTGGGGGGAGGGTTGCTGGGTGTGGGAGTGGGAGTACGAGGGGAGTGGGGGGAGGGTTGCTGGGAGTGGGAGTGGGAGTACTAGGGGAGTGGAGGGAGGGTTGTTGGGAGTGGGAGTGGGAGTACTAGGGGAGTGGAGGGAGGGTTGCTGGGTGTGGGAGTGGGAGTACTAGAGGAGTGGGGGGAGGGTTGCTGGGTGTGGGAGTGGGAGTACTAGGGGAGTGGAGGGAGGGTTGCTGGGTGTGGGAGTGGGAGTACTAGGGGAGTGGAGGGAGGGTTGCTGGGTGTGGGAGTGGGAGTACTAGGGGAGTGGGGGGAGGGTTGCTGGGTGTGGGAGTGGGAGAACTAGGGGAGTGGGGGGAGGGTTGCTGGGTGTGGGAGTGGGAGTACTAGGGGAGTGGGGGGAGGGTTGCTGGGTGTGGGAGTGGGAGTACTAGAGGAGTGGAGGGAGGGTTGCTGGGAGTGGGAGTGGGAGTACTAGGGGAGTGGGGGGAGGGTTGCTGGGAGTGGGAGTACTAGGGGAGTGGGGGGAGGGTTGCTGGGAGTGGGAGTGGGAGTACTAGGGGAGTGGAGGGAGGGTTGCTGGGAGTGGGAGTGGGAGTACTAGAGGAGTGGGGTGAGGGTTGCTGGGTGTGGGAGTGGGAGTACTAGGGGAGTGGAGGGAGGGTTGCTGGGTGTGGGAGTGGGAGTACTAGGGGAGTGGGGGGAGGGTTGCTGGGTGTGGGAGTGGGAGAACTAGGGGAGTGGGGGGAGGGTTGCTGGGTGTGGGAGTGGGAGTACTAGGGGAGTGGGGGGAGGGTTGCTGGGTGTGGGAGTGAGAGTACTAGAGGAGTGGAGGGAGGGTTGCTGGGAGTGGGAGTGGGAGTACTAGGGGAGTGGGGGGAGGGTTGCTGGGAGTGGGAGTACTAGGGGAGTGGGGGGAGGGTTGCTGGGAGTGGGAGTGGGAGTACTAGAGGAGTGGGGGGAGGGTTGCTGGGTGTGGGAGTGGGAGTACTAGAGGAGTGGGGGGAGGGTTGCTGGGTGTGGGAGTGGGAGTACTAGAGGAGTGGAGGGAGGGTTGCTGGGTGTGGGAGTGGGAGTACTAGAGGAGTGGGGGGAGGGTTGCTGGGTGTGGGAGTGGGAGTACTAGAGGAGTGGAGGGAGGGTTGCTGGGAGTGGGAGTGGGAGTACTAGGGGAGTGGGGGGAGGGTTGCTGGGAGTGGGAGTGGGAGTACTAGGGGAGTGGGGGGAGGGTTGCTGGGAGTGGGAGTGGGAGTACTAGGGGAGTGGGGGGAGGGTTGCTGGGTGTGGGAGTGGGAGTACTAGGGGAGTGGAGGGAGGGTTGCTGGGAGTGGGAGTGGGAGTACTAGAGGAGTGGGGGGAGGGTTGCTGAGTGTGGGAGTGGGAGTACTAGGGGAGTGGGGGGAGGGTTGCTGGGAGTGGGAGTGGGAGTACTAGGGGAGTGGAGGGAGGGTTGCTGGGAGTGGGAGTGGGAGTACTAGGGGAGTGGAGGGAGGGTTGCTGGGAGTGGGAGTGGGAGTACTAGGGGAGTGGGGGGAGGGTTGCTGGGTGTGGGAGTGGGAGTACTAGGGGAGTGGAGGGAGGGTTGCTGGGAGTGGGAGTGGGAGTACTAGGGGAGTGGAGGGAGGGTTGCTGGGTGTGGGAGTGGGAGTACGAGGGGAGTGGGGGGAGGGTTGCTGGGAGTGGGAGTGGGAGTACTAGGGGAGTGGAGGGAGGGTTGCTGGGAGTGGGAGTGGGAGTACTAGGGGAGTGGGGGGAGGGTTGCTGGGTGTGGGAGTGGGAGTACTAGAGGAGTGGGGGGAGGGTTGCTGGGAGTGGGAGTGGGAGTACTAGAGGAGTGGGGGAGGGTTGCTGGGTGTGGGAGTGGGAGTACTCGGGGAGTGGAGGGAGGGTTGCTGGGAGTGGGAGTGGGAGTACTAGGGGAGTGGAGGGAGGGTTGCTGGGTGTGGGAGTGGGAGTACTAGAGGAGTGGGGGGAGGGTTGCTGGGTGTGGGAGTGGGAGTACTAGGGGAGTGGAGGGAGGGTTGCTGGGTGTGGGAGTGGGAGTACTAGGGGAGTGGAGGGAGGGTTGCTGGGTGTGGGAGTGGGAGTACTAGAGGAGTGGGGGGAGGGTTGCTGGGAGTGGGAGTGGGAGTACTAGGGGAGTGGAGGGAGGGTTGCTGGGAGTGGGAGTGGGAGTACTAGAGGAGTGGGGGGAGGATTGCTGGGTGTGGGAGTGGGAGTACTAGAGGAGTGGGGGGAGGGTTGCTGGGTGTGGGAGTGGGAGTACTAGGGGAGTGGAGGGAGGGTTGCTGGGTGTGGGAGTGGGAGTACTAGGGGAGTGGGGGGAGGGTTGCTGGGTGTGGGAGTGGGAGTACTAGGGGAGTGGAGGGAGGGTTGCTGGGTGTGGGAGTGGGAGTACTAGGGGAGTGGAGGGAGGGTTGCTGGGTGTGGGAGTGGGAGTACTAGGGGAGTGGAGGGAGGGTTGCTGGGTGTGGGAGTGGGAGTACTAGGGGAGTGGAGGGAGGGTTGCTGGGTGTGGGAGTGGGAGTACTAGGGGAGTGGAGGGAGGGTTGCTGGGTGTGGGAGTGGGAGTACTAGAGGAGTGGAGAGAGGATTGCTGGGTGTGGGAGTGGGAGTACTAGGGGAGTGGAGGGAGGGTTGCTGGGTGTGGGAGTGGGAGTACTCAGGGAGTGGAGGGAGGGTTGCTGGGAGTGGGAGTGGGAGTACTAGAGGAGTGGGGGGAGGGTTGCTGGGAGTGGGAGTGGGAGTACTAGGGGAGTGGAGGGAGGGTTGCTGGGTGTGGGAGTGGGAGTACTAGGGGAGTGGAGGGAGGGTTGCTGGGAGTGGGAGTGGGAGTACTAGGGGAGTGGAGGGAGGGTTGCTGGGAGTGGGAGTGGGAGTACTAGGGGAGTGGAGGGAGGGTTGCTGGGTGTGGGAGTGGGAGTACTAGGGGAGTGGAGGGAGGGTTGCTGGGAGTGGGAGTGGGAGTACTAGGGGAGTGGAGGGAGGGTTGCTGGGAGTCGGAGTGGGAGTACTAGGGGAGTGGAGGGAGGGTTGCTGGGAGTGGGAGTGGGAGTACTAGGGGAGTGGAGGGAGGGTTGCTGGGTGTGGGAGTGGGAGTACTAGGGGAGTGGGGGGAGGGTTGCTGGGAGTGGGAGTGGGAGTACTTGGGGAGTGGGGGGAGGGTTGCTGGGAGTGGGAGTGGGAGTACTTGGGGAGTGGGGGGAGGGTTGCTGGGAGTGGGAGTACTGGGAAGGGTGGAGGGGAGGGTTGCTGGGTGTGGGAGTGGGAGTAGTGGAGGGTGGGGGGGGCGTTGCTGGGTGTGGGAGTGGAAGTGGAGGAGGGTGGGGGGGGGGGAGTTGCTGTGTGTGAGAGTGGGAGTACTGGGGGGTGGAGGGGGGAGTTGCTGGGTGTGGGAGTGGGAGTACTGGGGGGTGGAGGGGGGAGTTGCTGGGTGTGGGAGTGGGAGTGGAGGAGGGTGGAGGGGGGAGTTGCTGTGTGTGGGAGTGGGAGTACTGGGGGGTGGAGGGGGGAGTTGCTGTGTGTGGGAGTGGGAGTACTGGGGGGTGGAGGGGGGAGTTGCTGTGTGTGGGAGTGGAGGAGGGTGGAGGGGGGAGTTGCTGTGTGTGGGAGTGGGAGTACTGGGGGGTGGAGGGGGGAGTTGCTGGGTGTGGGAGTGGGAGTAGTGGAGGGTGGGCGGGGGGAGTTGCTGTGTCTGGGAGTGGGAGTACTGGGGGGTGGAGGGGGGAGGGTTGCTGTGTGTGGGAGTGGGAGTAGTGGAGGGTGGGCGGGGGGAGTTGCTGGGTCTGGGAGTGGGAGTACTGGGGGGTGGAGGGGGGAGGGTTGCTGTGTGTGGGAGTGGGAGTAGTGGAGGGTGGGCGGGGGGAGTTGCTGGGTCTGGGAGTGGGAGTACTGGGGGGTGGAGGGGGGAGGGTTGCTGTGTGTGGGAGTGGGAATACTTGCGGGGGGAGTTACTGATTGCAAGTGATAACACCACAGTGATATGGGTTTTCTTGGGGGCGAGTGGGGAAAGGCATTGGTGTTTGGCGTGGGGGTGATAGGAATGGTGAGATGTGGTGCGGGGGAAGAGGGCGGAGCAAGGTACTGATCTGAGGATTGTCGGGTCACGGAAGGGGGCTGAGCAGGAACAGCAAGGTGGTCCAGCCCTGGCCGAGGGTGCAGGATTTATTGAGGGTTCCCTGACCATTGAGTTTGGCGAACCTGTATTATTTAAAATACCGACGAGTTCTTATTTTAAAATAAATACAGTCTTCCCCAGATCACTGCTAGAAACTATTTTAAGGAATATGCCCACTACCGGAACTTGCCCAACCCCTGCTGCTATTGGCCACTCTCCCTGCCACGATGGCCTTGAGGATAGGTGTCCAGGACTTGGGGTTCAGTTGTGGGCAGTGAGGGTGTTCAAAAAGGGCTTTCCCAACAGTAACTGGAAGAAACCTGTGTTTTACATCAATACTGAAAATAAATACCGCTCAGTATAATATAGGTACTCCCATTGCTGGGAAAGCCCTTCAACCAATCCCACTCCCACTCCCTCCACCCCCAGCCATGACGAGTCCATTCCACAGTTGTTTCTGCTCTCACTGTGACTGGACTCTCCCTTGCTGCAATCAGACCCCTGGAAGGTCGGGGCCTGGGGTCTAATTGCAGCAGAAGGGGATGATCAGTCATGGCAGGAGGTGGCGGAAGGGAGGAGGGGGTCTAGTAGTGCAGAGAGCAACTAACAGGATCAAGGCTTTTGGTATTGCAGGGAGGGGCTTCGGAACTCAATGCTCATGTTGCGGCTGCAGTGGGGAGGGTCAAGGCACAGAGGCGGGAGGCAGAGGTGGCAGTAGGAAGGAGAGTGATATCATTGGGCCTGTGGCCTGATTGTAGCATCTCCAAGATGGATGGCACTGTGGAGAACAGCATTGCAGTGCCAACTATCTCTTGGAAATGCAGCTGGGAGGTCTCAGCTGTGAGTACGCAACAGTGCCACCTACTTTGGAGGCCAACCTTGGAGAACTCACTCAGAGATAAATAAAATGAATTGGTGAGTTTAGTTGTGACAGACAGGCTTGATGGAAATAATGACTGGGCGAACATGATGGAAATAGGCATATGAAGAAAGTGTCATCGGAAGTTCATACATACGCAATTCTTTTTGTAATATATGTAATTTGGATTGTGATACCACATTTCTGCACACTAGTTGCCTCACACGTAATATATCACAGGTACTTTCTGCTGGCCAGTTTCCTTTTCCTCATGGTATTTCCAAATGTGTTTTCCATGGCACACTGCCTATGTCCAGTAAGATTCAATCCTGTAGAAGCAATTGCTCTGTTTGAAGAGTGGTCCCAATAGCTCACCAGGCTGTAGGCCTTTGTAATCATGTTCTTCATCCTGGTCTCCATTTCCATGCATCTTTCATGTCCACTGTAGCCATTCTTGGGCTTTCAGGTTATCTTATCAAAAGATCGGGGTGGGGACGGGGAGTGTCTGTAGGTTTTATCTCACCCTGCATGGTCCCAATGTCTCAGGTAGTGGCCAGGCTATCAAATACAGTTTTCTCATTGTTCAGTATAGACAAGGACACAAACATCTCCAAGAGAAAGCTATCAATTCTCAACTTTCCTGACTTTCACTAGATTGTACATTTATACAGATTGATATCTTTTGGTAAATCATGGCCAGGTGATTTATTTACCCATGATCACCCAGGGCGATGATTTTAGAGAAATTCCCATTTGGTGGTGTAATTTCCCTGTTTCTATTTTATATTCTCAATCACTTCCTCTCATCCAATTTTACACATCCCATTATATTACCATTTCATCTCATTCACGAGCCCTGGAGGAACTTTACTGTCCAACACAATATTTACAGACTGCTCCAATATCACAATACATTTTTGTTATTTTACTTAAATTCTTCTTTTAGTTCCCAAAATATCCCGTTTCATTGTGCCTGAGTCCATTCCATCATTTCAAAATTATCCCAATTCGAGAGAATATTATTGGACTGACAATACTCAATGTACAATTTTATTTTCCCCCCCAAAATACTTTTTCCTTGATACACAGCAATGGACAGGAAGCATTTAAACTGGACTCCTTTTATTTTAAAATATAATTTGATTATCCCCTTAAACTACAGGTAAATTTTCTCAATTCGAGTGCTTGAACAGCAACTCATATTAATTTATCTTATCAATTTCAGAAACAAATTATGTCCAGGCTTTATGGTTTTACAGTAGAGACAGAAGTGCTTGTAATTACTTTTGGATTTATCTCTCTCCTCCACCCCCATAAGCACTCTGTCTCGGAAAATAAATGGGTTAAAGCAAAACAAATTTTTTTTATATATTTGTTCATGGGATGTGAGCATCGCTGGCGAGGCCGGCATTTATTGCCCATCCCTAATTGCCCTTGAGAAGGTGGTGGTGAGCCGCCTTCTTGAACCGCTGCAGTCCGTGTGGTGAAAGTTCTCCCACAGTGCTGTTAGGAAGGGAGTTCCAGGATTTTGACCCAGCGACGATGAAGGAACAGCGATATATTTCAAAGTCAGGATGGTGTGTGACTTGGAGGGGAACATGCAGGTGGTGTTGTTCCCATGTACCTGCTGCTCTTGTCCTTCCGGGTGGTAGAGGTCGCGGGTTTTGGAGGTGCTGCCGAAGAAGCCTTGGCGAGTTGCTGCAGTGCATCCTGTGGATGGTACACACTGCAGCCACTGTGCGCCGGTGGTGAAGGGAGTGAATGTTTAGGGTGGTGGATGGGGTGCCAATTGTTTTCAAAAGAGGAAAAGCAACTTGGTATATATTTAGTTAAGTATAGAAGAATTTTGGTCAAGGCTGATGATTGCTTTTCCTTCTCTATGTAATTTTGAATTTTCAAAATCCAAGTTTTAAGTCTTAGTCCAAAATGTCTCCACGCAGTGACATTTGATATCTGCCAATGTCTGTAGGTAAGGTCTTACATTCTTCACACCCACTGGATGTTTCCTGCACCAACATTTCTCCAGCAAAGGTCACTTTGTAACTTTGTGAAGCCATTTTTATGTCAAAGAGCTACTCTCCGTAATCCTGCACCATCAATACTCATGTGGCCCGAAAACCGTAGTCCCCTCTTTAAAACGAAATGCAGAAAATCAATTGTGGCTCTTCTTGAGAGCCTATGGGGTTAATTTATCAATTCATGATTTAATTCTATCACCTTGGGGAAATATCCACTTAAATTATGCCAATTATTTTAAATAAATGTAAAGGTTGTTGCTTGGTGAATTAAAAACAGATGCCAGTGACCTTGGAAGGGGTTAACTCCTTTGCGGAAACAATACGTAGCTTTCATGTAATTTTTTAAAAAAACCTTTTGTGTTGGGAGATAGCATTTCAGTTCATCATGTCAATTTTCTTTTAAAAAGAGTATTTGTGCCTGGCCTTTTTTATTTACAAACATTGCAGATCAAATTCCAATTGTTGTTAAAGCATTTAGCATTCATTTAAGATAATTATTATTCAAGCAATCGTTGGACCAAGATCTCTCCCCTCTGACATCCACTGGACGGATGCATTCATCGGACAATCTCTCTTCTGAGTTCTGTGGGTATGATCATTCGGTTCTGATAAAGTATCAATTTATTGGCATCTAGCGTGATGTCCTCCCCATTTTTAAGACATCCCTGAGGGCATGGGCCTGTGTCCTGTACGACAGCCTGCAGCTGCTGGATCCAGGATTACTTGTTTTGCAAATCTATCAAATTTAACTGTTCGCAAGCCACTCGCACAGGATCCATCCGAAGTCGTTCGCTAGTGGGAGGGGCACACCATTCGCCACTCTGCTGGAAAGCTTTAACCAATAAATCAGTTTTTCCATCTTGCCGCCCATGACGTGAATTTAAAATGTGCCTTTACTTTTACAAAAGCTACCAAATGTGTTTGATTTCGGGCCAGTTCCAAAGTTTTTTTGGAAGAGGTCAGCGGTGGGTAACGGCTTTCCATCTGCTGAGGTGAACGCTTGTTTCTGCCAGATAGGTAAATAATCAGTCCGTGACAAACAAGTAAAATGCCTGTCGCAGCTGCTTTATAGAAACGTCCAAGGCTGTAAATTTCTGAGTTCAACGTCAGGAAATCACAACTTCACTCTGAGTACTCCCTAGAAGCTTGGATGCATTAGGAAACACTAAAAATAATGCACAACAATGGCAGGTGTAAGAGCAGTTCCTAAATGGATAAACAGCCACTTACCCAGTATAGATAGCCACTTGCAGCTAATCCAGCATACTAAATGGGTAAAATATATGGAGAAGGCAAAAGTGACAACCCTTGATTTTTAGATGATGATCTGCAGCTAGTGGTACAAGGCAAGAGGGCATGGAAAAGCACTCTCCAGAGGGTGAAGGGGCAACCTACTAGTAACCAAGGGGTAAAAGCAGGTGTGGGAGGCCATCACCCTGAGGGTGAACATGGCGCCACGCACAATGATAAGCTGGAAGGGTATTCAAAAAAAGCTGTCTGACCTCGAGAAGAATGCCGTGAGCAGCAAGACACAAGTGCAGGCTGCCATATATCAAAGTAATTTATAGGTGGGAAATATGCTGCTTACCTAGGTTACAATAACTAACACAAATGGATCCAATAACCTGAAACACAAAGTAAGAAAGATTGTTTAGATCAGTAGAGCAGCAGACAACCTAGAAAGATGCAGGAAGAAAGATTGAAGATCCATGGTAATTATTCACATGTAGAGCTGATAGTTACTTTGTACTCAGTCAGCTCTCAAACAATTTGTAGTCCATAAATTTGTGCTGCCACAAAATATACAGTATTAGATGCAGAACATCTAAATTGTCCTCCTTGCACAAGGAGTGCTTGTAACAGAAAGCACCGAGAGCCAACAGAAGGCAGAACACATCAAGTCACAACAAGTCATACAATAAACACAGAAAGTTGGTCTTTATTGCAAGGGGGTTGGAGTACAAGAGTAAGGAAGTCCTGCTACAATTGTACAGGGTTTTGGTGAGACCACACCTGGAGTACTGTGCACAGTTTTGGTCTCCTTATCTAAGGAAGGATATACTTGCCTTAGAGGCGATGCAATGAAGATTCACTAGATTAGTTCCTGGGATGAGAGGGTTATCCTATGAGGAGAGGTTGAGTAGAATGGGCCTATACTCTCTGGAGTTTAGAAGAATGAGAGGTGGTCTCATTGAAACATATAAAATTCTGAGGGGGCTTGACAGGGTAGATGCTGAGAGGCTGTTTCCCCTGGCTGGAGAGTCTAGAACTAGGGGGCATAGTCTCAGGATAAGGGGTCGGCCATTTAGGACTGAGATGAGGAGGAATTTCTTCACTCAGAGGGTTGTGAATCTTTGGAATTCTCTACCCCAAAGGGCTGCGGATGCTGAGTCATTGAGTATATTCAAGGCTGAGATAGATAGATTTTTGGACTCCAGGGGAATCAAGGGATACGGGGATCAGGCGGGAAAGTGGAGTTGAGGTGAAGATCAGCCGTGATCTTACTGAATGGTGGAGCAGGCTCGAGGCGCCATATGGCCTACTCCTGCTCCTAGTTCTTATGTTCTTAACCACTCACCCACCTTGAGGAGGCCATAATGTGGATCATTGATTGGGAAGCTGTACAAAGGTTGGTTGATGGGTAAAATGAGGAGATGAACGTGCTTCCTGATTTGTACCATTGTAATCACATACCTGATCTGTGGCAGTGTGTTTGAGCTAAAGTACAGCAGTGACTGTTGTGCATTGCAAAATATGCCTTGTTATTTGCTGCAGCAACGACATGCCTAGGATGGGAACTTGACATATCGTGCCACTTTCTTCTTGCTGCAGATATACCATAATCCGGGAGCAGTAGGCCAGGCCCCTTCATCAAGAAGACCCACCACAGCATTCACCGTCAGCATCAGGTCTTGAAGCAGGCACCAGCCCAGGTATACACTTCACTAATTTAGAAGAGGAAACACAGAGTGAGTCACTTCTTAAGATGTGGGTGGGGCAGAGTGGTAAGGGATGAAGGGCTGGCAGATGCCACATGCTCCAGTCATTTCAGGGTTCCAAACTCAAGGGCCAGCTCTGAAACAGGTGGCAATTCACGAGAATGTATGCAGGCACCAGACGCTATCTTTTCAGAGCACGCTGCAAACTGATTTTGCTACATTTGCTATGCAGATAAGCGATGTCACACAGCGAGGGTTCTGCTCCCACCACTGATGCCATTGAGGTGTTGGGGTCCAAAAATCCAAGACATGGTAACAGCCAGCTTCAATGTGCTTGGAGAAAAACCCCATAGAACCACGAGTGATGGACTCAGAGAACTTGGGGTCGATATTAACCCCCCCCACCCCAAGACGGGCAGGAGAGGGTTAGGGCGGGGGGATTTAAAAATTAAAATTGCAAAACGTGATCCCAACCCGTAGGCCTATTGCTGATTTTACAGCGGTGGGTTGCATGATGTGTCTGTGTCCCGTCTTGGAGAGGTGGGACACTTCACTATAATATTTAAATCGGGCCCCCACAGTGCAGATGGGAGCCTGATTTAAATTTAACTTCCGCTGGCTGGGTTTCAAACACGGCAGCGAAAGGGAGACGGAAGCTGCTGGCTGCAGAAGTTAAGTGTCATTGTTGGCCTCGAAGAGCAGGAATGCTTCCTCCCCGCCCCTGAAGCAAACCTTCTGCCGATCGCGGCCTCTCCTCACTGCCGTAATTGGCCGACACCCCCACCTCCAACCCCTGATCTCGAGCCGCCTGCCCCACAATTGGCCAACCCCCCACCCCCAATCTCGAGCTGCCTACCATATGATTGGTCAACTCCCCCCCCACCCCACCTCCAACGCCCCGATCTCGAGCCTTCTGCCCCACAATCAGCCAATCCCCCACCACCACCAAGACCCGATTTTTCCCTCCCTCTCGATTGCCGGGCTCCGACCCCCCCCCTCCAACAAACCCCGATCTTTTCCTCCCAATTGCCGGCCTCCGACCCCCCCCCCCCCTCCACCAAGCCCTGATCTTTCCCGATTGACGGACCCCGACTGCGGCCTTCTACCGCTGGATTTCCTGCCTGGCAGCCGACCAGCCTGGCAATAAAAAAATGCGACTGAGGTCCTGCTGTTAAAAGCCCAAACACCCTCTCAGGGAGTCTCCACTTCTCATGGAGCCTCCACACCTTCTCAGGAAGCTTCCACACCGATTCCTTCCAGTAGCACATCACATAGGAGTAGACAATCCTGCCTTAGGACTTCAATGGAAATGAAAATGGGGAACAATGTATAGCAGACAGCTGATTCGATACCACCCATTTTAGACTATCGCCCAAAGTCAAAATAAGCCCCATATATGTTATGAAGCAGATTGCATTGAAATAACACATTTAGTATCGCTAACAGTGAAGCTGCATTCGCTTACGGCACTGATATCTGTATTCCTGGGGTATCCTGCATACCTTCCTGTGACAGTAACATCTATATTACTAGTTTTAAAATTAGACCTTGCTATTGTTGTGTTATTTACCTTTAAATATGATGTGTACTGCACAGTAACTTCCATTATTTCAATGGGATCCTTGAAATGGTTAATAGCATTGAGCGGTGTCAGTCTGATAGACATCAATTATATTACAAGACAATAACAAAATTACTGGGTTGCAGAAATTCCAGAAAATGGTGGCTGGCCCTGATAATTAATACTTTAAATGTTTCCCCCGAAGACAAGAGAAATCTAATTAGATCAGCATTATTGTTTTCTCTGAGAATTGAGGGAATTCTCCTCTCGCCCACACCATCTAGCCCCGAATCTTCTCGACCTCTTAATGTTGGAAGGTGTGCACCGCTCCTTCAGCGTCTCTGAGCATTACGCTATTACGCAGCGAGTTTTTGAATCCTGAATGCGCTGAGGGCTCATCCATAAATCCCAATTATTACAGTGAGTGATACGGTTGAAGAAATAGTTCAGATTTTGATGGGTTCAAGTGACATTCCTGGGCCCAATGATTAATTGGTTATTTATATAAGGGCAAGATCAATGGTTACATTGTTAAACAGATTGGATGTAGTTGACGAATGTGTATTACTCTCTACATCTATTCTGCTCACGCTGCCAATTAAATTTAAATTGTTGGGTCGATTAGGGTGAAGAATCTTGGAATGTTGTCCAACTCCGGAATGTCTTGCAATCCACATAGAGCTACAGATCGTAGCATTCAACTCAGACTGAAACCAGGTTATAATCAAACATTGATCCTTGAGGGCACAGGTGACATTACTAAACAGATCCATACATAAATGTTTCAAAAATCCTGTTTAGAAATTTTGTAACATCTGTGAGGAGCACATTGATTATTCCAAGTATTATTCTTCACAGGCTTTAAGAATGATGTAGAACAAAGAGCAGTTAATGATATGGTGATTCTCTAGAGGAATAATTGTTTAGGAAAGAGATATACATCGATGATCAAATATTCTGCACAGAACTATGTTTCCGGTCTTGTTTGGATAAGATGCTCATCAGTTGAATGCAAACAAACCAGGATTTAATATGATAGATTGTAACATCAATTGGTATTCTCGGGTTTCACTTGACTACCTTTGGGGATCGGGGAGAAGTCTTAGATTTTTCTCTTCATGAAGCCTGTGATTGTTCACCTGGGTTAGGAAGAGTATAAGACAGGGCAGATCGTGCCTGGCCATTGAGTTGACTAATGCAACAGTATTTTCTTGTTTAATAGTCTTTTCTGTTCTGGAGAGTTTAATGCTCCTTTTCAATCAATCACAGGACTTTAAGCTTATTCATTTTAACTCATTTACTTGTTTTCACTGAGGCCATGTTCCACATGCCCTTGAAATATTATTTATAAAATAATATGAGAATATGATCCCCAATCACTTCCTGATTACTAAGACCTATATTCCCACTAACCCCACACATCCTCAACCGCTCTCACTGTTTGTTGCGCTGTTATACTTTGCTACATATAGTACTTTAAGTTTAATTTTAAGGTCGACCAGGGGACAGGGTATGAATTCATAAGGAGAAAGAGAAATGCTGATAGAAAACTAATTATCAGAAGCAACTGTCAAAGCAAATTAAGACTGTACCATGCTGCAGCACGAGGAAGACACCTCTAGGGGGGAGAAAGAAGAGTGGTTATAATGGTTTGCTGAGGAGGGAAACTCACAAATTGCTTTCAGTAAAAGTAGTGACATGAGGGTTTCATGATGTGATTCATTGACAATTAATGAAAAAGGCATTAGTAGGAGAAGCAGAATGTTATATCGAACCCTCATGCACATTTGGCAGGGGGAGGGGAACCAGGACTTGGCAGCAGAGAGAAGAAACAAGATGCATAGAAAACTAGGAGGGGCAAACAGCAACAGAATAAAGAATAGCATAGAAAGAACAGGAATTAGATGGAGGAAAAAGCAAATCCGACTAGAATAGTGTTGAATTGTATGTGTATTAATGCAAGGAGTGTTACAAATAAGGTTGGTGAGCTGGAGGCATAAGTTGCCACATGGGGTTATGATATGATGGCTGTAACGGAGACTTGGCTTAAACATGGGCAGGAAAGGGAACAAAACATTCTTGGCTACCATGTATTCAGGAAGTATAGAGAAGGAAAAAAGAAAGGGGGGGGTGGCAGTATTGATCAAGGTTGATATTACACATCTATAGAGGGACAATATACCAGAGGGTTCAAAGACTGAATCTATTTGGTTCAAGTTAAGGAACAGAAAAGGAGTTGTTACATTGCTGGATGTTTACTATAGACCCCCAAATAGTGAGAAAGAGATAGAGGAGCAAATCTATAGGCAAATTTCAGAGAAATGTAAAAATAATAGAGCAGTACTAGTAGGGGATTCCAATTACCAGAATATAGACTGGGGAAAAAACAATGTAAAGGGCAAGGAGGGTGAAGAATTCCAAAAATGTGTACAGGTGAATTTTCTTAATCAGTATGTTTCTAGCCCAACGAGGAAGGAAGCAATGCTGGATCTAGTTCTGGGGAACAAAGTTGGGCAAGTGGAGTAGGTTTCAGTGGGAGAACATGTGGGTAATAGTGATCATAATATAATTAGGTTTAACGTAGTTATGGAAAGGGACAAAGAAAAATCAATGGTAAAAATACCCAATTGGAAGAGAGCCAACTTCAGTGATTTGAGAAGGGATCTAGCATAGGTGGACTAGAAATAAAGATTGGCCAGGAAAACAGTAAATGAGCAATGGCAGGCCTTCAAAGTGGAGATAGTTTGGGTACAAACCAAGGATATTCCCTTAAGGAGGAAAGATGGGGCATCCAAAGCTAGAGCTCCCTGGATGATAAAGGAAATAGAGGTTAAAATAAAACAGAAGAAGGAGGTTAATGACAAATGTCAGGTTTAGAATGCAATAGAGAACCAGGCAGAATACAGAGAATGTAGGGGGAAATTGAAAAAGGATATAAAAAGGACAAAGAAAGAATATGAGAAGAGATTAATGGGTAACATAAAAGGAACCCAAAAATCTTTTATAAACATATAAAAACTAAAAGGATAGTTAAAGGAATGGTGAGTCTGATTAGGGGAAAAAAGGAAATCTTCTTGTGGAGGCAGAGGGCTGAGGTACTGAATGAGTACTTTGCACTTGTCTTCACAAAAGAAGAGGATAAAGTTAATGTCGCAGTAGAGGGGAGGGGAGTAGAGATACCGGATAGGAGGAAAATAGATATAAAGGAGGTGCTAAATAGGTTGGCAACATTCAAAGTTAAAAAGTAACCCGGTCCGGATGGGATGCATCCTAGGTTACTGAGGGAAGCAATAGACGTTGTATATGGACTTTCAAAGGACATTTGATAAAGTACTACATAGCAGATTTAGTCAGAAAATTAAGCACAGGGGATTAAAGGAGCGGTGGTAACTTGGGTACGTAATTGGCTAAGGGATAGGAGGTAGAGAGTAGTGGTGAACAAATGTTTTTCTGACTGGAGAGAAGTGGGGTCGATTTTAGGACCATTGTTTTTCTTGTTATATATAAATGACCTGGACTTGGGTATAGCGGGCATAATTTCGAAATTGGCGATGTAGTAAATAGTGAGGAGGATAGTAGCAGACTTCAGGAGAACATAGACAGACTGGTGAAATGGGTAGACACATGGCAGATGAAACTTAATGTGGATAAGTGTGAAGTGATGCATTTTGGGAGGAACAACATGAAGAGGCAGCATGATATTATTTTGAGGGGGACACAAGAGCAGAGGGACCCGGGGGTGCATATTCACAAATCTTTGAAGGTGGCAGGGCCAGTTGATGAGGCGGTTAAGAAAGCGTATGAGATATTTGGCTTTGTAAATAGGGGCATTGAATACAAAAATAAGAAAGAATTCAGCAAAAAAGGACCAAGTGATTGATTAAGAGGGGAAAAATAGATTATGAGAGTAAACTTGCAAGGAGCATAAAAGTGGACTGTAAAAGCTTCTACAAGCATGTAAAAAGAAAAAGATTAGTGAAGACAAATGTAGGTCCCTTACAGTCAGAAACGGGGAACAAGGAAATGGCAGAGCAATTAAACAAATGCTTTGGTTCTGTCTTCACGGAAGAAGACACAAATAACTTTCCAGAAATGCTAGGGAACCAAGGGACTAGTGAAAAGGAGGAATTAAAGGAAATTAGTATTAGTAAAAAAATAGAGCTGGAGGAAATTAATGGGACTGAAAGCTGATAAGTCCTCAGGGCTGGATAATCTGCATCCCAGAGTACTAGAAGAGGTAGTCATGGAAATAGTGAATGCATTAATTGTCATCTTCCAAACTTCTATTGATTTTGGAACAGTTCCTGCAGACTGGAGGGTGGCAAATGTAACCCTACTATTTAAAAAATGGAGGGAGAGAGAAAACAGGGAACTGCAGACCGGTTAGCCTAACATCAGTAGTAGGGAAAATGCTAGAGTCTATCATAAAAGATGTGGTAACAGGACACTTAGAAAATATCAACGGGATTAGACAAAGTCAACATGGATTTATGAAAAGGAAATCATGTTTGACAAATCAACTGGAGTTTTTTGAGGATGTAACTGGTAGAATAGATAAGGGAGAACCAGTGGATTTGGTTTATTTGGATTTTCAGAAGGCCTTTGATAAAGTCCCACATAAGAGTTTAATGTGCAAAATTAAAGCACGTGGGATTGGGGGTAATATATTGGCATGGATTGAAACTTGGTTAACAGTCAGGAAACAGAGAGCAGGAATAAATGGGTCTTTTTCGGGGTGGCAGGCAGTGACTAGTGGGGTACCGCAGGAATCAGTGCTTGGGCCCCAGCTATTCGCAATATATATCAATGATTTGGATGAGGGAACCAAATTTAATATTTCCAAGTTTGCTGACAACACAAAACTAGGTGGGATCGTGAGTTGTGAGAAGGATGCAAAGAGGCTTCAAGGTGATTTAGACAAGCTGAGTGAGTGGGCAAATACATGGCAGACGCAGTATAATGTGGATAAATGTGAAGTTATCCACTTCGGAAGGAAAAACAGAAAGGCAAAGTATTATTTAAATAGTGATAGATTGGGAAATGTTGATGTATAAAGGGACCTGGGTGTCCTTGTACACCAGTCACTGAAAGCAAACATGTGGGTGCAGCAAGCAGTTAGGAAGGCAAATGGTATGTTGGCCTTCTTTGCAAGAGGATTTGAGTACAGGAACAAGAATGTCTTATTGCAATAATACAGGGCGTACTGGAGTATTGTGTGCAGTTTTGGTCTCCTTACCCAAGAAAGGATATACTTGCCATAGAGGGAGTGCAGCGAAGGTTCACCAGACTGATTCCTGGGATGGCAGGACTGTCGTATGAGGAGAGATTGGGTTGACTTGGCCTGTATTCACTTGAGTTTAGAAGAATGAGAGGGTATCTCAATGAAACATATAAAATTCTGACAGGGCTAGACAGACTGGATGCAGGGAGAATGTTTCCCCTGGCTGGGGGGTCCAGAACGAGGGGTCACAGTCTCAGGATACGGGGTAGGACATTTAGGACTGAGATGAGGAGAAATTTCTTCATTCAGAAGGTGGTGAACCTGTGGAATTCTCTACCACAGAAGGCTGTGGAGTCCAAGTCACTGAATATATTTAAGAAGGAGCTAGATAGATTTCTAGGCACAAAAGGCATCAAGGGGTATGGGGAGAGAGCAGGAATATGGTATTGAGATAGAGGATCAGCCATGATCATATCGAATGGCGGAGCAGGCTCGAAGGGCCGAATGACCTACTCCTACTCCTATTTTCTATGTTTCTATGTTTCTAAGAAAGTCATGCTAAACCGTTACAAATCACTGGTTAGGCCTCAGCTGGAGTATTGCGTACAATTCTGGGCACCACACATTTGGAAGGATGTCGAAGCCTTGGAGAGAGTACAGAGGAGGTGTACCAGGATGATACCAGAGATGAGGGTCTTCAGTTATGTGGAGAGGTTGGAGAAGCTGGGATTGTTCTCCTTAGAGCAGATAAAGTTAAGGGGAGATCTAATAGAGGTATTCAAAATTATGAGAGGTTTTGATAGAGCAAGTAGGGAAAAACTGTATCCTCTGGCAAGTGGGTGGGTAGCCAAAGGTCACAGATTTAAAATAATAGGCAAAAGAGCTAGAGGGGAAATTAGGAGAATTCTTTTCACACGGGGGTTGTTAAGATCTGGAACGCACTACCTGAAAGAATGGTGGAAGCAGATTCCATTGGAACTTTCAAAAGGCAATTGGACATGTACTTGAAGAGGACTAATTTGCAGGGTTATGGGGGAAAAAACTGGGTTGTGGGAATAAATTGGATAGCTCTTTCAAAGAGCCGGCACAGGTATAACGGGCCGAATGGCCTCCTTCTGTGCTGTAAGATTCTATGATTCTACATGCGCTTCCAATTCCCCATCTTTAACATCCTCGATGGCCTCTCTCCCTAGAATATGGGGAGATAAGCCATCCTCATAGGGGGGGCAAAAGGTCTGGCTCAAGTTTAGGGGTTTTACCTCCTGGCTATTATGGACTGTCTTCTCCTTTAAAAGAAATGCAAACAGGGAGAATTACTTTTGGATGCCATGAGATGGAATAAAACCCAGGTATCTGCATGTAGCCCATAATGAGGATGACCAGTGCATGAACCTAGCAATTTGAGGCAGTGAAAAATCCAGAATCTGTTCAAGTGGTGTCATGCTGTACCTATACACACATTTTTATACAAAAGAATATGAGAAAGACAAATTGCTTTGAAAAGTGTGGTTTGCAGCATTTGTCAATTCCCTAGGAAATGTTGTGACAGTTACAATTCTGCCTAAAAAAACATTCTTCCTTTGCACCTAAGAGCCCCCGCACATTACACTTGCTGCAGTCTCGTGTACTGTGCGACAAGGGATGTTGGCACTGACTGGCTGGTATTGCACTGCCCATGTTTGACCTTTGGACAAACAGGCCGTGCACAGCCAGCTCTGTCCAATGAGTAGAGCTGAAAACATCGCATGGGCTTCAGTTCCAGCTGCCCCCTAACTCTATGACAGCTGTGAGCTGAAGCGACGAAGGATATTAATACCACACAGGTCCCTCAAATATATATGCAAACTATCAAATTAGCAGGTAACACTGGGGCCAGAGAAAATATCAGCAGAAACTTGCACAGCACACTCGATGGGCAGAGAAATGGGATGATGGTCCTCCACTCCAATTTCTGATCAGTTTTGCCCATTTTATATGTTTTTTTTATGGGCAAAATCAATCAGGAAACCTCGTTTGGTATTTCCTTATTTGATCAATTACCAGATCAAGCAATTTGGCATGTTCTCTCACCAATCACAAGCCTTCTTTCACAGGTGGTGATCATGAGAGAAGACAACAGCTTCCATTTTAACATGAGCCAATTGAGAAAGTCACTTGCCTATTCTCTTTCTCTTTCTCTCTCTCTCTCCTGTGTCTCTTTCTCTCTCTTTCCATTCAAAGAATAAAGGAAGAAATATATATCATCATTTTGTAAGTTGCACCAGTACAAATCTGACTCTATCGTAGTAATATTTCTTAGATTTATTCAGATTCTATTGAAATTAATTTATGGGGCTAATTGATCGGCATCATTTGAATAATATTTTGCTTTAACTTCCAACTGTGCCTCGAAATCTTTCGAGCCAGGGCTCATTTCAGTTCTTTCATATTACTCACAATGTGAGGCACTCTCTGTGCAGGCAATGCCACATTACATTAAATCAGTCTTTATTTTAGTAATAAGTGCAATTAATATTTAATGTAAAAATTATTAACACAGCAGTGTACCTAGAGACTGTAAGCATGGCTCTCTCCTCTGAAAAAAGGAGCAGACAGCACAAAGCAACAACATCCATCTTTGTAGAAACATAGATAAATAGGAGCAGGAGTAGGCCATTCGGCCCTTCAAGCCTGCTCCACCATTCAATATGATCATGGCTGATCCTCTATCTCAGTACCATATTTCCACACTCTCCCCATACCCCTTGATGCCTTGTCCACCAAATCTTCAAAAAATGACACTACAGCTCTTCATTCAAAGACCTGCATTTATATAGCACCTTTCACGAACTCAGGATACCTCGAAGCACTTTACAGCCAATTAAATACTCAGCTTAATGTCTCATCAGAAAGATGCACCTCAAACAGTGCAGCACTCCCTCAGTACTGGACTAAGGTGTCAGCCGAGATTTTGTGCTCAAGTTTCTGGAGTGGGAAATGAACCCTTAACCTTCTGACTCAGAGGTTAAAGGTTAGAGTGCTACCCACTGAGCCATAGCTGAAACCTATCACTAGGATAAAATTTACACAAGGAGATTCCATCTAGAAATAAGCATCCAAAGCTTCCTCCTGTGCTGGAGACAACAGTTCTCGCTGATTGGTCTTCAGTGACCAATTCTTTGTTTTCATGATGTGCATTACCCCCATGGATCTCAGCTGAAAAAATCTCTATCACTCAGACCTGACAACACACAGCCAGTATTATCGGCATCACTCAGACTCAGACCCTAAAACACACAGCCAGTATTATCGGCATCACTCAGACTCAGACCCTACAACACACAGCCAGTATTATCGGCATCACTCAGACTCAGACCTACAACACACAGCCAGTATTATCGGCATCACTCAGACTCAGACCTACAACACACAGCCAGTATCATCGGCATCACTCAGACTCAGACCCTACAACACACAGCCAGTATTATCGGCATCACTCAGACTCAGACCCTACAACACACAGCCAGTATTATCGGCATCACTCAGACTCAGACCCTACAACACACAGCCAGTATTATCGGCATCACTCAGACTCAGACCCTACAACACACAGCCAGTATTATCGGCATCACTCAGACTCAGACCCTACAACACACAGCCAGTATTATCGGCATCACTCAGACTCAGACCCTACAACACACATCCAGTATTATCGGCATCACTCAGACTCAGACCCTACAACACACAGCCAGTATTATCGGCATCACTCAGACTCAGACCCTACAACACACAGCCAGTATTATCGGCATCACTCAGACTCAGACCCTACAACACACAGCCAGTATTATCGGCATCACTCAGACTCAGACCCTACAACACACATCCAGTATTATCGGCATCACTCAGACTCAGACCCTACAACACACAGACAGTATCATCAGCGTCACTCAGACTCAGACCCTACAACACACAGCCAGTATTATCGGTGTCACTCAGACACAGACCCTACAACACACAGCCAGTATTATCGGCATCACTCAGACTCAGACCCTACAACACACAGCCAGTATTACCGGCATCACTCAGACTGAAACCCTACAACACACAACCAGTATTATCGGTGTCACTCAGACACAGACCCTACAACACACAGCCAGTATTATCGGTGTCACTCAGACACAGACCCTACAACACACAGCCAGTATTATCGGTGTCACTCAGACACAGACCCTACAACACACAGCCAGTATTATCGGCATCACTCAGACTCAGACCCTACAACACACAGCCAGTATTATCGGCATCACTCAGACTCAGACCCTACAACACACAGCCAGTATTATCGGCATCACTCAGACTCAGACCCTACAACACACAGCCAGTATTATCGGCATCACTCAGACGCAGACTCTACAACACACAGCCAGTATTATCGGTGTCACTCAGACTCAGACCCTACAACACACAGCCAGTATTATCGGCATCACTCAGACACAGACCCTACAACACACAGCCAGTATTATCGGCATCACTCAGACACAGACCCTACAACACACAGCCAGTATTATCGGCATCACTCAGACTCAGACCCTACAACACACAGCCAGTATTATCGGTGTCACTCAGACACAGACCCGACAACACACAGCCAGTATTATCGGCATCACTCAGACACAGACCCTACAACACACAGCCAGTATTATCGGCATCACTCAGACACAGACCCTACAACACACAGACAGTATTATCGGTGTCACTCAGACTCAGACCCTACAACACACAGACAGTATTATCGGTGTCACTCAGACTCAGACCCTACAACACACAGACAGTATCATCAGCGTCACTCAGACTCAGACCCTACAACACACAGCCAGTATTATCGGCATCACTCAGACTCAGACCCTACAACACACAGCCAGTATTATCGGCATCACTCAGACTCAGACCCTACAACACACAGCCAGTATTATCGGTGTCACTCAGACACAGACCCTACAACACACAGCCAGTATTATCGGCATCACTCAGACTCAGACCCTACAACACACAGACAGTATCATCAGCGTCACTCAGACTCAGACCCTACAACACACAGCCAGTATTATCGGTGTCACTCAGACTCAGACCCTACAACACACAGCCAGTATTATCGGCATCACTCAGACTCAGACCCTACAACACACAGCCAGTATTATCGGCATCACTCAGACTCAGACCCTACAACACACAGCCAGTATTACCGGCATCACTCAGACTGAAACCCTACAACACACAGCCAGTATTATCGGCATCACTCCGACACAGACCCTACAACACACAGCCAGTATTATCGGCATCACTCCGACACAGACCCTACAACACACAGCCCGTATTATCGGTGTCACTCAGACACAGACCCTACAACACACAGCCAGTATTATCGGCATCACTCAGACTCAGACCCTACAACACACAGCCAGTATTATCGGTGTCACTCAGACACAGACCCTACAACACACAGCCAGTATTATCGGTGTCACTCAGACTCGGACCCTACAACACACAGCCAGTATTATCGGTGTCACTCAGACTCGGACCCTACAACACACAGCCAGTATTATCGGCATCACTCAGACTCAGACCCTACAACACACAGCCAGTATTACCGGCATCACTCAGACTGAAACCCTACAACACACAGCCAGTATTATCGGCATCACTCAGACTCAGACCCAACAACACACAGCCAGTATTATCGGCATCACTCAGACTCAGACCCTACAACACACAGCCAGTATTATCGGCATCACTCAGACTCAGACCCTACAACACACAGCCAGTATTATCGGCATCACTCAGACACAGACTCTACAACACACAGCCAGTATTATCGGCATCACTCAGACTGAAACCCTACAACACACAGCCAGTATTATCGGCATCACTCAGACTCAGACCCTACAACACACAGCCAGTATTATCGGCATCACTCAGACTCAGACCCTACAACACACAGCCAGTATTATCGGCATCACTCAGACTCAGACCCAACAACACACAGCCAGTATTACCGGCATCACTCAGACTGAAACCCTACAACACACAGCCAGTATTATCGGCATCACTCCGACACAGACCCTACAACACACAGCCAGTATTATCGGTGTCACTCAGACTCAGACCCTACAACACACAGCCAGTATTATCGGCATCACTCAGACTCAGACCCTACAACACACAGCCAGTATTATCGATGTCCCTCAGACTCAGACCCTACAACACACAGCCAGTATTATCGGCATCACTCAGACTCAGACCCTACAACACACAGCCAGTATTATCGATGTCCCTCAGACTCAGACCCTACAACACACAGCCAGTATTATCGGCATCACTCAAACACAGACCCTACAACACACAGCCAGTATTATCGGTGTCACTCAGACACAGACCCTACAACACACAGCCAGTATTATCGATGTCACTCAAACACAGACCCTACAACACACAGCCAGTATTATCGGCGTCACTCAGATTCAGACCCTACAACACACAGCCAGTATTATCGGCATCTTTCACTTGCTTCATGTGACCTCGATAATGGAGATACAGTGAAGCAATACTTCCACAAATTCAAAACACCGCAAAGTAATCTTTAACTATGGGCATCTGATTCAACTGAAGGCCTTTATGCACTCAGAGAAATTGCAGAAATTGGTATGTCCATCTCTATGTACCTGACCAGGAATTTTAAAAAAGATGCAAAGATTATTTCCAGTCAGTTCCACTCCAGCAAACTGAACTTGATTCCTCCTGGTCTGGAAGCTATAATTTTGTCAATATTTTCCACTAGCTGCTGCTAAGGGAGCTGGTTCCGTAGCTCAAAGGAATCTTTGTCAGGTTTCAGCAAAACTAATAATAGTGCACATCACAGATAACTGACCTTTCCAGCGACACCCATATCCCAAGAATGAATATATGAAAAAAGATGAGCTGACTGTACATAATTACACATAATCAGTTTCCTTAGCAAAATTCTTTCGGTAAACATGCTACAACCCAGTGCAACAGCACTGTGAAGGGTCCAGGTAACTGGTCCTCACGTAACTGACACCTTGGTGGGGCTATATTACATACACAGAAATATATAGAAATGACAGCACTTGATCAGGCTATTCGGCCCAACTGGTCTGCTCCACATGAACCTCCTCCTACTCTACTTCATCTCACTCTATCAGCACATCCTTCTATTCCTTTCTCCCTCATGTGTTTATCTAGCTTCCCCTTAAATGCATCTATGCTATTCGCCTCAACTACTCCTTGTGGCAGCGAATTCCACATTCTAACCACCCTCTGGGTAAAAAAGTTTCTCCTGAATTCCTTATTGGATTTAATTAGTGACTGTATTATATTTAGTTTTGGATTCCCCCATAAGTGGAAACATCTTCTCTACGTCTACCCTATCAAACCCCTTTATAATTTTAAACACCTCTAGTAGGTCACCCCTGAGCCTTCTCTTTCCTTGAGAAAACAGCTCCAGCTTGTTCAGTCTTTCCTGATAGTTATAACCTCTCAGTTATGGAATCATTCTTGAATATCATTTTTGCACCTTCTCCATGCCTCTATATCCTTTTTATAATATGGAGACCAGAACTGTGCACAGTACTCATAAGTATATAGTGACAACTCCTCATTTGTTCAACACTGAGACATTTGTTTCACCATAGTCCTGGTGGCTGCTTGTGCCTCATTATATTGCTTTTTATGTCTTGTCCATTGCTTACTTACTGAAGTCATGGCCAGGGCTGAAGAGAATATTGTCCTTAAGGAGCCATCAATCCAGTCGTCTTGTCCCTTCTGATAATGGTGGCAGCATGGACAGGTTTAAAATGAAGGCATCACAATCGCTACCAGGAGACATTCAGTTGCATATATGTGCACGTCAATGGGATAGAACCCCTTTCTGTTCACGAAGACCTGCAGAGACTAATGTATGCCATCAATAATACCTTGTACTTTGCAGAATCTGGCCACATGGAAACAGTGCAGTGCTGTCTTGCACTGTTGTCTTGTTTTCCATTGGGGAAAGTGATGCAGCAGTTTGCCCTAGAAAACAAGGGGTCTGCCACCTTATATGGATTTGCTGATTGAGAAATTTTGCATATATCCGCTGCTGTTGCTTAAAAGGATGCCTGTAGCATAAAAATTCACGGTTGTGATCATCTTGTCAGCCACCAGCAGAGCAGTCCCTGTTGTAGAATTTATCTGAAGGTCTGGCTTGAGGAGATGGCATAATTCTGTGATTGACTTCCTGATGAAATTTAGTCGGTGAAGGCAGATCTTGTTAGACACGTCTAGGCACCTGCATTTTGATCTGTAGACGTGGGTGGTTAGGTAAGGATGGGTGTCGACAGGTGTAATTGGACCTCCTTCTCGTCTCTCTGCAGATTCCACTCTAAAATGTGCAAAAAGGAAGGGTATTTCCAACGGGTTTCCCATCTTCTGAATTGTGGTCGCAGCAAACTAAAATGCAGCTGCTGACAAGCCACAGATACAAAATACGAGGCCCTCACAAAAAATTTGAACAATGCAAAATGTAGGCCTGAAGCTTAACCAGAAACCCATGCAACAAAAAAATGTGAATTAAAAAATCTGATTATAAATTGCTTATTGCAGGAAAACTAACTTGTGATGGTGGTAATGGCACTCACATTTACAACTGCACTCATCAAAATGGCTCTTCAGCACTCGTTTAAAACTTAAATATTTTGGGGAGCCTGGATGAGGATACTGCACAAAATGCGTGAAAGTCCTCTGCATACAAGATAGAGCCTGGGCACTCTCAGCGAAAACAGGTGAGAAGTGGGCCTAAGGCCTAGGACCAACCCATTTGTCACACCTGCTCACCCAACTGACAGTGGCACTATCCGCTCAGCCAATCAGGAAATCGACCCTTGTGATTGGTAGTTTGATAGGACCCTAGGCAGAAGCTGTACAGTACATGCTCTGATTGGCATCGGTCCCACAGGTTCTCCAGCATAGGCCCTAAAAGCACCTGTAGATAGGATACAAGAAACAACTTGTCTCAAGTACATGTGTTGTCCTTTCACCTCCAGCCTCCAACTCCTCTTTCTGTCTGGCCTAACCTTCCTCTATTTTACCAATATGACTAGAGTTGTCGCCCTGCTAAAACTCTCTCGTTCTGTTGCCCCCAAGCTCCAAAAGGGGAATTTAACTTCGGCAGGGGCGCAAAATGGGCGGTGGCAGATCAGACACCCGTTATACTCTCCGGCCGATTTTCCTTTCTTTTGACTTCATTGAAAACGAAAATCGGGCGGGGTGAGTAACGGGCGGGGTGCGTAACGGGCGGCTGATCTGCTACTGCCCACTTTGTGCCGCCGCCACAGTTGAATTTTACTCCCTCCCCCCATACTGCACACCCCTCCACTTCCCTACATGTGTTAAAATAAAGAATCATGGCATGATCTCCTGTGTCAACTCATTTATTCCCCCCCACCCCCAGGAATTCAAAACTGTGGAATTCCTTCAGCTGTACCTTCCTTCCATAATCCACAGGCTTTAAAAACCCAAATTTGGTATCACTTAGTTACTACCTCTTGAGTTATTATTAATTATTATTAGTAATAATTATTACCTCATCTTCCTTCCTGTTCTTTTCAAATTTAGTATACAAAAAAACCAATGTTATAAATCAGTGGCTCACTAGCTACTCTATTTAGAGAGTTTATGTGCTCAATTTTGAAATGTTGGCGGGTTGGCAGCGGGGAGGTGAAGGGGCGCAGGGGCCCATGGCAAACCCGAGTAAAAAAAACTTACCGTTTCCTGATTGACAGGCTGGCTGCCAACAGGAGCTGCAACGCGAGGGGGGTGGTGGTGGTATTGAGAGAAAGAGAAAGAGCGAGACGTCATCCAGCACTGGAACGGAAGATCGGGGGTGGGGGGGTGGGGAGAGAGGGGAAGATCGGGGTGGGGAGAGGGGAAGATCGGCAGGGGAGAGGGGAAGATCAGTGGGGGGGGAGAGGGGAAGATCAGGGGACATGGGGGGAGAGAGGAAGATTGAGGGGAGAGGGGAAGATCGGGGGCGAAGGGAAGATCGGGGGACATGGGGGGAGAGAGGAAGATTGAGGGGAGAGGGGAAGATCGGGGGCGAAGGGAAGATCGGGGGACATGGGGGGGAGAGAGGAAGATTGAGGGGAGAGGGGAAGATCGGGGGACATGGGGGGGAGAGAGGAAGATTGAGGGGAGAGGGGAGGATCGGAGGGCAAAGGGAAGAATGGGGGACATGGGGGGAGAGGGGAAGATCGGGGGGAGAAGGGAAGATCGGGGGACATGGAGGGGCGAGGGGACGATTGGGGGAGAGGGGAAGATCAGGGGAGAGGGCAAGATTGGGGGAGAGGGGAAGATTGGGGGGACATCGGGGGGGGTGAAGAGGGGAGATCAGGGGGAGAGGGGAAGATTGGGGGGGGAAGATCGGGAGGAGAGTGGAAGATCAGGGGACATGGGGAGGAGAGAGGAAGATTGAGGGGGAGAGGGGAAGATCGGGGGGAGAGGGGAAGATTGGGGGGACATCGGGGGGGGGGTGAATAGAGGGAGATCGGAGGGACATGGGGGAGGACACTGGGGAGGGGGGAAGAGCGGGGGATTGGGGGAACATCGGGGGGTGAAGAGGGGGAGATCGGAGCGGGAGACATCGGACATCGGAGCAGGGTGGAAAAGTAGGTTGATTTTGTGTTTTAACTTTGTGCAATGGTTTGTTATTTAATTTATTTTGCTTCTTTTTGCCTGATCCGGCCCTTCACATCTGGTTTTACCAGGCGTGAATCAGAAGCCATGGGAAAGCCGCCCAGGTAAATAAAAAATCGTTCTAACTACCTAATGGGCATCATTTTAGCACCCGCTATCGGGTGCGTTCCTGGCGGGGGGGCTCTGAAAATCGGCGAATCCCGGAGCGGGACCGGAGCCTGGCTCCAACCCGCCCACTTCCGGGTTCCCCACTGACGCGCCGGCGTGCGCGCGCTGCCCCCGGAGGTGGGAATCCCGCAGGCAATTAAAGCCAACGGGATGCCACTTGAAAGTATTTATGTTGCTTGTTCAGGTCGTTTACAGGCCTGATTGAGCTGTTTTATTAGGAGGGGTGGGATTTTACACTGAACTGAGACAGTTTCCCATACTGGGGGAAACACTCCCAGTTCAAACGGAGGTGTTGCTGCCAGCAGCCTGTAGCAGCTGCAAAGGTGCATTCGACAGGTGGCTACTCCGTCACATTGGACAAAGTTTGGCCTCCACCACCCTCCTCCAAACAAGAAAATTCACCGACCTGGAACCGCAACCCCGGTGTGAGGACACACTTACCTACCTTGCGGACCCCCTCAGATGTACATCTTCCAGATGGGGGCCACCGTAGCTGCAGTCATGACCTCCTCGGAGGGCGAACAGCATCACCAGCCTCACCAGCCTCGCCGTCCACCTCTGACACGTGGAGCTCCACAACAGAGTGCTGTGACACATCCACCTGTACAGCAGGAGGGAGGGCAACCGCAGAGAGAGATGCGTCGCAGAGGGCACTACCCTCGCCACAGGGTCCTCAGACCGAGGCTCAGCTTCCTGGACCTCTCTGAGCAGCAGTGCACACGGAGGCTCAGAGTCACTCGACATGTAGTCGTGGACATCTGCAGCCTCCTTCATGCCGAGCTGCTCCTGGTTGGCCTGAGCACCATCTTCTTACCTGTCGCTGTCAAAGTCACCACTGCCCTCAACAACTTCTCCTCCGCATCCTTCCAGGGTGCCACCGGGGACATCGCCGACGTCTCTCTGTCGTCTGCACAAAAGAGCCCTGCAAATACACCTACACCCACTTTACAGTGACACAATGGGTGGCATCAGGTGTGGGTCTTCATAGTGATCCTCAGGAAAGGGCATTATTGCACAAACCAGACAAGATTCGCGAAGACATGGCAGTAGTGGTGCCAATATAATACGTGATGTGAGTTGGTCAGAAATTGAAAATAAGTAAAAACCATGACAAACACTCAAACACCCTTGTGCATCCCCTTCATGCTCATGACACGTTTGCCTTACGCTGCCTACTGCACATATGTGATGCATGCCTTGTGGCTGCAGCACGGGTAGTGGCAGGTTGAGTGAGGCTGACTGTGAAAGAGATGCACGAGAGGGTGAGTATGAGATAGAGCCATGAGATTGTATGAGGATTGGGTTGAGTGGTAGTGGTGGGGTGAGTACTGACGAGGTGAGTAAGTGCAGGTAAGATGAGGATGAGGTTTGAGTGGGTATGAGGGGTGATGTGACAGAGTAGTGTTGGCAGTGCAGAAGGAGATGTGGGGTGGGGGCGGTGATGTGGCAGATGGAGTGTAGGGGAAAGAGTAAGTGTTCTCACTTTGGCTGACCTACTGAGGTCATTGCAGCGCCTCCTGCACTGTATGCAGGTGGGCGATATGTTGGTGGTGCTGGTGACCTCCTCTGCCACTTCGAGCCAGGCCTTCTTGGTGGCAGAGGCAGGCCGCTTCCTCCCGCCCGCCGGGGGGAAGATCTCTGTCCTCCCCCTCCTCCTCACCCCATGTATTGATACCTGGAGTGAGGCATCATTAAACTGGGAGCAGCCTTCCCCCTGGGCTGCTCCATGCTGTAATTTTTTCTATTTGTTGCAGCATCTGTCAGTGGAGGACTGCCCCTTTAAATAGAGCTCCTCCAGCTGACAGACCTTACTGCGCATGCGCAGCCCGCCCGACACGCAGATCATCAGTGGGGAACCCGGAAGACAAGGTAAGTGGATCCAATTAGGCTGCGATCGCGCGGGGGGCTGACTAATTTCACCGGGCGCGTTACCCATGCGCCCAATAGCCCCCCCGCCACGAACCCGCAGCCCTGCTAACATCGAGCCCAATATGTCACAAGTAAAGTTCCTTAAGTACCTCAATGAGGTACATTTGGCTCTTTAACTATCATCCCGCCGGCTTTAATTGCCGACGGGACTTCCAGACTCGGGACACCCACCCGCACACAGGTGCGTCTGTGGGAAGCTCGGAAGTCGGCGGGTTGGAGCCGGCTTCTGAACCCGCTCTGCATTTCTGCAATTTTCGCAGCCCCCCCACCCCCAATGCACCCGCAATTTAAGTTTAAAATTGAGCCCCATCAGTCTGAACTTTAGTACTCCTGAGCCCTGAGCTACTTGGTTGGATTTCCTTATCTGTGAATCGATCATAAATGAGACACATGTGGCTCCTCCATTGCTGCCTTTGTGAAGGAGCAACGTGATCAATTAACAATCCTCCTGGGATTCAATACAGGGACGCAATGTGACAGAAAACTGCATCATGAACACGTTCATGAATTTTAATAAGGTATTGCAAAACAGCAAAACAGAGTGCTATCTGTCAAATCCTAAATCATTAAGACGCTGCTGATTACAATTTATGAAATTTATAAGACATTGGCCCTTTACACAAATAGACTCAAAGTGCAGCATACTTCGTCTGAAAACCACCAAACCAAATCATCCCCAATGTCTTTTCTATCACAATTTTCACATATTTACAAGCTGAGCTGCAGCGTTCTCATTTTGTGCAAGACCAGGATCTACTGACAACAGGGAATATTTAGTGAATCCCCCAAAGGCATGGCAGATTGCAATGTGTGCAACTTCTGGATCAGCTGGTGTCATGCCGCAGCTAGGGTTGCCAACCCTCCAGGATTGTCCTGGAGTCTCCAGAAATTGAATATTCATCTCCAGGGCACTGCTGCGAGCAACCCAGGAGAAAAATCAGAGGGCATTAAAAAAAAATTTTTTGAACACTTATTCGTTTATTAGTTATAAAAATTTTGGAGATGGGGAAAAAAGGCTGTTTGACTGAGAGTGAAAAAATCATTCAATCAGGTAACAAAGTGTCTGCTTGCTTCCCAATCGGTCATGGGAAGGTGGGGCGCCACAAGGATGGACATGTTGGTAGATCAATGGTGGAGGCGGGGCAGTTGGAGGTGGGAAGTCATGTGATGAGATCTCCAGGAATGCGTCCAACCAGAGTTGGCAACCCGAGCCGCAGTTGCGCTTTAAGGCAGCTCCTCACCTTCACAAGTGAATTTAATGGTGTTGGAGGTCTATGAACTAACAATGTGTGCAACTTCTGGGTCAGCCAGTGTCAACAAATACAGGCTCAGGAGTCAGACCGGAAAATTCTAAATGCCAGTGTAAAAAGCAAGCCACATGCAGGAAAATCATGTGCGGTCCATGGTGGGCAGGGGTGGGGGAAGAGGGGTCACTCTGACAGCCTGCCTCTCTTCCGCGGTCTTGTCCCCGCCCGGGTGGCGCTGAAGAGGGAGCATGCGGTGTCTTGAGGCCTACTGGGCACCGCAAAGAATAGAGTGTTATAGACACGAGTAATAATATTCTGATTTAGTTTTATAAGTTTCCTTTTGTTGAAAGTGCATTTTATATTTGAGTTTTTTTATTAGTTGTGCCCCGTTAAAATAAGGGGCAACCCAGTGTAATCCTTATGGATTGTTTGAAAAAAGCATGCGGGAAGCTCTACTGGCTTGTTGCTTGTGGTATTGAACGCTGTGCTCGCTATGTTTTTCTTTAAACCCTCTTTTATGCTAGATTTTTTTTGGGGTGGAGGGGTTCAGCGTCATCGAGCACTCCCATAGGTGAGCCTTCGCTCCTACGTCCCAGCAAGTATGCTCACTTGCCCAGATATAGAGGTAAATTTGTAGTGTGCTCAGGGATTTTATAGAGATGCCCCTACACTTTGTACTGGCTCGCTGGCTTTATCACGTACCCTCATATGATCTTTCTTGACTTCGTAAGTCAAGGAAGATCATGTGAGTGTAGTCTCGTGTAGAATAATGCCACACTGGACTGCATTCATAGACAACAAATTGTTTAGCTCCCTTCAGCCTGAACTGAGTTCTGTTCTGTTCTGTGTGGCCTTTATTTCTTGTATTGAGTTTCTAGGCATGGAGACGATAGTAATTATATGACTTCAGAGCATTACCTTAGTAGTTTCCGTCGGAAGCATTGGGGACGTGCTAGAGTCTTCGTTCTCTGACACACACTGAGCAAGTTGTGTTCCCAGGTAAGTTAGGATTGCTGGGTCACCAAGAAGGTTGAGTGCCAGTATTGGAGCAGAGGTGAAAGGTTGACCAAGGTCAGCTTTAATGTGATTTGGCCATGATCTGAGATGGTAACAAACCCTATACCTCAACTGTGGGTCCCGACACAAGTGGACTTGCTTCTTGAAGAAATAATCTATTCTAGAGTACGTCTAGATTTGAATAAAAGGCAAATCTTCTGTTTGCGGGTGCTAGGCCTAACAAACATCCACTCGATCCTGTTGAAAATGTATCTTGTGGGTGAAGCCAGCAAATCAGATCGCTACCCATTATCACAGTGCCCTCCATGTGGGGAGAAGATTCAGGAAAGTGATGGTAGGCATAGACATTCAGCATTGCAATCACTTGTCCTGCTTTGCACCCCATTATCAGGAAGGAGTGACCATTCTCCACTCGGATAGTGGAGGGGAGGTGTTTATTGATTAAAAGCAAAATACTGCGGATGCTGGAAATCTGAAATAAAAACACAAAATGCTAGAAATTCTCAGTAAGTCAGGCAGCATCTGTGGAGAAAGAAACAGTTAACATTTCAGGTCGATGACCCTTCATCAGAACTGGAAGAAGTTGAAGATTAAACAGTTTTTGAACAAGTACAGAGACTGGGGAAGGGTGGGGAGAGAAGGGGAGGAAAGAACAAAAGGGAAGGTCTGTGATAGGGGGAGGGCACGAGTGATTAAATGACAAAAGGGATGATGGTGCAAGGCAAGGAGGGTGGTAATGGGACAAGTAAAGAAACAAAAGATGGGTCTAGAGGAGCTGTAAAAGGCAACAGCAGAACCATTACCAGCATTACCAACAGTGGTTATGATCTGAAGTTATTGAAATCAGTGTTAAGTCTGGAAGGTTGTAAAGTGCCTAAACGAAAGATGAGGTGCTGTTCCTCGATCTTACATTGAGCCTCATTGGAACAGTGTAAGAGGCTGCGGACAGAGAGGTCAGTGTGGGAGTGGGACGGGGAATTAAAATGGCAAGCGACCGACAGGTCAGGGTCACGCTTGTGGACTGAGTGGAGGTGTTCAGCAAAGTGATCACCCAGTCTGTGTTTGGTCTCCCCAATGTAGAAGAGCGGATACAGTATACTAAATTGAAAGAAGTAAAAGTGAATCACTGTTTCACCTGGAAGGAGTGATTGGGGCCCTGGACGGTGGAAAGAGAGGAGGTGAAGGGGCAGGTGTTGCATCTCCTGCGCTGATGTGGGAAGGTGCCATGGGGAGGAGAGTGGGTGTTGGGGGTGATAGAAGAGTGAACCAGGGTGTTGCAGAGGGAGAGGTCCCTTCGGAATGCTGAAAGGGGAGGGGAGGGGTCGTGCTGGAGGTGGCAGAAATGGTGGAGGATAATCCGTTGAATATGGAGGCTGGTGGGGTGGAAGGTGAGGACAAGGGGGACCCTATCATGGTTCTGGGAGGGAGGGGAAGGGGTGAGATCAGAAGTGCGGGAAATAGGACAGACGGATTAGCTTATTGATTAATATTGTCACCCCTCTACTCCTTCATGGGTACGAGGTAATCAGGGTTTAGTCCATCTGACTCCTGCATCTCACAGGGGTTTATGTCCCTTTGAGATAATGTGCTATTAATAACATATATCTTCAATCCATATAATTATATATAGTGGTTAATCAATGCATTGGAGAGCTGATAACAGTTAAGAAAGATCCAATTAATCACTCATGATGCATGTAGGGACAGACCAAGCCCACTATTTGGTTGGAGTATCTCAATCCCTGACCAAAACTGAATGTTGTGAAGTCCCAAGATGAGGTGTCCTTCCACCAGGGCAGTGGTAATGAAGAAGACTTTGACTCCAGTTATGTCATCACTATCTGTGAATGGACGTGGTAAACCCTTAGGAGTTTGAGTTGGAGTGGCATTGCCATGGGTGAAGGGAATTGAAGGTCATATCGTTCCCTTTGGTGGAGGAGTCTGGATGGGGGGAGAAGTACCCTTGTCTTGCCTATGCTCACTCAAACTCAGCATTTATTGGATCAGATCACTGTATTACACCGCATCCACTAGTTAGCTATCATAGTGCTCAGGCTTCAGTGTGCTCACCTCCTCTTTTGTTTCCCCAGACCACACTCTCCTCCCTATCTCTCATACCTGCAAATATCCAGAATGTCATGGTCTGGATGGTGGACATCTTTTATTCCATGGGATGATGTACCACTGGTAGCTATGAGGGGTTCTGATTGGTTAAGGATTGGTTCAGTGTTTCAGGAGGTGGGAGCTATAGGCATCTATATCATCTGCCAAATAATATTATCTTTGATTGGCATGTGGTGGGATTCTTCACATGCCTCATCCTCTATCTGAAGGGCTGGTGCCACCATATTGCAGGGCATGAGTTGATAAAGCCCTTTAAGGAACCTGTGACCTTGCTTTGTAAGTGATTTCTGACTGCCTCAGGCATGGTGTCAGGAGTTGAGTATGGAGTTATTTTCGGGCCTATTAGGGTACATCATTTACATGCAATGACCCTATTTCAGAGGAAAAGTTTCATCTTATCAAACATTCTGTATCTTCTCAGAACTTCAGGGACAGGTCTGCAAAGATTGATATGTAGCATCCCAAGAGCTACAACCTGTCTTAGGTTGGTACCAACACCGTGGACCTATTCTTGGAGGTGTTGACATGGGTGGAGGTCCTGGATCTCATTTCCTTCTGTTGGTTCTGGACTCCTCTTCTTCCTTGGCCAGCAGATCAACTGAGTCTGCCGACGTGAATTTTAAAGTTGAGTGATGCTTGTTTTCAAGCACTCTGTAGGGGGATCTGTTGAGTCCTAGCAGCCCTACTGGGGCCCAGCTTTCTTGGTTATTTGTGCCTCCTAGTGAACAAAAGCTTGGGAGAGCCCCAGCTGGCGGATTTCGAAAAGGGGTTGCAGTTACGGGTCCTTGCAGAGTGAAGGGATGATCTCAGGGGGTGGAGAGGGGAAGTTGCCGGTGAGAACAGGTTCAGCAGCTCCTTTAACCTTTCCATTGACTTCTAACTTAGATAGGAGGAGCGATGGCTGCAGGATTCAGAGGTTGCAGCCTGCCATATGCATCCCCATTTTAGCCACTGGTTCTCTTCACAGGTTCTCTGTGCTTTCCTTATGGAAGATAAGCTGTTTTCTCCAGTGCTGCGTTAGCTGGTGGGAATTTTGACAATTGAGTGCTTCTTGGGGCTGTGTGGGTTGTTTAAAGTATTTTGTAGGTACTGGCAGTCTGATTTTGAAGCAGAATGGAGCATTTTCTTTAGATTGGAACTTGACTTTAGAAATTTTAGTTACTGAGAAAAAATGGCGGACCATTTTATTTTTCAAAAGTGTTTTGAGTTGATTTGATTGGTTTACCATTTTTCCTTTTTTTATAATTATTATTGATAGATTCTCCTAACTGGTTAATTGTTGTTTTTATAATCTCAAGAGGTTTCTCGCTAGCAGTTTTCCATTTTTACCTTGCATTCCATTTGTACAGTTTTAAACTCTTCAGTTTTGATTTGCTGCTGTTTTACTTTGAGGCAAATAACAGAATTATATGATGAAAGTGGAAATCAGTGTGACAAACAGGAAATAAATGTGACAAACAGGAAATAAGTGTGACAAATTGGAAATAACTGTGACAAATTGGAAATAAGTGTGACAAACTGGAAATAAATGTGACAAATTGGAAATAAGTGCGACAAACTAAATAAATGTAACAAACTGGATGTGCTTGCTAGATATAAGACTTTTAAAAAATTATAGATAGAAAATATATATAGAAAAATGGGAAAGGGAAGTGTTCAAATGTGTTTTAATTGAACACCACACAAAAGAAAAGTGTAAGATTAGTCAGCTTAGTTTATTGGGTTCTGTCTCTTGATTGTTGGCTTAATTAGTAATACTAGATGCCTGTGATTATTGTGCAGTGCAAAAACTGACATAGTAGCAGTAACTAAAGGTACTGCAGATAGAATTATTCATGCCTGCAAATTTTGGTAAAAGATCCTGGGATGAATCAAAGGCATGTTTTAGTTTGGTTCTTGTACAAATGTTTACAATATCTGAACAAAGGCAGTAAAGCAGAAACTGGCCGCCACCATCAGGTGTGCGGGACATAACTCAAAGGCCTGACACCAGCAGGAGAACAGTTTGGCCTGGAGAGTCTGGATGTCGTGACTGAGGTAGAAATTGGGAGTCTGTACTGCACTGGCAAATCTACTAAATGTCCACATTTCAATGTCATTTTCTGCACTACACTTAGCTGATAGGAACTAGCCTGTAATAAGAGTCGCAAAAAATGGCATGACCTATGGCTGCTTGTTTCATGAACATTATCTTGCTTGCAGTAAGCAATCACTACACCTCTTCAAATACTTTTCCCCCCTTAACCCTGTGGTCACTTCCACCTATACAGCGGTGACACTTGACTCTACCTCACCACCACCACTATTGACTCCTGGTCTGCTTCTGTATTATTAGACTCCCTATCTCCCCGCCCCCCCCCCCCCCACCGATGATCTCACTCCATCCTAATTAGGAATTCTCTCTCCATCACCTTCTGGATAACAGCTTATTCCCCATTCCCTCTGTTTTACCATCAGCTCCCAACCTGACCTTATGATGGAGGGAAAGTCAACGATGAAACAGCTGAAGATGGTTGGATTGAGGATACTTGCCTGAGGAACTTCTGCAATGAGTTCCTGCTACTGTGATGATTGGCCTTCCAGAACCGCTACCATCCTCCTGTATGACTTCAGCAAAAGGAGGATTTTCCCTTTGATCCCCAAATGACCTCAGTTTCGCTGGTGCTCCTTGGGCACCAAGCGGGCACCCCACTGAGACTCACCAGTCGTGGGAGGGCAGGAAATCGGCTGGCACCCACGTCAAGACGGCCGGCGGGTAGGGCAGAAGCCAATCCCGGAGGGCTCGAGCACGGGCTGGCAGCTCCTACTCGCCTCACAAAAACTCTCCCAAAGCAAATTTGGGGCCTTTTCTTCAGCGGCTACCAATGACCCCATTAAGGTCTGCTGGTTAGGCCAATCAACGCCTGTTAAACAAGGGGCGGATCGTGGGCAGCGCACACTCTAACCCCTTTGAACCTGAAAATTTCAAACAGGGTCCTACAACCAGCGTAGGACCCCGATTCGCAGCCTCCCACCAGAAACAGGTGGGCCTGCTACTCGCCCATTTACAAGCCTGCCTGAAAATTGCATCAGGCGGGCCTTGGACATCAATGGGGTGCTTGAGTTGACCTTGCCCTCATTCAAGGTTTAGTGAGTGCATTCTATCTTAAGCATGTATGAGTATCAAAGCTCCAACAGGTCCTTACAAAAATGAACAAATGTGGTGGGTTTACCCCAGGCACTAAACTCCCAGGAATTCCGAAGGCTCGTGTGTTGATGCTGTGTTCTTGATTTGGAAGAACCTCTAGCCATCTTTCTTTAATAGGTAGTTTACCATCTGCTCTACATTGGGACATTTGGTCAACTTTACTTCCAACATCTTTTGATCAGTTTGTTTAAAATATTCTGAAGTTTGTTTAGTGTGACTTTAGATGCATGTCCCGAATCTGACATTTCTCTCTTAAATGTCTGAAATTTCTCTTCTTACTTGAAACAAGTCGCAGAGGTGTAGGATTGATATTTTCCTCACTTTTGTCTCCCACTGGAGAACTGAAAGTCTCCTTTCATTTCAAAGCTGGTAGCGGATAACACTGCTGACTCAATGGCCCAGAAATTGCTTTTAAAATAACGGCGAGCCTAACAGCGCTCACCGTTCTAGTGCCGAAATCGAGGAGCAAGTTCCGGCGACCACACGTGCAGTTAAACGCGGAAATCCGGAATTGCTCTTCCTGGTTCGCCGGCGATGTAACAGTTTTGCCTTAAAGGGACATCACCGGCTGCAATCAATGGAATGAATGGACCAGCGCCAACTTGCTCTCCTGCCCAGCTGGAAATGAACTAATCTCGCCACAAACAGGTACGCTCAGTTTTTTAAGTCTAAACTAAGTTTCAACAGTGTGATAAGTCTTAATGACTGCTGGACAACTTCTCTGGCACTAAAATTTAACTTTTAAAAATGTGGAGTCTCATTACTCCTGATTTTAATAGTTTTTGGATGTGTAAAAAAACATTATTTTAAATTAAAAATTTAAAACTTTTTTTATTTTTTCCTTGTCTCTTTTTTCTCAGTCTTTTAATCTTATCCTCTCCTTATTTCGCTTTCTCTGTGTCATTTTATAATACCTTATCGGGCACATCTTTGTTCTTAGTCTGCGCTGTTTGTGAATGAACTGCACTTCCTGGTTCTGACAGTGTGGTTTGCTGCTGATTGGTTGCTGATTAGCAATCCTTTCGCCACTCACACGGCCCGGGAAAGAAAGCTGATGTTATTTGAACTCGCGGTTCAAGGAAGTTGCCATCAAAAAGAACGTGGTAACTTAGTGGGTGAATTTAAATCTATTGAGCAGCGACCACTGCTGGCTCGTGGCTCGGAGCAATTTACTGGCCATTTTGTTTTATTGATGCTCCAGTAGGTTTAAACTTCTGAAGTCATTGTTCACCTGCTTTCTGTAACTTTGACTTTGTAATATTGTTTGGTCCTTTCGAAATCAAATTTAATATTTCAATTGATTTTGCGTTATGGTTCCCTGAATAGTCAATTCACATTTTCTCCTCCTTTTATTCTAAGGCTTGCACTTTCTTCCTGTTCAACAGCCATTAGGGAAACCAAACCCTTGTTACTGCCCACATTTGCTTTTCAAGAATGGCATTAAGAATAGCTTAAACATCCACCCCCTCCAGCACTGGCGCACCATGGCTGCAGTGTGTCCTATTAACAGGATGCACTGCAGTAACTCACCAAGGTTTCTTTGGCAGCACCTCCCGAACCTGCAAAAACCACCACCTAGAAGGACAAGGGCGGCAGGCGCATGGGAACACCATCACCTCCAAATTCTCCTCTAACTCATACACCATCC
This sequence comes from Heptranchias perlo, assembly GCF_035084215.1. Taxonomy (NCBI): domain Eukaryota; kingdom Metazoa; phylum Chordata; class Chondrichthyes; order Hexanchiformes; family Hexanchidae; genus Heptranchias; species Heptranchias perlo. Next base: position 17,364,870 of record NC_090336.1, read on the forward strand.
TGACTTGGACATATATCGCCTGCCGTTCCTTCATCGTCGCTGGGTCAAAATTCTGCAACTCCCTATCAAACAGCATTGTGGGAGAACCTTCACCACACGGACTACAGCAGTTCAAGAAGAAGGCTCACCACCACCTTCTCAAGGGCAACTAGGGATGGGCTATAAATGCGGGCCTCGCCAGTGGATGCCAAATATTAACTTAAAAAAAGAAAAACTGCAAATGCTGGAAATCTGAAATAAAAACAGAAAATACTGCAGATGTGCAGTAATTGAAACATATATATAACATCTGAAAGGGAAAGAGATGTCAGTGTGAGGATCATTCAGGTACATTCTGGTGAAGGGCCTCAACCAAAATATTAATCTAGCTTTCTCTTAGCTGCTGTCTGCCTGCTATGTATTTCAATGCAAGGTATTGTTTTGTTTTTATTTCACATTCAGCAAAACTTACCCCCGCTTAACTATTTTCCTTGTTGCAGTTCTCTATTTGAATCCCTTTCATATATTTGGGATTTTGTTTTTAATTGTCAAGCACAGCTGCCTTCCTTTCTTTGAAACAAAAATTCAGTTTTCCATAATCTGTGCCAGATAAGATACCGCCCAGGATAGGTCTGATTTTTCTCTCAGTGCCGCCTAAACTCTCCATTAACAGGACCTGAAATGGTGTATTTACATCCAATTCCATGGAGAGACCCACTTCCTCATTAAATGGCTACAAATGTTCAAGATTCACACCTATACTGGTATTATATACGTATGTTTTTACACCTCCATGTCACCTGCACATTGAACACTGAGGGCCAGTCATCGAAACAGATCTTCATTAAACAATAAATAATTAATTTGAGGGAGAGCTGTGTCTGTTCCTGGCTGGGGCAGAGTTCACATCATAAAGCATATAGGTACCTTGTAGCGTTGATCAAGACCGGAATGGTCTCCTGGACTAGTTTCGATCGCCTAAGTAGGTCAGAGAGGAATTTTCTAGATTTTTTGTTTCCCCTAATTGGCCTGGGTTTTTGACTGTTTTTGCCTCTCCCAGAAGACTACACGGCTTCCAGTTGGGTGGGGAGTGTATGTATCATGATTCACAAGGCATCACATCTGTATGGGCTGTCTGCACCAATAAGCCTTTTCCTGTCTGTCATTTTTCATATGTTTGTAATTGGCACATTTCTGTTTGCCCTAACTGCAATGACGTGCGGAAGATCAATATTTTTTTACCCAATGCAGATTACAGACGATCCACTGAGTGGGATTTACTGTAATTGTTAACAGTGTTCCATACAAACAAGTACATACTGCCTGCTTCTTTATTTGTAGTCTTGAGTATAGCATGCACTTCCTGTAAGCGTCACACTTACCCGCTATAACACTTTCCCTGTCACACTTTGTTGATAATGCCCCCACTGTTATAAAACAGCATGCCCTCCGACTCTCTGTTGGCAAAGCCACAGGGGCACAACCGGGGATGTAAGTCCGCGAGAGACAGAACATTACCACAAGTCAGGGAGGGTCACGGCTGTAACCTTTTTATTTCGATCCTGCTTTCCTGGCTCTTTGATTTACAGTAGGTTATCCAGAAACAGAACCCCCAGGTAATGAGTCACACACCAAGATACGCTGCTGGAGTTAAGGCAGCAAGCAATGATAACCGTTAATAAACAGAAACAGAATCCCCCAGGTAGTAAGTCACACACCAAGATACGCTGCTGGAACTAAGGCAGCGAGCAATAATAACCGTTAATAAACAGAAACAGAATCCCCCAGGTAATGAGTCACACACCAAGATACGCTGCTGGAGTTAAGGCAGCAAGCAATGATAACCGTTAATAAACAGAAACAGAATCCCCCAGGTAGTAAGTCACACACCGAGATACGCTGCTGGAGCTAAGGCAGCGAGCAATAATAACCGTTAATAAACAGAAACAGAACCCCCAGGTAATGAGTCACACACCAAGATACGCTGCTGGTGCTAAGGCAGCGAGCAATAATAACCGTGAATAAAGCAATTCATCAAATGAAAGAAATTGAAAAATCCAAGCAAGAGCGCTGAGATTGTAACAGAGCCACGGAGATGAGATGATTTCCCCCTATAGCCACACTATTTTTCAATAGACAGGGGAGCCACTGATAACATCAAAGGCTGTTTGTCTGGAGCATCTTCAGAGCTCTCCGCTGAGCAGCCTGCGCGGTGAATTCCAGAGGTTTATAAAATTAGTTCAATTGTCCGAGTTCTTATTCAGCATAGATGTGTACAATTGTGTTCTTGTGTATATGAGAAGTAAATCAGATGGCCCTGCAACTCCTCCCAGCATTTTGCCCATGCTGACCGGCTGCCTGCTTCAGTTCACTACCTGTCACTTCTTCGGTCCTCTGAGGAATCTGCTGGGTTGGACAACACCCTGAGAGGTAACGTCTCACACCTGCCTCCTTTTCCACTTGCTGCCCACTCTCTCTCTGCTCCTCCATAGCTCTTAATTTCCACTCAACCTCCTGCTCTCTCTCCACCTCTCCATATCTATACCTTCTTCCAAGTCTCCATTTACATGCATTTAAAATTGCTTAAGTCTCATTCTACATGCTATCTCCACAAACTCCTCCATACCCACTGCCATGTTGATGCCTACTGCCACCCAAATGCCTACTGACAGCCCTCTACCCATCTCCAAACTACTCATTTCCCCCTACCTCCCCCTATTACCCCCAATACCTAGTCTCTACCATCCAAATTCTTATTCCCCCGCTCAGCCTCCCTCTCATCTACCCCCTCCACTATTCATTACACCTATCCTCACTACCCTGCATCCACATACTCTCTTTGTAATTGCTCACCTCCCCCATTCAATTCTTACTACCTTGATTACTCACTACCCCAACTCCCCCAAGTACTCCCTGGAATTGCACTTGCACAAGGCACAGATCAGCTATTCCCATAGAAATGAGATGGGATGGGATGTTGTCACCCTTCCCACTTCATTTTCCTATAGCTTAGCCAGCAGGATACGCCCCACCGCTTCATCTATTTTCTACCCTCACTAAACAATACTCTACCTCAAATACTCTTCATTCTCCAAAATCTTCAATTCTTTCCTCTACCAACTATTCACTACTGTCTCCTTACTACTCACTATCCCACATTTCAACTTACTTCCCCAATCCCTTAAACTACTCTTACACCATTTCCTAAATCATCACATTATTAACACCCCTTCCCAAACATCATATTAGCTCACTCATCATCACCAAAGCCACACTATCTCCATTTCCTTCTAAAACACTATTTCCTCCACTTCGCATCAGCAATGATGACAGGAGATCCACTGTATATGTTAAGAGGTTTTGAGACATGTCCATCACACTTCAGGTGTCACACTTTGACATGAAAATTTCTGTGTCACACTTTAAAAATATAAAGGCCAGCCACTTCTGCTAGTTTCTTCTGAACTCTAATTGATCTCAGAATCTGCCTAAGCGGAGTTAACCCCTAACTCAACTCAGAGTGGCACAACAATTACACAAGAAGGGATACCACACAGCTGTAGACTAGCAACTGAATAATCGATTGGGGGCAATTTTAGCTTTTGGCGATAGTGTAAAACAGGTGATATCAGATCGGCCACCCGTTATACATCTCTCCTGATTTTCATTTCCCTTGATTTCAAAAGTTAAAATTACCTCTATTGTGTGTGAAATGGTATAATGCTCCTATCTTATAAAACAATAGGGCTGATATTCCTCAGGGCCCTGTGCCTGGGGCCAAGGCCTGAAGTGCACTGCCTCTGTCTAGGCCTTGGAGCACCCAGTTTTGGTGGACTAGATTGTTACCATCAGAGGCCAGCAGCAGCCATAGTCAGGGCCTTCTGGCTGCTGTTGAAGAGCTGCCAGAAGACCTCCAGCTGGTTCATGGCACAACGTTCCTCATAACAAAAGGGACTTACCTGCAGGCCCACCACCTGTCCTCGCTCTGATCCTCTGACTGGACAGGCCTTAAGGCCATTTTGGCTTCCTTGCCAGCTAAGCTAAGCTGAAATGGGAGGGATGGGAACAGTGGCATGGGTCGACCGACCTGCTGATTTGTCCTCCATTACAATGGAGAAGTATCTGGCCTCTGATGGGGATATATGCACCTCTGTTTTATACACTAGTGATCAACACTGCATGAATGTTTCTTCTGTAGCATCACTGACATTTACTTGCAAAAACTTGGGTCAATTTGGATTTTTAAAAATTTCTTTTAAGATTGGATTTTAAATAACACATTGATATAATTGAGTTCCAAGGCTCTGATGTTTCATTATAATGGATTGCCACTATTAAATTTTTAATGCTGTCTCAGAGCACATTCTACAAAATTGTAGGAGTTAAATGAAATAAATGAAAATCAAATAAGGAAAGGCAAATCTAATCCAAGGCTGTTACAAGGGCTGACACAGCTACAGTGTATCTTGAGTAGGAATAATTCTCCTGAAAAGCCCCAGCCACTCGATCTTGAGTTAGAATAGTCGTTGTGGGGTGGCACCGCATACTGAATTGCGCCACAGAATGGTAAACTGATTCCTCATATGGCTAATCCTCTTTCTCAGCCGTGCTGTCACAGTGTAGGTGCACAGCAGATGTGGTGTCCTACTTCAAAGGGTAGGGCGGATAAATCAGCGGCAGGAGCTCCCCAAGATACTCCTGTCAACTCTCAAGCATGCTCTCCAGAGTGAGAAATGGTAAATAGCAAAGGATCGTAAAAGGCAGGAGCAATAAATTAAAAATAGGGGGGAATTTAATAATAATTAAGAATATGGGAATGAATGAGCCAAAGCTTCCTGGAACAATAAAGGCGTGTTAACATCGCACGCTGTTATTAATGCACAAATCAGCCAAATTTGTTTCTTAATTTCCTTTCTATCTCTTTTTTTCTCTCTCTTAATCCAATCTTTGTTTCTCTTTCTGAACCTTATTTGACTCTAATTCACCCTGCTTCTCCGTTGTTCCTCTGTTTCTCTCTCAATCCTTAAATATCATTGGTTAAAGAGATAAACGGTTGATCCATCTGACCGTTCACTAAGGTCCCAGATGCCCCGTTGCCCTCACCGTGCCAGCTCGCACATCCAGCAAGTTAAGGCACAAACAAATTTCGAGCCGAAGGGTGCAAGAAAAAGTCTAACCAACGGCATACGCTCCAGCAAGATTCGGCCATTGTTTTGTTGGACTTTACATTACATTTCAGAGAATGAGACAGAAGGTTTGATATATATATGTGTGTGTGTGTGTATAAAAGAAATAAGCTGTAACTGTTTTGATAGAAAAATTGTGTTCGCCACAAAATTTGTCACATTAGGAGATCGATGATGGGGTGGTACTGACTGACAGTTTGATAAAACAGAGCTGCCAGTAAATTCCACTTCAGTTACAGTGAACAGTTAGCTCAATTTGAAATCGGCATGTTGCTGACTTTGATTCAAACAGCAATTTAAAGACTCTTTAATCAAAACAATGAACTGCGTTCTGGGCTGTGAACCTGACCTATAAATAAATGGCTGCACATTTTACAACCAAAAAGAAAGACCTGCAATCCTGAGACTGATTGACTCCTGTGCTAGAGCTTAACTCTTTCTTTTTAATATAATTATAAGCTTCCGCTAGTGTGTAGACAGAGATAAAATGCTTTATAAATGGAGAGGCTGATTTTAATTATTTTTGAGGCACGTTCCACTATGACCAACAGTTTATCTCTTTAACCAATGATATTTAAGGATTGAGAGAGAAACGGAGGAACTACTGAGAAGTCTGCATGAGCTGACCAACAAAAGACCAGTAACTCATATTTTCACTGTACGTGAATAGTAATTTCAGTATAAAATGAACATCGCCATTATTCAGAAACAGGGTTCTGTCATTACAAAAAGAGTTAATTACAATCTGAGCTTCACTATATCTGGGTTTACGATACACACGGTGTAACTGTATCTCAATTCACTAAAAGTTTAGCAGTGAGCAAAATTCCAAAACGTTTTATTTAATAGAGATGGATATTCACATTTACTGTGGACAGATTATCACCACGAGCAGAATTTCAGCAAATCCTCCATGTTAACCGTGAATGGAGTTTTACTGTTTTTGCTCACTATTAGCACAGGGCTACGGTATCTAAATTTACTTGAGCAGTTTCACTGTAATTGCATTGCTTTATTTCAAATTTCAGTGCAAATCTCAGTGTATCTGAGATCGTTATAAGCAGAATTCCATCATAACTATCAGTCGAGATAAGAAAAAAAACACCAAAGTGTTAAACTACCTTAAACTTTCTCTTTCTTGATACAGATGGACTCACTGCGTATTTCCAGCACTTTCTGCTTTTAACCCTGCTACGTTTAAGTTTACTATAAGTAGAGTTTCAATCTATCTCTGATCATTATAAGCAGACTTTTATAGTATTCCTAATTATTATAAACAGACTGTCATATTATTGCTGATTGCTAAAAGCAGACTTACATAGTATTCCTGATTATAAATTTTACAATATCTGAATTCACTACAACTCTACAGAAGATTGTGAACAGAAGATTTTTCATTATGCAAGTTCACTGGCAGCTTTATATCCAAGTTCAGCAAAAGAGGATTCACTATGCTGAAGTGAGCTGTAATTGGACTTTCCTGATTTTGTTACTGTAGTTTCAGTGTATGCACTATCTATGTCTCCATGTGTCAATTTCTCTGTATCTCTCTCCCTCAGGGTTTGTTAGTGTCTCCCTCAGTGCGTGTATCCCTGTGTGTCACTTAGTGTGATTTCTCTGACAGTGTGTGTGTGTGTGTGTGTCTCTGCGTGTCACTGGGTGTGACTCCTCTGTCAGTGTCTCTCAGTGTGAGTATGTCTCTGTCACTGGGTGTGATTTCTCTGCCAATGACTCTCAGTGAGTATGTCTCTGTGTCACTGGGTGTGACTCCTCTGTCAGTGTCTCTCAGTGTGAGTATGTCTCTGTGTGTCACTGGGTGTGATTCCTCTGTCAATGTCTCTCCGTTTGTGTGTCTCTGTGTGTCACTGAGTGTGATTCCTCTGTCAATGTCTCTCAGTTTGAGTGTGTCTCTGTCACTGGGTGTGATTCCTCTGTCAGTGTCTCTCAGTGTGAGTGTGTCTCTGTCACTGGATGTGATTTCTCTGTCAGTGTCTATCTCAGTGTGAGTGTGTCTCTGTCACTGGGTGTAATTTCTCTGTCAGTGTCTCTCAGTGTGAGTGTGTCTCTGTCACTGGATGTGATTTCTCTGTCAGTGTCTCTCTCAGTGTGTGTGTCTCTGTCACTGGATGTGATTTCTCTGTCAGTGTCTCTCAGTGTGAGTGTCTCTGTCACTGGATGTGATTTCTCTGTCAGTATCTCTCTCAGTGTGTGTGTCTCTGTCACTGGGTGTGACTCCTCTGTTAGTGTCTCTCTCAGTGTGAGTGTGTCTCTGTCACTGGGTGTGACTCCTCTGTTAGTGTCTCTCTCAGTGTGAGTGTGTCTCTGTCACTGGGTGTGACTCCTCTGTCAGTCTCTCTTAGTGTGTGTGTCTCTGTCACTGGATGTGATTTCTTTGTCAGTGTCTCTCAAATGTAAGGAATCTTACAACACCAGGTTGTAGTCCAAACTGTTGGACCATAACCTGGTGTTGTAAGATTCCTTACATTTGTACACCCCAGTCCATCACCGGCATCTCCACATCACAGTATCTCTCAGTTTGAGTGTGTTTCTGAGTGTCACTGGGTGTCATTTCTCTGTCAGTGTCTCTCAGTGTGAGTGTGTCTCTGTCACTGGGTGTGATTTCTCTGTCAGTGTCTCTCTCAGTGTGAGTGTGTCTCTGTCAATGGATGTGACTCCTCTGTCAGTGTCTCTCGGTGTGTGTGTGTCTCTGTCACTGGGTGTGATTTCTCTGTCTCTCTGTCAATGTCTCTCAGTGTGAGTGTGTCTCTGTCACTGGATGTGACTCCTCTGTCAGTGTCTCTCAGTGTGTGTGTCTCCGTCATTGGATGTGATTTCTCTGTCAGTGCCTCTCAGTGTGAGTGTGTCTCTGTCACTGGGTGTGACTCCTCTGTCAGTGTCTCTCAGTGTGAGAATGTCTCTGTCACTGGGTGTGACTCCTCTGTCAGTATCTCTCTGTGTGAGCGTGTGTCCCTCGGTGCACTGGCTGTGATGTCGCTCTCTTTCTATGGCTTTGTAAGTCTCTCTCTCTCTCTCCCTGTTCTGTTTCAATCTCTTTTTCTGCTGGCGTGTCTCCCGACTCTCCTCCACCCCCTATCTCTTTTTATATCAGTGGGTGGAAGTCTGTGTTTCTGTCAGTGCTACGCAGGGCGGTCCTTGCGCAGTTGGGTTGGCCTGAATGGCTGAGAGGAGAGGCAGCAGTTCCTCATTCACTTCAGCGTTTCGAGCACACACTCCCGAGGACACAGTGCAGCTCCCTCTGGGAAGTGCTGGAGTAGTTATTATTTCAGCGAATTCTTCTCCATCCCAGTGATACCAGCGCTCACTGGCGAGGTTTATCTGCATAGCTTTGCACTAAGCAGCCGGCTGATCTGCATCAGGACCTGACTGATCGCATAACTACCAGGAGACCGGCTGAGCTCTGCTCCGCTCCAGGACCAAACTGATCTGCATCGTCAACAACAACCCCGAGCTTGCACAAACAGGACCAGGCTTGAGCTTTGCGGCACGACCCGGCGGATCTGCACCAGAAGCCGGCTGAGCTCTGCGCCAGGACTCGTATCGAGCTTTGCGGCACAACCCGGAGAGACAGCGGGACCGCAGAGAAAAGGCGCGACACGAGTGCCGCTGAGTTTAATAGGGAAGCCTCTCTCGCTGCTGCTCACACTTCCCAAGTAAGTGTACTTACAAAATAGCGAGGGGAGACTGCTCGGTGCTAAAGATTTCCAAACGATGCAATTGGATTTCCTGCAATTCTCCCTCAGTGTAACCCTGGGTACAAGGCTATATCGATAGCCCAGGGTAAGAGGAACCAGATTTCCGATAGAGTTCTCCATCTAAGGTAGCTTCCCGTCTTTGGGAAGAGTACTAGTTGGACATGTATTATTTCTGGGATGTGCCTGATCTGTATTTGGCGGGGGAGGATGTTTTGCAGGATAGTAGGGTGTTGTAGCTAATAGAGATGGAGATATTTGATAGGGCTCTATTATATTTGGTGTTGAGGTGATGTGTTCAATGAGCTGTGCAGTGTTTCAAGTCGTGCTATGTAGATGCTGAGAGTGTTGTACTAAGGGTTAGCTGTAGGGTGTTATATAGAATAGGGATGCTGTTTGGTGCACTTGCTCCATTTGATTTTGGAGTACAGTATTCAATAATGCTGTATTTGACGATAAACTGTTATCGGATGTTGTGTGTTTTATATGGGGTCAATGTTTACATGAGGCTAGGAATACTTTATTCGGTGTTTGGTGTTGGATAGGGTGCTCCATTTGACCGTTTTCCATTATATGGGTATTTGGTGAGGAATTGTGTTTGGCACTGAGTGTGATATTTGGATGTATTTGATGTTTGTGTTGTGTTGGATGAGGATGTAGTTTATTTGATGTTGATGTGCTGTATTTGATGCTGTGCTTAGTGTGATTGGACTTCATGTGGTTGGCCTTTAGTTACTACAGGTTTCCTGTACTTGGCATGGTTGTATTTACTAAGGTTGCCCTGAAGTATGGGTTGCCTGTATTTATTTCCATGCGATTGTCTCATAGAATGAGTTTCCTGTACTTGGTGTGATTGTATTTTGTGGGAATGTCTTGTAGTGTGGGTTGCCTGTACTTGGTGTGATTGTATTTTGTGGGAATGTCTTGTCGTGTCGGTTGCCTGTACTTGGTGTGATTGTATTTTGTGGGAATGTCTTGTAGTGTGGGTTGCCTGTACTTGGTGTGATTGTATTTTGTGGGAATGTCTTGTCGTGTCGGTTGCCTGTACTTGGTGTGATTGTATTTTGTGGGAATGTCTTGTAGCGTGGGTTGCCTGTACTTGGTGTGATTGTATTTTGTGGGAATGTCTTGTAGTGTGGGTTGCCTGTACTTGGTGTGATTGTATTTTGTGGGAATGTCTTGTAGTGTCGGTTGCCTGTACTTGGTGTGATTGTATTTCATGGCAATGTCTTGTAGCTTGGGTTGCCTGTACTTGGTGTGATCGTATTTCATGCAGTTTCCTGTTATACAGGTTTCCAGTACTTGGTGTGATTGTATTTCGTGTTGTTGCCCTGTTCATGCGACTATCCTGTATTTCATGAACCACGTCAGGTTTGGGTTGATTTTATATAAGAGGGTTTCGTGCTAGTGTTTGCAAACTATTCCTTACAACAAACTTTGCAGTTTAACAGAATACAGCGCAACGATTGACTTTCTCGAAATTATTAGTTAGACCGTCTGGCGGGGGCAATTACTTTTCTTTGATGTGTTAATTTCCACACGTCGGTTTATTTAACCCACTCGAACATTATTCAACAATAAGAATTTCCCCAACTTGATTAAACCAGCAATTTGATGAATGAATGGGATAATTCTGGTCTAATCATTCAATACAGTGTTTGTCTTTTAATTTAACCCATTAGGAGACACTAGGTTTCTCTTTTAATTTAACCCATTCAGTGTCATCAACCCAAATAAACTTAACACAACTGCCTTCTTTTCCGATGGATTCCACACAGTGTTGGTGCAAGAGAACAGGAATCTAAAGGAGGGGATTTACATGTTAAACCCTTATTAGGAATTGGTTCCTGCTGATAGTCAATACAATAGAGTTGGTGGCACACAAAATGCTTCGGATTAGCTACTGTCTGTAGAAATTATTTTGAATTAAAGATGACCAGGCTATTTTCATAATGGGAAACAATTATAAAAGTATTATTGCTGCAATCTTAGTAGCCATTTATTATTTTATATAAAGAAATCAGCAGCCAAGGGAGTTTAAGGGTCATTAAGTCATCTTCATATTCCTAGCCCAATTATGTTGAGAAGGAAGTGGGTAAAGGATGCATTGTTAGATCTTCCTCAGGAGTCAAGCATGGAGTGGTACCAGCAGACGGTACATGTTTGGAGCCTGTCAGATCAGAGGGCTTGCTCTATGCTCCGGTGGGCAGAGCAGATGACTGCAGATTAAAACATTGCTGGATCCAAGGAGAGCATTCGAGTGAAGTAAAGCGTGTGAGCATTCAGTCCTACTGTAGGGGCTCCTCGCCCAGCCGTGACACTAAATCCTCTAATCCCCATCCAAGTACAGTGTGTTCTTTCCTTATTTCTGTTTTGGATGCACTGCGGGTCAGAACCCTTTACACCAAATACCCAGCACAGAATCATAGGAACAGAGGAACAGGAGCAGGCCATTCAGCCCATCGTGCCTGCTCCGCCATTTGATAAGATCATGGCTGATCTGTGATCTAGCTCCATATACCTGCCTTTGGCCCATATCCCTTAATACCTTTGGTTGCCAAAAAGCTATCTGTCTCACATTTAAATTTAGCAATTGAGCTAGCATCAATTGCCGTTTGCGGAAGAGAGTTCCAAACTTCTACCACCCTTTGTGTGTAGAAATGTTTTCTAATCTCACTCCTGAAAGGTCTGGCTCTAATTTTTAGACTGTGCCCCCACTCCTAGAATCCCCAACCAGCGGAAATAGTTTCTCTCTATCCACCCTATCTGTTCTCCTTAATATCTTATAGTTGCAGGATGTGCTTCTGAAGTTCTAACAGTTAGGTTCAGTTACACTGAATCATTAAATGGTCCAAAGTAGATTTTTTTTAAAAAAAGTAGAAAATATAGAAATATTGGTGCAAGTCTGTTTATCCAATCAGTCCCTTCTTCAAAAAACTATATTCTGGTTCCAGTATTATTTCTGGTAGGATACTCCATGTCTTAATAGCCCTCTGAATAATAATAATATAATCTCCTAACTGCTCCCTTTGTTTTTTTTGGTGATGATCTTAAATTTATGCCCTATTATTACTGACTCACCAACCAGTGATTTACCATAGCAAAACCCCTCATCATTTTGAATCCTTCTATCAGATCTCCTCTTAACCTTCTTTGCTGTGAAGAAAAGAATCCCAGTTTCTCTCGTTTTTCTCTCCTAACCAAAGGCTCGCCTGCTGATATGATCTCAGGGAATCCCTTCTGTGCCTTCTCCATGGCCTTGCCATCCTTCCTAAAGTAAGGTTCCCCAACTGGACACTATTGGAACTACAGCCTAATGATTGATTTATATCGGTTTGACATTACCGCTTTGCTTTTGCACTCTATACCTTAACTATAAAACCTAGAATCCCATATGCTATTTGTTTACAGCTTTATCAACTAGTCCTCCCACTTTTAAAGATTTGTATATCTGAACCCATAAGTCTCTCTGCTTTTTTACTCTTTTTAAATATTTACCATTTAGTGTATATATCCTTTCCTTATTCTTGCCCTCAGGTTTCCCCTCATTAAATTTCATCTGACGTCTATCTTCCCAATATACTAACCTATCTATGTCATCCTGAAATTACTTGCAGTGCTCTTCACAGTTAACCACGCTCCCTATTGTTGTGACATCTGCAAATTTTGATTTTGTGCCTCCTGTATATCCAAGTCCAGATTATTTATCTATATTGAGAAGAGCAATGGTCCCAGTGCTACACTTGGGGGACTCCAGTCCCAAGAACATTCATTAATCACTACTCTCTCCTTTTTGCCCTTTAATAAACTTTTAATCATGCTGCCACATTCCCTTCCATTACGTGCCTTAATTATACTAACAAGGCTCCTGCACAGCCGTCATCAAACATCTTTTGAAAATCCATATATACATCCACTGCATTTCTTTTATCAATACATTTTCTTATTTCCTCAAATAACTATTGAATTTGCAAAAGCAAAACCCAATATGTATATTTGAGTGCACACTTATTTTTGTATAGTTACACATTAATACAAACTGATGCATATGAATATTTATGTGTACACATTAAGATCTATACTAATAATTAGTGTACATACTAACACTTATGATATCCAATGTGTATTTTTTGCATAACTGAAGAGTAGATCATTTGAACTCTTGAGAGTCTATTGCAAGAATCAAACACAAACATACTGAAGCTTCATTTGTTTCTGTGTATGGTACTTAATTAACAAAATTGGCCCTTATTTGTTTAAGTAACCCGATTTGAGTAGTAAGGCCATATTTGGCACTTTATACAGCTTGGCACTTATTATTTTTGTAAAGGAAAGGTCTTGACCGAAATGAATGAATATTGAGCGCACAGTTCAGATTTGCACAGCAGTGTTATTACATGAACATTACTTATTAAAGTGCATGAGTTTTTGCAAGTCAACGAGTTTGTACAATATATTGTCGAATCAAGAATTGATGTTTTAATTCTCTGACAAGGTAATTTACTTCCTGCAAAAGTTTGTCATACACATGCTTTAGTATGTTGTTAACTTATTCTTAAAAGAAAATATAGTACAATATCTCATGTGCTTCATATCAAGCTACAGCTGTATTAGACCAGGTCTGTCACTGGGAGCAGGGTTTGGATTTCACAGTGTGAGCAATAATATTGTGTTAAATTGTACGAACAGGGGCCAAATTGGAAATGGCAGCAGGATTATCACCCATATTCCACCAAAAGCAACCACAGTCAGTTTCAGTGAATGAACAAGCATAGTGATAGGTAATGATTTAGGTGCATTAAATTAAATAGAGCGCCTTTCCACCTCCTTAAATGTTCTCTGGACTGTCAGCTGTTAAGTCTGCTCAATGATCAATTTCAATGAATGAATAAGTGTTACAATTCATACAATGTGGGGCTTTAAAGGGTTAAATTATGAGGCCAGGTTGCATAAACTTAACTTGTATTCCCTTGTGTTTAGAAAGTTGAGGGGTGATCCAACTGAGGTGTTTAAAATTATAAAGGGATTTGATAGGGTAGATAAAGAAACTATTTCCTCTGGTGCGGGAATCCAGAACAAGAAGGCACAATCTTAAAATTAGAGCTAGACCATTTAGGAGTGAAATCAGGAAGCACTTCTTCACACAAAGGGTAGTGGAAATCTGGAATTCCCTCCTTCAAAAGGCTATGGATGCTGGGTCAATTGAAATCTTCAAGACTGAGATCGATAGAATTTTGTTAGGTAAGGTTATCAAGGGATATGGAGCAAAAGCAGGTAAATGGAATTGAGGTGCATATCAGCTATGATCTAATTGAATAGCGAACGGGCTCAAGGGGCTGAATGGCCTACTCCTGACTTGCCTACAAGTTTAATCGCTGAATTGCTGCACCGTGATACTTTCATGCTAGATGTTTGTGGTTGACCGATGTTGCAACTTAACACATTTGAAAACAAATTCTTCCTGATGGAATTTTTAGCTTGTGGCTCCATTAATTTTTTAAATTTCATGAGTTCCATATGATGCCACAAGGCAGTCGTGCCAACCTGTATTGTGGATTACTTCTACTCTCCAGAGCTTTGGCAGAATATACTGTAGCAGCATTTCACATGAAACTATGCTGCAATCGGCAATAGATATCAATTTGCATGTTGTAATAGCCTCACTATACTGTCCACTGCAGTTGTATATAAGATCACAGTAGCGGGGAGGTAGCAGTAAGCCAATTTCACACACAAAATCAGACCCATTAAATTTCAGAGCTTTTAAACCTTTAAAAAAATATTTTATATCCAATTGTTATGAATAGTTTATTCTTCATATTCATTGTGAATGTTATTTTAGCTTGGGAAAGTATTTAGTAGAAATCGATAAAGAGACACTGGCATAAAAATTTGAAGGCGTTGCACCTGTTTTTCATTATAAGCATGAAGTGTGTCGACCGCCATGTTGGTATAAGCATCAAAAGAGGCATCCAAGGCCCGTGCCTAAAACAGGCGTTAGGCCCTTTTCAAATGAAAATAAGGGGCCTAATGCCTGCTTGATGCATTATTTATTAAATTGGTTTGCCCTGAATGCAGCCAGTGCCAGATTTGCACCCTTACCTAACAAAACTCTATCGATCTCAGTCTTGAAGATTTCAATTGACCCAACATCCACAGCCTTTTGAAGGAGGGAATTCCAGATTTCTACTACCCCTTGTGTGAAAAAGCACTTCCTGATTTCACTCCTAAATGGCCTGGCTTTAATTTTAAGATTATGCCCTCTTGTTCTGGATTCCCTCACCAGAGCAAATATTTTCTATGTATCTATCCTATCGTATCCCTTAATCATTTAAAATGTCTTGATTAGATCTACCCTCAATTTTCTAAACCGAAGGGAATACATGTCATGTTTATGCAATCTATCCTCATAATTTAACCCTTTAAGCCCTGGCATCATTCTGGCGAATCTGTGCAGTACCCCTCCAAGACCAA
Source organism: Heptranchias perlo (assembly GCF_035084215.1). Lineage (NCBI taxonomy): Eukaryota > Metazoa > Chordata > Chondrichthyes > Hexanchiformes > Hexanchidae > Heptranchias > Heptranchias perlo. Next base: position 17,380,219 of record NC_090336.1, read on the forward strand.
TATATGCTTCCTGAGGTTCAGTGCCCATAATTGAATGCAGCATTCCAGATAGGTTATGACCAAGACTCTATACAACTGAAACATCACTTCCTCACTTTTGTATTCCAACCCCCATTAGCCTTTTTGATTTCTTTTTGCAGTAGCTTTTGGTGATTTGTATAAATAGACACCTAAATCCCTTTGATCCTCCATAGCTCCTAGTCTCGCACCATTAAGGAAATATTTAGATTTGTCTTTCTCAAATCCAAAGTGGATGACCTCAAACTTCACCTGAAAAAACAGGCGTAAATTGGGTGAACCAAGTGGAAATTGGGGTGAAGATCTCTCAGGCCAGTTCTTTGCCTATTTTACACCACATATAATTTATCAATAGCATTTCATTATGGTGCCCTGATGCCTGTCAGATTAACAGTTTCAACATGTAAATGACCCTGAATGATGTATTAACATCCTCCTGGAATTTCCCTCCTCTCAGCATAATACTGAGTAGTTCAGGAGGTTATACCATCCATTTGCAATGTGGTCTGTATGACCTCTTATTACCAAAATGTCCAATTTGTCTGTGCAAGTGATAAAACTGCATTTCAACAGTGACTACACTGGCTGTGAAATGCTTTGGGAATATCCTGAGGTCGTGAAATGCACTATATAAATTCAGTTTTTTCTTCTTGTTTCCCCAGTACTCCTTTCTCTGTAGCAGCAAGAAGCTAGAATGTTGCATCAGCAAAAATGGAGGGCTAGGGGAGTAGAAATGCATTATATTGGTAGTGATGCTTTTTTTTAATGCCACGTGTTCTGTTATTAAGTAGAGTTAGTATCAACCACAAATATATCCGATTGTGCCCCAATGTTTAAACATTGCACATATATATAGATGTAAAGCTCAATAATAAAAATCTAGCCTGCAAATATATCGCGTATCATTTATTTAATGTGCTTAGTGACTCATATGATGAATAACTTATTCAACATTGAGTACGTTCTGTGCAGTATCTTGTCCAGTATTAACTTTGTTGGACAGATTGTGGTGGTTTGCGAAAGCATCAGGACTTCTCAAAATATGGAAAATAAAGAATTTAGATCTAGAGTTCTTTTGGAGATAATCCAAGGTTTGCTTTTAATGGTAGCTCATAGGACGTTGTTACACGGGTATCAGGCTGAGAGTCTGGCAGACTGTGATATATTCCGGCTAGGAAAAATAGCGCTCTGCGCATGTGCGTTTGCAAATATGTGTCGAGCTTCACTTTAACTGGGAGTCCGGCTGTCGGTTGCTTTTCTGATGTTTAGCAGAGATCTGACTATCCTGTCTTCTCTATTAGCATTAAAAAGATACAAAAAGTTCCCATGGTGTCCTTTGGAGAATTTGGGAATCTTTAACACAGTGCTTTGCACCAGCTGCAACAAACATGCAGTGTAAGAGGACCTCCTGGCATTGGTTGATTTCACACCTGATCTGCATTTACACAGTCTGCAATGATGCGAAGCCAAAACCTCTTTGCTTCTACGTATAATTGGTTTATCTAAAATTGATTGTTAAATTTCAGTAAAGGTTTCTTATAAAATTATCAAAGCAAATCCAGTAAAGGTTTCTTATGAAATTACCAAAGCAGTTTAGTGAGTACGGAGTTTTATTATGTGTGGATTAATGAAGGAAAGCCAGCACAGATTTGTTAAAGGCAAATCGTGTATAACTAACTTGATTGTTTTTTTTTGATGAAGTAACACAGAGGGTTGATAAGGACAATGAGGTTGATGTGTATATGGACTTTCAAAAGGCTTTTGATAAAGTGCTGCATAATAGGCTTGTCAGCAAAATTGAACCACATGGAATAAAAGGTGCAGTGGCAGCATGGATACGAAATTGGCTAAGTGACAGGAAACAGAGAGTAGTGGTGAATGGTTGTTTTTTGGACTGGAGGGAGGTATACAGTGTTGTTCCCCAGGGGTCGGTACTAGGACCAGTGCTTCTTTTGATATATATTAATGACTTGGACTTGGGTGTATAGGTCACAATTTCAACATTTGTAGATGACACAAAACTTGGAAGTGTAGTAAACAGTGGGGAGGATAGTAGTAGACTTCAAGAGGACATAGACACGCTGGTGGAATGGGCGGACACATGGCAGATGAAATTTAAAGCAGAGAAATGCGAAGTGATACATTTTGGTAGAAAGAATGAGGAGAGGTAATATAAACTAAATGGTACAATTCTAAAGGGGGTGCAGGAACAGAGAGATCTGGGGGTAAAGGTGCACAAATCTTTGAAGGTGGCAGGACAGAATGAGAAAGCAGTTAAAAAAACATACGGGATCCTGGGCTTTATAAATAGAAGCATAGAGTACAAAAGTAGGGAAATTATGTTGAACCTTTATAAAACATTGGTTCGGCCACAACTGGAGTATTGTGTCCAATTCTGGACACCGCACTTTAGGAAGGACGTGAAGGCCTTAGAGAGGGTGCAGAAAAGATTTACTAGAATGGTTCCAGGGATGAGGGACTTCAATTTCGTGGATAGGCTGGAGAAGCTGCGGTTCTTCTCCTTAGAGCAGAGAAGGTTGAGAGGAGATTTGATAGAGGTGTTCAAAATCATGAAGGGTCTGGACAGAATAGATAGAGAGAAACTGTTCCCATTGGCGGAAGGGTTGAGAAACAGAGGACACAGGTTTAAGGTGATTGGCAAAAGAATCAAAGGCGACATGCGGAAAAACTTTTTTAAGCAGCGAGTAGTTATGATCTGGAATGCGCTGCCTGAAAGGGTGGTGGAAGCAGATTCAATCGTGGCTTTCAAAAAGGAATTGGATAAATACTTGAAGGAAAAAAAATTGCAGGACTACGGGGAAATAGTTGGGGATGGGACTAACTGGATTGCTCTTACAAAGAGCCGGCACGGGCTCGATGGGCCAAATGGCCTTCTTTTGTGCTGTAACCATTCTATGATTCTATGTAAATTTGGAAGTCGAGCAGCATCAATTACAATGGCACATTTTGCAGTAGGGATCAGAGTCTGTATTTATTTGGAAATTCATTAGATGATTCCATCTGGTTGTCACCATTAAGTGTCTCACCAAGATAACTTTACCTTAAATAAAATCGAAAGTGCTGGAGTTACACATTAGGGTCATCATCATTTGAAAAGTAAAAGTCGATTAACATTTCAGGTAGAGATCCTTCATACGAATATACAAAAATGACAGGCAGGAAAAGACCAGCTGGTCCATCAAGTCTGTTCCACATTCATGATGCCTGGAGCATCCTGACTAGACACTTCCTACCCTCCAGCAGCTATGTAATCTCCTGGGAGAGGCAAAAAAACAGAGAAACAAAACCCAGGGCCAAAAAGGGGGGAAAAAATCTGGAAAATTCCTCTCAGGCAATCGAACGGAGTCTTGGCAACTGAGTCCTGTTAAGGGGGCCCATACAAAATATTAACCTACACTTTCTCTTTTCAAGTGCTGCCTGCGTATTTCCAGAATTTTCTAATTTCATTTCAGATTATCAGCGTTTGGAGTTCTACTTTTATCTCTGAAATCATTTTCAATTCAGTTTTCCAAGACAAGTGATTTTTAATTATTTATTAATGGTGTATGAATCACGATTATAAGGAGAGATATAAGAAAAGTATTTCGGGTGAAATTCTTGTATTCAGGAATTGAAGCGAAAACTAGTCGATCGCCTGTGGCATTGCACAAGGGGAGTTAAGACCAAGTGTAGTCTTCAGGTGAAATGGGGTTAGAGGTCAAGGGATAATTGGGCCAGATCACCCTGACATACTTCAGTCTCCATTTTGAAGTCATACATTTCGTCATTATTTTTATATATACTTTGAGTTTCTATTATTGTTCATAGTTAAAAAGCAAAGCATAGACAGTTTGAGAAGCAGAGAAGTAGGGGGGAGTTTTAACCCCCAAGAACAGACGGGTTGAGGGCGGGTGAGAGGTCAAAATTGCAGCTTTTTAAATCGCGACCACAACCCAGCTCCAACTTCCAGGTTTAACGTGGGCGCAGCCGTATCGCGGAAGTCGCGTCCCCAATTACTTCCAGTGGGCGGATCGTTAACGGGGCAATTTACCTACTTGAGAATCTTGAGGTAGGTATTTTTTAATTGATTCTAAAACAGAAACAAATTTTACTTATCCTACATGGGTTTTCCATGGCTTCTGAACATCGCCAATGTAACTGAGGCGAGATTCATGCCGAAGTTAAATTGGCCTTTTAAACGTGTGATTGACCCATCTCAATAAAAGCTCAGGGTTTACAGCTGGTCTCTCAGTTCTCTCAGGCAAACGTTTGGCTGAGAGTTCTTAGTGTTGAGACATCTTTAGGAAAACATTGGAGACTCTCAAACTGACAAGATCAGGATGGGTGCGCAATGGATGTATTCCAGAGGACATGAGGAGGAGGAAAATGCCCATCCACATCAGCCACGTCGTGCTGTGTTGGGATCTGCTGGTGCACAAAACAGAGGTGTGCAACAAGGACCTGGTGAACAGCAGAGAGGGGACCAATAGAGCCGAGGTCGCAGGACACATGACCCACGTGAGAGGGTATACAGGCAGAGGCTGAGCTTCCTGAACCTGTCTCGGGGGCAGTGCCTATGCAGGCTCAGATTGAGTTAGCAAGTGGTCGCAGACATCTGCAGCCTCCTTGAGGAAGAGCTGGTCCCTGCTGGAACTGGTGGCCATGCATTGCCTGTCACAGTAAAAGTCACCACTGCCCTCAATTTCTTTGCCTCCAGATCCTTCCAGGGTACCACCAGTGACATCTCCAGGGTGTGTCAGTCATCTGCACATAAGTGTATAAGGCAGGTGACGGATGGGTTGTTTTCCAGGGCATCCGATTACGTGAACTTCCCTGGCCACTGTCATAATGCTTTCATTTTGCACCAGTCCAACATTCCAGACCTCTTCCAAACAGGAAACAGACTTAAGGGCTGGCTCATTGGAGACAAGGGATATCCTCTGCAAACGTGGCTCATGACACCTGTGAGGAACTCCACCAATGAGGCACAAAAGCGATACAACCAGAGCCACATGACCACCAGGTGTGTCATTGAGCAAGCCATCGGCATGTTGAAGATGTGCTTCAGGTGCCTGGATAGGTCTGGAGGCACCCTTTCAGTACTCGCCAGCGAGAGTCTCCAGAATAATCGTAGTGTGCTACATCTTGCACAACATAGCGCAGCGGAGAGGTTTACAGATGGAGGAGGACGAAGGTGCTCATCAATCATTCTGAGTTGGTGACAACATTGAAGAAGAGGACGAGGAGGAGGAAGAGGAAGATGAAGATGGGGCACCCATCGCCAATCCATCAATGGAAATTGCTGCCCAGAATGCCCTCATCTCTCACAGGTTCTCATAATAAAAGTGTAAAAATAAAGACATTGAGATACTCAGGCCGCCTGGAACAAACACCACCAGCACCAACTCCTCCCACCGCTCCTTGCACAAAACGGTCCTTCAACCACGCATACACCCATTGCACATCCGCCTAATGGGTATCACCATGTCTTGGCATACATCGTGAAGCAAATGTAAGCGCGAACTTAATGCTGGGGATGCAATAATGGCCAAGATGTGGAAGTGGCGATAATCAATAAATTTCATGTGCCTATATAAAAGAAAGTAGACTTAACAACATTTCTTAAAACACCCTTATGCATACCCTTGGTGAATTACAATTGCTTACGTTTCCTACCGCTTCTACATGGTACATCCTCTGTGGCCTCAGCAGAGGAAGTGGCAGGTTGCTCAGATCCCTGCCCTGACTGCTGAGATGCTCTCAGCCTATGACCTCTGGGTTTTGGAGCCCGTGAAGGCCCCACCAAAGACTGCTCCACCTGCACCTAAGCAGGGGCAAACTCAGCCATCGGGAGAGGAGGCAGCATTGCAGATATTGGTTGAGGTGGGGGTAGGGGAGGGGTATCAACGGGTGAGGCCTGGGAGTGCTTTGAATGGACTTCCCACTTCTATGTCCCCTTTCGCCTTCAGCCCTCTCGCGGGCGAGAGCCACATCACTCCCACCACTCTGCTGGACAGCAGGTTGGTGAACAGATGTGCTGCGTTGTAAGGCCATGATTAAGATATCTGTCATTCTGTTTAAGGCGGCAGACCTGCTGGCTTCCAAAGTATGCACGACCGTGGTCAAGGCCTGCACAGGCTCATTTGTGAGACGTGCTTGAAGCTCCATGGAGGCAGCGACTCTCTCCATGGCAGACATTCTCGCACTTACCTGCGACATCAATCCACTAATGTTGGAGTTGGACTCCTCCATCCTCTCTGCTATTGTGGATAGTGTGCATGGCACATTTTCCAGTACCTTGCAAAGGTGCAGTTGTGCCTCAGTCATTCTCATTCTCAATGATGGCCCCCGGGGTTCAGCATCTGTGTCTAGCTAAGCAGAGCTTGGAGAGGAGTGTGCCTCCCGACGTGGACTCTCCATAACTGCCCCGACACCAGTGTCTGCTTGTGCTCACATGTGAATCACCAGGTGACAACCCAACTAACTGTCTAACAGGACCCACCAAAGTGCCAGTATCTGCGCTGGTGCATGGCTGTATGTCCTGTGACGGTGCACCCTCAGAAGGAATGAGGTCTTCCATCTCCACACATTCTTCTTCTATGAATGAAAGTCCTGGATGATAACAGAAAGCAATATGAATTAGTCATGACAAAGTAACAATCTTGCCAATCACCATACTCAGGTTACTTTTAGTTCAGTCATTCATGAAATAAAGTCCTCATGTGTGTGAAAGATGTTTAAATTCTGTCACTGGGCATCTGCGGGTTTCCAGTCTCTCCATCTCCAATGGATAGGGATGCAGCTCTTCCACTTATCTTCATGGCCTCCTCCTCTGCATCTGTCAGCTGGACTATTTATGGAGGGCCATCTCCAGGCCTCACCCTCCCCCTTGCATTTTGCATTCTCTTCTCTTACAAGGGGCGAAAGAACAGACCTATGAGTGACTGAGGGTGACATATTCACCTGATGGATGCAGTGCATTGGGTGAGGGTGACTATTAGACAGATGCATCACATTGCATAAGGATTGGGGTGAGTGGCAGTGGTGGGTGCATAAATGGGGCGGGGGGTGAGGAAGTGCATAGAAAGTGAAGAAAGGTTGCTGCTGAAACATAAGTGGGTGTAAAGAGTGATGTGATGGAGTAGGCTTGCCAGGACAGAGTGAGAGGGGGTGTTATACACCACAGGATGTGGGTGAATCAGCAACTATACTCACTTTTCCTGACCTGGGTTAGGTCATTAAAGCATTTCCTGCACTGCTGCCAAGACCTGGGCATCATGCTCCTGCTGCTCCCCTCTTCTGCCACCTCCAGCCACGCCTTCTTGGTGGCAGAACCAGGTTTCTTCCTCCCATCGCTTGGGTAAATTAGCTCCCTCGGTTCTCACTGCACCCAGCAGTACCTCAAGTGAAGCATCAGTGAATCCGGGTGCTGCCTTTGCTCTCTTGGAATCCGTGGCTTCACTTCCTCCTTTCTTCTCCAAAATCCATTTTTGCCTTTAAATAGTGGAGTTGACATCATGTTACGCCCACTGCCCAGCTTGGAGACACGAAACGCGGAAGCAAAATTAATGACCTTCCATTGAGTTGCGATCGCAGTTTACAACGCGCTCACTTCACTTTCGGCTTTTCCATGCGAAGTTCTACTCTTCCCGGTTCCAAGTATAAATCATGCCCGTAGAGTCAGTTGGAGCATAGAAGTTTCTCTAAAGCACAGGCTGAGGAACTGGAAAATGACTATTGTCCCACCACTGGCAGGAGGGTGTAATTACAAAATTTAGAAAGAAAAGAAAGAACTTGCATTGATGTAGCACCTTTCAAGACCTCAGGATGTCCCAAAGCGCTTTACAGCTAATGAAGGACTTTTGTGTAATCACTGTTGTAATGTAGGAATAGGCAGTTTCCATTGTAAATGTAGACATAGGAATTCATAATGGGAAATTTTGACATAAAAGTGTAGTCAGGAAGTTTGTGCAGATGTAAAATTGTTAATGTATTATAGATTAGCTGTGCGTTTCGTGTAGTGAAATTTTATTTCGCTAACATTAGAATCTCAGTCCCCTGGATTCATTTATTATAGTCGATTAAGGGATCTCACATGGTGTTGCTCAGGACCAGTGGCCCGGAGCAGAGCCAGAGTACTTGAGACAGGCCTCTGGGAAACAGACTGAACATTTTTAAGAACATGAATGGAAAAGTCAGCTGCACGGCTAACACTTCATTGGGCACGGATGTCTTGCATGAGCAGAGCCCTGAAACCAAAAGGCACAGACATAACATAAAGATTTACACTCACCTGATATGTGTTATGCTTTAGACATTTCCTTGGGTTCATCGGCCACTCCCGTAAGCAGACCTCGCATTCCCTATGAACCGGAGTGTATCTTTACCTGCCCAATACCTAGGTAATTGCAACAAGATCCAGGATGTCAAACAGAGAACTCTTGTGACTGTATTCGGTTTAACTGGAATATATTACGTGCTGCGATGTGATCTTGTCATCGGTAGATGGGAGAACAGTTCAAGCTATAGATTATTAGATAAATTTATTGAGTATTAAACCATACAAATGAACAGTACTGTCTCATCATAGTGGATAAGACATTAAACCAAAGCCTTGCCTACCCTTTTAAGTGGTGTATATGATCCCATGGCACAATTTCAAAGAAGAGCAGGGGAGTTCTCCCAGTGTCCTGGCCAATATTTATCCCTCACTAAAATACAGATAATCTGGTCATTATCACATTGCTGTTTGTGGGACCTTGTCACAATTGCCTGCCACGTTTCCTACCTTACAACAGTGACTACACTTCAAAAGTGTTTAATTGGCTGTAAAGCACTTTGCGACGCCCTGAGGTTGTGAAAGGTTTTATATAAATGCAAGTCTTTCTTTCTCACTGAACACAAATTGTTGATTTACAGTAAATGCAGATGTCGTTATTCTCCTCAAAGGTGCCCTTTGCGAAAATAAAACGAGTCCTTGATACATGGTTCCTTTAACTCCTATGTGGCTATCCATTACCACAGAGTTCTCTGACTAGCCTATACTCCTGATGGCTCCAGACCAGCTGATTGGCTGCATTGTGACAAATGATGGCTGCAAATTTCTTTGAAGACAAAAGGAATTAAAAAATAGATCTACAAGTACAAATGCAGCTGATAGTAACCACATATTGTAAGCAGCTACATAACATGCTTGCATTTGAATATCAAGGCCTTGACTTCTTATTGACTGTTCCAACCACTTTGATCAATTTGTGATTGCAGGAAGTTAACACTTGTCCAGACAGCTATCAGGGATGCTGCTGGACAGAATAACGTTAATGCCTCAGCATTTAACATCGCCCTTCCCGTCAGATCCTTCATGCACTCCTGGGCTCTCAGCGCCACCGCGCGCTGTCCCAGAGGAGGCTGCGGTGGAGACGAGACCGTCACCCATCTCCTTATGGAATGTGCCTTTGTAAAGAAGGTCTGGAGAGAGATGCAGTGGTATCTGTCCAGGTTCGTCACGAGCAGTTCCGTAACAAAGGTTTCTGTGCTCTACGGGCTGTTCCCAGGGACGCACACTGAGACGGACATCAGCTGCTGCTGGAAGACCATCAACTCGGTGAAAGACGCCCTTTGGTCTGCCCGAAACTTGCTGGTCTTCCAGCACAAGGAGCTGTCCTCGACCGAGTGTTGCAGACTGGCACATTCCAAGGTCCAGGACTACGTGCTGAGGGACGCACTGAGGATGGGTGCGGCCGCCGCAAAGGCCCTGTGGGGAAAGGCAACCGTTTAGAGCCTTCCCGCCATTGTAAACCGAGGGGCTGCAATCAGGGAAAAACCCCCTCGGGCAGAATGTAAAATTCAAATTGCTGTAATGTACCTGTAATGAATCTGAAATGGACCAGAAATGAATCTGTAAGCAATAATCTGTGTTGAGTATGATGCAATGAGACACCCTAGAGTGTCATGAACTGTAATTATGTCCAATGTGTTCATTGTACTGCACTTAACGTAACCTGCAAATTGTATAATCTGTATTGTGTACGTTTGGAAAGTGATATGACAACTATATTGTATGTACTGCTGCAAATTTTATGAATAAAGTATATTTTTTGAAAAAAAAAATTTAACATCGCTTCTCGGCCTTTTGGCTCAGATCAAGTGGTCAAGTGGGGGAAGGCAACCATTTGGAGCCTTCCTGCCATTGTATGCCGGGGGGATGCAGTCAGGGAGACATCCCCTCAGGCAGAGTGCAGAGCTTTGGCTTGTAGAGCTTTGGCTTGATGTAATGTCACTGCAAGGGATCTGGAATGAATCTGTAAGGCAATAAGGCACCCCAGAGTGTCAGAAAAAAAAATTAACAGATAAAAGCATATTAAATCACCCTTTTCTACATCAACAGCCTTCAGATGAACATTAAATAGTTAGCTGGAACTAATTTTAAAATAATTTATCTTGTAATTGGCAAGAAAGAATGTAATAAATAATTCAACATTAATAAAAATGCTTAATTTTTGTCACGGGAGTGTTACATAAACTAAAGCATATGAACTATATTATGGCTCTTCTTTTAAGCAACAGTTCTCTTTTAGTTTCAAATACAGCCTTAACTATTTTGTCTTGAAGTTCCTTCTATGTGTCCTTCTTCGTTAGAGATATAAAATACAAAGATTATATTCATTTGCATCTTTCCTTCGTTTGTGAATATCTTTACGATAGTACCTAGTGCAACTAAAAGGATCTGTTTAACTAAAGATGTTTTAATTCAAAAACTTCTATTCAGAACCTCCCTCTAAACTTGTCCAATGATACAGCTATTCCAGAATTTGCCATCTTCCAATCATACCTTTCTTCCTGGTTTCTTTGAGATCATTTTCAGATACGCGCATATATAAAAGAATTGCGGCAAGGTTACGGAAGTGGAGCGGGAACAGCTCTGAGGAAATTGCTGGCCGTACTAACTTAGTAATAGAGTAGGAAATAGGCCAGAAATGGCCTCAAAGCAGCCTTTTGATTTACTCACCTACACTGATCATTGCTTGGGCGCCCAGTTACTAATGGGCATTTGTTTATAAGCTCTTAGATACAATCTTACATCAGGAAAAAGATGTGGGAGGTCTCGGAATGAGACTTCTGCATCATTTAAATATTACAATGAAGCTCCCGCCTGCTTTACGTGGGAACTTACACTGCCTGCTTCCCACCCAGCTGGAAGCAAATGCCATGCACGACAAGGGTGGAGTTCCAGTGTTACGGGTCTCCGCTTGTTTTCCTTTATTGGAAGGAACCTGAAGCAGGCACTAATGGAACGTTCCAATGCAGAAAATTGGCTCCAGTAACTTATGAAATTATAAACAGGAAATATGGGGGTAAATTTTCAACTTTGCGCCAGGGCAAAACTGGCATTGCGAATCAGCCGCCTATTGTAGAAACTTTCACTTCTATTGAGACCGATGGAAGCTACAACACATGCATGCTAATCAGCGAAAGCAAAATGCTATAGACAGAGCTAAGCGATCCCACAACCAACGGTTCAGATCAAAGCTCTGCAGTCCTGCCACATCCAGTCGTGAATGGTGATAGACAATTAAACAATTAACAGGAGGAGGAGGCTACGTGAACGTCCCCATCTTCAATGATGGCAGAGCCCAGCACGTGGGTGCAAAGGACAAGGCTGAAGTGTTTGCAACTATCGTCAGCCAGAGGTGTTGAGTGGATGATCCATCTCGGCCTCCTTCCGAGGTCCCCGCCATCACAGAAACCAGTCTTCAGCCAATTTGATTCACTCCACGTGATATCACAAAATGGCTGACTGCACTGGATACAGCAAAGGCTAAGGGCCCCGACAACATCCCAGCTGTAATACTGAAGACTTGTGCTCCAGAACTAGCCGCGCCTCTAGCCAAACTGTTCCAGTACAGCAACAACACTGGCATCTACCCGACAAAGTGGAAAATTGCCCAGGTATGCCTTGTCCACAAAAAGCAGGACAAATCTAATCCGGCCAATTACCGCCCCATCAGTCTACTCTCAATCATCAACAAAGTGATGGAAGGTGTCGTCGACAGTGCTATCAAGTGGCACTTACTCATCAATAACATGCTGACCGATGCTCAGTTTGGGTTCCGCCAGGACCACTTGGCTCCAGACCTCATTACAGCCTTGGTCCAAACATGGACAAAAGAGCTGAATTCCAGAGGTGAGGTGAGAGTGACTGCGCTTGACATCAAGGCAGCATTTGACCGAGTGTGGCACCAAGGAGCCCTAGTAAAATTGAAGTCAATGGGAATCAGGGGGAAAACTCTCCAGTGGCTGGAGTCATACCTAGCACAAAGGAAGATGGCAGTGGTTGTTGGAGGCCAATCATTTCAGCCCCAGGGCATTGCTGCAGGAGTTCCTCAGGGCAGTGTCCTAGGCCCAACCATCTTCAGCTGCTTCATCAATGACCCTCCCTCCATCATAAAGTCAGAAATGGGGATGTTTGCTGATGATTGCACAGTGTTCAGTTCCATTTGCAACCCCTCAGATAATGAAGCAGTCCGTGCCCGCATGCAGCAAGACCTGGACAACATCCAGGCTTGGGCTGATAAGTGGCAAGTAACACTCGCACCAGACAAGTGCCAGGCAATGACCATCTCCAACAAGAGAGAGTCTAACCACCTCCCCTTGACATTCAACAGCATTACCATCGCCGAATCCCCCACCATCAACATCCTGGGGGTCACCATTGACCAGAAACTTAACTGGACCAGCCACATAAATACTGTGGCTACAAAAGCAGGTCAGAGACTGGGTATTCTGTGGTGAATGACTCATCTCCTGCATCCCCAAAGCCATTCCACCATCTACAAGGCACAAGTCAGGAGTATGATGGAGTACGCTCCACTTGCCTGGATGAGTGCAGCTCCAACAACACTCAAGAAGCTCATCACCATCCAGGACAAAGCAGCCCACTTGATTGGCACCCCATCCACCACCCTAAACATTCACTCCCTTCACCACCGGCGCACCGTGGCTGCAGTGTGTACCATCTACAAGATGCACTGCAGCAACTCGCCAAGGCTTCTTCGACAGCACCTCCCAAACCCACGACCTCTACCACCTAGAAGAACAAGGGCAGCAGGTACATGGGAACAACACCACCTGCACGTTCCACTCCAAGTCACACACCATCCTGACTTGGAAATATATCGCTGTTACTTCATCGTCGCTGGGTCAAAATCCTGAACTCCCTAACTAACAGCACTGTGGGAGAACCTTCACCACACGGACTGCAGCGGTTCAAGAAGGCGGCTCACCACCACCTTCTCAAGGGCAATTAGGGATGGGCACTAAATGCTGGCCTCGCCAGCGGTGTCCACATCCCATGAATGAATAAAAAAAATGAAAATTGGCAGTTCCTGTAATGGGTGGTCAATCGCACAGCCAGTTGTAACTTGGGCGGCAAGCTGAAAATCTACCCCATTGCCTCATGTTGATGTAATGCACACTGGAGATATAGGAAGCCATATAATCTGAGTTAGGTATCTTTTATATATTAAGTGTGTGGAGTGTATGCACCTCCTGTAAGCATCACACTTAATTTTGGTTGCTCTTACTTCCTGTCACACTATAGCCGTACTTTTCAGATGTCACATTTCAAATGTTACAGTTTAGCATATGTTCTGACTCACTGTGAGCAACGCTATGGGAGCTCTGCCATTTAGATGTGTATAAATAAAGAAAACATGGTGACTTATATATTTTGTATGGAGGATACTGTGCCAAACAGTGCTCAGTAAAGTTGGCAAAATATTATCATCTATCATCAGTATATTACATATTTGGAATCCCCACATCAATCTGTTAATGTATTACATTTGTCATCAACTGAACAGAATAATGTAAACTTGTTATTTATTTAAAGCATCTACAAAAGCAGCAAAGATCATTATAATTTTATTCTTGCTAATAATTCATGGCTAACACCTGTGCCGTGCATGACTTAACTGTGAAGAATTCCTCCCCCTCAATTTATTTATTGCTTATCCATTTACACTCCCAAAATATCAGCACTGCAACCCACAATATGCAATGCAAATGCTAGCAAGCAAAATGATGATTCATTAATTTAACATAGCTGGCAATAATTCCATTTACCAGTAATGTAGAAAACAAGAATGATTTTTTTTTAAATTGTGCATTGCATTTGAATAATATTATGGAAGGCTGTGCCAGTGTAATTCTGGGGCAGTGAGGCAAAAAGATGTGATAAAAGATTTCACATTTTCTTTTACTTTTCCCTTGGGAATGTAGCTACACTTTTAGGGATGCAAGTACAGCTCTGTTGAAACAAAAAATAACTGACCTGAGAGTCCTTGGGACCCAATCTCGGCAGTTGCATCCAAGATCGCGTCCAGTGGTTTCCTCCAGTGCTGAGTTTGCAGGGTCAGTGAGGGGATATCTAATGTGCATGGGGCAGGCGTGAACAACTACCACTGTTTTCTGCATCTCCAGCACCCGCCTGCCCCATGCAACTGGAAAACCTTGCATCTGCCTGGTTTAGGGGTGGGGTCCCCCAAAGCCCTACACTCCCCCCACCAATTCCAAACCACAGCAATGATCAAGATTATTTTTATTTAGATTGTCCCCTTTCTTCAGGGGTCCAGGCCTCGTGCCTGACCTGTGGGGCCCACCTCTGCTCACCTGGAGGCCCGTAGGCCTCATCTAACTTGGCTTCCAGTAATACGTTAGCTCCCGAATGAACCAGGGGAGCGGGAACTACCGGCATGGCATGCCGGACATCCCGTAAACGGTGGGGATCCGGCACAACCAGGTCTCCAGATGGAGTTATGGTGCGAGACCAGCGGAACCCCAGCTGATTATTGGAGCCAACATGATAAAGGGGATTGGTTTTTTTAAAAGAAAAGTTCATTTAAAAAAAATCAAGTCAAAGAGAAAATTCTAGGCAAGACAGACTTACTTGTGTGGTATGTAAAAATATCTTAGAAATGCTACAAAATGGTAGATGCTCCATTATCAACGTATGAGGATTTTAGCTTGAAAAGCATTTTTTGCAGTATCATGCAAAATGGTGAACACTCTGCAGGCAATACAGGATGAGTGACAGCTGAGCCAAAGTGTACAAACAGCAAACACAGCACCTGATATCACCTCCATCTTAAAATGCTGCACAGGCTTTACAGAAGAGCTTATTGAAAATATATGAGATGTTGTAGAGTGCAGCCTGTTTTTCTAAGGTGATTGTATCACAATTAGGGAGGAACATGTGGACGAACTCACATTCAGTTTGTGATTCTGACCGCTCAGATTCATTTTGAGATGACGTGAAACTGAGCAAGGTCTCCATACACTGCCACGGAACATGGACACCTACGTCCATTAAAATACCACAGAACTCTGATTCATAGAATCACACAGCAGAGAAGGAGGCCATTCGGCCCATCGTGTTTGTGCCGGCTCTCTGAAAGAGCTACCAAATAGTTCCACTCCCCTGCTCCTTTCCCCATAGCCCTGCACTTTTTCCTTTTTAAGTATTTATCCAATTCCCTTTTGAAAATTACTATTGAATCTGCTTCCACCACCCTTTCAAGCAGTGCATTCCAGATCACAATAAAAATTCATTGAGTAAAAAAAATTCTTCTCATCTCTCCCCAGCATCTTTGCCAATTATTTTAAATCTGTGTCCTCTGGTTACCAACCCTCCTGCCAGTGGAAATAGTTTCTCCCTATCTACTCTATCAAAACCCCTCAAAATTTTGAACACCTCTATTAAATCTCCCCTTAACCTTCTCTGCTATAAGGAGAACAACTCCAGATTCTCCAGTCTCTCCAGATAACTGAAACCCCTCATCTTTGGTACCATTCCAGTAAATCTCCTCTGGACCCTCTCCAAGGCCTCGATGTCCTTCATAAAGTAGTGCCCAGAATTGGACACAATACTCTAACTCAGGTCTAACCAGTGATTTAGAAAGGTTTAGCATAACTCCTTTGCTTTTGTACTGATTCTGAGAGACATGGAATGCATCTCCCTCCCTCACCCGCAACTAAACTACCACACAGCCTCCCCTCCTCAATTAGACTACCAGCAACATCATGGGATCCTAAAAAGTAATCTCAAATATATGTTTGTTTGCAATTTGGGGAAAGTTTTATTTATGGTACAAATAAGGTAGAAGTGGCTGAGAGTGGGGGCCACTTCCTGGGATCATTTTCACTATTTTTTCTGTAGAAAGATTTTGAAATAAAAAGAATTACCTTTAAATATTATGATTTAAAGCATTATGTATTCATGCAAATTAAAAAGGTCTGAGATAATAGGTAGTTAAGATGCTAATGAGTTGGCTTTGATGTTGTTTATAGCAAATTCTCCATAAGCAGTTTGTCTCAATAATTGATAGACAACTCAGATCCATTGTGCTGGTCCCAGGTGTTTAACAGAGGATCTGGTAAGCTTTCCTTTTCTGACCGAACAGAGAGAGAAAAATTACAGACACAAACATCGGCAAACAGTAAGTTTTTTGAAACAGAATGCTGTGAGGCAGTCCGGCAGCAAAGGTTGTGAGAAGGTTGGAATGCAGGAGAGAGTAGTTAGAAATCATTTTGCTTAAGCCATGCCAGATGACCCACTGTTGTGGGGAAGCATAGTATATTCATTATTTTGTATTATATTGCAAAGACAAGTTGTACTGATTGAACCAAATTAATCTGGTCATAACAGATGCTCTGTATGTTCACTCAGTGTGAAATAAAGCAGGTTAATGATTATATCAAGTCATGTTTCACAGTATATTTTGCTCTGTTTTCAGAGAGATTGAAGAAGTGCATGTGCAAATGACAGGAAAGCTGGTTCCCTCATACTGCTTGTGGGAATGACTGATACCACTGAACCCTAGAAAAAATCTAAGGCAGACTCCAAAGTTGTAATCAGTGACACAGCGAGTTATATCATTGTAGTTTCACCTTTCGTGCTTGAATTCAACTCCAACCTAGACAAGAAGGTTCAAAATGCCCTCTCTCTGATGGCTATAAGGGTCCTAAATGAAATTAATTTGGGCAGCCATAACCCAGTTCTTATTAGGATTGGGTTATAGTTACAAAATTGTCCATATTTCAACATCAACTGGTCAGGCTGCCGGCTGTGCATAATTCAGGACCTTAAGCTAGCACTGCAGGTTTGTCAGCATAGCAGTTGTGCCTGCTAAAGATCGTGTGTCGGTACAACCATGTTTGACTGGAGCCACGTTGGCACATGACTAACTGAAACCAGACTTTGAGCCAGCGCAGTAGGTGTGCCAATCGAACATCATGCGTCAGTACAGCAGGCGTGTCGATTGAGGATACGATGGCAATACAGCTGTACAGCTGTGCCTCATTAAAGACCTTGAGCCAGCACTTTTGGACCTTGTGCTAGTGCAACAGCTCTGCTAATTGGGGTCAGTACAGCTGTATCCAGCTGTGCCTGATTTATCTAATCTAATGCCATCTGTTATGCCCTTTGCCTTTTTATTTTTCTTGACACACCATGACATATCTGTGCCCTCACATGAGGTGGTATAGGATGAGGCTGATCCTTCCAGCACCAATTCATAAGAAGTTCTATAGCCCCGATTTTAACCCCAGACTTGATGAGAACAGGGCATGCGGGGGGTTAAAATTGCGGCAGCATCGTTAGCTCCGTGTTCATGCTGTACTTTCACCAGCCGGGATATTTACTCCTGGGTTTCGGGACTTACTGCAGGCAGGCGAGGGCCTCATAAGTATTCAAAAGTCGAGGTCCAATGATGTCATTTGGTTTCAACCGATTTTAACCTCAGGCCGCATGACTCATGCTTATTAAAGCTTAGGTCAATCTCCTTTATAATGTGGAAAATGTTATTCATTAAAAGATGTTTTCAGGAACTTTCTGCAAGATTGAATTAAGTCAATGGAAATGGAAGTGAAAATTGGGAGAGATAAATAACGGGGGGCTGATCCGATATTGCCTGTTTTACACTATCACCCAGAGTCAAAATTACCCCCACACTGTGGATAGTTGGAGATGTAAAGCTACGCCTGACAGTCCATAGCACCATGGATTGGAGTAACAAGAGATTGTGTCACTCTGCTGTCTGGGTACATTCAGTCTTTAGAAGTGTGATCTTAGTGGTGAGATCAGTCACACTTAAAATTAAAGACAAAAATCTGCAATTTAAACACTTCCACAGGTGTTGCTTGGTGCTTCCTCACAGTGACATGGTGAACACATAATTTTCACTCTCTGATAGTCTGATTGTCATATCAGTTGGTTGCATTTCCCATTTCATCTAGATATCAGTGACCATTGCCCAGAGGTACATCAAAATAAAGCATTCATTGATACATAATGATTTTGGTATAATTGTACAATACACAGAATAGAGGTCATGATGTTCTAGGATTGTTATGCGTAGCTGCTGAAATAGGTTATCCACATTTACATTCCATGTCTAGCTTGCGTGTATTTCTAAGAAGCCATGCAGAATATAGAGACACCAATTAGTAGAAAAACTGCTGCGGGAGCTGTGAATCAGATACATCATTACATGGTGGAGATATGCTGTGGAGGGAATGAAGAGGAGGGCAATAATGATGTCACCTAAACTTAGATCTCTTGGGTACGAGGATGGGTTTAGAGTTAGGATTGTTCACGTTGGAGAAGTATAGTCTCTAGGAGATATGGCTGTGATTCTTAAAGAAGGGACAAGTTCCTGAAGGAGGAGGACTCTGGGGCGTATTGGGAATGTATGGGTTAGTTAAGTTCACCTAGCGATGCATCATGAGTAACCGTGACCCCCTGGAGCTTGCTTAGTTGCCTTAGGGAATTGGAGGGAATCTTCTAGAGCTTTTCTTGAAATTGGCCAGAATTTTCTTTTCTTTTTGCTTTCTTGCCTCCCCCAGGACTAAGCATTAATAGTCATTGGGGAGAGCAGGATATGGACAGTTCTGAAAGTCTTTCCTCACCCTCCTTCGTGAATGCTTTTATGTGTAAAATTTTAATGCCTGAATATCTTAAATGATAGTTATATTGGGAAATGTCATCTGGAACCACTTAAAGATGTACTTTTTCTTGACATGTGTCTTGCCCTGTTTAGACACAGAGAGAGGTTCAATAATTCAGTTTGTAGTGTGATTACGTCATTGTATAAATGATCATGAACTTGTTTTTAATTTGTTCTCAGGATGTAGGTGATGCTGACGAGGTTACATTTATTCTCCATCCCTAATTGCTCTGGCGATTGTTCGCTTTTGCAGCGTTTTTTTTTGCCTGGCCACTTCAGGAGGCATTATGAG
This sequence comes from Heptranchias perlo, assembly GCF_035084215.1. NCBI lineage: Eukaryota > Metazoa > Chordata > Chondrichthyes > Hexanchiformes > Hexanchidae > Heptranchias > Heptranchias perlo. The sequence continues at coordinate 17,399,533 of NC_090336.1, forward strand.
TCAATTGCATTGTGGGATTGAAGTCACATGTAGGTAGTGGTGGCAGGTTCCCTTTCCTGAAGGACATTAGTGACCCATTTAGGCTCTTACAACAATTCAGTAGCGCTCGTGGTCAGTTTTCTTTTGGTGCTATCCCAATTTCGATTTAACAACTTGCCACTGAGATTTAAACTCGTAACCTGTGGGTCAGTAGTACGGTGCCACCACAGCTAGAGGGCATGGTCGCAGGGTAAGTGGTCGGCCATTTAAGACTGAGATGAGGAGGAATGTCTTCACTCAGAGGGCTTTGAATCTTTTGAATTCTCTACCCCTGAGGGCTGTGGACGCTGAGTCGTTGAGTATATTCAAGGCTGAGATTGATAGATTTTTGGACTCTAGGGGAATCAAGAGATATGGGGATCGGGCAGGAAAGTGGAGTTGAGGTTGAAGATCAGCCATGGCCTGATTGACTGGCGGAGCAGGCTCGAGGGGCCGTATGGCCAACACCTGATCTTATTTCTTATGTTCTTATGTCCTTATAAACATTAGGCTGTTGTACCCGCCTGAAACTTGCAGGGGAATCCAACTTTGATAACTCTGTGGCAATGTTTTCCAGTCCAGGACATTCTTGACTGTCTACTGAGGAACTAAACCCTTACACAGAAGGAAATCTTTTGGAAAATAAAGCAGCAAAGAGAATTATAATTGAGCCTGTATGGTAGTTGGGGGTGGGGGAAGAAGGGGGAGGAGAGGGGGAAAAAAATACAGCAACATATGTGGTCCCAGATCATCAATATAGACAGAGCAGGTACAAATTGAGGGAAGAGGCAGTTCGCAGGTCGACTGTAAATGCACCACAGTGCACAAGGGTCCCAGATCGAAAATAAAACTGCAGCAATTCAGTGTTGCAAGTCTGCTCAAAAGTACCACTTACAGATTGTGCACTGCCAACAATTGCTGTGAAGTAATTTGACCCCAGGTCTACAACACGAAAGTGGATACTGTTGATCAGTGACAGCAGCCAATTTATTTCTTAATGATTCCGTTTAATCTCCGAGATTCTTTCTGCAGTCGGAACCTGCTCCGGGTTCTTCATTGTCTATCGTAGTGATTGATGGCTGATTGCACTCTAACCCCCCCGCTTCCTCCCTATACGCAGTGCAAGTGCATGTTACGATATACGCTGCCTCCACACTAATGGTGCTTGTTCCATTAAACACTGCTAAATAAATGTGAACTCCATACAGTGAATAACCCTTATCCTACTGAGCAAACACAGCAAGTAATCCTTATTCTGCTGAGTAAACAGGAACTCTATACAATTACATGACGAGAAATGTTTACCCTGCCAAGCAAACAGGACCTCAAGGCAGTTACATGGCAAGTAATCCTTACCCTATCGAAAGAACAAAAACTCCATAGTGACGTAGCAAATTATACTGATCTTGCTGAGTAATTAGGAATTCCATAAGATATACACCAAGTGATTGGTTCCCTGCTGTGTAAACAGGAATTCCACGTAATTCCATGTAATTATGTAACAAATGATCCTTACCCTGCTGAACTCCATAAAATTACATATTGAGTCACGTTTTTACCCTGGTGTCTCAGGCTAAATTTGCATTATTTGTGTTATCATCATAAATGTGTCAACTGTGTGCAAAAGCTAGTTGGTGATGCAGTTTGCAGGCTCACAGAACCAAGTTAATATTGCAGGTCGACTGTAATATATTTCTGGGTCACTTCAGGAATCCTTTCTTTCCTTCAAGAATTTTTTTTAAAAAATGGAACAATCTGGGGATAACAGTTTTTTAAATGTATTTAATTAAATATATGCCACCTTGTCCACTCTCCCATTTTCTTCTTTCCCTCTTTCTCAACCTGTCTCTGCTAATACTGTAACAGCATACTTTGTGCCTTACACGAAACTAGATCATTCAATTGAAAGCCAGCAACGGCATTTTGAAAATCCTGATAGCCGAAAGGAGCCAAGGAGGACACACAGGGAGTGAGGAGAGGCGCCTAACATCTCAAAAAGGTCAAGAGAGATCAGGCACATTCTCCTCGGCTCTTCCTTCCCCCTCAATCCTGCCAGATCTTTACCCTTCCTCAAAACTGCCAGACCTCAACCTCCAAAGCACTGCCGCATCCTAGACCACTTCCCCCAATGCTACCTGACCTTAGTGTCCTGCAATACCACGGCACTCCATACACCTCCTCTCCACTCCTTAACCCCAGGATCCTCTCCACAATGGGCCATTATTTGCTGTCAAGATAACAGCCAGGCTAATGGCGCACGCCGTTATTTATGGGTAAATGGTACAGCAACTTCAGGTGAGGAGCAGATGCGTGGTTGAATGCCAGTATCCAAAAGTTGCTGTCTGAGTTGCACCGCTCTGCCATTAGATTCGCGAAAACGGCATCTCGCCCTTAGCCCCTCCGATTTTTTTAGGTATTTGCCCATTAACCTCGCCACAGAAAGTTAAGTCTTATCATTACAAGTGTAAGTATTCTTTTAATGATGCGATAAGTGTTAATTACTGGCAAATAACCTCTCAGGCACAGAAAATCAACTATTACAAGTATGGCGTTTCATTCCTTCAGCGTTTGAATTTTTCAGGGAGATTTTAAAAATGTCTAATTTTAAAATTTAAAATTTTAATTTTTTTTCTTATTTCTCCTTTCTGTCTATTTTTGTCCTCCCGCTTAATCCAATCTTTCTTTCCCTCTCTTTATTTCTCTTTCTGTACCTGATTGGACATTAAATTCACCCCTCCCCTTTAATTCACCTTCCTTCTCAGTCCTTCCTGTGTTTATTTCCCAATCCTGAACCTCATTTTTTTTATTACTCATTCATGGGATGTGGGCGTTGCTGTCAAGGCCAGCATTTATTGCCCATCCCTAATTGTTCTTGAGAATGTGGTGGTCTTGAACCGCTGCAGTCCATGTGGTGAAGGTTCTCCCACAGTGCTATTAGGGAAGGAGTTCCAGGATTTTGACCCAGCGACGATGAAGGAACGGCGATATATTTCCAAGTCAGGATGGTGTGTGACTTGGAGGGGAACGTGCAAGTGGTGGTATTCCCATGTGCCTTCTGCCCTTGTCCTTCTAGGTGGTAGAGGTCGCAGGTTTGGGAGGTGCTGTCGAAGAAGCCTTGGCGAGTTGCTGCAGTGCATCCTGTGGATGGTACACACTGCAGCCACGGTGCACCGTTGGTGGAGGGAGTGAATGTTTAGGTGGTGGATGGGGTGCCAATCAAATGGGCTGCTTTGTCCTGGATGGTGTCGAGCTTCTTGAGTGTTGTTGGAGCTGCATTCATCCAGGCAAGTGAAGAGTATTCCATCACACTCCTGACTTGTGCCTTGTAGATGGTGGAAAGGCTTTGGGGAGTCAGGAAGTGAGTCGCTCGCTGCAGAATACCCAGCCTCTGACCTGTTCTTGTAGCCATATTATTTATGTGGCTGGTCCAGTTAAGTTTCTGGTCAATGGTGATCCCCAGGATGTTGATGGTGGAGAATTCGGCAATGGTGATGCCATTGGTTATCATTGGTTAAGGAGGTACCCTTTTGGTTACCCTGTACACTCAGGTTCCAGGTGCCCTGTTTCCTTCGCTGTGCCATTATCAGATCGCACTTTCAGCAACTTTGTGGCCAAAAATCTTTTGAGCTGAAGGGTGCAGTGGAAAGTCCAACTAACGGCAAACCTTCCAAATCCTGCAAATCCCCTCCCGTTACTCAAATGCTGTGAGACAACCTTTAGCACTACTCTAACGTCCCACGATCATCCCAATACGCCCATACCCTGGTAGCCCCCTCCCCAGTTCTCCCCCAACTCAATGTTCCCAGACATCACAACCCCTGTCCAATATTCCCACATTACATGACATTCCCAGATTCCAGAATTCCCATCCCGATTCTTCCCCAACCTTGCACTCTCCTATTTTCCCACACTCCATGAGCCCCACAATGCCCTGTAAACCCTGGCCTGCTCAGCACTTCTCCACTCCAGGACCCCTTTCCCACTACTCCCAGACCCAGCAACCCTCCTCCCCTATTTCTCCCAGATCCCAACACTCCTTCACTCCTCCCAAACCTGACCATCTCCCTTCCAGTGCTCGCACACTGCACGACCACTCTCCCAACACAACCAAACCACATAGCTCCCCACCCCACAGTAGTGCTACCTGCAACCGGGCCCCTACTTACCGTCAACCTAGGACATCTTACCCAGCATCTCCCTCTGTATCCTCGCCTTGAAAAACAGAAGTAGGAGAAAAAGATACATAGAATAATAATCACGACCACTGACGTAGAGTCCACGCAAAGATTGATGTAATTGTGGAATTTGAAGCTAAAAATGCCACAATACTCCCACAGTACCGTGTAATAAAAATGTAATTTCACTTATTCAACAATCGTAAATCAGTGGTCCTGATAAAACAGTGCACATTACAGGGAATAAAACAATGTTGCCTCCAACTCACCGTGAGCAATAACAACAAACATGAAAATCAACACGAACAACAACTTGCATTTATATAGCACCTTCAATGTAGGAAGATGTCCCAAGGTGCTTCACAGAGCCTCAATCAAATAAATAAGTTTAGTTAGGTACCTACACTGGGTAAGAGAAACAGTTATTTTTCATGAACGAATCGAAAAACCCTTACTTCACTCACTCGGCACAGATCTCTTCAAATTCTTTCAGTGGAGATGCTCATATCCCTCCCACTCCCACATCCCAGCAATTCCTCTGTCGAACCATGAGCAATGTCGCGAGAGAGCTGTCAGTGTTTAAGTGAAAAGAGAAGGCAAGTACAGAGGGGACGACTTTCGATTTCAAATACTCCGGCTTTTGAGTAAAGTAAAATTTTAAAATATTTTTGAGAAAGTGTCCTAACTTGTAGTCATTTAGAGCAGAGGCATGAAAGAGTAGGACTCCTTGGGGAAGAGAAAAATCACTAGCATTTCAAATATTTCCTTAGAATTTCACAGTTCTATCCTTTAAAGAGGCCCAATAGAACCTGAAGCTTTTGGCAGATACAAGCTACACTTCAGGTGAAGCTCTATAGTAGCAGGATGCTTCTTTCGGTGGTATAACAACCATATCCCTCCTAAGAGCCACAGTCCACGAGGCACAGAATCCTTAACTTGCAGTATTTTGTTGCCAAATTGTCATTAGTACAAAGGCACCAGCTCCAGCATTTCATTAGGACTGTCGGAAAACCACGATTACCAGAGGTACCACTAATTCTCTCACTTTCTCTTAGTCACCAGTCATAGTTACCCTGGGCTGGATTGCATAGCCACGAAATCCCCAAGACTCTCAGCTTGACTATAATTCTACATCTTAAAGATTGTAAACAATTTTACAACACCAAGTTATAGTCCAACAATTTTTATTTGAAATCTACAAGCTTTCGGAGGCTTCCTCCTTCCTCAGGTCCACATCACATCTTAAAGAGTAAGTGTTCAGCTCTCTCGGCGGCTCAGTGCTGATTGTGAAACTGAAACTTCACAGTCATCGCCATTAAGACAATGGCCCCGAAATTTCAACCAGACCCTCGGCAAAACCGATGCAGATCACCCCCTCAGAGAACCAGAAAATGGGGCAGGACCTGGTTCTGTCTTGATTCCACCCCGTGTTATCCTTTCTGCCATTTTCCACTGAGGCCTGTGGAAAGGCCCCAAACTTTTACTAAGGAGAAGTGATCGATCACCTCCCGCAAGAGGCCTGCCAGCTCCATTGAGAGCAGAACAACCGAAAAGTTGAAAAGGCCCCAGGTGGGCTTCCACTCTGTCAGTGAAGTGATATGGGGCCGCTCCGACATCCTGCCAGTTGTTTGGGGTGGGCTCATTCCCAGATAGCCCCGTTCCCTGGGATTAGAGAGTTCCTTTCTCTCTCTGCACTTCTGCTGGCAGAGGGGACCCTTAAGGAATTTCAGGCCTACTGTCACATGACAGAACGTTCTAGCAAACATCGTTGGAGATTGAGTGCATTACCAGATTTAGGCAGGTAACCAAAATAAATAAATCACTTTATTTAAAAAGAGCTGGAAAAAGCTTCGACAAAGTTGATAAATTAAATTGATTAAAAACAAATTGGTGCAGGCGCCTGTAAATTTTATTATGCTGATGCAAAGCCCTATTGGATGCTTCCAAGTAACTGACTGAGAAAGTAATGCACGTTAATCTTGTGGAAAGTTTATGCAGATCACGACTATTATTTACAGTGTCACCTCAGCTTGTAACAATATTAACTGTGCTATTACAGGACCAATTTATGAAGATAATATGAGCAACGCCTCAGCTTAGCAGAAATCACAGCTTGTCAAATTATGGATCTAACATGGGGCTCAATGGAAAATTGCTACATAAACTAGGCTGCATATAGTGACACCACTATTCCTGGCGAGAAGGGAGATGATTGGGTAATTCCCCTGTCAATCACACCTGGAGACCGCACTGCTGTAAGTGACTGGGATTGATTTTACGCATATAATTTGTATTATGTAACTATCCTCCACTCACTGCATTTTGCTGGAGAAATCACCCTGCTTTTATCGAGAGATGTTACTGTAGTTTCAGTCATGAGTTCTGCTTGCTGTAGTTCGTAGAGATTCTTTTTAAATAGACTCTGTAGACTGTTTGCTGTAATGCACTGTTTACATAGACTCTGCTGAGTAATTAGATTTTGTTTGCTGTGAAATAGACTGCTTACTGTGAGTCCTGCCGTAACTCCCGCCCCACCTCCAACTGATTAGCTGACATAGTGCACCTCATTGGCTGACACCATGGTGTCAGTAGATACTCTGCATAAAGTATCGATGTGAACTTGTGTTTTTTTAATTCATTCTCAGGATGTGGGTGTCACTGGCAAGGGCAGCATTTATTGCCCATCCCTAGTTGCCCTGAGCAACTGAGTGGCTTGCTAGGTCACTTCAGAGGGCAGTTAAGAGTCAACCACATTGGTGTGGAACTGGAGTCACATATAGATCAAGATTTAGACATAAAAGTCACAAATCAAATTATGAATTTTATCTAATTCTACTCCATTGCTGTGTTGCACAATGGCCCTGAATTTTCTTGGGTGTTTGCAGTGCTGTTACAACTGAGTGGCGCTGAATGCCATTCACCAGCAAGTGGAATAACACAAAAATGTCCTGGGTACACTTATTTGCATATGAAGTGGTGTTACTTGTAGCATAGTAGCGTCGCTGTGAGCAACGTAGGCCCCAGGATATTGGAATGCAGAAGCAGTGCAGCCTCTGTAAAAACTTGGGGACAGCAAGGGGAGGCTGCAGAGATTCCACTACCATGGAAGCACATTCTTCAGCTCTGGAGGCAATAGGGAACAGTTGGAGTGCAGCATTAATCATGGCTTCCAGACTTTAGCCAGTGCCGTGTCTCAGGGCTGGACAGATCTGATAGTTGCTCTTAGACCAGCCACCCATCAGATCAATGGGACTGCAGATTCAGGGCCCTGTGGGATGGCACCAGCTGAAGTCCTTGTGCCTAATATACTGCCGTCTCTCAGGACTGCAGCACATGCCAGGACTCCGGAAGTCCCCCTCAGAGCACGATGCCTGTGAATGGTGGCGGGCGAGACCAGGCTGCCTGTGGGCTCCCTCCAGAGATGCAGCCAGCGGTGGCTCACTGTCTGGTACCATCTGCCATAAGCCCAGGGCCACCTCAGTACCAGCCTGGCCCTGAGGTGGCATTTTGTGGCAACAGATGAGGGGGTCGAAAGTGTTGGGTGGTCAGCAAGGGGCATCGCAGAGCGGCTGCGAATTAAATTAACGAAAGTACTTACTGCGGGCTCCGTGGCGTCAACTGGCTTGATTTTGAACTTTTAAAAATATTGTGCGCTATCAACCCAGCCTCTGAGCAGCGTGAGCTGACGCGCATGGAACAGTCTGTGAGAGTAGAAGACACGCCCACAAAATCTGTCGGGAAGAGAGGTCACGCCCACAGATTCAGGCTGCATTGCTCAAACAGGCAAGCAGACTTCATTCATTTAAAGTTAATTATTCAGTATGTCATTGTAAATAAAAAAAAATATTTTTTTTTCGAAAAAGCTAAAGAAAAATTGAATGAAATTAAAGAGACAGAAGGGCAAAGTAAAAAAAATAATTTTTTAATTTAACAAAAACATTTTTCAGTGACCAAAAACTATTAAAATAAGGAGTAATATAAGACCAGGCCTAAACTAACCTTTAACAGCGCGGATAGTCTTAATGACTGCCAAACAACTAAAAATTAACTTTTAAAAACGTTTTTAAAAGTTAATTTTTAGTTGTTTGGCTGCCATTAAGACTATCCGCGCTGTTAAAGGTTAGTTTAGGCCTGGTATTTTTAAGTGTACCTGTTTGGTGGTGTAATTAGTTGCCTTCCAGCTGGGCAAATGAGCAAGTTTACACTTTAACAATGATTTCCCTGATTGCAGCGTGCGATAAGAACGTAAGAACATAAGAAATAGGAGCACGAGTAGGCCATAGGGCCCCTCAAGCCTACTCCGCCATTCAGTCAGAACATGGCTGATCTTCAACCTCAACTCTACTTTCCCGCCCAATCTCCATATCCCTTGATTACCCTAGAGTCCAAAAATCTATCTATCTCAGCCTTGGATACATTCAATGACCCAGCATCCACAGCCCTCTGGAGTAGAGAATTCCGAAGATTCACAATCCTCTGAGTGAAAAAATTCTTCCTCATCTCAGTCTTAAATGGCTGACCCCTTATCCTGAGACTATGCCCCTGTAGGGGGTGGTGGTGTGTGTCAGCTTCACCTCTGACTTCTGAGGGGTCTGAATCGCTCCCACTCCCTGGGTTCTAGACCTTGGACTTATTTGGGGGTTGTGACAAAGTGCAGCAGACAACTGGTTTTGGTACAAGAAACTTTGACCTTTATTCAAGAGAGGAAATACAACACAACAATCTTAACGCTCTAATAAAATGGGGAACACTTCAGTACACGCGAGGGAAATTACAGTCGGAAGGATACCTCACCCTTCCCAATCCCACTGTACTAGTTAGGTTGGACTCTAAAAGACCAGGGATAATGCTCACCAAACGAAACCTTGACAGTAATTCACCCAGAGGTAAGTCAGAAATAGATTGTAGAGTGGAAACTTTGCGGATCTTCGGTTTTCTCCCGAGTTGGTTTACTTTGGTCATGGTGGCTCAATATTACCCGGTTGGTTGGTGGTAATATTCGGTTGGTTGTTTCGTAAGGCCCTTGTTGCCGCGAGGTGTCTGATGGTCACTGGGACTGTTGCTCTGGTTTCTTCTTGTGTGTCGGCCTGCTTCTAGAGCTGCTGTCCTTCCCTGTCGAACTGCTTTCCTTGTTGTCTGCTGGAAACTGCTCTTCTTTCCAGACACAGGCAGAACCAAGACAAGCAGCCCACCAGAGCCAGCAAGCCAGAGAGAGGGAGAGAGAGAGAGAGCTTTCGCCTTGTGGATGTCTCTCTTACAATGGTCTGTTTAAACAGTTCTTACAAAGCCCTTAAGAATCTTTGATGGCTTTTTTTGATGGTCCCAATCATATTGCAAATTGCTTCTCCCAATGGGTCATTGTTTTAATTCTGATTTAGAGCTTGTCACATAAGGCTTCCTTTTGTATCCAACGTCCTAGGTGTTGATGGTTTTGCTTTAAAACAAAGGCATGGCCCCACCATGTCTGGAAAAGTTGCCTCTTTCAATGGGAGTGATTGTCGACCCCCTGCTGTCCGTTTTGCATTAAAACAGAGACATGTCTGAAGCTCCACGGTGTGTGTTTTGTTGATTTCGTCTGGTGACCTCTCAACTATCCTTCCATTTTAGGTTTATAGTCAATTGCCAAAGTTTTCCCATACTCAGGGTTTTTTAGGGTTTTTCTCCGAGTTTTGGGGGATCTGTGAATTTTGAGAATCTTACACTTCCACGTTTTTAAAAGTTAATTTTTAGTTGTTTGGCAGTCATTAAGACTATCCGTGCTGTTAAAGGTTAGTTTAGGCCTGGTATTTTTAAGTGTACCTGTTTGGTGGCGTAATTAGTTGCCTTCCAGCTGGGCAAATGAGCAAGTTTACACTTTAACAATGATTTCCCTGATTGCAGCGTGCGATAAGAACGTAAAAACATAAGAAATAGGAGCACGAGTAGGCGATAGGGCCCCTCAAGCCTACTCCGCCATTCAGTCAGATCATGGCTGATCTTCAACCTCAACTCTACTTTCCCGCCCAATCTCCATATCCCTTGATTACCCTAGAGTCCAAAAATCTATCTGTCTCAGCCTTGGATACATTCAATGACTCAGCATCCACAGCCCTCTGGAGTAGAGAATTCCGAAGATTCACAATCCTCTGAGTGAAAAAATTCTTCCTCATCTCAGTCTTAAATGGCTGACCCCTTATCCTGAGACTATGCCCTCTCGTTCTAGACTTTCCACCCAGAGGAAACAACCTCTCAGCATCTACCCTGTCAAACTGTCTCAGAATCTTACATGTTTCAATGAGATCACTTCTCATTCTTCTAAACTCCAGAGAGTATAGGCCCATTTTACTCAAAATCTCTGCTCATGGGACAACCCTCTAATCCCAGAAATCAATCTAGTGAACCTTTGTTGCACCACCTCTAAGGCAAGTATATCCTTCCTTAGATAAGGAGAACAAAACTGTACACAGTACTCTAGGTGAGGTCTCACCAAAGCCCTATACAACTGTAGTAAGACTTCTTACTCTTGCACTCCAACTCCCTTGCAATAAAGGCCAACATGCCATTTGCTTTTCTAATTGCTTGCTGTACCTGCATGCTAACTTTCTGTGTTTCTTGTACGAGGACACCCAAATCTCTCTGAACACCAACATTTAATAGTTTCTCATCATTTTAAAAATATTCTGTTTTTCTATTCTTCCTACCAAAGTGAATAACCTCACATTTCCCCACATTATACTCCATCTGCCACCTTCTTGCTCACTCACTTAACCTGTCTATATACCTTTGCAGACTCTTTGGGATTGATTTTAGGATGGCCGAGCGGGTGCGTTCGTGGCGGGAGGGGCTCCGAAAATTGGGGATTCCTGGGGTGGGTCTGGAGCCTGGCTCCAACCCACCCACTTCCGGGTTCCCCAATGACACGCTTAGATGCACGCGCAGCCCCTGTTAGCCGACCTGATTGGGAGGATATTTTAGGAGGGGTGGGGTTTTCATCTCAACTGAGCGTGTTTCTCGTACTGGGGGAAACATTCCCAGTTGAAATAGACATGTGGCAGCCACCAACCTGTGGGAGCTGCAAAGGTCCATTTGACAGGTGGAGGGGGGGAGACCCTCACTCATTGCAGGAGGCCACTCTGTCACTTTGGACAAAGTTTGGTCTGCACCACCCTCCTCCTAACACAAAAAAATCACCAACTTGCAACCTCAACTCTAGTGTGCAGACACATTTACCTATCTTGCGGACCCCCTCAAACGTACATCTTCCAGATGGGGTACGCCATAGCTGCAGTCATAACCTCCTCGGAGGACGAACAGCATCACCGGCCTCGCCGGCCACGCCGTCCACCTCAGACACGTGGAGCTCCATAACACAGTGCTGTGACACATCTACCTGCACAGCAGGAGGGAGGGCAACCGCAGAGAGAGATGCGTCGCAGAGGGCACTACCCTCGCCACAGGGTCTACAGACCGAGGCTCAGCTTCCTGGACCTCTCTGAGGAGCAGTGCATACAGAGGCTCAGAGTCAGTCGCCAGGTAGTCGCGGACATCTGCAGCCTCCTCAATGACGAGCTGCTCCCGGATGGACTGAGCAGCATCTTCTTACCTGTCGCTGTCAAAGTCACCACTGCCCTCAACCTCTTCATCTCCGGATCCTTCCAGGGTGCCACCAGGGACATCACCAGGGTCTCTCAGTCGTCTGCACACAAGTGCATAAGGCAGGTCACCGATGGCTTGTTCTGCAGGGCCTCGCACAATATCAACTTCCCCATGGATGACCTCAGCCAGATAGAGAGGGCAGTGGGATTCCACGCTGTGGCTGGCTTCCCACGGGTGCAGGATGTAATCGATTGCACCCATATAGCAATATGAGCACCTCCACAAAGGCCAGGACTGTTCATCAACAGGAAGGGCTATCATTCCATGAACACTCAGCTCATCTGTGACCAACGCAAGAGATTCCTTCACATGTGCGCCAGATACCCTGGCAGCTGCCACGATTCCTTCATCCTCAAGGAGTCCAACATCCCGCCCCTCTTCCACTCACCCAACACCCACAAGGGCTGGCTCCTCGGGGACAAGGGATACCCCCTGCACACTTAGCTCATGACACCTCTGAGAAAGCCCACCACTGAGCCACAGCGTCAATATAATGACAGCCACATCGCTACTGGGTCTACAATTGAGCATGCTATAGAGCAGCTCAAGGTGCACTTCAGGTGCCTTGATCATTCTGGGGGAACGCTTCAATGCGCACCAGACAGAGTGGGTCGCATTATAGTCGTCTGTTGTGCCCTGCACAACATGGCACAACAGAGAGGGCTGCCGCTGGAGGAGGCCCCATCCACATCTGCCACCCAGATTGAGGAGGAGGAGGAGGCCGAGGACGAGGAGGAGCAGCAACCCATGGGCAGAACAGCGGCTCACCTGGCTGCTTGTGAGGCCAGGGAGTCACTGATATGTGAACGGTTCTCCTAACATCAGACAGTGTGAAGAGTCCAGTCCTCACCACCTGGACAGAGGAGCGGCCACACCAGCCCCCTCCTCCACCCCTGCACAAAACAGTCCTGCAACTACGCCTACACCCACTGTAGAGTGACCCAATGGGTGGCATCAAGTGTGCGTGTTCATGGTGAACCTTATGAAAGGGCCTTATTGCACAAGCCAGTCAAGAATGGGCAAGACGTGGCAGTAGTGGTGATAATAATAAAATTTATTGTGAATGTGAAAGAAAACAAATATAAATAAAAAATATGACAAATCGTCAAACACCCTTGTGCATCCCCTTTGTGCTTACAAAACCTTTGCCTTACGCTTCCTACTACTTCTACATGGTGCTTCCCCTTTGGCTGGAGCAGAGGTAGTGGCAGGTTGCTCTTGTCCATGCCCTGACCGATTAGATGCTTTGTGCAGACACCCTCTCGGTTTCGGTGCCAGTGAGGGCCTCTCCAAAGACTGCTCCACCTGCACCTGTGCAGGTGCAGACTCGAGCACCTGGACAGGAGGCAGCATTGCGGGTACTGGTTGAGAGGGGGGCAACGGGTGAGACGTGGAAGCGCTTTGAGTGGCGTCCCCACTTCCATGTCCCCTTTCGCCATCATCCGTCTTCTGGGCCTTCTGGCATCTCTTCTCCTATCAAGGCAAAACACAGAGAGGTGTGATTGAGTGATGGTTGCATAGTGACCCACTTGATGCATTGGTGTGGGTGGAGGTGACCGTGAGGGAGATGCATGGGAGGGTGTGTGTGAGACACAGCCATGAGATTGTATGAGGATTGGGTTGCGTGGTAGTGTTCGACTGGGAACTGGGGCGGTGAGTAAGTGCAGGCAAGGTGAGGATGATGGTTGAGTGGATATGAGGAGTGATGTGAGAGCGTTGTGGTGGCAGTGCAGAAGGAGTTGTGTGGTGGTGGAGGTGATGTGGAAGACGGAGTGTGGGAGAATGCGTAAGTATACTCACTTTGGCTGACCTGGTTCGGTCATTAAAGCGCTTCCTGCATCTTCCCAGGTTCGGGAGATGTTACTTCTGCTGCTGACCTCCTCTGCCACCTCGAGCCTGACCTTCTTGGTGGCAGAGGCAGGCCACTTCCTCCCGTCCGCTGGGAAAAACATTTCCCTCCTCCTCCTCACCCCATCGAGCAGCACCTGGAGTGAGGAGTCTGAGAACCTTGGAGCAGCCTTGCCTCTGGGCTTCTCCATGCTGCCAATTTGGTTGTTTGCTGCAAGAGGAGCATTGGAGGACTGCCCCTTTAAATAGGGCTCCTCCTGCTGACAGCCTGTGATGCGGGTGTGCAGTGCGCCGGCTGCACAGGTCTGGAACGGGAAACCCGGAAGCACGCGTAATTAACTTCAATTAGGCTGTGATCGCGTGCGGAGCACCCCGAATTCACTGGGCGCGTTACCCACGCGCCCAGTTGACCCCCCCCCCCGCTGACAACCCGTCTCCCTCCTAATATCGGGCCCTTTGCGTCCTCCTCACAGCTTACTTTTCCACCTAGCTTTGTATTGTCAGCAAACTTGGATACATTATACTCGGTCCCTTCATCGACATCATTCATATAAATTGTAAATAGCTGAGGCCCAAGCACCGATCCTTGCGGCACCCCATTAGTTACAGCCTGCCAACCTGAGAATGACCTGTTTATCCCTACTCTCTTTTCTGTCTGTTAACCAATCCTCTATCCAGGCTAATATATTACCCCCAACCCGATGAGCCCTTTAATTCAAAACTGTGATATCGCCCGCTTACCACGAGGAGCAGATTCACGATGTTAGCGTTTCACTGGGCATATGCAAACGCGGGAACTTGGTCCTTCGATTTACCACTAAAAACTGGCAGCGCTGTTGAGCTCCTCCGTTATTTCAGGAGTGAGTTCTGCCCCCATTTTTTTTATGACTACATTTGCAATGATCTTGTATTTTGTTATTTATGAAAGTTAAAGTAATTTTTGAAAGAGAGCAATCAGCTAATGTGGACATTTCTACTCAGGTGATGAATATTGGCATAGCCCTTTTGGGGCATTGAGAGCTGCTCAGCAGATGGTAGCAGAGGTTGATAGTTTGAAGGAAGATCACTTTCTTGGCAACTGGCACAGAAAGAGGTGACGGAGCGTTACACCTCTGAAGCCATTCAGTGCTTGAACATCTTCAGCGCAGCCTGATTTCAGATGGCCCGTGCAGGCAGCTAGGGATGATCCCTCCGAATGTTCATCCTCCCGGATTGCTGGGTCCCGCAGCTCCCTTTCCTCAGGCAGTCATGCTTCCTCCTCATCGAACCTGAATTGATGGCCTTTCTTCAGTGCAACATTGCGTGGAGCTCAGCATGCTATGGTGATCCTCGCGACTCTCTTTGGGGCGTGTACTACACTTCTCCGCCGGATCTGTCCAGGCACCGAAATCTGCTCTTCAACAATCCTACGGTCCTCTCCACCGCAAGTTTTGTTGCAGCGTAGACCTGGTTATATGTGTCCTCTGTTCTCAGTTGCCTCAGTGGAGTCATGAGCCATGGTTGCAGGGGGTTAGCCTTGTCTCTGAAGCGCCGTGGACATGGTTGTCCTGATGGAAGAGGTCAGCGAGTGTAGTGTGGTTCAGAATGGATGTATCATGGCAGCTGGCGTTCACATGCAGGATATTCTGGTTGGCATCGTAGACAATCACAAGATCCAATGAATGGAACCCGTTCCTGTTCCCAACTGTCAACAGATCTATTTTTGGCCCCATCAGTGCCACGTATGTGCTGTGTATGGTACCCTGCACCCTGGAGAATCCAGCAATGTGGTCAACTAAAGTAACTAAAGTAGTAGACAGGGGAATGTCTGGATGTACTTTATATGGACTTCCAGAAAGCATTCAATAAGGTTCCACATAAGAGACTGTTCGCTAAAATTAAAGCTCGTGGAATTGAAGACAAATATTGACTTGGTTAGGAGATTGGGTAGGCGCTGGAAGACAGAGAATAGGGATAATGGGTATGTACTTGAATTGGAAGGAAGTGACTAGTGGTGTCCCACAACGATCTGTGCTGAGGCCTTAACTATTCACTATATTTATTAATGACTTAGATAAGATAGACAGCCATATATCCAAGTTTGCCGATGACACAAAGATTGGTGGCATAGCAACTAGTGTAGACGGGAGCATAAAATTACAAAGAGACATTGATAGATTAAATGAGTGGGCAAAACTGTGGCAGATGGATTTCAACACAGGTAGGTGTGAGGTCATCCATTTTGGAACAAAAAAGTAGAGATCCGTGTATTTTTTAAATGGTGAAAGGCTAGGAACAGTGGAGGCCCAAAGAGATTTAGGGGTCCATGTACACAGATCACTAAAATGTAGTAGTCAGGTACAAAAAATAATCAAAAAAGCTAATAGAATGTTAGCCTTTATAACTAGAGGGCTAGAATATAAAGGGGAGGAAGTTATGCTACAGCTATACAAAGCCCTGGTTAGACCACATCTGGAGTACTGTGTACAGTTCTGGGCACTGCAGCTTAGAGAGGATATATTGGCCATGGAAGGAGTGCAGCGCAGATTCACCAGAATGTTACCAGGGTTAGATTATGAGGAGAGATTACATAAACCAGATTTGTATTTCCTGGAATATAGAAGGTTAAGGGGTGGTTTAATTGAGGTTTTTAGGATTTTTAAATGAATTGATAGGATAGATAAAGAGAATTTTTTTCCGCAGGTGGGGGAGTCTAGGACAAGGGGACATAACCTTAAAATCAGAGCCAGGCCGTTCAGGAGAGAAGTTAGGAAACATTTCTTCACGCAAAGGGTGGAAGTGTGGAACTCTCTCCCACAAAAAGCAGTAGATGCTAGCTCAATTAATCATTTTAAATCTGAGATCGACAGATTTTTGCTAGCAATAGCTATTGAAAGATATGGAGTGGAGATGCCGGTGATGGACTGGGGTTGACAATTGTAAACAATTTTACAACACCAAGTTATAGTCCAGCAATTTTATTTTAAAATCCACAAGCTTTCGGAGGCTTCCTCCTTCCTCAGGTGAATGTGGAAATTTTAGGTGAATGTGGAATGTGGAAACTTTAGGTGAATGTGGAATGTGGAAAATTTCCACATTCACCTGAGGAAGGAGGAAGCCTCCGAAAGCTTGTGGATTTTAAAATAAAATTGTTGGACTATAGCTTGGTGTTGTAAAATTGTTTACGAAAGATATGGAGCCAAGGGGGGGGTGGATGGAGTTAGGATACAGATCAGCCATGATGTCATTGAATGGCAGAACAGGCTCGAGGGGCTGAATGGCCTACTCCTGTTTCTATGTTCCTAACTCACTGGCTCTCACCCTCTGCTGCCTGGATGTGATACCAAAGTGGATGCACTCAGCAGCTCTGCTGAAGAGCATGTCCATGACGTGTCGAATGGCTGTCATCACCGCTGCATGGCTGATGTTGTGCAGATCCTCTGTGGCACATTGAAAGGATCCAGTGACACCAAATTTAGGACAGTGGTCACTTTCATTGTGACAGACAGAGCTGTTCTAGCAGTGGAGTCAGGCTGAAGATCTTCGCGAAAAGGGTCGCAGAGATGTGCAATGGCAACCTTGGGCAATTGCAGCCTTTGAACAAAGAGCTCCTCTGAGAGGTCCTTGAAGGACCTGTGGTGCCCATAGACAGGTGGTCGAGGGTAGCACCTGGTGGGCTGTTGTCTTCTACCATGTGCCCTTATTCTCCTCTGCTCCAGCTGCTGCTGTTGCTCTTCCTTCTCCATAATGATGACATCGAGAGGTATGCCCAAAGGGAATTCCGTACCTGCTCCAAAGTCGTTCCAAGTAAGTGGGAGGCTGGAGGCCGAGTGGGGGTGGGGGATTGAAAATGTATGAGTGAGCTGAGACTGTGAGTGGCGGGGGGTAAATTGAAAGTTTCCGTGAGCAAAACTGCGAAAAAAACAGGTTGAAAAAATTATGTGAAGGCAGAAATCAGCAAAGAAAGTTTGGGGACTCTTCAAAGCTCTCAATCTCCTCGCTACCACTTGTATCAGGTGACTGAAGGAGCAGCTGTGTCTAGTTTATATGGGCCTAATTTACCCAGCCTGCAGTGGTGCTATTAAAGCAGGAAAGATTCATGCACAGCGTTACCGGGCGATTGGCGCTCCTGTACAAATGAGCCCTGAGGGGTTTGGGCAGGCAGATTCTCAAAGCTGCCAAAAAGACCAGGGAAATTTGCATCCAATGCAATAACGGTGCAAAAGCAGTTTGTGCTGAAACACAAATTCCATTGATATTTTCGGCATGATAGCGGCCTAACTACGGCGTTACTGCCGAATATTGCGAGGAATTCCCCACAATTTAGCTCCAACCACATTCTTTCATATTTTTAGAGTCCAGTCCCTAGATTTTGTGTTGCACAATTGTATTATTAGCAGCGAGAACCTAGAGAATCACTCCTCACAACGCCAAAGCACTCAATTCTGTCGATCACCTGCAGGAAGGTCACAGGATGGCAAGTGTGGAAGGTTAAATTGTCTCACGGGGGCGATTGGGAGAGCGGACCTCTGAGATTAATATTAAAGCACACCATTGGGCCAAGGTAAGAGAGCTGTTACCCACAGCTGACCTGGGAGTGCTTGAACAAAAGTAGGAAATAAAGAATGTTTCATTCCCAAGCAATGGGACATCGACAAGCAGAATTTAAAAAAAGATGCAGTGTAACAAATCATTACCACGCAGTTCTGCATTTGACTTCCTGCCAAACGCCAGAACCCACAAGCACTGAGATTTCTCATCTTACACAGCACGCCTGAGTTCAGTAGTCATGAGAGGTCCCTGTTTTTCAACTGACATGCCGGGGTTCAGTAAATCACCCAAATTACACTCCTGTTGTTCACTAAGCACGGCCCTGGTCTGGTCAGATCGGCTCAAAATGACCAGATCAAACTCAGTAGAGCTATGAGATTATAAGAGTTTAATGTAAAAATCCCACTTGTACCAGAACAGCTTCCGACTTTAACCCTGGTGAGTGACAGCTGCTTTTTGTCTTACTCCGAGTACCCTGGGTGTAGTTTTATACTCCCATTCTTCCAAACGCTAAGCTTTACATTTTAATAAGTTTCTCTCAGGTTGTGTGCTGCTCTAGTAATCCAACATTAACTTCCTGAGCTGAATTCAAAATACTTTCTTCTCAAGACACATTCTAATTTAATCTGCTTTTTCAATGAGTCAGTATCATTTTACAACCAATCAGGGATGTTTTTAGTTTGTTGCTGAGGCACCTAATCAATGATCTTGTAAGATATTTTTAATCAATGATTTTATTATGCCGCCTCAGCCAAAATAACTTGCATCATTTTAACTCCTGGTTTCCAAATGAAAATTAGCTCCTATACTGAAAATATCAGGGGGAAAAAACGACTCTTACAAGGAGAGGGACATACATACTTCCACTGTTTGTATCACGTATTGATATTCACTGTTGGTGAGATATCCCCTCACACATTGTTATTCAGTAGGAGTGAGATGGAATTCTGTGGTGGTGAGCTATTCCCTCACACATTGTGATTCAGTGGGAATGAGCTATCCCAAGACACACTGGGATTCAGTGGGAATGAGATATCCCTCACACACTGGGATTCAGCGGGAATGAGATATCCCTCACACACTGGGATTCAGTGGGAATGAGCTATCCCAAGACACAGTGGGATTCAGTGGGAATGAGATATCCCTCACACACTGGGATTCAGTGGGAATGAGATATCCCTCACACACTGGGATTCAGTGGGAATGAGCTATTCCTCACACTGATATTCAATGGGAATGAAATATCTCTCACACACTGGGATTCAGTGGGAATGAGATATCCCTCACACACTGGGATTCAGTGGGAATGAGATATCCCTCACACACTGGGATTCAGTGGGAATGAGATATCCCTCACACACTGGGATTCAGTGGGAATGGGATATCCCTCACACACTGGGATTCAGTGGGAATGAGATATCCCTCACACACTGGGATTCAGTGGGAATGAGATATCCCTCACACACTGGGATTCAGTGGGAATGAGATATCCCTCACACACTGGGATTCAGTGGGAATGAGCTATCCCTCACACTGATATTCAATGGGAATGAAATATCTCTCACACACTGGGATTCAGCAGGAATGAGCTATTCCTCACACACTGGGATTCAGTGGGAATGGGATAGCCCTCATACACTGGGATTCAGTGGGAATGAGCTATCCCTCACACTGATATTCAATGGGAATGAAATATCTCTCACACACTGGGATTCAGCAGGAATGAGATATTCCTCATGCACCAGGATTCGGTGGGAATGAACTATCCCTCACACTGATATTCAGTGGGAATGAAATGTCTCTCACACACTGGGATTCAATGGGAATGAGCTATCCCTCACACTAATATTCAATGGGAATGAAATGTCTCTCACACACTGGGATTCAGTGGGAATGAGATATCCCTCACACACCTGGGATTCAGTGGGAATGAGATATCCCCTGACATGCTGGGATTATGGGGAAATCCCTAACAGGCACTGATACTCTTCAGATCAGAGAGGTTAGCAATGGGCAAAGGAATCCTTGCTACTGTGGCCAGTGTGGAGAATTCCAGGCCACCAAATGGGGGATTTCCTGAGGAATCAGCAATAGTCTGTGGGCCAGGCAGCAGGCAGAGCAATTAGGAAGGGAACACTGCTGCCTTGGACCAGCGTTGCAGAGCTCTGGATCCAACAAATGGGGAAATCCATCCTTGGACCAAAAAAGCTCCACGTAGAAAACAAGTACCGTTAACTTTTCCTGAACCCGGCTCACAGAACAAGGAGAAAATTCAGCCAGGGTTCCAACTCCAGATCACTATCCAGTGAACCCTGCTGGAAAGCACGCGTGAGTGGACATCGGGTGAAAACTGGGCTTGTGATTCTTGCCGTGGTTGAATAGCTCAGTGGCACTCACTGTGTAGGCTCGCACGTGAAGAGCGGCAACTTGCAAGGAGCTTTCCGGCACCTCACTTAGGTGGCCAATGTTCATTTGGAATCGTGCCCTCAGGAGAGGAGAAATTAGAAGAAAATTATGAGTTCCTCGCAATATTGAATTCTGGCCCGGAAAATGTATTTCCCACCTCCACCTGATTTCCACCTAGATTTAATTCTTGCAAAATAAAATCTCAAAAAACTTCCCACAAAGTAAACACAAAATCAGTGATGGCGTTACATCTCAGGAACACAGCTAATTAACTGCAGTGAGTATCAAAGTGTTAACTAGTTAATTATCACTGAATGGCCTGCACTGTTTGAAGGAATAAAGAGAAGGCTGTGCCACTGGTTGTTTGGCTTGTGTGATACACATAATCACAAGTGTCTGTCGCACTTGTGAAAGAACTGGCACCAGGCCTATTATAGCTGCGACATCTGATCTATATTTACATCCTAGGCCATGCAGAGACCAGCTTGAGTTTTGCTGAACTCGTGCAGCGAAGGAACAATAAGGACTGAAATGGGAATCTTCTTATTTGGTCATTCCCATGCTGACCCTGTACACAGGTTCTTGATCACTGTACAGACCTGTTCACTGAACATGTCTTCCCTGTCTTCTACTGAATGTGTCTTCCCTGTGTTGACGCAGTGATTGCAATTTCCTCTCTTGTGCCGGCCCATCTTTACCACACTGATCCCATGCGCAGGGACATCTTTGCCAACCTGGCACCACAATTGAGGTCTTTTAGATCACCATGAACATGTCCTTCTTACCCACTCTTCAACTGGACTCAGTTGGTTATGAATTTGAAACTAAGTTTAGGCATAAATTACACCGGCCAAATTGTCAGCCAAAGGTGCGAGATGATGGGATCTTTACCACCATGGGTTGGAAAAGTCACGCAGTGGGTAAATTCACTGCCTGGTGTGGAACCAATCAGAAAGGCCTCGGGTTCAATCCCTGGTCTGTACTGAGTTTGCTGGTTGCAACCAATGATCCATGGCTGCAGTGGAGTTGCGAGCATTGGCCTCAGTGTCGCTGGGTGGGCAGGAGAAAAATCAGCCAGGGATTCTTGGTCTGATCGCTGTCCAGTGACCCCTGCAGGAAGGATTGGAATGAAGAAAGAGTAAGCTGGAATGGAGAAAGGTTGGGCAGTTTGGAGAGAGGATAAGGAGGATGGAAAGAGGAGGGCAGAATGGAGAGAGGGTAGGGCAGAATGGAAAGAAGGTGGGGCAGAATGGAAAGAGGTGGGGCAGAATCGAGAGAGGGTGGGGCAGAATCGAGAGAGGGTGGGGCAGAATGGAAAGAGGGTGGGGCAGAATCGAGAGAGGGTGGGGCAGAATGGAAAGAGGGTGGGGCAGAATCGAGAGAGGGTGGGGCAGAATCAAGAGGGGGGCAGAATGGAAAGAGGCGGAGCAGAATGGAAAGAGGTGGAGCAGAATGGAGAGAGGGTGGGGCAGAATGGAGAGAGGATGGGGCAGAATGGAAAGAGGTGGGGCAGAATGGAGAGAGGATGGGGCAGAATGGAGAGAGGGTGGGGCAGAATGGAGAGAGGGTGGGGCAGAATGGAGAGAGGATGGGGCAGAATGGAAAGAGGTGGGGCAGAATGGAAAGAGGGTGGGGCAGAATGGAAAGAGGATGGGGCAGAATGGAAAGAGGGTGGGGCAGAATGGAAAGAGGGTGGGGCAGAATGGAAAGAAGGTGGGGCAGAATGGAAAGAAGGTGGGGCAGAATGGAGAGAGGGTGGGGAAGAATGGAAAGAGGGTGGGGCAGAATGGAAAGAGGTGGAGCAGAATGGAAAGAGGTGGGGCAGAATGGAAAGAGGTGGGGCAGAATGGAAAGAGGTGGAACAGAATGGAAAGAGGTGGGGCAGAATGGAAAGAGGTGGGGCAGAATGGAAAGAGGTGGAGCAGAATGGAAAGAGGTGGAGCAGAATGGAAAGAGGTGGGGCAGAATGGAAAGAGGTGGGGCAGAATGGAAAGAGGGTGGGGCAGAATGGAAAGAGGGTGGGGCAGAATGGAAAGAAGGTGGGGCAGAATGGAAAGAAGGTGGGGCAGAATGGAGAGAGGATGGGGAAGAATGGAAAGAGGTGGGGAAGAATGGAAAGAGGTGGGGCAGAATGGAAAGAGGTGGGGCAGAATGGAAAGAGGGTGGGGCAGAATGGAAAGAGGGTGGGGCAGAATGGAAAGAAGGTGGGGCAGAATGGAAAGAAGGTGGGGCAGAATCGAGAGAGGGTGGGGCAGAATGGAAAGAGGTGGGGCAGAATCGAGAGAGGGTGGGGCAGAATGGAGAGAGGGTGGGGCAGAATGGAGAGAGGGTGGGGCAGAATGGAGAGAGGGTGGGGCAGAATGGAAAGAGGTGGAGCAGAATGGAGAGAGGGTGGGGCAGAATGGAGAGAGGGTGGGGCAGAATGGAGAGAGGGTGGGGCAGAATGGAGAGAGGGTGGGGCAGAATGGAGAGAGGGTGGGGCAGAATGGAGAGAGGGTGGGGCAGAATGGAGAGAGGGTGGGGCAGAATGGAGAGAGGATGGGGCAGAATGGAGAGAGGGTGGGGCAGAATGGAGAGAGGGTGGGGCAGAATGGAGAGAGGGTGGGGCAAAATGGAGAGAGGGTGGGGCAAAATGGAGAGAGGGTGGGGCAGAATGGAGAGAGGGTGGGGTAGAATGGAGAGAGAGTGGGGCAGAATGGAAAGAGGTGGGGCAGAATAGAGAGAGGGTGGGGCAGAATGGAGAGAGGGTGGGGCAGAATGGAGAGAGGGTGGGGCAAAATGGAGAGAGGGTGGGGCAGAATGGAGAGAGGATGGGGCAGAATGGAGAGAGGGTGGGGCAGAATGGAGAGAGGGTGGGGCAGAATGGAGAGAGGGTGGGGCAGAATGGAGAGAGGGTGGGGCAGAATGGAGAGAGGGTGGGGCAGAATGGAAAGAGGATGGGGCAGAATGGAGAGAGGGTGGGGCAGAATGGAGAGAGGGTGGGGCAGAATGGAGAGAGGGTGGGGCAAAATGGAGAGAGGGTGGGGCAAAATGGAGAGAGGGTGGGGCAGAATGGAGAGAGGATGGGGCAGAATGGAGAGAGGGTGGGGCAAAATGGAGAGAGGATGGGGCAGAATGGAGAGAGGGTGGGGCAGAATGGAGAGAGGATGGGGCAGAATGGAGAGAGGGTGGGGCAAAATGGAGAGAGGATGGGGCAGAATGGAGAGAGGGTGGGGCAGAATGGAGAGAGGATGGGGCAGAATGGAGAGAGGGTGGGGCAGAATGGAGAGAGGATGGGGCAGAATGGAGAGAGGGTGGGGCAAAATGGAGAGAGGACTGGATGTAAAATGTAGAGAGCAGTACGAATGACAAGAGCCAAGAGTGTATGGGACAGAAATTGTGTGAGGTGTAACATTACTCACCTCAGTTATTCTGCAAAAACAAAGCTTATTAATAAACTAAAATAACTCATTTTACGGCACATAGTGAAAAACAGGGGAATTGAGATTGCTTTCGTGTTAGGAAAGGTACTCGCTGTGGAGTATTAATCTTACTATAAGGTTTCCACTGCTTGTTTGGGATCAGTTTTTTGTTATAAAGCATTGTATTTCAGGATGTTTGGGGAACACAAATTACTTAGAGGAAGCAAAATGTTACATGTATCAGTATCCTTAATGTAATAAACTGAAAGATTCCAAATAAGCATCTTAACTTTTGGCAGCCATGTTCTTCGTCTAGATTGATTTAATGAATAAAGAAGTGTTTGGGGATCAGATCAGCTACTTTCAAAGTATTACATTTGTGCAGAAATTGTATTCAGTTGGCATGCTGAATGTGGCCAGAGATTGAAAAGATCAGCACTAATCCCATCTGTTCCTTTCGTACTGATGAATTTCATTACTTTCCACTTAATGTATGTTCGATAGTCGCAGTATTTCTACTTGTTCTGCATTTTCCTGTCTCTTAGCAATATTTCCACAAAATCTTTCATGGCTTCTCCTCCTTTCCATAAAGATTCAAGTAAAACGATTCCAACCACCGTCAATCACTACTCTTTTCAAGGTCAAGGTTACATTCATTATCCGCAAGTTTATAAAGCATGAGATTCCACAGTGCTACCAATAATAAGTAAATCTAGACATGCAGTCCATTTTGTTCAATTTTGCTAGTGGTTTCCATGTCTGAACCCTGCAAGAAGTAAAAGGAAAGACCATGAATGCTGGAAAATCAAAACAACAAAATAATTGTCAGGTGATGCAAAGCTTTTCTTTTCCATTGACTTCTATGGAAAAGTAAATCAGGCGGAGCGTAAAACGGAGCGGCCGATTTGCCATCGCCCATTTTGCACTGCCGCTGAAGACTCAGTAAAAAGCCCTGGGGAGGGAGTGACAGAAAAAGGGGAAGCTGCTGATATCGGGCTCTGGGGAGGGAGTGGCAGAGAAAGAGGAATGTGCTGCTTTCAGGCTCTGGGGAGGGATTGACATAGAGAGGGGAAGGTGCTGGTATCAGGTCCTGGGGAGGGAGTGACAGAGAAAGGGGAAGGTGCTGGTATCAGGCCCTGGGGAGGGAGTGAGAGAGAGAGGGGAAGGTGCTGGTATTGAGAATCCCTACGTGGTCAGTTTTCGGTAAAATATTAAGATGCCTACGTGGCAAAGAAGCAGAATGCAAAATGGTTAGAAAGGGTTAATTAGTTAGGAACTGAGATTGGTACAGGTGGCCTGGCCCTCCTGCTGGGCCATATGTTTGCGTAGTCAGCAGGTTTGCATGGTCTTATCAAGATGTGGAGATGCCGGTGATGGACTGGGGTTGACAATTGTAAACAATTTTACAACACCAAGTTATAGTCCAGCAATTTTATTTTAAATTCACAAGCTTTCGGAGACTTCCTCCTTCCTCAGGTAAATCTTTCGGAGACTTCCTCCTTCTCAGGTAAACATTTACCTGAGGAAGGAGGAAGTCTCCGAAAGCTTGTGAATTTAAAATAAAATTGCTGGACTATAACTTGGTGTTGTAAAATTGTTTACAATGGTCTTATCAATGTAGAGTCTTTGATGTGATTCAAGGACTGGTCTGAATGTCTCCATGTTTATGGCAGATCAATATAGGTAACGAACTTAGCCAAAGTTGAAAGACATTCCAGGTTGGGAGATAAGGAACAGAAGGAACAGGGAAGAACCTTCCAAGTTGGAAGGTGAGGAAGTATCCCCTTTGATGTCAAACAGCAACATGATCAGCACATGGACGATTTATGATTGGCCGGAAATAATGTAACCTCGCATGGCAACCTATGCCCGGCTTATGATTGGTGTTGACCCTCGTTAAGTATGTTCCAACCCTATTGATTTGTATAAAAACGTGTGGATTTCTGTATGTTTTTGTTCTTGCTCTGCCAGCATAGAGGGACTCTATCAGGAGTCCAAATCAATGCTGCAGACTAAGAACCCTGCTATTAAAGTTGTGTTGAACTTTAAAATGTACTCGACTTCAGATTTTACTGAACCAGACTGAGGGGAAAGAATCCGGATCGTCAGTATCAGGCCCTGGGGAGGGAGTGATAGAGAGAGGGGATGGTGCTAGTATCAGGCCCTGGGGAGGGAGTGAGAGAGAGAGGGGAAGGTGCTGGTATTAGGCCCTAGGGAGGGAGTGACAGAGAGAGGGGAAGGTGCTGGTATCAGGCTCTGGGGAGGGAGTGATAGAGAGAGGGGATGGTGCTGGTATCAGGCCCTGGGGAGGGAGTGATAGAGAGAGGGGAAGGTGCTGGTATCAGGCTCTGGGGAGGGAGTGATAGAGAGAGGGGAAGGTGCTGGTATCAGGCTCTGGGGAGGGAGTGAGAGAGAGAGGGGAAGGTGCTGGTATCAGGCTCTGGGGAGGGAGTGATAGAGAGAGGGGAAGGTGCTGGTATCAGGCCCTGGGGAGGGAGTGATAGAGAGAGGGGATGGTGCTGGTATCAGGCTCTGGGGAGGGAGTGATAGAGAGAGGGGAAGGTGCTGGTATCAGGCCCTGGGGAGGGAGTGATAGAGAGAGGGGAAGGTGCTGGTATCAGGCCCTGGGGAGGGAGTGATAGAGAGAGGGGAAGGTGCTGGTATCAGGCCCTGGGGAGGGAGTGATAGAGAGAGGGGAAGGTGCTGGTATCAGGCTCTGGGGAGGGAGTGATAGAGAGAGGGGAAGGTGCTGGTATCAGGCTCTGGGGAGGGAGTGATAGAGAGAGGGGAAGGTGCTGGTATCAGGCCCTGGGGAGGGAGTGAGAGAGAGAGGGGAAGGTGCTGGTATCAGGCTCTGGGGAGGGAGTGATAGAGAGAGGGGATGGTGCTGGTATCAGGCTCTGGGGAGGGAGTGATAGAGAGAGGGGAAGGTGCTGGTATCAGGCTCTGGGGAGGGAGTGATAGAGAGAGGGGAAGGTGCTGGTATCAGGCTCTAGGGAGGGAGTGAGAGAGAGAGGGGAAGGTGCTGGTATCAGGCCCTGGGGAGGGAGTGAGAGAGAGAGGGGAAGGTGCTGGTATCAGGCCCTGGGGAGGGAGTGATAGAGAGAGGGGAAGGTGCTGGTATCAGGCCCTGGGGAGGGAGTGAAAGAGAGAGGGGAAGGTGCTGGTATCAGGCCCTGGGGAGGGAGTGATAGAGAGAGGGGAAGGTGCTGGTATCAGGCCCTGGGGAGGGAGTGATAGAGAGAGGGGAAGGTGCTGGTATCAGGCCCTGGGGAGGGAGTGATAGAGAGAGGGGAAGGTGCTGGTATCAGGCTCCAGGGAGGGAGTGAGAGAGAGAGGGGAAGGTGCTGGTATCAGGCCCTGGGGAGGGAGTGATAGAGAGAGGGGAAGGTGCTGGTGTCAGGCTCTGGGGAGGGAGTGATAGAGAGAGGGGATGGTGATGGTATCAGGCTCTGGGGAGGGAGTGATAGAGAGAGGGGAAGGTGCTGGTATCAGGCTCTGGGGAGGGAGTGATAGAGAGAGGGGATGGTGCTGGTATCAGGCCCTGGGGAGGGAGTGATAGAGAGAGGGGAAGGTGCTGGTATCAGGCCCTGGGGAGGGAGTGATAAAGAGAGGGGAAGGTGCTGATATCAGGCCCTGGGGAGGGAGTGATAGAGAGAGGGGATGGTGCTGGTATCAGGCTCTAGGGAGGGAGTGATAGAGAGAGGGGAAGGTGCTGGTATCAGGCCCTGGGGAGGGAGTGATAGAGAGAGGGGAAGGTGCTGGTATCAGGCTCTGGGGAGGGAGTGATAGAGAGAGGGGAAGGTGCTGGTGTCAGGCTCTGGGGAGGGAGTGATAGAGAGAGGGGAAGGTGCTGGTATCAGGCCCTGGGGAGGGAGTGATAGAGAGAGGGGAAGGTGCTGGTATCAGGCTCTGGGGAGGGTGTGATAGAGAGAGGGGAAGGTGCTGGTATCAGGCTCTGGGGAGGGAGTGATAGAGAGAGGGGATGGTGATGGTATCAGGCTCTGGGGAGGGAGTGAGAGAGAGAGGGGAAGGTTCTGGTATCAGGCCCTGGGGAGGGAGTGAGAGAGAGAGGGGAAGGTGCTGGTATCAGGCCCTGGGGAGGGAGTGACAGAGAGAGGGGAAGGTGCTGGTATCAGGCCCTAGGGAGGGAGTGATAGAGAGAGGGGAAGGTGCTGGTATCAGGCCCTGGGGAGGGAGTGATAGAGAGAGGGGAAGGTGCTGGTATCAGGCCCTGGGGAGGGAGTGAGAGAGAGAGGGGAAGGTGCTGGTATCAGGCCCTGGGGAGGGAGTGATCGAGAGAGGGGAAGGTGCTGGTATCAGGCCCTAGGGAGGGAGTGATAGAGAGAGGGGAAGGTGCTGGTATCAGGCCCTGGGGAGGGAGTGATAGAGAGAGGGGATGGTGATGGTATCAGGCCCTGGGGAGGGAGTGATAGAGAGAGGGGAAGGTGCTGGTATCAGGCTCTGGGGAGGGAGTGATAGAGAGAGGGGAAGGTGCTGGTATCAGGCCCTGGGGAGGGAGTGAGAGAGAGAGGGGAAGGTGCTGGTATCAGGCCCTAGGGAGGGAGTGATAGAGAGAGGGGAAGGTGCTGGTATCAGGCCCTGGGGAGGGAGTGATAGAGAGATGGGATGGTGATGGTATCAGGCCCTGGGGAGGGAGTGATAGAGAGAGGGGAAGGTGCTGGTATCAGGCTCTGGGGAGGGAGTGATAGAGAGAGGGGATGGTGCTGGTATCAGGCCCTGGGGAGGGAGTGATGGAGAGAGGGGAAGGTGCTGGTATCAGGCTCTGGGGAGGGAGTGATAGAGAGAGGGGAAGGTGCTGGTATCAGGCTCTGGGGAGGGAGTGATAGAGAGAGGGGATGGTGATGGTATCAGGCTCTGGGGAGGGAGTGATAGAGAGAGGGGAAGGTGCTGGTATCAGGCCCTAGGGAGGGAGTGATAGAGAGAGGGGAAGGTGCTGGTATCAGGCTCTGGGGAGGGAGTGATAGAGAGAGGGGAAGGTGCTGGTATCAGGCTCTGGGGAGGGAGTGATAGAGAGAGGGGAAGGTGCTGGTATCAGGCTCTGGGGAGGGAGTGATAGAGAGAGGGGATGGTGCTGGTATCAGGCTCTGGGGAGGGAGTGATAGAGAGAGGGGATGGTGCTGGTATCAGGCCCTGGGGAGGGAGTGAGAGAGAGAGGGGAAGGTGCTGGTATCAGGCCCTGGGGAGGGAGTGAGAGAGAGAGGGGAAGGTGCTGGTATCAGGCTCTGGGGAGGGAGTGATAGAGAGAGGGGATGGTGCTGGTATCAGGCTCTGGGGAGGGAGTGATAGAGAGAGGGGAAGGTGCTGGTATCAGGCTCTGGGGAGGGAGTGATAGAGAGAGGGGAAGGTGCTGGTATCAGGCCCTGGGGAGGGAGTGATAGAGAGAGGGGAAGGTGCTGGTATCAGGCCCTGGGGAGGGAGTGATGGAGAGAGGGGAAGGTGCTGGTATCAGGCTCTGGGGAGGGAGTGATAGAGAGAGGGGAAGGTGCTGGTATCAGGCTCTGGGGAGGGAGTGATAGAGAGAGGGGATGGTGATGGTATCAGGCTCTGGGGAGGGAGTGATAGAGAGAGGGGATGGTGCTGGTATCAGGCCCTGGGGAGGGAGTGATGGAGAGAGGGGAAGGTGCTGGTATCAGGCTCTGGGGAGGGAGTGATAGAGAGAGGGGAAGGTGCTGGTATCAGGCTCTGGGGAGGGAGTGATAGAGAGAGGGGATGGTGATGGTATCAGGCTCTGGGGAGGGAGTGATAGAGAGAGGGGAAGGTGCTGGTATCAGGCCCTAGGGAGGGAGTGATAGAGAGAGGGGAAGGTGCTGGTATCAGGCTCTGGGGAGGGAGTGATAGAGAGAGGGGAAGGTGCTGGTATCAGGCTCTGGGGAGGGAGTGATAGAGAGAGGGGAAGGTGCTGGTATCAGGCTCTGGGGAGGGAGTGATAGAGAGAGGGGATGGTGCTGGTATCAGGCTCTGGGGAGGGAGTGATAGAGAGAGGGGATGGTGCTGGTATCAGGCCCTGGGGAGGGAGTGAGAGAGAGAGGGGAAGGTGCTGGTATCAGGCCCTGGGGAGGGAGTGAGAGAGAGAGGGGAAGGTGCTGGTATCAGGCTCTGGGGAGGGAGTGATAGAGAGAGGGGATGGTGCTGGTATCAGGCTCTGGGGAGGGAGTGATAGAGAGAGGGGAAGGTGCTGGTATCAGGCTCTGGGGAGGGAGTGATAGAGAGAGGGGAAGGTGCTGGTATCAGGCCCTGGGGAGGGAGTGATAGAGAGAGGGGAAGGTGCTGGTATCAGGCTCTAGGGAGGGAGTGAGAGAGAGAGGGGAAGGTGCTGGTATCAGGCTCTGGGGAGGGAGTGATAGAGAGAGGGGAAGGTGCTGGTATCAGGCTCTGGGGAGGGAGTGATAGAGAGAGGGGTTGGTGATGGTATCAGGCTCTGGGGAGGGAGTGATAGAGAGAGGGGAAGGTGCTGGTATCAGGCTCTGGGGAGGGAGTGATAGAGAGAGGGGATGGTGCTGGTATCAGGCCCTGGGGAGGGAGTGATAGAGAGAGGGGAAGGTGCTGGTATCAGGCCCTGGGGAGGGAGTGATAAAGAGAGGGGAAGGTGCTGGTATCAGGCCCTGGGGAGGGAGTGATAGAGAGAGGGGATGGTGCTGGTATCAGGCTCTAGGGAGGGAGTGATAGAGAGAGGGGAAGGTGCTGGTATCAGGCCCTGGGGAGGGAGTGATAGAGAGAGGGGAAGGTGCTGGTATCAGGCTCTGGGGAGGGAGTGATAGAGAGAGGGGAAGGTGCTGGTGTCAGGCTCTGGGGAGGGAGTGATAGAGAGAGGGGAAGGTGCTGGTATCAGGCCCTGGGGAGGGAGTGATAGAGAGAGGGGAAGGTGCTGGTATCAGGCTCTGGGGAGGGTGTGATAGAGAGAGGGGAAGGTGCTGGTATCAGGCTCTGGGGAGGGAGTGATAGAGAGAGGGGATGGTGATGGTATCAGGCTCTGGGGAGGGAGTGAGAGAGAGAGGGGAAGGTTCTGGTATCAGGCCCTGGGGAGGGAGTGAGAGAGAGAGGGGAAGGTGCTGGTATCAGGCCCTGGGGAGGGAGTGATAGAGAGAGGGGAAGGTGCTGGTATCAGGCCCTAGGGAGGGAGTGATAGAGAGAGGGGAAGGTGCTGGTATCAGGCCCTGGGGAGGGAGTGATAGAGAGAGGGGAAGGTGCTGGTATCAGGCCCTGGGGAGGGAGTGAGAGAGAGAGGGGAAGGTGCTGGTATCAGGCCCTGGGGAGGGAGTGATAGAGAGAGGGGAAGGTGCTGGTATCAGGCCCTAGGGAGGGAGTGATAGAGAGAGGGGAAGGTGCTGGTATCAGGCCCTGGGGAGGGAGTGATAGAGAGAGGGGATGGTGATGGTATCAGGCCCTGGGGAGGGAGTGATAGAGAGAGGGGATGGTGCTGGTATCAGGCTCTGGGGAGGGAGTGATAGAGAGAGGGGAAGGTGCTGGTATCAGGCTCTGGGGAGGGAGTGATAGAGAGAGGGGATGGTGCTGGTATCAGGCCCTGGGGAGGGAGTGATAGAGAGAGGGGAAGGTGCTGGTATCAGGCCCTGGGGAGGGAGTGATAGAGAGAGGGGAAGGTGCTGGTATCAGGCCCTGGGGAGGGAGTGATAGAGAGAGGGGAAGGTGCTGGTATCAGGCCCTGGGGAGGGAGTGATAGAGAGAGGGGAAGGTGCTGGTATCAGGCTCTGGGGAGGGAGTGATAGAGAGAGGGGATGGTGCTGGTATCAGGCTCTGGGGAGGGAGTGATAGAGAGAGGGGAAGGTGCTGGTATCAGGCCCTGGGGAGGGAGTGATAGAGAGAGGGGAAGGTGCTGGTATCAGGCCCTGGGGAGGGAGTGATAGAGAGAGGGGAAGGTGCTGGTATCAGGCCCTGGGGAGGGAGTGATAGAGAGAGGGGAAGGTGCTGGTATCAGGCTCTGGGGAGGGAGTGATAGAGAGAGGGGAAGGTGCTGGTATCAGGCTCTGGGGAGGGAGTGATAGAGAGAGGGGAAGGTGCTGGTATCAGGCTCTGGGGAGGGAGTGATAGAGAGAGGGGATGGTGCTGGTATCAGGCTCTGGGGAGGGAGTGATAGAGAGAGGGGATGGTGCTGGTATCAGGCCCTGGGGAGGGAGTGAGAGAGAGAGGGGAAGGTGCTGGTATCAGGCCCTGGGGAGGGAGTGAGAGAGAGAGGGGAAGGTGCTGGTATCAGGCTCTGGGGAGGGAGTGATAGAGAGAGGGGATGGTGCTGGTATCAGGCTCTGGGGAGGGAGTGATAGAGAGAGGGGAAGGTGCTGGTATCAGGCTCTGGGGAGGGAGTGATAGAGAGAGGGGAAGGTGCTGGTATCAGGCCCTAGGGAGGGAGTGATAGAGAGAGGGGAAGGTGCTGGTATCAGGCTCTGGGGAGGGAGTGATAGAGAGAGGGGAAGGTGCTGGTATCAGGCTCTGGGGAGGGAGTGATAGAGAGAGGGGAAGGTGCTGGTATCAGGCTCTGGGGAGGGAGTGATAGAGAGAGGGGATGGTGCTGGTATCAGGCTCTGGGGAGGGAGTGATAGAGAGAGGGGATGGTGCTGGTATCAGGCCCTGGGGAGGGAGTGAGAGAGAGAGGGGAAGGTGCTGGTATCAGGCCCTGGGGAGGGAGTGAGAGAGAGAGGGGAAGGTGCTGGTATCAGGCTCTGGGGAGGGAGTGATAGAGAGAGGGGATGGTGCTGGTATCAGGCTCTGGGGAGGGAGTGATAGAGAGAGGGGAAGGTGCTGGTATCAGGCTCTGGGGAGGGAGTGATAGAGAGAGGGGAAGGTGCTGGTATCAGGCCCTGGGGAGGGAGTGATAGAGAGAGGGGAAGGTGCTGGTATCAGGCTCTAGGGAGGGAGTGAGAGAGAGAGGGGAAGGTGCTGGTATCAGGCTCTGGGGAGGGAGTGATAGAGAGAGGGGAAGGTGCTGGTATCAGGCCCTGGGGAGGGAGTGATAGAGAGAGGGGAAGGTGCTGGTATCAGGCTCTGGGGAGGGAGTGATAGAGAGAGGGGAAGGTGCTGGTGTCAGGCTCTGGGGAGGGAGTGATAGAGAGAGGGGAAGGTGCTGGTATCAGGCCCTGGGGAGGGAGTGATAGAGAGAGGGGAAGGTGCTGGTATCAGGCTCTGGGGAGGGTGTGATAGAGAGAGGGGAAGGTGCTGGTATCAGGCTCTGGGGAGGGAGTGATAGAGAGAGGGGATGGTGATGGTATCAGGCTCTGGGGAGGGAGTGAGAGTGAGAGGGGAAGGTTCTGGTATCAGGCCCTGGGGAGGGAGTGAGAGAGAGAGGGGAAGGTGCTGGTATCAGGCCCTGGGGAGGGAGTGATAGAGAGAGGGGAAGGTGCTGGTATCAGGCCCTAGGGAGGGAGTGATAGAGAGAGGGGAAGGTGCTGGTATCAGGCCCTGGGGAGGGAGTGATAGAGAGAGGGGAAGGTGCTGGTATCAGGCCCTGGGGAGGGAGTGAGAGAGAGAGGGGAAGGTGCTGGTATCAGGCCCTGGGGAGGGAGTGATAGAGAGAGGGGAAGGTGCTGGTATCAGGCCCTAGGGAGGGAGTGATAGAGAGAGGGGAAGGTGCTGGTATCAGGCCCTGGGGAGGGAGTGATAGAGAGAGGGGATGGTGATGGTATCAGGCCCTGGGGAGGGAGTGATAGAGAGAGGGGATGGTGCTGGTATCAGGCTCTGGGGAGGGAGTGATAGAGAGAGGGGAAGGTGCTGGTATCAGGCTCTGGGGAGGGAGTGATAGAGAGAGGGGATGGTGCTGGTATCAGGCCCTGGGGAGGGAGTGATAGAGAGAGGGGAAGGTGCTGGTATCAGGCCCTGGGGAGGGAGTGATAGAGAGAGGGGAAGGTGCTGGTATCAGGCCCTGGGGAGGGAGTGATAGAGAGAGGGGAAGGTGCTGGTATCAGGCCCTGGGGAGGGAGTGATAGAGAGAGGGGAAGGTGCTGGTATCAGGCTCTGGGGAGGGAGTGATAGAGAGAGGGGATGGTGCTGGTATCAGGCTCTGGGGAGGGAGTGATAGAGAGAGGGGAAGGTGCTGGTATCAGGCCCTGGGGAGGGAGTGATAGAGAGAGGGGAAGGTGCTGGTATCAGGCCCTGGGGAGGGAGTGATAGAGAGAGGGGAAGGTGCTGGTATCAGGCCCTGGGGAGGGAGTGATAGAGAGAGGGGAAGGTGCTGGTATCAGGCTCTGGGGAGGGAGTGATAGAGAGAGGGGAAGGTGCTGGTATCAGGCTCTGGGGAGGGAGTGATAGAGAGAGGGGAAGGTGCTGGTATCAGGCTCTGGGGAGGGAGTGATAGAGAGAGGGGATGGTGCTGGTATCAGGCTCTGGGGAGGGAGTGATAGAGAGAGGGGATGGTGCTGGTATCAGGCCCTGGGGAGGGAGTGAGAGAGAGAGGGGAAGGTGCTGGTATCAGGCCCTGGGGAGGGAGTGAGAGAGAGAGGGGAAGGTGCTGGTATCAGGCTCTGGGGAGGGAGTGATAGAGAGAGGGGATGGTGCTGGTATCAGGCTCTGGGGAGGGAGTGATAGAGAGAGGGGAAGGTGCTGGTATCAGGCTCTGGGGAGGGAGTGATAGAGAGAGGGGAAGGTGCTGGTATCAGGCTCTGGGGAGGGAGTGAGAGAGAGAGGGGAAGGTGCTGGTATCAGGCCCTGGGGAGGGAGTGAGAGAGAGAGGGGAAGGTGCTGGTATCAGGCCCTGGGGAGGGAGTGATAGAGAGAGGGGAAGGTGCTGGTATCAGGCCCTGGGGAGGGAGTGATAGAGAGAGGGGAAGGTGCTGGTATCAGGCCCTGGGGAGGGAGTGATAGAGAGAGGGGAAGGTGCTGGTATCAGGCCCTGGGGAGGGAGTGATAGAGAGAGGGGAAGGTGCTGGTATCAGGCCCTGGGGAGGGAGTGATAGAGAGAGGGGAAGGTGCTGGTATCAGGCTCTAGGGAGGGAGTGAGAGAGAGAGGGGAAGGTGCTGGTATCAGGCTCTGGGGAGGGAGGGATAGAGAGAGGGGAAGGTGCTGGTATCAGGCTCTGGGGAGTGAGTGATAGAGAGAGGGGATGGTGATGGTATCAGGCTCTGGGGAGGGAGTGATAGAGAGAGGGGAAGGTGCTGGTATCAGGCTCTGGGGAGGGAGTGATAGAGAGAGGGGATGGTGCTGTTATCAGGCCCTGGGGAGGGAGTGATAGAGAGAGGGGAAGGTGCTGGTATCAGGCCCTGGGGAGGGAGTGATAAAGAGAGGGGAAGGTGCTGGTATCAGGCCCTGGGGAGGGAGTGATAGAGAGAGGGGATGGTGCTGGTATCAGGCTCTAGGGAGGGAGTGATAGAGAGAGGGGAAGGTGCTGGTATCAGGCCCTGGGGAGGGAGTGATAGAGAGAGGGGAAGGTGCTGGTATCAGGCTCTGGGGAGGGAGTGATAGAGAGAGGGGAAGGTGCTGGTGTCAGGCTCTGGGGAGGGAGTGATAGAGAGAGGGGAAGGTGCTGGTATCAGGCCCTGGGGAGGGAGTGATAGAGAGAGGGGAAGGTGCTGGTATCAGGCTCTGGGGAGGGTGTGATAGAGAGAGGGGAAGGTGCTGGTATCAGGCTCTGGGGAGGGAGTGATAGAGGGAGGGGATGGTGATGGTATCAGGCTCTGGGGAGGGAGTGAGAGAGAGAGGGGAAGGTTCTGGTATCAGGCCCTGGGGAGGGAGTGAGAGAGAGAGGGGAAGGTGCTGGTATCAGGCCCTGGGGAGGGAGTGATAGAGAGAGGGGAAGGTGCTGGTATCAGGCCCTAGGGAGGGAGTGATAGAGAGAGGGGAAGGTGCTGGTATCAGGCCCTGGGGAGGGAGTGATAGAGAGAGGGGAAGGTGCTGGTATCAGGCCCTGGGGAGGGAGTGAGAGAGAGAGGGGAAGGTGCTGGTATCAGGCCCTGGGGAGGGAGTGATAGAGAGAGGGGAAGGTGCTGGTATCAGGCCCTAGGGAGGGAGTGATAGAGAGAGGGGAAGGTGCTGGTATCAGGCCCTGGGGAGGGAGTGATAGAGAGAGGGGATGGTGATGGTATCAGGCCCTGGGGAGGGAGTGATAGAGAGAGGGGATGGTGCTGGTATCAGGCTCTGGGGAGGGAGTGATAGAGAGAGGGGAAGGTGCTGGTATCAGGCCCTGGGGAGGGAGTGAGAGAGAGAGGGGAAGGTGCTGGTATCAGGCCCTAGGGAGGGAGTGATAGAGAGAGGGGAAGGTGCTGGTATCAGGCCCTGGGGAGGGAGTGATAGAGAGATGGGATGGTGATGGTATCAGGCCCTGGGGAGGGAGTGATAGAGAGAGGGGAAGGTGCTGGTATCAGGCTCTGGGGAGGGAGTGATAGAGAGAGGGGAAGGTGCTGGTATCAGGCTCTGGGGAGGGAGTGATAGAGAGAGGGGATGGTGCTGGTATCAGGCCCTGGGGAGGGAGTGATAGAGAGAGGGGATGGTGATGGTATCAGGCTCTGGGGAGGGAGTGATAGAGAGAGGGGAAGGTGCTGGTATCAGGCCCTAGGGAGGGAGTGATAGAGAGAGGGGAAGGTGCTGGTATCAGGCTCTGGGGAGGGAGTGATAGAGAGAGGGGAAGGTGCTGGTATCAGGCCCTGGGGAGGGAGTGATAGAGAGAGGGGAAGGTGCTGGTATCAGGCTCTGGGGAGGGAGTGATAGAGAGAGGGGATGGTGCTGGTATCAGGCCCTGGGGAGGGAGTGAGAGAGAGAGGGGAAGGTGCTGGTATCAGGCCCTGGGGAGGGAGTGAGAGAGAGAGGGGAAGGTGCTGGTATCAGGCTCTGGGGAGGGAGTGATAGAGAGAGGGGATGGTGCTGGTATCAGGCTCTGGGGAGGGAGTGATAGAGAGAGGGGAAGGTGCTGGTATCAGGCTCTGGGGAGGGAGTGATAGAGAGAGGGGAAGGTTCTGGTATCAGGCTCTAGGGAGGGAGTGAGAGAGAGAGGGGAAGGTGCTGGTATCAGGCCCTGGGGAGGGAGTGAGAGAGAGAGGGGAAGGTGCTGGTATCAGGCCCTGGGGAGGGAGTGATAGAGAGAGGGGAAGGTGCTGGTATCAGGCCCTGGGGAGGGAGTGATAGAGAGAGGGGAAGGTGCTGGTATCAGGCCCTGGGGAGGGAGTGATAGAGAGAGTGGAAGGTGCTGGTATCAGGCCCTGGGGAGGGAGTGATAGAGAGAGGGGAAGGTGCTGGTATCAGGCCCTGGGGAGGGAGTGATAGAGAGAGGGGAAGGTGCTGGTATCAGGCTCTAGGGAGGGAGTGAGAGAGAGAGGGGAAGGTGCTGGTATCAGGCCCTGGGGAGGGAGTGATAGAGAGAGGGGAAGGTGCTGGTGTCAGGCTCTGGGGAGGGAGTGATAGAGAGAGGGGAAGGTGCTGGTATCAGGCTCTGGGGAGGGAGTGATAGAGAGAGGGGATGGTGCTGGTATCAGGCCCTGGGGAGGGAGTGATAGAGAGAGGGGAAGGTGCTGGTATCAGGCCCTGGGGAGGGAGTGATAGAGAGAGGGGAAGGTGCTGGTATCAGGCCCTGGGGAGGGAGTGATAGAGAGAGGGGATGGTGCTGGTATCAGGCTCTAGGGAGGGAGTGATAGAGAGAGGGGAAGGTGCTGGTATCAGGCTCTGGGGAGGGAGTGCTAGGTAAAAGAGGCTCAGATTCACATGTCACCACTGTCAGCATTTTCTGAATGAAACAATTCCTACCATACACCATCCAGACCTTCCAAAATATCCAAGAAGCTCCCAAATGTTCCCATGAATGTCACTCCTCCAGACCACAATAACCTTCTCCTGGACTTCCATCTGTTGTTTGCTTTTTTAAAAAACAATAACGGCCCGTGATTGATATATATTAATAAGTAATAATATAGTAGTGCCTTGAGTAATGTAAGATCGAAAGGTCAAAGATAAATTAAAAACATTGAATGCTATAATAAGAGAGTGTGACACAGGAAAGGGGAAGAGATTCAGCATATATAAAACAAAGGCTAAATCTAATGCAGCTGTGAGTGACGTGCCCAGTGTGAGCATTATCAGAGAATAATAATACAGTAGTGTGAGTCACAGTGCAATAAATGTACCAAGATAATTACAGGGATAGAATATATTAATAACACTGACTGAATAATATAACAATACAATGCAGTATAGCAGATAGTAAGTGTAAAGTAGCACCATAAGAATGATTTTGAACCCGAGCCACGGAGGGCCAAATTGCGGACGGAAACCCGGAATTACCTGTTTCCCGGACATCCTTCCGATTTTGACGTAAGAATGTCTTTTGTTTTTTTTTGTCGATTTGCCGTTCGACTGACCAGCCTGAGTGATAGGCTGGTCTCAGTCGGACGGGAGAGCAGCCATGGAGTGGACATGTCCAGGTAAGTCTTTGGGGCCGATTTTCGGATGGCCGAGCGGGTGTGTTGGGGGCGGGGTGGGGGGGGGGGGGGGCTCGTAAAATGGGGAAATCCCGGAGCGGGTCCGGAGCCCGACTCCAACCCGCCCACTTCCGGGTTCCCCAAAGATGCGTTCGGGTGCGTGCGCAGCTCCCGCATGCGGGACTCCCACCGGCAATTAAAGCCGGCGGGATGACAATTCACGTACTTATTTGGATAGTTGAGGTCCTTGACAGACCTCATTGAGTGGAGATTTTGGCAGGGGTGCAATTTTCAAGTATACTCAGCGTGTTTCCTGTGGGAAACACTCCCTGTTGGAGCAGACGTGTTTCAGCCAGCAGCCAGTGGGAGATGCAAAGGATTCTTTGACAGGTGGGGAGAAAACCAGGGCACTCTGTCACTCCAGAGAAAGTTTTGGCTGCAACACCTTTGTCTTTCCACTCAAAATTATTAATTTATACACTAAACTCTGCTGTGCAAACACATTTACCTACTTTGCAGACCCCCTCAAACTCACATCGCCACATCACCAGCTTCGCCAGGCGTGCCGTCCACCTCCGCCATGTGGAGCTCCACAACACAGTGCTGCGCCACAGGCACCTGCACAACAGCACGTAGGGCAACAACAGGGAGAGCAACATCGCAGGAGGCACTACCCTCGCCACAGGGTCTACAGATCGAGGCTCAGCTTCCTGGACCTCTCTGAGGAGCAGTGCATACGGAGGCTCAGAGTCAGTCGCCAGGTTGTCGCAGACAAATGCAGCCTCCTTTATGCCGAGCTGCTCCCGGCTGGCCTGAGTAGTATCTTCTTACCTGTCGCTGTCAAAGTTACCACTGCCCTCAACTTCTTCGCCTCTGGATCCTTCCAGGGTGCCACCAGGAATATCGCCGGGGTCTCTCAGTCGTCTGCACACAAGTGCATAAGGCAGGTCACCGACGGCTTGTTTTGCAGGGCCTCGCACTATATCAACTTCCCCATGGATGACCTCAGCCAGACGGAGAGGGCAGTGGGATTCCACGCTGTGGCTGGCTTCCCACGGGTGCAGGGTGTAATCGATTGCACCCATATAGAAATACGAGCACCTCCACACGAGCCAGGACTGTTCATCAACAGGAAGGGCTATCACTCCATCATCTGTGACCACCGCAAGAGATTCCTTCACGTGTGCGCCAGATACCCTGGCAGCTGACACGATTCCTTCATCCTCTGGGAGTCCAACATCCCGCCCCTCTTCCACTCACCCAACACCCCCAGGGCTGGATCCTCTGGGACAAGGAATACCCCCTGCACATGTGGCTCGTGACACCTCTGAGGAACCCCACCACCGAGCAACAGTGTCGATATAACGACAGCCACATCGCTACTAGGTCTATAATTGAGCATGCTATAGGGCTGCTCAAGATGCACTTCAGGTGCCTTGATCATTCTGGGGGAGCGCTTCAATACGCACCAGACAGAGTGAGACGCATTATAGTCGTCTGTTGGGCACTGCACAACATGGCACAACAGAGAGGGGTGCCACTGGAGGAGGCCCCATCCACATCTGCCACCCATATTGAGGAGGAGGAGGAGGACGAGGAGGAGGAGGCAGAGGAGGAGGAGCAACCCATGGGCAGAACAACGGCTCA
This sequence comes from Heptranchias perlo, assembly GCF_035084215.1. Classification (NCBI taxonomy): domain Eukaryota; kingdom Metazoa; phylum Chordata; class Chondrichthyes; order Hexanchiformes; family Hexanchidae; genus Heptranchias; species Heptranchias perlo. Next base: position 17,439,563 of record NC_090336.1, read on the forward strand.
CCTGGCTGCTCGTGAGGCCAGGGAGTCACTCCTATGTGAACGGTTCTCCTAACATCAGACAGTGTGAAGAGTCCAGTCCTCACCACCTGGACAGAGGAGCGGCCACACCAGCAACCGCCCCTTCCTCCCGCCCCCCGCACAAAATTGTCCTGCAATTACACCTACACCCACTGTAGAGTGACCCAATGGGTGGCATCAATTATGGGTGTTCATGGTGAACCTCATGAAAGGGTCTTATTGCACAAGCCAGTCAAGAATGGGCAAGACGTGGCAGTAGTGGTGATAATAATAAGATATATTGTGAATGGAAATAAAATCAAATATAAATAAAAAATATGACAAAGCATCAAACACCCTTGTGCATCCCCTTTGTGCTCACAAAACCTTTGCCTTACGTTTCCTACTACTCCTACGTGGTGCTTTCCCTGTGGCTGAAGCAGAGATAGTGGCAGGTTGCTCTTGTTCGTGCCCTGACCAATTAGATGCTTTGGGCCGACGCCCTCTGGGTTTCGGTGCCCGTGAGGGCCCCTCCAAAGACTGCTCCACCTGCACCTGTGCAGGGGCAGACTCGGCCACCTGGAAAGGAGGCTGCATTGCGGGTACTGGTTGAGAGGGGGGCAATGGGTGAGACGTGGGAGCGCTTTGAGTGGTGTCCTCACTTCCATGTCCCCTTTCACCATCATCCCTCTCCTGGGCCAGACCCACATCACTACCACTCTGCTGGACGACAGTTGGGAGGACTTGTGTGAAGCCTTGTAAGGCCAGTGCTAGTCTATCTGCCTGCCTGTTTAAGGCAGCAGAAAGTTGCTCACCCTGAATCCGAAGGGCCGTTGTCAGGGCCTCAATGAAATCATTGTTGAGCCATGCTTGAAGCTCGATGGAGGCTAGCCTTCCCTCCATCGCAGACATTCCCGCACTTACCCATGACACTATCTCAGAGATGCCCTCACGTCCCTGTGACAGTATTCCATTCATGCAGGAGTTGGACTCCTCCATCCTCTGCGCGATTGTGGAGAGTACGCGTGGCACCTGTTCCAGCACCTCGCAAATGTGCTGCTGCCCCATGATCATTCTCCTTTTCATGGATGGCCCCCAGGGTTCAGCATCTGTGTCCAGCTGAGCAGAGCCTGGAGAAGAACACTCCCACTGACGCGGACTCTCCACGGCTGCCCCTGCCACCAGTGTCTGCTCGTGCTCATGTGTGTGTGGTGACTCACCAAGTGCAACCATAACTAAGTGACGATGGGGACACACCGAGACGTGTGAATCTGCGCTGGTGGATGGCTCGCTCAGATGTGACGGTGCCCCCTCAGAGTCCGGCTGGTCCTCTGAGGAATTGGCCTCCACCGTCACGGCGGTCGCTGAAGGCCTTGTAAGAGAACAGAAGGTAATATTAAGCGTGATGACAGATGCTGAGGTGCTGACGATGGCAAGGCATCATTTGTTATTGTGAGTGCTGAATGTTAAAGTTCTGTCACCAGACGTTTGTTGGGTGGCAGTCTCGGCGTCCCCGACAGACAGGCACTCGAGGGTGCGGCTTAGTTCAAGAGCCTCCTGCTCTGCGTCCCTGAGGATGACCTGATGTTGCGGCCCCCCTCTGGTCTTCGCCGTTTCCCGTGCATTCTGGGCTCTCTTCTCCTATAAGGGGAGAAAGTAGAGAGGTGTGAGTGAGGGATGGTGACATGGCCAACCACTGAATGCATTGGTTTGGGTGAGGCTGACCATGAAAGAGATGCATCAGATGCCTCTCTGATTGAGTGGAATATGAGACAGAGCCGTGACATTGTATGAGGATTGGGTTGAGTGGTAATGGTGGGATGAGTACTGGGGAGGTGAGTAAGTGCAGGTAAGTTGAGCATGAGGTTTGAGTGTGTGTGAGGAGTGATGTGATAGAGTACTGTTGACAGTGCAGAAGGAGTTGTGGTGTGGGGACGGTGATGTGGAAGACGGAGTGTAGGAGAATGAGTAAGTGTACTCACTTTGGCTGACCTAGTTAGGTCATTGAAGCACTTCCTGCACTGGATCCAGATGCGGGAGACATTGCTTCTGCTGGTGACCTCCTCTGCCACCTCGAGCCAGGCCTTCTTGGTGGCAGAGACAGGTCACTTCCTCCCGTCCGCCGGGTAGAAAATATCCCTCCTCCTCCTCACCCCATCCAGTAACACCTGGAGTGAGGCATCGGTAAATCTGGGAGCAGCCTTTCCCCTGGGCTGCTCCATGCTGCTCTTTTGGTTGTTTGCTTCAGGAGCAGCATTGGAGGACTGCCCCTTTAAATAGGGCTTCCCCAGCTGACAGCCTGTGATGCCGGTTACCAGTCCGCCGCTGCGCAGGTTGACGACGGGAAACCCGGAAGCCACAATAAGTGGCTTCAATTTACCCGCGATCACTTGGGGAACCCACCGATTTTATTGGGCGGGTTACCCACGTGCCCAGTCGGCCCCCCCCCCCCCCCCCCGCTGCCAACCCGCCTCCCTGGTATTATCAGGGCCTTTGTATGGATGGAGGGGGGCATGGGGGGCACGGGGGCCCCGAAGCCTCCTTGAAAGGTTTTAAGGCCCGCCCCTCGTCCCGCCCCGGTGAAAATCGGAAATGGGTGGGTTGGGGACGGGTCTGAAATGGTGGCAATTTTGAATGCCCCCCCCCCTCGCCCCCAACCCACCCGTTTTTCACTTTTAAAATCGTGCCCCATATATTAAGGACTTGGATGAAGGAATAGAGAGTTGTATATCCAAGTTTGCTGACGACACTAAGTTAGGAGGCACAGTAAGTTGTGTAGATGGGAGCAGGAAGTTACAAAGGGACACAGACAGACTAGGTGAGTGGGCAAAACTGTGGCGGATGGAGTTCAATGTGGGGAAGTGTGAGGTCATCCACTTTGGATCAAAGAAAGACAAATCGGAATATTTTCCTAATGGTGAGAGACCGGGAACTGTAGAGGAGCAAAGGGATGTGGATGTCAATGTACACAAATCACTAAAAGCTAGTGGACAGGTACAAAAAGTCATTAAAAAGGCGAATGGAATGTTGGCCTTTTTCTCAAGGGGGCTGGAATACAAACATGAGGACGTTATGCTTCAGTTGGACAGAGCCTTGGTCAGACCCCATCTGGAGTGCTGTGTTCCGTCTGGGCACCGCACCTCAGGAAGGATATATTGGCCTTAGAGGGGGTGCAGCGCAGATTGATCAGAATGATACATGGGCTTAAAGGGTTAAATTGTGATGACAGATTGCACAAACTTGTATTGTAAAATTGTTTGTATTCCCTTGAGATTAAAATGTTACAGGGTGATCTAATTGAGGCGTTTAAAATGATAAAGGGATTCGATAGGATAGATACAGATAAACCGTTTCTAGTAGCGAGGGGAGGGGGTTGGGGGGAGGGGGTATCCAGAGCAAGATAGCATCACCTTAAAACTAAAGTTAAGCCATTTAGGAGTGAAAGCACTTTTTCACAGAAAGGATAATAAAATCTGGAACTCTCTCCCCCAGAAGGCTGTGGATACTGGGTCAATTGAATTTTTCAAGACTGAGATCGAAAGATTTTTTATTAGTTAAGGGTATCAAGGGATCTGGAGAAAAGGGTTGTAAATGGAATTGTTACAGATCAGCCATGATCTAATAGAACAGGATCGAGGGGCTGAATGGCCTACTGCTGCTCCAATGATCCTATGTATAATCCTCTGGAACACTAACAGTGATACAAACTGGGCCCAAGTATAAGGTGACATAATCTCTCTGATGAACTGGTAAATCTTCCTGAAATCACGGGGATGAATTTGCACATTTGCCATAACTCGACAGAAGAGCCATGGAAACACCCAGAAAAATATCTCTGCGGACAAGCGGAAGAACCCCTGTGGAAATTCATGCCCCCCCCCCCCCAACCTCCCCAACATGAGTTTAAGTCCCTGGCGATGCCTTTAAAAGTTGGGAGGTACGATTCTGTAGAGCTCTGAAGTAGGGCTGGCCAATATTATATTTTGAATCGATGGAGGAAAACACACAAGAGTTAAAACACAATGAGGTGGAGAGAGCATAAATAACAGCTGTCTCCCTTCCCCTCCGCAGCACATATAAAGACAGTGCAGCATTCACACGATTCTGAAGTCGTGTTATGTGCCAGTCCTTGGGGTGAGCTGCTGAGCATTTGCTGTTCCCTGTTTCACACTTCACAATGCAGCCTCTCGCTTTACTTTCAGGTGTCTATGGTGATGCTTTAAAATCTTATCGTCAGTTAAGCTCACTAATGCCAGATGTGACCTGGAGTTCCAAACTCACTTTTCATTTCTATCGCTCCCCCCATCCCCCTATGTAATTCTGCATGAGTTGTTTATGATTGGCTTTTAACAAGCAAAAAGAGTATTTTAAGATCGGAACAATCAGATCAATGCTAAAAACAGGTGAATTCTCCATGCTTTCTGCTACTGTTTTTACACATCTACTTTTTCATTAAAAATTTCTGAATGGAGGACAATAGGAGTCAAAGGATTTAAAGGAGGAATAAGTCACCAATGCAACCTGATTCAGGTTTTCAAGCTGAAATCAGTGCTGGAGTGAAAGCCACCAACGCCTTCCTGCAGCACCATCTACGACGTCAGCAATCGAGATTTTCCTAAAAATATATAAAAAACCACAGGCCATTGCAGTGAATGGCATGGACCAGCTGCTTGGAGATCTGGTGGTGGCCCCAGGAACGGCTAAGGAGAAGTCGGCTGAATAAAATCAATTTGTTTAAAGGACAACCATGAGTTGGGGAAAGAAGTTCCACAGATTGTTCAAGCAGGGCCTGGATACCCATGGTGAGATCATACTGTGTTCTGCAATGCTTGTATTATTAACAATCAGCACCAGGTTATTGTCAGGCATTTGGGATTTATTAAGTTAAGTCGTATTTAGTGATTAATCATATAAATTAAACCATTAATTAAACAGCAACCCAATGGCTTGGCTGGCTAGTGCACAGCACTGGTGCAGTTCTAGCCATGCAGGGCAGGCTGGTTTGCTCCTCCCCCCCCCGCCCCCCCCCAAGTCTGTGTTAAGATTGCTGAGCTCAATTAGCGCAACAAGGAAAGTGCTGCACATGGCTTCAGCAGCCTTAGGGTCAGGAAAAGACCAATTGGTCCATCTAACCTGCCACATACAGTTGTGATGCCTTGTGAATCATGATACAGACACTCCCTACCCACCCAGAGCCCTGTAATCTCCTGCGAGAGGTGAAAAACCAGGCCAAATTAGGAAAAAAAACAAAACCGGAAAATTCCTCTCCAATCCCATTAGCTCTGACTAACTTGTTGATTTAAAATGCACGGGGCTGGGGTACTAAAAGTCACTTCTGCCTCCGATAACTCCAACTGTGAAAGAGAGCCATTCAGTCGGTGGGCAGGTCGAGGTTACTTCTCTGTTACAGTGACGTGGTGATTCTTAACATTCATCGCTTTTCGCCTTTCTTCTACTCTAGTTCGAGGACAAGTTGTTAGACGTCTGCTGAGGACCTTGAAAGTGTCTTCAGCAGACTCCGTGTGTGCAATGCCACGTGAGATCTAATAATGTGTGTGTGTGTGTGTGTGCGCGCGCGCGTGTGTGTATATTATCCCTATGTTCTGTTGTTTAGCTTTCCTTAGTATTTTAGAAAATATACCTCACCCTTATTCTTTGGGTCTTCCTTTACTTAAATACGAGGTGACTTGACCTAGGCCGTGGTAATTCATCAAAATAGTTGGACAGTATGCAATTTCCAGTTATCTATTATTTTTTTATATTCGATGTTAGAATGTTGCGTAGTACAAGTATTGTAACAACTTTGAAAAAAAAAATATGCTGCTGACAAATCCTTAATCTCCAGTGATTGCATCCCAGTTATTAGTAATGAATTCTAATAGCTCTGTAAATCAGCAGTTGAAATATAGCAGTTTGCTACAGATTTTTGATGCAGTACTTTTTCTTACAGAGGGAAGATTTATTAAACCGTGTTTTGGAACGGGCTTAATTTTTCACAATGTTAGAGCTGAGAAAGGTAATACAAAATTATTGTTGGACCAAATTTGGTCCAGCCGGGCCTTCAGCTTTCTAACTTCAGCTTTCTAGGCCCTAAGCTCTGGAATTCCCTCCCTAATCGTCTCCGTCTCTCTACCTCTTTCTCCTTCTTTAAGATGCTCCTTAAAACCTACCTCTTTGACCAAGGTTTTGGTCCCTTGTCCTAATGTCTCCTTCTTTGGCTCAGTGTCAATTTTTATCTGATTACACACCTGTGAAGCACGTTGGGATGTTTTACTATGTTAAAGGCACTCCACAAATGCAAGTTGTTGTTGTTGTTTTTAAAAAAACCTTCCAATTCACTCTTTTCCTCCCCTGAAGGTTGGGGTATGGTTCCTCCGCATCAGCCACCCTTCAGTAAATTTCCCAAGTGGTTATTCTCCATGTGTGACCCTATGGACATTCTCGCTGTGCCTGACCTTGTCCTCATCTGAAATCAGTGGATTACGATCAGGAGCAGGAATCCAAGACAAATCTTTTCTCTCCCGAGTCCAAGGGTTAGTTATACTCGTTTCGTCTAACGGGATCCAACTCTGGTTGGACGTATTCCTGGAGGATTCACCACATGACCGCCCGCCTCCAACAGCCCCGCCCAATAAAGCAACCTTTTCCCCTATCTCCAATATTTTTGTAACTAAAGATATTGTAAAAGTTGAAATTGAAAGAAACTCATTATTTTTTTAATGCCCCTATGATTTTTCTCCTGGGTTGCTCGCAGCAGTGACTAGGAGATTAATCTTCAATTCCTGAAGACTCCAGGGAAATCCTGGAGGGTTGGCAACTGTACCTCGAACCCTGCATTAGTTTATCATTATCACCATTACTGGATTGTAAGCAGGCCAACAGCGCAGTCTCAAGCTCTCATTTTATTGTACCTAATCAAACAGCTCCAGTGATACAAAACCTCTGGCTTTATTCTTCTAATCTCCAAGTTGCAGGTTGGCATTTTTTATTGCAGATTTTTTTTTTGAATACATCTTGTGCTTTTAGTCTATAGCACAACATCAATATGGTAAAAAAAAACTCTCCACTTATATAGGGTGTTCAGACCAAGACAGAATCTACTTTTATTGGCTTTTGAGCTATTGAATTTAAGAAGTATAATGAAAAACAGTTTCTCAGTCTTTAATAGTCAGATACCCCAGCCTTTGGAGACAGTTTAGGATAAAAATTTAAAAGCTATATCCTGTATTAAAATGGCCTATAACACAAATGTGCCATGAGTTGGGTTAGACTGCAGGAAGATAGATGAGCTGGAGCTTTTACAAGAGAGTGCTCCTTCTGTAAATACTTCTGTAAATACACTTTGGGGTAATTTCCAGACTGCCAGTAATCTTAGTGCCAATTGTAAAATAGCATTTTTGGCGGTAATTGTACTTTTAGTGCTGTTACTCGTCCATTGCATTTTTTGATATGGGTTTAACATATCTGTAATTTATTAACGCAACCAAACTGATACCACCAAACTATTAATACCTGTGCCGAGCTCCCTGACGCTACGATTATACCCGTCGGGGCGTTTATCATCTCTTGTTTATTTTGTTCACTTTTACTTTTTATATTTGTGGTTCAATCTAAAAAATAAATAAAATTTTATTGACCAAAAAAGCCAATTTAGCCAAATTAACTTTAGTCTGACATTTAATGCTATTTTAAACTCCTTAAGCCAACAGTGCAATATGTTATATTTCTATCAGACTTTATTGCCACAACCAAACCAAACACAAAGGGTAAATTTTCATCTTCAACACTTGAGGGAGCGGATCACCCGTCCGTTATAGCACTAGCCTAAATTTCATTCGCAAAGCCGAAAATCTACCCCACAGTGTTCCAAGTTATTCGCAAAATGACTTTCCTTCTAGCAGCAGCTGCCATTACTCACTCTGAGGAACAACAGCTTGAATGGCAGATGTGAGCACAGAGAAGGAGGGTATGTGGGAGAAAGGCAGGTTCACGTGAACAGCTCCATAAGTCATGGTTGAATTACTTGACATTGCCCCGAAGAGCAGTCTAGGCTAACCATGGAGATGCTCTTAGAGACATTGCCAAATGATTCAAATTTTAGCACATCTCTCTCATTGCTACTCCTGTTGCTGTCAAAAATCAGTGGACCATTAAACTATTCGTTACAGGTTCTCGACAGACACCTGAAGGACACCACAGTGCTGTTGCACAAAGCATCATATCCATCCACCTTGGGGAAGTGGTGGGCATATTGTTGGAGAAGATTGGCAGGTTCATTCCTTTCCCTAAAAAAATGAGGAAAAACAGTTAGTCACATGGCAAAATATGTACATCTTTGCCAGTTTTTTCTCAGAGTGATCCGTGTTACGGAACATATTCATATGGAAAAAGACATCCTCGGTATGCAAGGTGTTGCGAAATTGGTCGTTATAAACAGATATTTTGCTGTATATACCCCACGGTGAAAGTCCTCACCCCTACATGTGGCATCAGCCAATCTAATAGGATGTATAATATCCATAATGTTTCCATTCCCTTAACAGACAGGTGGACAGTGACTCCAAGACACTGGGGTAGAATTTCCACAGGGGTTCTGCCAATCTCTCACTGAAATCTCGGCAGAAACCCCAGAGAAGTGGCACTGACAGCCGATCTTCCACTGAGAGGACAGCAGAAGGTCGGGAAGCCCACTGTGGAGATTCTACCTCACGATATCCAGGCAGCTGCACCATTCCCGGTGTCAACAATGACTTTCTCGCCATTAGCCAGTCTTGTGTGTCTGGATTTATTTGAATGACAGGATCTACTGGCATTTGGAGAGGCAGGGACTGACTAGGAACAGTCAGCATGGTTTTGTGAGTGGAAAATCATGTCTCACGAATTTGATTGAGTTTTTTGAAGGGGTAACCAAGAAGATAGATGAGGGCTGTGCAGTAGACGTGGTCTACATGGACTTTAGCAAAGCCTTTGACAAGGCACCGCATGGTAGGTCATTACATAAGGTTAAATTTCACGGGATCCAAGGTGAGGTAGCCAATTGGATACAACATTGGATTGACGACAGAAGACTGAGGGTGGTTGTAGAGGGTTGTTTTTCAAACTGGAGGACTGTGACCAGCGGTGTGCCTCAGGGATCGGTGCTGGGTCCGCTGTTATTTGTTATTTATATTAATGATTTGGATGAGAATTTAGGAGGCATTGTTAGTAAGTTTGCAGATGACACCAAGATTGGTGGCATTGTGGACAGTGAAGAAGGTTATCTAGGATTGCAACGGGATCTTGATAAATTGGGCCAGTGGGCTGATGAATGGCAGATGGAGTTTAATTTAGATAAATGTGAGGTGATGCATTTTGGTAGATCGAATCGGGCCAGGACCTACTCCGTTAATGGTAGGGCGTTGGGGAGAGTTATAGAACAAAGAGATCTAGGAGTACAGGTTCATAGCTCCTTGAAAGTGGAGTCACAGGTGGATAGGGTGGTGAAGAAGGCATTCAGCATGCTTGGTTTCATTGGTCAGAACATTGAATACAGGAGTTGGGGTGTCTTGTTGAAGTTGTACAAGACATTAGTAAGGCCACACTTGGAATACTGTGTACAGTTCTGGTCACCCTATTATAGAAAGGATATTATTAAACTAGAAAGAGTGCAGAAAAGATTTACTAGGATGCTACCGGGACTTGATGGTTTGACTTATAGGGAGAGGTTGGATAGACTGAGACTTTTTTCCCTGGAGAGTAGGAGGTTTAGGGGTGATCTTATAGAAGTCTATAAAATAATGAGGGGCATAGATAAGGTAGATAGTCAAAATCTTTTCCCAAAGGTTGGGGAGTCTATAACGAGGGGGCATAGATTTAAGGTGAGAGGGGAGAGATACAAAAGGGTCCAGAGGGGCAATTTTTTCACTCAAAGGGTGGTGAGTGTCTGGAACAAGCTGCCAGAGGCAGTAGTAGAGGCGGGTACAATTTTGTCTTTTAAAAAGCATTTGGACAGTTACATGGGTAAGATGGGTATAGAGGGATATGGGCCAAGTGCAGGAAATTGGGACTAGCTTAGTGGTATAAACTGGGCGACATGGACATGTTGGGCCGAAGGGCCTGTTTCCATGTTGTAAACTTCTATGATTCTATGATTCTAATGAGATAAGCAACTGTAGTATTAACCAATTTAGATCTTCCACCCATTAACCTTGAGTGGGTGGAAATTTAGTCCTGGACTATGGATATAACTTGAAACCGTTGCTTATGACTCACTTACACAATCCCTAAATGCTACTCAAGTATATAATGAACCCTGCTGTACAAGTAGACATAGTTCACACTGAAAACACTTGGCCCATGTGATCTTCTGGACTAGTTTCGATCGCCTGAGGGGGTCGCAGAGGAATTTTCCAGAATATTTTTTCACTTATTGGCCCTGGGTTTTTTCTCTGTTTTTTGGTCTCTCCCAGGAGATTACACGGCTGTTGAGGGGAAAGGGAGGGGTAGGAAGTGTCTAGTCATGATGCTCCATCGTGGTGCGGGGCAGGCTTGATGGACCCGTCAATTCTGTGTGTTCTAATGTACGGTTGGGCTGTTGAAGCAGTGATTTCATAGCCTTGACTGTTGTGGAGGTGCCTTGCAGCAAAAATGTGTAAAAGCTCTGTGGTGTGCTGAATTCTCACAATTCACCTTGACATTACCCAAGAATAAAATTGTCCCTCAATTATAAAGAAGGGGAAACTCCCACAGCCTGTGCCTGGAGTGATGGCCTCACACTTCCAAGAGAAATTTATAACAACATCATTGTATGTCACTCCGATTGATCACCTTGATTTTCAGGCTAATGTTATGTTTGTAATCTAACATTACACTACTGCCAACTAACTTCTGGTATAAAATACATTTGCCTGAATTTATATAGGAGAGTAACATTGCATTCTAATCATATGACTACGAAAGCGATGTAAGGTTAACCTGGAAAGAAAGAACTTCCATTAATATACCCCCTTTCATGACTTCAGGACATCCAAAAGTACTTCACAGCCAATTAAGTACTTTTTTTAAAGTGTAGTCACTGTTGTAATGTAGAGAAACGCGACTGCCAATTTGAACACAGCAAGGTCCCACAAACAGAAATACAACAAATGACCAGATCATCTGTGACGTTGGTTGAGGGATAAATATTGGCCAAGACACTGGGGAAAACTCCCCTGCTCTTCTTCAAATGGTGCCATAGGATCTTTTTCATCCAGCTAAGGAGGAAGATAAGACCTCAGTTTAAAGTCTCATCTAAAGGACAGCTCCTCCGACAGTGCAGCACTCCCCCCAGTATTGTACTGCAGTATCAGCTTAGGTGAAGCAGGAATAATTGATTGTGCAAAATGTGCTCTCAGTATACATGCTATGGACCAATCTGTCACTCAATCGGTACCATAATTAATAAACAAAGCATCTACACTGTACTGTGATGTTTAAAATTATTTATCTCAAAAAAATGTGATTAAAATCTATCCATAATTTTTGCATGTTTGAGTTTTATTGAAGTCATGTTTAAGGAGCATGTTTACAGTTTCACTACAAATAGCAAACAGAGGACATTTCCCCATCCTCCCCACTCCCAGTCGTTTTTGTTTGTGATCCTGACCAACCCAATTTGAAGCTGCACCAGATACTTCAAAAGGTCTATTGCTCAGGTGAGCCATCATCACAAATTCACTGTCCTGACACTCATCCTCCTGTCCATTATGTCTCAAGCTTTGTTCCGTGGGGGTTTGCAGCTGCTGTGAATTGCCGTCCAGCTGGCTGAAATCAGTCTGAGCGGTATTACAAGGACCTCACCTCCAAATAACATTAATTATTCTTAACATTCTGTGGCTTAATTTATCACTGCTATTGGATCCAAAAATAGTAACTCTCTGGCTAATGGGAAATGAATGGTGTTAATGTTTAGTTACCACCAGAAATGCCATTGCATTTATAAATAGGGCTCTATCTTCTCAGGAAAGCTCCACATCCCAGAGGCTATTTAAGTTTGAGGATCATTTTTTTTTAAATGCCATTCAGTCAGATGGGGGTCATCAGTGAGGCATATTAAAGGCTTCCTGTGCTTTCTGAAAATTATGAAGGGTTTGATTCCTTCAAAGAACTCAGTGTAAGTACTTTTAATTTTGTTCTTCCGGAGCAGTTTCGAGATTTTGGTAAAATTCCCTAAAGGCCTCATTAGTTTTTATCAGACTGCTAAGTCTCTTCTTGGGCCTCTCCTCTCTCATCCCCAGCTTGCGCCCGAAAGCTTCAGCTTTGGATCACTGCTCCAAATACTTGGCTTCCACTGTAAAAATATTTTGTTTCCTCATTATGTGAGGTGATTGATTTTAATTTCTCTGACACACAGCAACTTCAAAAGTTTCCAAAGTCCTTAAAGTCTACTTTCAACGTCTTAACCACAGGAGATATTTCCTCATATTCCAACTGTTAGCTTTTGCTACATCCCAAAGGATTACTTCTAGAACCTTTGCAATATTATTTATACCACAGTACATTCCCCGTTCTTTTTTTTCAACATATTTATTAAAGGTGTCTTCTAGTCATTAATTTAACATCATCTCTGGGAATCTCAGGATTAAATGTATCACTCCAAGTCCTTGTAAGATAGACAAACACTGAAGTCCACAAAATACCTCATTGTATTTTATTCAAAAATCCCAAAATGTAGCTTATATTAATGAAAAGGTGAATCTCCCTGCCACCGCCTTCCCAACGCTCGCTAATATATATACGTGATGTGGAGATGCCGGTGATGGACTGGGGTTGACAATTGTAAACAATTTTACAACACCAAGTTATAGTCCAGCAATTTTATTTTAAATTCACAAGCTTTCGGAGGCTTCCTCCTTCGTCAGGTAAATGTTCAGGAGCTCCTTGAAGCCTACGCATTTATACATCACAGAACAATACATGGTGTTTACAGACTGCCCCTGCAACTGCCCGTTGCCAAGGCAATCACCGTGTTCAGACAGAGAGGTGTCACCTGCAGAACCCCCGAATACACATTCAACAAAAAAACAAACAGGAAAAAAAAACAGAGAGAGGCAGAAACATCCGGAAGGCAGAGAAAGCCAGCAAATGACCCATTATATTAAAAACAGATAACATTTGTTCGCTGGTGGGGTAACGTGTAGCGTGACATGAACCCAAGATCCCGGTTGAGGCCGTCCTCATGGGTGCGGAACTTGGCTATCAATTTCTGCTCGACGATTTTGCGTTGTCGTGTGTCTCGAAGGCCGCCTTGGAGTACGCTTACCCGAAGGTCGGTGGATGAATGTCCATGACTGCTGAAGTGTTCCCCGACTGGGAGGGAACCCTCCTGTTTGGCGATTGTTGCGCGATGTCCGTTCATCCGTTGTCGCAGCGTCTGCATGGTCTCGCCAATGTACCATGCTCTGGGGCATCCTTTCCTGCAACGTATGAGGTAGACAACGTTGGCCGAGTCACAGGAGTATGAACCATGCACCTGGTGGGTGGTGTCCTCTCGTGTGATGGTGGTATCTGTGTCGATGATCTGGCATGTCTTGCAGAGGTTACCGTGGCAGGGTTGTGTGGTGTCGTGGACGCTGTTCTCTTGAAAGCTAGGTAATTTGCTGCGAACGATGGTCTGTTTGAGGTTGGGTGGCTGTTTAAAGGCGAGTAGTGGAGGTGTGGGGATGGCCATAGCGAGGTGTTTGTCCTCATTGATGACATGTTGAAGGCTGCGGAGAACATGGCGTAGTTTCTCCGCTCCGGGGAAGTACTGGACGACAAAGGGTACTCTGTTGGTTGCGTCCCGTGTTGGTCTCCTGAGGAGGTCTATGCGATTTTTTGCTGTGGCCCGTCGGAACTGTCGATCGATGAGTCGAGCGTCATATCCCGTTCTTACTAGGGCGTCTTTCAGCGTCTGTAGGTGTCCATCGCGTTCCTCCTCGTCTGAGCAGACCCTTTGTATTCGCAGGGCCTGTCCATAGGGGATGGCCTCTTTGACGTGGTTAGGGTGGAAGCTGGAAAAGTGGAGCATCGTGAGGTTGTCCGTGGACTTGCGGTAGAGTGAGGTGCTGAGGTGCCCGTCTTTGATGGAGATTCGTGTGTCCAAGAAAGAAACTGATTCTGAGGAGTAGTCCATGGTGAGCTTGATGGTGGGATGGAACTTGTTGATGTTATCGTGTAGTCTCTTTAGTGATTCCTTGCCGTGGGTCCATAGAAAGAATATATATATATATATACATCAGAGAATTAGATTGAGATCCACCATATTATGTCTAGGGTCTCATTCACAATGCCTAAAAATGTACCATCCTACATAATCCAGTCCAAGAGAATTTGGTTACTGACCAAACCAAATCAATCAACAGCTGTGCCACTGTACAGATGAGTGCAACTTAAATCAAAGACTTAAGTGGTCACAGAGATGCATTAACTAACGGTACTTTATTTACTGCTATCTAAATAACACAGTCAATACCATTGCTAGGGTTAGTATTGGCGATTACAGGAAAGGTAAGTTGATTCTTAATATAAATCAACAGAATCTAAATCATCACAAGTAAAACAATAACTGGATTGTAAACTTCACAATATTTCAGCATTGGCTGGGGTTTACTCTGTATATCCCATGCCTAAGATTACAGTGCAGATTTAGCAAGTTTAAGTTCAACGTCTATATTCAGTGCAGGCCTCTAGTAATATAGGAACATAGGAACAGGAGTAGGCCATTTAGCCCCTTGAGCCTGTTCCACCATTAAATGAGATCATGGCTGACCTGTGACCTAACTCCATATACCCGCCTTAGCCCCATATCCCTTAATACCTTTGGTTAACAAAAATCTATCAATCTCAGATTTAAAATTAACAATTGAGCTAGCATCAACTGCCGTTTGTGGAAGAGAGTTCCAAACTTCTACCACCCTTTTCCTGTAGAAGTATTTCCTAACTTCACTCCTGAAAGCCCTGGCTCTAATTTTTATGCAATGTCCCCTAGTCCTAGACTCCCCAACCAGCGGAAGTAGCTTCTCTCTATCTACCCTATCCGTTCCCCTTATTATCTTGAAATCTTTGATCAAATCACCCCTTAATCTTCTAAATTCCATGGAATACAACCCTAGTTTGTGTAATCTCTCCTCGTAATTTAACCCTTGGAGTCCAGGTATCATTCTAGTAATGCTGCATTCCCTCCAAAGCCAATATATCCTTCCTAAGGTGCTAAGCTTCCTAAGAACTGAACACAGTACTCCAGGCGTGGTCTTACCGTGGCTTTGTATAGCTGTAGCATAACTTCTACCCCCTTGCATTCTAGTCCTCTAGATATAAAGGCCAACATTTTCTGTACCTGTCCATGACATTTTAATGATGTATTACTTGGACCCCTAAATGTCTTTGGACCTCCACTGTTTTGAGCTTTTCACCATTTAGAAAGTACTCTGATCTATTCTTTTTAGGTCCAAAGTCGATGACCTCACACTTGCCTACATTGAAATCCATTTGCCACAGTTTTGCCCATTCACTTAATCTATTAATAGCTCTGTATTTTTATGCTTCCATCTACACTGCTTACAATGCTGCCTATCTTTGTGTCATCAGCAAACTTGGATATGAGGCTCTCTATCCCATCATCTAAGTCGTTAATAAATAGAGTGAATAGTTGAGGCCCCAACACAGATCCCTGTGGGACACCAGTCACATCCTGCCAATTTGAGTACCTGCCCATTATCCCTACTCTCTGTCTCCTGCCGCTCAGCCAATTTCCTAACCAGATCAATAATTTGCCCTCAATTCCATGAGCTTCAGCTTTAGCTAACAGTCTCTAATGAGGAATTTTATCGAATGCCTTCTGGCAGTCCATATAAACAACATCTATAGACATTCCCTTGTCCACTACTTTAGTCACCTCTTCAAAATAAGGTTGACTTTTGGTGACATGAGCATAAAATTATACAGTTTTTTTTGTTTATTCGTTCATGGGATGTGGACATCGCTGGCGAGGCCAGCATTTATTGCCCATCCCTAATTGCCCTTGAGATGGTGGTGGTGAGCTGCCTTCTTAAACTGAGTGGCTTGCTAGGCCATTTCAGAGGGCAATTAAGAATCAACCACATTGCTGTGCATCTGGAGTTACATATAGGCCTGACCGAGTAAGGACAGCAGGTTTCCTTCCCTAAAGGACAGATGGGTTTTTACAACAATCCAGTAGTTTCATGGCCACCATTACTGATACTAGTTTTTTTTAATTCCAGATTTTATTTAATTAAATTTCCCAGCTGCTATGTCAGGGATTTGAACTCATGACTCACGGATTATTAGTCCAGGCCTCATCAAGTAGAAGCCAGTTGTGGGGCCAGACAGTGCTGTACTCTTTGGGCCACTCTGGTGTCTCCTCTGGAACATGTCTACAGTGAGCCCTGTTCATATTTTCTCAGTTGTCTTATTTCTTCCTTGTTTCGATAACTTGGCAATTTTCTCTGTTAGCTGTTAAACTGTATTTTCTTTTCATGCTTAGAAACTTGCATTATTAACAGCTCACATTCTTCAGCAGGAAGAAATGGGCAACACGTACACACTCTGAATGGTGTTGAAATAGCTAAGGATGAAACTGAGAGAGATCTAAGAGTCTTGGTTGATTCAATGCTTAACATGTCCAACCAGTGCAGAGCAGCAATCAACAAAGCCAATAGATTGAACAGCAACAAAGCAGCAGAATACATGTCAGAGGAGGTTACATAGAATTACATTACATAGAATTATATCAAATGTACAGCACAGAAATAGGTTATTCAGCCCAACCGGTCAATACTAGTGTTTATGCTCCACACGAGCATCCTCCCACCCCATTTCATCTCATCCTATCAGCTTAAGTAGAATAAAGAACCCCAACCTGTTCAATCTTTCCTGATAGGTGTAAATTGTGATCAAACTATACAGTGCTCAGGTCAGAGCACACCTTGAGTACAGTGCCCAGTTCTAGTCACTGAGAAACAAGGAAGACATTCAAGCACCGGAGGCAGTGCAGAGAAAAGCCACAGACTGATTCCTGGGATGGCAGAACTGACATATGAGGAGAGATTGGGTTGCCTAGGCCTATATTCACTAGAGTTTAGAAGAATGAGAGGTGAGCTCATCGAAACATATAAAATTCTAACAGGACTAGACAGACTAGATGCAGGGAGGATGTTCCCGATGGATGGGGAATCCAGAACCAGGGGTCACAGTCTCAGGATACGGGGTATGCCATTTAAAACCAAGATGAGGAGAAATTTCTTCACTCAGAGGGTGGTGAACCTGTGGAATTCTCGACCACAAAAGGCAGTGGAGGCCAAATCATTAAATATATTCAAGAAGGAGATGGATACATTTTAATGCTAAAGGGATCAAGGGATATGGGGAAAAAGCGGGAACAGGGTACTGAGTTAGACGTTCAGCCATGATCATTTTGAATGGCGGAGCAGGCCCGAAGGGCCGAATGGCCTACTCTTGCTCCTATTTTCTATGATTCTATGATTAGAGGTGTGAGTTATGAGGAAAGACTGAACAGACATGGGCTTCTCAGCCTTGTATGGAGGCATCTGAGACGTGATATTATAGAAACATATAAGGTAGTAAATCATATGGAAAAGATAAAATCCAGAATACTACTTTAAATTAAATCACGAGTAGAACTAAGATCCACAGGTTCAAACTAGTAAAAGACAACTTTAGGTCTGTTAACAGGAAATTCTTCTTTGCTCAAAGGGAGATACGCCTCCCAGATAGAGTGGTAGAGGTGTAAACTCTGGAATCATTTAAGAATCAATAGGATGCTGCAAATGGAGGGACTTTTGGGTCATGTTGGATGGATGACGTCAGATGGGCCAAATGGCCTTCCTCATCCGTAAGATTCTGTGTGATCTTGCAAACTCTCTCTAAACTTCCTAAGAACTTCTAAATCTTCATCCTGAAAGCCTTCTCAAACCCTCTGCCGAAAATCTGCTGGAAAAATAAAGGCACGTTCATGGCATACGCCGTTATTAGTGTGTAAAGAACCCAGCAATTTGTGGCGAGGAAGAGATATGCCATGAATTGCGAATCATCACAAGTTGCTGGACAGTTTGTGCCGCTCCGCCGAAAGCCTCGCAAAAACCAGAGCTCGCCCTCAACCTCCCCGTGAATGTCAAGAAATTGCTGCATTTGCGCTGTAAAAATGAACTAAATTGGGGCTGCTATTTCACGGAGTAAGGACCCTGTAAATGGGGTATGTATGTTTCCAATGGCTTTTACTTTGAAACCAGAAAATTAATTGGAGCTGAAGGGTGAGGAAAAAAATCCAACTCAGGGCTCTCACCACATGATGCCCTGCTCCAGCAAATTCTGGGCCATAATAATATTATTGAATAAAATGTCATTTCTACTTTTTTGAAAAAGCATGTAATCAAAGGCAACTGTAAGAGAGACCAACATCTCATGGAATATGCTGTAGAAGCTGCCAGGAGCATAAAATGCCTGAAGAATTTGTACTGGGTTTCCAAACAGCAGATCCAGAGTCTTCCTTTGGTATACTGAATCCTCAGGCTGCTCACACTCAGGTTCTACAACAACAACTTACAATTATTTAGTGTCTTTACCGTAGTAAAATGTCCCAAGGCACTTCACGGGAGTGTACTCAGACAAAATATTGAAACCGAGCCTTAGAAGGAGATATTAGGACAGGTGACCAAATGCTTGGTCAAAGAGGTAGATTTTAAGGAGCGTCTTAAGGGAGGAGAGAGATGTGGAGAGGCGAAGAGATTTGGGGAGGGAATTCCAGAGCTTAAAACCTAGACAACTGAAGGCACGGCCGCCAATGGTGGCGCGAAGGAAGTGGGGGATGCACAAGAGGCCTGAATTGGAGGAACGTAGAGCTCTCAAAGGCTTGTAGGGCTGGAAAAGGTTACAGAAATAGGGAGGGCCGAGGCCGTGGAGGGATTTGAACACTAAGATGAGAATTTAAAAATTGAGGCATTGGTGGACTGGGAGCCAATGTAGGTCAGTGAGCACAAGGGTGATGGTTGAATGGGATTTGGTGCGAGTTAGGTTCATTAAATGCTTATCTTCAGTCATTAGCCTTCAGTACAGCCTACCGGAAACTGAATTTAAAATTACTTCTATTTGCTACAATTTAGCAGGACTTGGTATCATAATAATTAGAGCAACGGCATGTTAGATAAATATTAAAATGTATACTCCAGCCTCCATTCTTGTGCAACTGACTTTGATGCCGGCCAGCTACAATTTTTCTATATTCTATTTTCAGGCTCTCTTTTTCTCTGCCTCATTCTTGCCCCCAGTTTTTCTTTTTCCTGTTTCCTACACACTCTCTCATTCTATTTCCTCTCAGAAACAAAGATCATTTTCCCATTTTACTTAATATTCAAAGGTGTTTTTTTATTCTTCACCTTTTCCCTGGATATCAGGCCTCTGTTAATGTGGCTCTGAAAACATCAAAGAGGCACAAGAACGATTGGGTAAGGGCCACGGGTGCTAACCCATGTCCTGCCGCTCCGTAGTACAGAACGCAGGGGGTTAAATTGGTTAATCCCCGAAAACGGGCGCGGGGATCGCGGTGCGCGATTAACCTGTGCCCGGTTGTTGAGATGCCGGCAGCATGTAACATTCGTGCTGCCTGATGATTTCTATTATTGCTGCGTGCAGCCAGCCCTACCTGCGCTGTTGAGTGGCTGCCCATATATCACGAGTGGCTAGCACCTCTCAAGGGCAGCCTGCATCTCTTAAAGGGGAGGTGCACTGTGGCTGCAGGAAGTGGTGGAAGTCAATGGTGAAGTGAATTTGTGCTGCAATATATTGAAGTATGGCGATGGTGGGAACTCTGGAATTTTTAATGAGCAACAACTTGTCTGCTCAAAGTTTGCGGGACTCGTATATTATCAAAATATAAGATACGGGTCTGAACGGAGATCAGAAATCGCAGATGTAAAACACAGATGCAGGTCTCGTCCTTATGTTTACAAACTTGACTTCTTTTAATTGCATTGTATAAAGGTTGCTCAGCACTGCAGCCTCCATCACCCACCTACCAACATACTCTTTCAATCAGTGCTCAACTCTTCCAATCAGATGCTTTCTCTCACCCTCACACATTACCACTGTTGCAAGCCGCAAACCCACAAATCACAAGTCACACACACTGGCAGCTATTCAACCAGGACTGCCACATCTCCCAAACATCTTGCAGGACTCTCACCAACACACTTCCTGCTTTTTTGCAGGAGAAAGTGGTGCATCACAGAAGGCAGCAAGTGGCAGTGAACCATTGAACATGAACCTACTGTCCTCTCTCAGGATGACAGCATTCCTGTCCCATCCCTGCCACTCCGCCAGTGCCCTTGCTGTTGCCTGTCAGCTAGCCAGCCCACTCCCTGTAGAGTATTGAAACTTTATTATAGGAACAATGGAACAGGAGTAGGCCATTTAGCCCCTCGAGCCTGTTCTGCCATTCAATGCCATCATGGCTGATCTGTGACCTAACTCCATAGCCTTAGCCCCATATCCCTTAATACCTTTGGTTAACAAAAATCTATCAATCTCAGATTTGAAATTAACAATTGAGCTAGCATCAACTGCCGTCTGCGGAAGAGAGTTCCAAACTTCTACCACCCTTTGCGTGTAGAAGTATTTCCTAACTTCACTCCTGAAAGTCCTGGTTATAATTTTTAGGTTATGTCCCCTCGTCCTCGTATTCAAGTATAGGAGACCTCCAAAAACAGGTACAAGAACATCAGCAGCCAGAAGCAATAATCCAGCAACTAAGCTGTAAATCCTGCATGATCCCTTTAAATAGCACTGCTGGGGGGTTCTCCATGCTGTTCAATACCTGTTCAGCTGTGCGAGGTTATGACAGTGTGTTGGCTGGAGCGTGGAATTCCAAAATCATATCTGTCCCTTTAAATCAGCATTGCACACTGATCTACCGCATAATCTCCCTACTCTACATGGTGCCGGTGTTCGTTAAGTACACGAGCACAAACGCCTTTACCAATCTGGCGTCCTGCGCACGTCACGCCAGGAGTTGGCGCGTGCATTAAGGAAGGATATACTTGCCTTAGAGGCGGTGCAACAAAGGTTCACTAGATTAATTCCTGGGATGAGAGGGTTGTCCTATGAGGAGAGGTTGAGTAGAATGGGCCTATACTCTCTGGAGTTTAGAAGAATGAGAGGTGATCTCATTGAAACATATAAAATTCCGAGGGGGCTTGACAGGGTAGTTGCTGAAAAGTTGTTTCCCATGGCTGGAGAGTCTAGAACTAGGGGGCATAGTCACAGGATAAAGGATCGGCCATTCAAGACTGAGACGAAGAGGAATTTCTTCACTCAGACGGTTGTGAATCTTTGGAATTCTCTGCCCAGAGGGCTGTGGATGCTGAGTCATTGAATATATTCATGGCTGAGATCGATAGATTTTTGGACTCCAGGGGAATCAAGGGATATGGGGATCGGGCGGGAAAGTGGAGTTGAGGCCGAAGATCAGCCTTGATCTGGTTGAATGGTGGTGCAGGTTCAAGAGGCCGTATGGCGTATTGCTGCTTCTATTTCTTATGTTCTTATGCATCATGGACGGCATTTTGGGTCCTTAGGAGTCCACGTGGCTCCTACACAACGGGTGCTACGCGGCCCAATTTAGCCCCAACTATGTCTTGTGCTGCCTATATCTGAATTGCATTTAACAACTGGGATTGACTATATCTTGCAGAATATGATCAAACTGCAAGAATTGAAGGAGCCGGCCACAACCCACCCTCCTTACACATTGACTGTTTCTGTCTTTGTGAAATGAGTCTCGT
Source organism: Heptranchias perlo (assembly GCF_035084215.1). Taxonomy (NCBI): domain Eukaryota; kingdom Metazoa; phylum Chordata; class Chondrichthyes; order Hexanchiformes; family Hexanchidae; genus Heptranchias; species Heptranchias perlo. The sequence goes on from NC_090336.1 coordinate 17,461,372, forward strand.
GGATGAGACTAATGTCACTGTAACAATATTTCAGTGAGTGAGTGAGTTGTCAATCTATGGAACAGGCTCCCTAGGGAGATGGTGGAAGCAGTTTGTATTGATTGATTCAAATGCAAATTAGATAGATTTCTTTCAGCAAACAATATTTTGGGATACAGTATATGAGTAATTTGAGACATGACGTGTTAAATGTAGCATACTTCGGAGGAAAAGGTGACTTTAGACCTGTGGTTCCCAAAGTTCCCCACCATTGGGGTTTTCCTCACATCGAGGCGGGTTGGCAGCGGGGGGTCGACTGGGGCGCCCAGTGAATTCGGGGTGCTCCGCACGCGATTGCAGCCTAATTGAAGGTACTTACCTTGGCTTCCAGGTTTTGTGCTGGAAAGCTGCGCAGCGGGCGGACTGCGCAGCCGCATCATAGGCTGTCAGCTGGAGGAGCCCTATTTAAAGGGGCAGTCCTCCACTGACTGATGCTGCAGAAAATATGCAAAATTACAGCATGAAGCAGCCCAGGGGGAAGGCTGCTCCCAGGTTTAATGATGCCTCACTCCAGGTCTTACTGGATGGGGTGAGGAGAAGGAGGAGGGAGATCTTCTCCCCGGCGAACGGGAGGAAGTGGCCTGCCTCTGCCACCACGGAGGCCTGGCTTGAGGTGGCAGAGGAGGTCACCAGCACCACCAACATATAACACACCTGCATACAGTGCAGGAGGCGCTTCAATGACCTAAGTAGGTCAGCCAAAATGAGTACACTTACTCATTCCCTTACGCTCCATCTGCCACATCACCGCCCCCACACCACATCTCCTTCTGCACTGCCAACACTACTCTGTCACATCACCCCTCATACCCACTCAAAGGTCATCCTCATCTTACCTGCACTTACTCACCTCGCCAGTACTCATCCCACCACTACCACTCAACCCAATCCTGATACCATCTCATGGCTCCGTCTCATACTCACCCTCTCATGCATCTCTTTCACGGTCAGCCTCACTCAACCTGCCACTACCTGTGCTGCAGCCACAGGGCATGCATCACATATGTGCAGTAGGAAGCGTAAGGCAAACGTGTCGTGAGCATGAAGGGGATGCACAAGGGTGTTTGAGGGTTTGTCGTGGTTTTTACTTATATTTGATTTCTGATCAACTCACATAACATATTATATTGTCACCACTACTGCCACGTCTTTGCGAATCTTGTCTGGATTGTTCAATAATGCCCTTTCCTGAGGATCACTATGAAGACCCACAACTGATGCCACCCATTGTGTCACTGCAGAGTGGGTGTAGGTGTATTTGCAGGGCTCTTTTGTGCAAACGACTGAGAGACGTCGGCGATGTCCCCGGTGGCACCCTGCAAGGATGCGGAGTAGAAGTTGTTGAGGGTAGTGGTGACTTTGACAGCGACAGGTAAGAAGATGGTGCTCGGGCCAGCCGGGAGCAGCTCGGCATGAAGGAGGCTGCAGATGTCCACGACTACATGTCGAGTGACTCTGACCCTCCGTTTGCACTGCTGCTCAGAGAGGTCCAGGAAGCTGAGCCTCGGTCTGTAGACCCTGTGGCGAGGGTAGTGCCTTCTGCGACACATCTCTCTCTGCAGTTGCCCTCCCTCCTGCTGTGCAGGTGGATGTGTCACAGCACTGTGTTGTGGAGCTCCACGTGTCAGAGGTGGACGGCGTGGCCGGCGAGGCTGGTGATGCAGTTCGTCCTCCGAGGAGGTAATGACTGCAGCTATGGTGGCCCCCATCCGGAAGATGTACATCTGAGGGGGTCCTCAAGGTCGGTAAATGTGTCTGCACACCGGGGTTGAGGTTGCAAGTTTGTGAATTTTCTTGTTAGGAGGAGGGTGGTGGAGGCCAAACTTTGTCCAAAGTGACAGAGTGGCCTCCTGCAATGAGTGAGGGTCTCCCCCACCAACCTGTCAAATGGACCTTTGCAGCTGCCACAGGCTGGTGGCTGCAACACATCCATTTCAACTGGGAGTAATTCCCCCAGTACGGGAAACAGTCTCAGTTGAGTTGAAAATCCCACTCCTCCTAAAATATCATGTCTATCAGGTCTGCAAACGACCTGAAGTATCTACTTAATTAGTTTAAGTGGCATCCCGCCGACTTTAATTGCCAGCGGGAGTCCCGCATGCGGGGGCTGCGCGCGCATGTCAGTGCATCACTGGGGAACCCGGAAGTGGGCGGGTTGGAGCCGGGCTCCAGACCCGCCCCGGGAATCCCCGATTTTCGCAGCCCCCCCGCCACAAACCCGCCGGCTCAGAGGTCCGAAAATCGAGCCCATCGTGTCTGCGTCTGTTGTAGACTAATTGATGGAGATTGATTGCTAGAATTCGTTAACAACTCCATTATCATTGTGTCTTGCGACTACCAGGATGGTAGAAGGCGAACTAGATGGACCTTGGTCTTTTATTGTCTAGCAATTCCCATGTTTCTGTGTTTAAGAAAAATGTTATTATTGCCGTGATCCTATCTTTTTTAGTTGAGTTATTAATGTGTTTTGCATACCATGAAACAACTTTATATTTGGCTGCACACCAATGCTTAACTTGTGTAGTGCAAATCGGGTGTTAAGGCCCGAACTGACTCTGAAGTGAAGTGAAGTGAGACTCTTTCCTCCAGGGAATCTTACTCCTCTTTGCTCCAGTATTAGTATGGGCCCTGACTGTGGATTCAGGCCCTATATGCACTATAACAGCAGCATTGGTGCAAAGCAACACTGTTTCTCACCAATGCTATGGTTGCAGTGCGAAGCACCTAAGATATAGAGGCCTGGAGTTTCCGTTAGAGGCGCAATCGGCAAATTGCGCCCAAAATGCGCTCTTCGCTGCACTAGTTTTGCCACGGTAAAATTGCCCCCAAGTTTTTGCGCAAACTCATTAGCGTGAGCCCGAACGTAAAATCTCTTATGAATCAGCACAATCATGCAGTGTAAGGAATGTAGAGTAATAAGAGGAGTGGGATTGTCAGGAAATGAGCCATTCTTCAGCTTTTTAAACTAACTGATGATTTCTGCAGCAGCGGGGCAGACCTGCTGGTCAGGTGATTAATGCTGGATTAATGTGACCATGGGTGCCTGTGCGTCTGGGAAGCTGGGCGCAATGAGATGAGATTTCATCTTGGCCAGGACACAGGGGAGATCTCCCCTGCTGTTCTTCGGAATAGCAGCGTGGGATCTTTTACGTCCACCTAAGAGGGCAGTCTGTTAAACATTTCATCCGAAAGATGGCACCTCTGACAGTGCAGCACTCTCTCAGTACTGCACTGGGAGTGTCAGCCTGGATTTTGCACTCAAGTCAAGACTAATTATGCACCAATCCAAAAAATTGGTATACCTCTCATTCAGACATCAAAGTACATTTGCCATTTTCATTACTCCAAAACAACAGCTTTTTAAAAAAAAAGTGCAGTAACAACCTGCCCTTTTAGGGCTGAGAAAAGTAGATGAAATCTTCCGCAAGAACAAATGCAAGCTGCAGCTTGATTGATTTAAATTATTGCTCGGGAATCATTAACCTGAAGAGTTACTGTCCTTGATTGTCAGCAGTAAGTTGGACGTCAGCAATGTGAACTCATCAATTTGATTTTGGGCTTTTGTGGAATGCAGCCTGACCCACCATTGAGCAAATGTAAATCATTTTCTCCATATGAATTCCATAGAATGTACAGCACAGAAGCATTCAGCCCAACTGGTCCATCCCGGTGTTCATGCTCCACACCAGCCTCCTCCCACCCCTCTCCAAGTTTGCAGATGACACAAAGCTGGGGTGGAATGTGAGCTGTGAGGAGGATGCAAAGAGGCTCCAATGTGATTTGGACAAGTTGGGTGAGTAGGCAAGAACATGGCAGATGCAGTATAACGTGGATAAATGTGAGCTTATCCACTTTGGTTGTAAAAACAGAAAGGCAGATTATTATCTGAATGGTGATAGATTGGGAAAAGGGGAGATGCAACGAGACCAGGGTGTCCTCGTACACCAGTCGCTGAAAGCGAGCATTCAGGTGCAGCAAGCAGTTAGGAAGGCGAATGGTATGTTGGCCTTCATTGCAAGAGGCTTTGAGTACAGGAGCAGGGATGTCTTACTGCAGTTATACAGGGCCTTGGTGAGACCAGATCTGGAGTATTGTGTGCAGTTTTCGTCTCCTTATCTGAGGAAGGATGTCCTTGTCATGGAGGGAGTGCAACAAAGGTTTACCAGACTGATTCCTGGGATGGCAGAACTGACGTATGAGGAGAGAGTGAGTCGACTAGGCCTATATTCACTAGAGTTTAGAAGAATGAGAGGTGAGCTCATCGAAACATATAAAATTCTAACAGGACTAGACAGACTAGATGCAGGGAGAATGTTCCCGATGGCTGGGGAGTCCAGAATCAGGGGTTACAGTCTCAGGATGTGGGGTATGCCATTTAGAACCGAGATGAGGAGAAATTTCTTCACTCAGAGGGTGGTGAACCTGTGAAATTCTCTACCACAGAAGGCAGTGGAGGCCAAGTCATTAGATGTATTCAAGAAGGAGACAGATATATTTCTTAATGCTAAAGGGATCAAGGGATGTGGAGAAAAAGTGCGAACAGGGTACTGAGTTAGACGATCAGCCATGATCATTTTGAATGGCGGAGCAGGCCCGAAGGGCCGAATGGCCTACCCTTGCTCCTATTTTCTATGTTTCTATGTTTCTTCATCTCACCCTATCAGCATATCCTTCTATTCCTTTCTCCCTCATGTGTTTATCTAGCTTCCCATTAAATCCATCTATGCTATTCGCCTCAACTACCCCTTGTGGTAGCGAGTTCCACATTCTAATATGGCAGCGAGAATGAGTTGACATTGTTGAAAGGAGACTGCCATCTTTACAGCAGCAGGGCAGCTCAGAGTAGCTGATTATGGTGTAATGTCCTAAGTAGATCTAAAAAAAAAGCCTTACGTCGGGCAAAGTATTTAATCACAAAACAAGCTTTCAATAATTAACCAGCATTTCACGTCAGTTTTAAGGTATTGCTCATAAATCTTATTAAACATTTAGAAATAACCTGAAACCTTTTTTTCTGCTACAGTCAAGTTTGATGGATGTATTTTTACTGCTATTGTAAAAACAAAGCAAAAAAAATGTTTTCACTCAGTAACGAGATCAAATAGAGACCATGTGGTGGGGGGAACAATCTATTGTGACAAAAGGGTTTAACTGGAAATAAAAATGACTTGTGCAGTTTGAACAGTGAGCGGACAGAGAGCAGTGAATATGGAATCATGTCAATCATCTCTGCAATTGAACCGAACCTCGGGGAACTTCAATGAAAGCAGTGGGGGAGCAGGAACAGATGGAAATTATTTATTTGAGGGCACTGCAATTTTAATAAGATCTCAAAATATATCAAGCGCATTTCATTCACAGACAGCGTATATTCTGTCCCATAGTGCACGCTGTCATGCCTATTTAATCTCAGGGAAAATTTTGGATGATTTTTCACCAAACACCCACACCAAACTCCACACTGAATGTACAATAAACACCCACACCAGACTCCACACTGAATCCATAATAAACACCCACACCAGACTCCACACTGAATCCATAATAAACACCCACACCAGACTCCACACTGAATCCATAATAAACACCCACACCAGACTCCACACTGAATCCATAATAAACACCCACACCAGACTCCACACTGAATCCATAATAAACACCCACACCAGACTCCACACTGAATCTACAATAAACACCCACACCAGACTCCACACTGAATCCATAATAAACACCCACACCAGACTCCACACTGAATGTACAATAAACACCCACACCAGACTCCACACTGAATCCATAATAAACACCCACACCAGACTCCACACTGAATCCATAATAAACACCCACACCAGACTCCACACTGAATCCATAATAAACACCCACACCAGACTCCACACTGAATCTACAATAAACACCCACACCAGACTCCACACTGAATCCATAATAAACACCCACACCAGACTCCACACTGAATCTACAATAAACACCCACACCAGACTCCACACTGAATCCATAATAAACACCCACACCAGACTCCACACTGAATCTACAATAAACACCCACACCAGACTCCACACTGAATCCATAATAAACACCCACACCAGACTCCACACTGAATCTACAATAAACACCCACACCAGACTCCACACTGAATCTACAATAAACACCCACACCAGACTCCACACTGAATCTACAATAAACACCCACACCAGACTCCACACTGAATCTACAATAAACACCCACACCAGACTCCACACTGAATCTACAATAAACACCCACACCAGACTCCACACTGAATCTACAATAAACACCCACACCAGACTCCACACTGAATCTACAATAAACACTCACACATTCTCCATTCATTTTCAGAAATTATTTCCCACATTACCTCGTTACAGATTTTATCAGTTTATCTGTGGCTAATATCCAAGAGAGGGGCATAGCCACTCAATTTAAATACAAACATCTTGTGGGATTTATTCAAATATGTGTTTAATTGACAGCTTTTTGAAGATGTGACATTTATTTAAAATGCTTGATGCTGGTCACTTTTTTAAAGCTTTTTATCAAGCTGTCTTGTTCAAATCAGAGACTCTGCCGTAAACCCTTCAAGACAGATAGTCAAGCCAGATACCTTCTTTAAATGGTGGGAAAATGAAAGGAGCCGCTACGTAAGAATATTACTTATATCATATTAGAAGAGTCCAGCTCCTTAACCTTTTAATGCTTTCACAGAACTAGGTTTCGAGCACAGTTATACCTCATGTGAGGTTTGTGAGCAGTACCTATGTACAGTAATGTGGAGCTGGTAGGCCTGTGTTATACTGCTGGTTCTGCATTGCTCTCTGCCCAGTGAATATGGAAGGTCTGTGCATGTGTATAGGCACAAAGTGGAAAAACTCCACTCAGTGGCATTGAAATGCCAGTTAGGTCAGAAAGTTTGCAAAACAAGCCAATGAGAAAGGTGGCTTTCGGCTAACATTAACAAGTGACATATAATGTTTTAAAAAGTTCCCAGGGGATCAGCCGAACCATCTGGGAAGTTTTTTAAAGTTTACTCGGCACCGGTTACTGCACGTGGCGGAAATCTGAAGTGGTGCGAGACTAGCTGACGGATGTGTTCTCACACTGCTTTCTTACCTTCCATATGGGTTTCTTCACACATGACTTATACAACAAATGTTATGTTGGTGTGAAGCAGAAAGCACTACACACCAATGGAAAGGTGTTGTATAAGTAACTGACCTAGTAAAAGTGCCTGTCGTTGTGCCAACGTTTTAAGCAGTGTCACTGCATGGAAAATAATTGAACAACACTCAAACTCTTCATAGAGAAAATAATTAAGCAGCATGTATAATTTTCTAAGTCTTTAAATATGCAGTTAGATAAGATGTGACAAATCTAATTAGTATGTGTAGTTTAAAGCTTTCAGCCTAATTTGTGTCTGGTAAATCCCAGAATTGTTCTTGAGCTCTGAGGAGGCAGATACTTAAACAAATCCCATTTCCAAAGCTAGTAACGTTACTCATGAATTAAACCCTAGAGCATTACTGCAGCTTCCTTGCATCAATGCACACAGTTATCTTCCACAAATGTTTATTGCTGTAACATTGTGGTATTAACCACTGGTTAAACAACTGATCTTTAATTACTTTTGATAAACATATCAAAGTTTTTTTTAAATTATAAATTAGAGCTATTGTGTGCTGGTGAATTGTTTGGATTGATTGGTGGGAGACCTGACATGGACCAGAAGATGATGTGCTGAAAATGATATGAAGTCAGGTGAGTCTGTCTCTGGTTTGACAGGACATCTTATGGCTTCTCTGTGTCCATCTTTACTATTAGAAAATCCTTTCCAAAGTGACCATATTAATAGCCATCAGAACAATTAATAATAGTAAAATAGTAAGTGTTAAATGGAAGACAATGAAAATTAACTGTTCAACAGAAGTTGCATCATTGCCTTGTTTATTTTTATATTCATTGGGCATCCTGAATAAAGGACCAAGGCTCATAATGCAGAGCAACACGAGCTGTTAGGGTAGGGGAGAAGACAAGATCAGGCCCATACTGTGGTGGTGGTGGGGGTTCGAATCAATTCCCTTCATTTTCCTAGGTACTGTTAACATTCAGCACTTGGCACTGGTGGTGAGCAGCAAGGGGCTCTTCCTTATGTTGCTGCTCTTCCCTCTTGTTGACTCTATCTCTTCTTCCAGTGGTAATGCTGACGATAATGGCAGGAGTGTTGTCCATCAACTTCTCAGCTGGTCGTAAAGAACCTGAAGAAGATGTGGAGGAGTTGGTGCTGGCTGATGACTTGCTTTCTGACATCTCCACCACGTACAGTAATTGTATTGAATCATGACAGTGCCTCTTACATGTATGCTACACAAACAAACCAATAAACGAAAATGGATAAAGCACAGAAAAAGAAAAGAGAATTACTAAAGGGTCTCTAAATAAATCAGATACAAATTGAAAAACAAAACCCTAACTCTAGATTTGTATCTGAAGAGACAGGGGTGTGGAGGGAGAGCTCACAATGCTGATGAGAATGAGTCAGTTTATCTGTTGTAGTTCAGCACTCACAATGCTAAAGTAGTGACCGACATTCAGTGCAATATCCTATCAGTGCAATATCCCATCATGGGCCTCTTTACACAGCGCAATCAGCACTGCCTCTGGGAGTGAGTGAGAGACAAAGCAATGTGTGACTTCAAATTTAATAAATTTTGTATTGGGACACATTTGTTTCTTGTAATGTCTCTTGGGGCCATATGTCGTTATGCAATAGTGAGCTGTGATTTGGGAACATCAAGCACTCTGGTGCCATTAGCCCCGCCTTGAACTCCACTGGACCATCAACCATTGCCTTTGGGAAAAACCACCATAGGCGATAAATCAAGAACTAACGGTCAGGGGACACCGAGTTTGGTTTGCAAGGTTGGTAGGTTGTAAGAAGAAGGGAAGATAGAGGGGGTTCCACAGTTTTGAGGTCATGGGAATGAATGAGTTAGGGTAGGAGATGGTGCGATGATTCTTGATTTCAGTACAGTGGGGATACAGTGAGGAGGATGAATATATGGAGCAGTGGAGTGACCTTCACCTTGCCGGCCATGCGTGAAGCTGGCGTTGCAGATCAGCCGCCTGTTATAGAAACCACACACAATCAATGGAAATGAAAATTGGGCAGTTTCTATAACTGGTGGCAAATACACAACAACAGTCTAACGCCCGGGAGGCAAGTTGAAAATCTAACCCCAGTGTATTTGGATCACAGCAGGAACAATAGAGGAAAATTCAGAGGAGCACTAACCAGAATCGTACTGAGGTAATAGAGAAACATTTCATTCAAAAAACATCGTATGATGTTAAATAAATTAAATGATCTAGTCTGTATTGATGCAGAAGAAAACAATGAGCCTTTCACCACACTGAGAAGGCTGGCTTTGGAACTAATGGTGCAAGTTTCCGTGAAAGCCTTGATGGGGGTCATTATGAATGGAATGAAGGTCTACAACTGCCAGAGTGAGTTCACCATTACATGTAAGCAGTTCCTGATGAATTTCCCATGAGGGAATTAATTCATTATGTTGACAGTATAGTCCTTGTTCTAACACAAAACGTCCTAGTAATTTGTTCAGTAGCTGTTTGGTGTTTCTGTTTATTCAGTAGGGTGAGGACTACTTGTGTATTTGTGTGAAATTCCTGTTTGTTCAGCGGGGTAAGGATTACTTGAGTGTCTATATGAAGTTCCTATGAATAGAATGGACTCAACTATTCCAATGCTCTCCTGACCGGCCTCCCACCTTCCACCCTCTGTAAACTTTAGCTCATCCAAAACTCTGCTGCCCATATCCTAACTTGCACCAACTCCCAGCACATCTGTGCTCGCCAACCTACATTGGCTCCCAGTACACCAGTGCCCCAAATTTAAAATCTGCATCCTTGTGTTTAAATCCCTCCATGGCCTCGCTCCTCCCTGTATCTGTAACCTCGTCCAGCCCTACGACCCTCCGAGAATTCTGCGTTCCTCCAACTCAGGCCTTTTGTGCATCCCCAATTTCCTTCGCCCCACCATTGGCAGCCGTGCCTTCAGCTACCTAGGCCGTAAGCTTTGGAATTCCCTCCTTAAACCTCTCTGCTTCTCTACTTCTCGTTCCTCCTTTAAGACGCTCCTTAATACCTACCTCTTTGACCAAGCTTTTGGTCACCTGTCCTAATATCTCCTTATGTGGCTCGGTGTCACATTTTATCTGATGATGCTCCTGTGAAGCGCCTTGGGATGTGTTACTGTATTAAAGGTGCTATATAGATGCCAGTGTTTTTATACAGTAGGGTAAGAATTAAGCACTGCATAAGTGTAGGCAGTTCCTGTTTTTTCAACAAGGTAGGACTTAATCTCTCTACAAGTATGTGGAGTCTCTGTTTATTCCTTGCTCAATGCTAATGTTATCTCCTTCCTGTTTATTCAGCAAGGAAATGATTACTGTGCTAGATACAGTATTTGTTGTGTAATTGTTGTTTGGCATTCGTATGTAAACAGTAGAGTAAGGATTACTCACAGGTATTCTGTTTATTCAACAAGGTAAGGGTTACTTACTGTGCAAGTTCCATGGATTTTTTACTGTGTAACTGCATGGATGACCTACTTATTTAGTCTTTGTAAGATCCTTGTTGTTGATCAGAGTAAAGATGAAATGTTATTCACAGCATTTGCTCTGTAACACTGTACTGTTCTGCGTCTACCTCCAGAACCTCTCTTGGATGGTGGTGAGACATTGATTACTGCACATTTTCCTATTTTGCCTTCATTTTATTACAAGTGACTTTAACGTTCTGAGGTTCCAGGAGAGTGTGAGAGATGAGGTGATTTTGATGTGTTTCAAATTTGTCCTCCAGGTTAATAAAGGGATCCTGAGCAATGGGAAATAAACCTTCACATACAAAACCCGTAGGGGTGCGAGTAAAAGGAATTGATCGAAGAATGAATCAGTCCTCCACTCTCTCGTGTAATTACTACTGAATTAAGTGTGCTGCGTGATTCCTGCCAAATTATTCATTCAGCTCAAAGAAAGCAGTTAAGCCAGTGGAAAATAAGTGAATTAAATTTACAACATAGAGGGCAGCGATGAAGGTCAGGAATCAGATAGCAAAGATAATCAGTAAAATTGGACAATTTATATGAGGAAAACACTTGCAGTTGCTTTTAACCCTCAGGAGGAGAGTCTCCCAGCGAACGTGTTTGGTACATCAGCAGAAATCTAGATTAAACACCCACGCACTGACATGCCAGCTTTAAAGAGAAGTCTTCAGTGCATAGGGGAGCCATGTAATTGCCTCCAGCTGTGTCCTCCCATCCCCCATGTAATACACTTTATACCTGGCTTTTGTATCAGTTAGGAAGTTAATCAGTTAAATTAACTTTCTGCTGATTATTGAGAAGGTTGGAACATCTTATACTACGATTTGCATTTCTGTGCCGCTGGTGCGTGAGAGAATGCACTCCATGTGTACAAGTTCATTATTTGCAAATGTCATATGTATGCAATGCATGCAGCATATACAGCATGTTAATGTACGAAAAGCGTTTGTATGTGTGTGTAGCGCATGGGCAAGTATGGTCCGTGTCTATGACGTGTAGACACACAATATGCCTAAATAGAAGAAATCCATACGTGCAGAGTATGTTTGCACATAGTATGTGTGAGTATGGGTTCAAGTCCCACTCCAGAGGTTTGAGCACATAATCCAGGCTGACACTCCAGTGCAGTACCAAGAGCGTTGCACTTTCGGAGATGCCGTCTTTCGGATGAGACGTTAGCCGGGCCCCGTCTGCTCTCTCAGGTGGACATAAAAGATCCCATGGCACTATTCGAAGAAGAGCAGAGGAGTTCTCTCTGGTGTCCAGGTGAACATTTATCCCTCAACCAACATCACTAAAACAACTGATCTGGTCATTTATTTCATTGCTGCTGGTGGGACCTCGCTGTGCATAAATTGGCTTCTACATTTCCTACATTACAACAGTGACTACACTACAAAACTTCATCATTGGCCGTGAAGAGCCTTGGGACGTCCTGAGGTTGTGAAAGGCGCTATATGAATGCAGTTTTTTTTATTTTACAGTATGCACATGCATACACAAAGGCCCCGATATTAGCGGGGAGGCGGGATGGCAGCGGGGGGGGCGCCATTGGGCGGGTGGGTAACCCGCCCAATAAAATCTGTCCATTTCCCACGCGATTGCAGGTCAATTGGAGCCACTTAACGTGACTTCTGGGTTTGTCGTCCGAAGGCTGTGCAGCGGGCAGACTGCGCACCCGCATCACAGGCTGTCAGCTGGAGGAGCCCTATTTAAAGGGGCAGTCCTCCAATGGCTGCTCCTGGAGCAAAAACCCACACAGCACAATGGAACGGCACAGGGGAAAGGCTGCTCCCAGATTTACTGATGCCCCTCTCCAGGTCCTACTGGATGGGGTGAGGAGGAATGTCTTCTACCCGGCGGACGGGAGGAAGTGCCCTGCCTCTGCCACGAAGAAGGCCTGGCTCGAGGTGGCAGAGGAGGTCACCAGCAGCAGCAACATCTCCCGCACCTGGGTCCAGTGCAGGAAGCGTTTCAGTGACCGAACTAGGTCAGCAAAAGTGAGTACACTTACTCATTCTCCTACATACCATCTTCCACATCACCGGCCCCACCCCCCAACTCATTCTGCACTGCCAACACTACTCTATCACATCACTCCTCACACTCACTCAAAGCTCATCCTCAACTTACCTGGACTTACTCACCTCCCCAGTACTCATCCCACCACTATCACTCAACCCAATCCTCATACAATGTCATGGCTCTGTCTCATACTCACCCTCTGATGCATCACTTTCACGGTCAGCCACACCCAAACCAATGCATTCAGTGGTTGGCCACATCACCATCACTCACTCGCACGTCTGTACTTTCTCCCCTGATAGGAGAAGAGAGCCCAGAATGCACGGGAGAGGGCAAGGACCGGAGGGGGGCCGCAACAGATAGTCATCCTCACAGACGCTGAGCAGGAGGCGCTGGAGCTGAGCCGCACCCTCGAGTGCCTGTCTGTCGGGGACGCCGAGACTGGCACCCCACAAATGTCTGGTGACAGAACTTTAACATTCAGCACACACAGTATGAATTGATGTTAACATGCCTTGCCATCTTCAGCACTTCAGTATGCTCATCGCAACATGACACATCTGTGATCATGCTTAATATTGCCTTCTCTTCTCTTACAGGGCCTTCAGCGACCACTGTGATGGCAGAGGGCGATTCCTCAGAGGACCTGCTGGCCTCTGAGGGTGCACCATCACATCGGAGCAAGCCATCCACCAGCGCAGATACACACCCCTCGGTGGGCCCCAGTCCGCAGTTAGTTAGGGTCGCACATGGTGAGTTACCACACACATGTGAGCACGAGCAGACACTGGTGGCAGGGGCAGTTGTGGAGAGTCCGCGTCAGTGGGAGCGTTCTTCTCCAGGCTCTGCTCAGCTGGACACAGATGCTGAACCCTGGGGGCCGTCTTTAAGAGGAGAATGATCGAGGGGCAACAGCACATTTGCGAGGTGTTGGAACAGATGCCACGCGCACTCTCCACAATCGCTCAGAGGATGGAGGAGTCCAACTCCTGTATGAGTGGAATGGTGGCACAGGAAAGGGAGGGCATCTCTGAGATACTGTCACAGGGTCGTGAGGTCATCTCTGAGATAGTATCGCGAGTAATTGCGGGAATGTCTGCGATGGAGGGATGGTTAGCCTCCATGGAGCTTCAAGCACGGCTCATAAATGAATCCATTCAGGCCCTGACAATGGCCGGTCAGACTCAGGGTGAACAACTTTCTGCCGCCTTAAACAGGCTGGCAGATACACTAGCACTGGCCTTACAAGGCTTCACACATGTCCTCCAAACTGTCGTCCAGCAGAGTGGTGTGGGCATGGCCCAGGGGAGGGACATGGAAGTGGGGACACCACTCAAAGCGTTCCCACCCCTCTCACCCATTGCCTCCTCTCAACCAGTACCTGCAATGCAGCCTCCTCTCCAGGTGGCCGAGTCTGCCCCTGCACAGGTGCAGGTGGAACAGTCTTTGGAGGGGCCCTCACGGGCACCGAAACCCAGAGGGCGTAGGCCCAAAGCATCTAATCGGTCAGGGCATGGACAAGAGCAACCTGCCACTACCTCTGCTGCAGCCACAGGGAATGCACCACGTAGAAGTAGTCGGAAGCGAAAGGCGAAGGTTTTGTAAGCACAAAGAGGATGCACAAGGTTGTTTGACACTTGGTCATGTTTTTTTATTTATATTTGCTTTTTGTTAAACGCACATTAAATATTATTATTGTCACCACTACTGCCACGTCTTGGCCATGCTTGACTGGCTTCTGTAATAAGGCCCTTTCATGAGGTTCACCATGAATACCCACACTTGATGCCACTCATTGGGTCACTCTACAGTGGGTGTATGTGCAGTTGCAGGACTGTTTTGTGCAGGGAGGGGGGGTGTGGTGTGGCCGCTGCTCTATCCAGGTGGTGAGGACTGGACTCCTCACACTGTCTGATGTTAGGAGAACCGTTCACATATCAGTGATTCCCTGGCCTCACGAGCAGCCAGGTGAGCTGCTGTTCTGCCCATGGGTTGCTGCTCCTCCTCCTCCTCCTCCTCCTACTCCTCAATGTGGGTGGCACAACAGACGACTATAATGCGACCCACTCTGTCTGGTGCGTATTGAAGCGCTCCCCCAGAATGATCAAGGCACCTGAAGTGCATCGTGAGCAGCCCTATAACATGCTCAATTATAGACCTAGTAGCGATGTGGCTGTCGTTATATCGACGCTGTTGCTCGGTGCTGGGGTTCCTCAGAGGTGTCATGAGCCACATATGCAGCGGGTATCCCTTGTCCCCGAGGAGCCAGTCCTTACGGGTGTTCGGTGTGTGGAAGAGGGGCGGGATGTTGGACTCCCGGAGGATGAAGGAATCGTGGCAGCTGCCAGGGTATCTGGTGTACACGTGAAGGAATCTCTTGCGGTGGTCACAGATGAGCTGAGTGTTGATGGAGTGATAGCCCTTCCTGTTGATGAACAAATCCTGGCTTGTGTGGAGGTGCTCGTATTACTATATGGGTGCAATCAATTGCACCCTGTACCCGTGGGAAGCCAGCCAAAGGGTGGACTCCCACTGCCCTCTCCGTCTGGCTGAGGTCATCCATCGGGAAGTTGACGTAGTGCAAGGCCCTGCGAAATAAGCCGTCGGTGACCTGCCTTATGCACTTGTGTGCAGATGACTGACAGACCCCGGCGATATTCCCGGTGGCACCCTGGAAGGATCCAGAGGCGAAGAAGTTGAGGGCAGTGGTGACTTTGACAGCGAAAGGTAAGGAGATGCTGCTCGGCCCAGCCGGGAGCAGCTCGGCATGAAAGAGGCTGCAGACGTCTGCGACTACCTGGCGACTGACTCTGAGCCTCCGTATGCACTGCTTCTCAGAGAGGTCCAGGAAGGTGAGCCTCTGTCTGTAGACCCTGTTGCGAGGGTAGTGCCTCCTGCGACATCGCTCTCTCTGTTGCCCTCTGTGCTCTTGTGCAGGTGCCTGTGGCACAGCACTGTGTTGTGGAGCTCTACGTGGCGGAGGTGGATGCTGTGCCTGGCGAGGCTGGTGATGTTGCTCGTCCTGTGGTGAAAGCAGCCATGGCGCCCCCCCCCCCCCATCCTGACGGTGTGGGTTTGAGGGGGTCCGCAAAATAGTGAAATATGTTTGCACAGCAGAGTTTTGGGTGGAAAGTAAGAATTTTGAGTGAAAACACAAAGGTCTTGCAGCCAAATCAATTCATTGTCCCTGAGTTTCAAAAGCTTGTCCTATGACTACAGGTTTGGACTCTGCTCAGGTGCCAATATTTCAATTTATATATATCCAACTCAAGTAGACACACGTTCACTCATCCTTGTTTTGTACTTCGTAATATGAGCTTCAGCCTGAATGAGTATTAGCTGTTTCTCTTATGCTCTTCTGTGAGAGCTTATCACTGCAACCGTTATGTATTAGATACCAATATTGTGTCTGCCCAGGTTATGTAAAACATTCAGGATCCGAATTGTTACCTAAAGCAATGTCCTTTGATGAAAGTAGCCATGTTAAATCGCCGGGAGTTCTATAACCTTTGGCACCTACCACATGACCTTATTGATGTGCAAGCACAATTAGTTGCATTGCTTAAGGTCATCCAAGAAGGACCATGGTCAGCTGGTCAAGGCGATCGAATCATGAATCTATATTGTAAAGCAACCATCACTTATTTCCTGCAGCTCTTTTTACCGTCAACTGTTTTAAAACTCTCATAACTTACATATTTATATTACCTAATAATATAGATATCTTAAAGAAACAGCAGCTTCATGAGAAAAATGTTTGGCAGACCCTTTTCTTTATTTTGGAGGGAAAGAGGTTAGGTCATGCGTATTTTCATTATGATGATGTTATGTACACATTGTACGATGATGCATTTTGGGGATGACTTATGCCCTCAGAGTATGCCCTCAGGGGAAGTGAAAAAGGAAATAAGAGGGGCAAAGAGAGAGTCTGAGAATAGACTGGCAGCAAACATAAAAGGGAATGCAAAAGTCATCTACAAGCATGTAAACAGTAAACGGGTAATAAGAGAAGGGGTGGGACCGATTAGGGACCAAAAAGAAGATCTACTCATGGAGGCGGAGGGCAGCGCTGAGGTACTAAATGAGTACTTTGCATCTGTCTTTACCAAGGAAGAAGATGCTGTCAAAGTCACAGTAAAAGAGGTAGCTGAGATACTGGATGGGCTAAAAATTGACAAAGAGGAGGTATTAGGAAGGCTAGCTGTACTTATAGTAGGTAAGTCACCCGGTCCGGATGGGATGCATCCTAGGTTACTGAGGGAAATAAGGGTGGAAATTGCGGAGTACTGGCCATAATCTTCCAAACATCCAAAGATACGGGGGTGATGCCAGAGGACTGGAGAATTGCAAATGTTACACCTTTGTTCAAAAAAGGTGGTAAGGATAAATCCAGCAACTACAGGCCAGTCAATTTAACCTCGATGGTGGGGAAACTTTTAGAAACAATAATCCGGGACAAAGTTAATAGTCACTTGGACAAGTGTGGATTAATTAAGGAAAGCCAGCACGGATTTGTTAAAGGCAAATCGTGTTTAACTAACTTGATAGAGTTTTTTGATGAGGTAACAGAGAGGGTAGATGAGGCCAATGTAGTTGATGTTGTGTATATGGACTTCCAAAAGGTGTTTGATAAAGTGCTGCATAATAGGCTTGTCATCAAAGTTGAAGCCCATGGAATAAAAAGGGCAGTAGCAGCATGGATACGAAATTGGCTAAGTGACAGGAAGCAGGCAATAGTTGTGAACAGTTGTTTTTCGGATTGGAGGGAGGTGTACAGTGGTGTTCTCCAGGGGTCAGCATCATTGCTTTTCTTGATATATATTAATGACTTGGACTTGGGTGTACAGGGCACAATTTCAAAATTTGCAGATGACACAAAACTAGAAAGGGTAGTGAACAGTGAGGAGGATAGTGATAGACTTCAAGAGGACATAGACAGGCTGGTGGAATGGGCGGACACGTGGCAGATGAAATTTAATGCAGAAAAGTGCAAAGTGATTCATTTTGGTAGGAAGAATGAGAAGAGGCACAATTCTAAAAGGGGTACAGAAACAGAGAGATCTGGGGGTATATGTGCACAAGTCTTTGAAGGTGGCAGGGCAGGTTGAGAAAGTAGTTAAAAAAGCATAGGGGATCCTGGGCTTTATAAATAGATGTGGAGATGCCGGTGATGGACTGGGGTGGACAAATGTAAGGAATCTTACAACACCAGGTTATAGTCCAACAAATTTATTTTAAAATCACAAGCTTTCGGAGATTATCCCCTTCGTCAGATGAATGAGTGAAAAGGTTCTCAAATCGCATATCTTATACTATGTTGGGACAGCATCACACCAATCAAAAGGTGTCGTTGTTATTCAAACAGGCCAGTCACGGAGAACAGCACGTCCCAGTACACTGGATATACATTGTGTCGATTACACAGGCAGGCAGAAAGAAACTCAAAATGGCAGAGAGAGAGAGAGAGAATATTAAAAAACATATAATTTTTTCCCCCCTTTTTTGCTGGTGGGGTTACGTGTAGTGTGACATGAACCCAAGATCCCGGTTGAGGCCGTCCTCATGGGTGCAGAACTTAGCTATCAACTTCTGCTCGACGATTTTGCGTTGTCGTGTGTCTCGAAGGCCGCCTTGGAGAACGCTTACCCGAAGATCGGTGGCTGAACGTCCTTGACTGCTAAAGTGTTCCCCGACTGGGAGGGAACCCTCCTGTCTGGCGATTGTTGCGCGGTGTCCGTTCATCCGTTGTCGCAGTGTCTGCATGGTCTCGCCAATGTACCATGCTCCAGGGCATCCTTTCCTGCAACGTATGAGGTAGACAACGTTGGCCGAGTCACAGGAGTATGAACCATGTACCTGGTGGGTGGTGTCCTCTCGTGTGATGGTGGTATCCGTGTCGATGATCTGGCATGTCTTGCAGAGGTTGCCGTGGCAGGGTTGTGTGGTGTCGTGGACGCTGTTCTCCTGAAAACTGGGTAACTTGCTGCGAACGATGGTCTGTTTAATATTCTCTCTCTCTCTCTCTCTCTCTGCCATTTTGAGTTTCTTTCTGCCTGCCTGTTTAATCGACACAATGTATATCCAGTGTACTGGGACGTGCTGTTCTCCGTGACTGGCCTGTTTGAATAACAACGACACCTTTTGATTGGTGTGATGCTGTCCCAACATAGTATAAGATATGCGATTTGAGAACCTTTTCACTCATTCATCTGACGAAGGGGATAATCTCCGAAAGCTTGTGATTTTAAAATAAATTTGTTGGACTATAACCTGGTGTTGTAAGATTCCTTACATTTATAAATAGAGGCATAGAGTACAAAAGCGAGGAAGTTATGATGAACCTTTATAAAACACTGGTTCAGCCACAACTGGAGTATTGTGTCCAGTTCTGGGCACCGCACTTTCGAAAGGATGTGAAGATCTTAGAGAGGGTGCAGAAGTGTTTTATTAGAATGATTCCAGGGATGAGGGACTTCAGTTACGTGGATAGACTGGAGAAGCTGGGGTTGTTCTCCTTAGAGCAGAGAAGGTTGAGAGAAGATTTGATAGAGGTATTCAAAATCATGACGGGTCTAGACAGAATAGATAGAGAGAAACTGTTCCCATTGGGAGAGGGGTCAAGAACCAGAGGACATAGATTTAAGGTGATTGACAAAAGAACCAAAGATGACATTTTTACACAGCGAGTGGTTAGGATCTGGAAAGCACTGCCTGACAGGGTGGTGGAGGCAGATTCAACTGTGGCTTTCAAAAGGGAATTGGATAAGTACTTGAAGGGAAAAAATTTGCAGGGCTATGGTGAAAGGGCGGGGGTGTGGGACTGGCTGGATTGCTCTTGCAGAGAGCCGGCACGAACTCGACAGGCTGAATAGCCTCCTTCCATGCTGTAACCATTCTATGATTCTATGCCTTTGCAAATATTTTTTTAACAAATTACCAAACAAGTTTTAATGAAGATTACGTTAAACAGCCTGGTCAACATGACAGATAGTGGTTAGTTTAGCTTTTGAGGTGTGACAGTTCCAAGATGTGGCTTTTTTTTAAATGTACTTTCAGTGCAGTACGGAGGGAGTGCTGAATTATTGAAGGTGTGACAATTTGGATGAAGTGTCTGCCCCTTCAGGTCGACCTCATTCAGAGCAAAGCAGGGGATTTCTCCCAGTGCCTCAGCCAACACTTCTCCCTCAACCAATATCACCAAAAACAGATCATTTGATTGTTCATCATGTTGCTGTTTGGGACCTTGCTGTGCGCAAATTGGCTGTGTTTGCCTTCACTCCAAAAGTACTTTATTAGCTGAAAAGTCCTTTGAGACTTTGAGACTGCCTGAGGATGTGAAAAGTGCTTTATAAATGCAAGTTCTTTCTTACTTCTGAGGCGTGACTTTTGAGACGTGACATTATTGAGATGTGGCATTTTTGAGGTGAGACGTATTTGATGTGACAGTGAAGTGTGACATTGTTGAGATGTGATATTTATGAGGTGTGACACTTTTGAGATGTGATGCCTTTCAGGCGATGCCTTTGAGAGGTATGCCACCCTGGATGCATATTAGACACAAAACCTTTAATTATATAAATGGTACAATGAAGTGCCCAATTCACAGCATACTCAATAGATTTTTTAATGTTCTTTATTTTTGATAAAACGTCACAAAGCACACAACCTAAAACACTGTGCCTGTAGAAAGGATGTAAAGCAGTTTGGGTAATTGAAAGTAAAGGAAAGGAAATATAGCACAAATATGTGTTAGTTCCAAGTGGATTTCAAACAGCTCAGAAAATTCTATGTATCCGCAAAGCAGTCCATTCCCATTGAAAGCTATGATTTAATCAATCATAACCTCAATTCACTCGCTTACGTTAGAAGAAATTGCAAGCATAAAAATTGCCAACTCTTGTTTAATTCATTGTAATGTGAGCTGAAGGGAATTTCCCTCTACAAGCTCTGGTATTCATTGAAATGTATTTTCAATGCATGATATCACTGGAAGAAAGGTCTTTTGTCTGTATTATAAGACACTTCCTCAGTATCTACCTTGCTATTAGTAATTGTACGATCTCACAGGATACAATCTGCAGGATAAGGATTAAAGGAGCTCCTTTCCTGGGCTTAATCCACTTCAGACTGATGAGATGAAAGTCTCCTCTCTGCAATATATGATATCAGTTTAGGTTCTCTGAACCCATCTTCTAGTTGGACTGGGCATTCTTGATGCTAAATTGGAAATTTCATTCCGAGACACCATTCGAATGATGGATGTGAACAAAAAAAACAATGCTCTATGATTCTATATGAATCTATAAAGGACTACTCTGGGAATTAGTCACTAAAACAAAAGCAAAATACTGCAGATGCTGGAAATCTGAAATAAGAGCAGAAAATGCTGGAAACACACAGCAGGTCAGGGAGCATCTGTGGAGAGAGAAACAGAGTTAACGTTTCAGGTCGAAATGCCATTGACCTGAAGTCTGTTCATCTTAACTCTGTTAGATGCTGTTAGATCCACAGATGCTGCCTGACCTGCTGAGTGTTTCCTGCATTTTCTGTCTTTATTTCTGGAAATTAGTGCCTGCTCCATTTTAATTATGTAATCAGAAATCTTCATCTGTTCCTATATTTTTGATGACATTTTGCCAAGGCATGCTAGCAGCACAGCTCACTGTCATGGACTGGGACAATCTGGTCCCAGTCATAGTGTTGCCTGGTATTCTCCAGGGATGTGTGAGTTGCTGATCTTGCTCAGGTTATTAGTTTCAGTGGCAAGCAGAGGAAGGATTCCTTGTCAACAGAAAGGCATGAAACCCGGCATAAGGTTTTTGCTTGACTCACACTGAAGTACCACCTTTGCCAGCTAGGTATAGAGCAAGATTGGCAGAGCCCATAGTCGCTATGGCATTCCCTACTTAGCCTTGCTGCCAGAGTTCAGGGTTCACAGACTCAGCTGGCATAGTGGAGATAAAATTGGAACAAAGCGAATCAAAGCATTTTAAAAGCAACTTTTGACCAAATCTGCCCAGCGATCAGTGATAAATTAATAGTTTTATGTATGAAGACATATCATTTGATTTTAATATATCATTATTGCTTGCTTGCATTTCAGCAATGGTAGATGGAACTTAATTTGAAATTTTAATCAAACTAATCATCGTCTTAAGATACTGTTCCATAGTAATTTACTTGATTGATGATAAGTGCTGGACAGCATAGTGCATGAAAAATGCAAGTGACATGGGGTCAAATAATTCCTGGACACCAGAGGCATGAATCTGATATACCCTCATTGTCAAAAGTGGTATCATTTTCACCCAGTCGACAGTCCCGGATCCAATACTTAGCATAGATGTCTAATATTTCTAAATTGCAATTTTTAAATATATCCCAAAAAAGCTGAACATTTGCATTTTCCTTGTATTATGTCAGTGTATTTAACAGCATCATTTCGAGTCCGAGCCCGAATGCATCAAGACCTGGACAACATCCAGGCTTGGGCTCATAAATGGCAAGTAACATTCGCGCCAGAAAAGTGCAAGGCAATGATCTTCTCCAACAAGAGAGGGTCTAACCACCTCCCCTTGACATTCAACAGCATTACCATCGCCGAATCCCCCACCATCAACATCCTGGGGGTCACCATTGACCAGAAACTTAACTGGACCAGCCATATAAATACTGTGGCTACGAGAGCAGGTCAGAGGCTGGGTATTCTGTGGCAAGTGACTCACCTCCTGATTCCCCAAAGCCTTTCCACCATCTACAAGGCACAAGTCAGGAGTGTGATGGAATACTCTCCACTTGCCTGGATGAGTGCAGCTCCAACAACACTCAAGAAGCTCAACACCATCCAGGACAAAGCAGCCCGCTTGATTGGCACCCCATCCACCACCCTAAACATTCACTCCCTTCACCACCGGCGCACAGAGGCTGCAGTGTGTACCATCCACAGGATGCACAGCAGCAACTCGCCAAGGCTTCTTCGACAGCACCTCCCAAACCCGCGACCTCTACCACCTAGAAGGACAAGAGCAGCAGGTACATGGGAACAACACCACCTGCACGTTCCCCTCCAAGTCACACACCATCCCGACTTGAAAATATATCGTCGTTCCTTCATTGTCGCTGGGTCAAAATCCTGGAACTCCCTTCCTAACAGCACTGTGGGAGAACCTTCACCACATGGACTGCAGTGGTTCAAGAAGGCAGCTCACCACCACCTTCTCAAGGGCAATTAGAGATGGGCAATAAATGCCGGCCTCACCAGCGACGCCCACATCCCATGAACGAATAAAAAAAAATCATTTCAAGTTTATAAAAAAATTCTGTTTGAAATTATATCTAATTTCTGTGCACATTATCATGTGTTACATATATAAATATATAGAACAAGGAATGCACTATCTGAAAGGGTGGTGGAAGCAGATTCAATAGTTACTTTCAAAAGGGAATTGGGTGTATACTTCAAATGGGAAAATTTGCAGGGCTATGGGGAAAGAGCAGGGGAGTGGGACTAATTGGATAGCTCTTTCAAAGAGCTAGCATCGGCATGATGGGCCAAATGGCCTCCTTCTGTGCTGTAAGATTCAATGGGGGAAAAATTCAAAGGGCCGTTTTTGGGTGCAGGTAGCGTGATGTGCTATTACCCAATGGCCCCTGTGCAGGCAGAACGCGAGGACTTACCTGCAATCAGCATTCCTTTCCAGGCCTTGCATGTGGAATTAATGCAATTCACACTTTTCAACACCAGAGAGAGCTCAATCTCTTAAAGGGAGGATAGTTCTTAGAAATCTCTTAAAGGTAGCTGGTCCCGGTTATTTGCTGAAAATAACAGTCTACTGTCTGCACGGAGTCTGAACGGAGATCAGTCATCGCACACATAAAACACAGATGCAGGTCCCATCCCTATGTTTACACACTGATGAGTTATGTTATAACATTGAATAAAGGTTGCGCACTACTAAATCCCACATCCTCCAATATGCACGCCAGACCTCACCAATCTGCCGATCTGAGTTGGTACCAGGCCTGCGAGAGTGCGTGCACCAAGGTTCTCTGCTGATGCACATTGGTGCAAGAGGTGGACAGAAGGAGGGACATCCTATATCCGCAGGAGGGGGGGTGGGTGCAAGTGGCCCTCCAGACATATATCCAAAAGACAGTGGGAGGCAGCAGGGGACAAAGTCAATGTCAGGCGCACAGCATCATGAACATGGATGCAGTGCAGGAAGGAGTTCAATGTTTTGACATGAGTGGTCAAGGTGAGTGAGGCCAACTGTCAAATAGCGTCTCCTCCTAACTGCACCAAGCACTACACCCCCCATCACCCACATACCAACAAACTCTTTCCATCAGTACTCAACTCAGCCAATTAGATGCTTCCTCTCACCCTTACACATTACCACTGTTTCAAGCCGCCCACTCACAACTCACAGGCCACACACACTGGCAGCTATTCAACCTTGACAGGCACATCCTGCTTTCTTGCGGGAGAAGGTGGCGCATATCAGGAGGCAGCAAATGGCAGTGGCATTTAGCCCGTCGAGCCTGTTCCACCATTCAATGAGATCATGGTGGACCTCTGTCCTAACTCCATATACCCGCCTTAGCCCCATATCCCTTTATACTCTTGGTTCACAGAAATCTATCAATCTCAGATTTAACTTTCACAATTGAGCTAGCATCAACTGCCGTCTGCAGCAGAGCGTTCCCCATGTCTCCCACCCTTTGCGTGTAGAAGCACTTCCTAACTTCACTCCTGCACGTCCTGTCTCTAAATGTTAGACTATGTCCCCGCGTCCTAGTATTGAAGTCTAGGAGACCTCCAAAAACAGTTACAAATGTATTGGCAGCCAGAAGCAATAATCCAGTCACTAACCTGTAAACCATGCATGGCCCCTTTAAATAGCGCCAGTGGGGTGTCCTCCAGACACTCTAAGACACGTTCAGATGGTCGGGATTAAGACTGTGCGTTGAGTTGAGCGTTAAGTACCAAAATGCTGTCCATCACTTTAAATCAGCGTTGCACACTGATTGAAGCCATTTTCTCACCACTTTACATGATTCCAGCGTTCGTTATCTGCGCCTGCTCTAACTCCTATACCAAGACGGCGTCTGGCACACGTCACGCTGGAAACATGCATGCGCATCCAAGACGCCACCTTGGATGTCGGAGAGGCCGTGTAGGGCCGAAACAACGGGCTCTACACAGCCCAATTTAGCGCCCTATGATTTTATGAACATATGCATTATAAATACTCATTCGATATGATTTAAATCCCAGAACTATGTTAACCTGAATTATGAGCAGTGTCATACATGGGATACAAATCGTATCCTGTGGGTTTTCATCATGTATTCTGTTTATACCATGTGTTAAAATGAATCTTGGTAAAGAACTAGGTGTAGTACCAGAAGTACCAGTGCACTATATTTCTTTGCAGACAAGGTCTATTGGACCCGGAGGAGGTGGAAGTGCTAAGAAGGCTGTTGTGTGATGTGAATTTAGTACGTTTGATTTTTCAATGCTCCTTTCCAATATATTTTCAAGAGAAACATAGTGGCAGTAGTTAGAATCTAAGGGATAATTCACCAGTCCTGTGCTTGCGGTGTTGTGCCATGTTCCCTTTAACTGCGAGTTGGAGAATCGGGGTTACGGTGTAATCCTATCTCTGATGGGGGCATAGCTTTGAGCATTGCTCCCCAGTAAGAGTGCAGAATTCGTGAATTTACCCTTATAGTCTGATATGGTGTCAACTCTATGAGGGCTGAACAGTATTTCAGGAAAGTAACATACAAATGATATTGCTGTTGGAAATGGCTATGCAGCAATATTCTTGACACATATGGAAGATAAAAGATAGGTTGATGTTTGAAGTGGCACTGACTTATTCACTGTATTTCCAGCATTATTTTAAGTTCAGATTTCCAGTATTTTTAAAACCTTGCCTTAAATCTTCAACTCATTTATAGTTACACTAATGATCAATGAGTCTATGAGTTAGCTGTATCAATGACTAGTACAACAAAAAGAAATTGGTGTTAATCAGCAGTTCATTGAAAAGTTTTATGTTGGTGAGCACTACCAGTGAATTAGCAGGTTGTGAATGAATTATCATAAGTATTTAGCACAATGTAACTGAACACTGTCAAATCAGTACTGTATAAATGCACACTGTCAAATCAGAACTGTGTAAATGAATAGTGTCAAATCATCACTGTGTAATGAACGGTATCAAAACAGTACTGTGTAAGTAAACAGTTCCAATCGGTACTGTGTCAGTGGACAGTATCAAATGATAACTGTGTAATGGAACAGTGCCAAATCAGCACTGTGGAAGGGAACATGGTCAAATCAACACTGTGTAATGAACAGTATCAAATCATTACTGAGTAGCTGAACGATGTGAAATCATCACTGTGTAAGTGAACAGTGTCAAAACATCACTGTATAACTGAACAGTGTCAAATCAGCACCATGTAACTGAAAAGTGTCAAAACATCACTGTGTAACTGAACAGTGTCAAATCAGCACCATGTAACTGAAAAGTGTCAAAACATCACTGTGTAACCGACCAATACCAAATCATCACAGTGAAAGTGAACTGTGTCAAATCATCACTGTTTGAATGAACAGTTTCAAATCATCACGCTGTATGTGAACAGTGTCAAATCAGCACTGGGTAAGTGACCAATGTCCATTCATCACTGTGTAAGTGAATAGTGTCAAATCAGCACTGTGTAAGTGAACGGTATCAAATCAGGACTCTGTAAGTCAAGTGTGTCAAATCATCACTGTCCAGGTGAACAGTGTCAAATCGTCACCGTGTAACTGAACAGTTTCAAATCATCACATTGTCAGTGAACAGTGTCAAATTATCACTGTGTAAGTGAACAGTGTGAAATCATCACTGTGTAAGTGAACACGGTCAAATCATCACTGTGTAAGTGAACAGTGTGATATCATCAGTGTGTAACTGATTGGTACCAAATCAGCACTGTGTCCGTTAACAGTGTCAAATCATCACTGTGTAAGTGAACAGTGTCAAAACAGCACTGTGTCAGTGAATACAATCAAATCAGCACTGTTGAACTGAACAGTGTCATATCAGCACTATGCCAGTGAACAGTGTCAAATCAGCACTGCGGAACTGAATAGTGTCAGATCAGCACTGTGCAACTGAACAGTATCAAATCATCACTGTGTAACTGAATAGTGTCAAATCACCACTGTGTAAGTGAACAGTGTCAAATCAGGACTGTGTAAGTCAAGAGTGTCAAATCATCACTGTCTAGGTGAACAGTGTCAAATCATTATTCTGTACTGAACAGAGCCACTTCATCACTATGTAACTGAAAATGTCAATTCATCATTCTGTAAGTGAACAGTGTCAAATAAGCACCGTGTAACTGAACAGTTTCAAATCATCACAGTGTAAGTAAACCACATCAAATCATCACCATTGAAGTGAACTGTCCAAGAGGACAGTGTCAAATCATCACTGTTTCAATGAGCAGTTTCAAATCATCACTGTGGATGTGAACAATTTCAAATCAGCATGATGTAAGTGAAGTGTCAAATCATCGTAGTGTAAATGAACAGTGAAATTGCTGCACTCTGTAAATGAATAGTTCAAATCATCACTGTTTAACTCAACATTGTCCACTGTGTAACTGAACAGTGTCATATCAGCGCTATGTCAGTGAATACTGTCAAATCAGCAGTTTGTAAATGATCAGCGTCAAATCAGCACTGTGTAACTGAACAGTGTGAAATCATCACTGTGCAACTGAACGGTACCAAATCAGCGCTGTGTCCATGAACAGTGTCAATCATCACCGTGTAACTAAACACTGCCAAATCAGCAGTGTGTAAGTGAACAGTATAAAATCTGCACTGTGCAACTGAACAGTGTCCAATCATCACCGTGTAACTGAACAGTGTCCAATCATCACTGTGTAACTGAACATTGTCCAATCATCACCGTGTAACTGAACAGTGTCCAATCATCACCGTGTAACTGAACATTGTCCAATCATCACCATGTAACTGAACAGTGTCCAATCATCACCGTGTAAGTGAACAGTGTCCAATCATCACTGTGTAAGTGATCAGTGTCCAATCATCACTGCGTAACTGAACATTGTCCAATCATCACTGTATAACTGAACAGTGTCAAATCATCACTGTATAACTGAACATTGTCCAATCATCACCGTGTAACTGAACATTGTCCAATCATCACCGTGTAACTGAACATTGTCCAATCATCACTGTGTAACTGAACATTGTCAAATCATCACCGTGTAACTGAACATTGTCCAATCATCACCGTGTAACTGAACAGTGTCCAATCATCACTGTGTAAATGAACATTGTCCAATCATCACCGTGTAACTGAACATTGTCCAATCATCACCGTGTAACTGAACAGTGTCCAATCATCACTGTGTAACGGAACAGTGTCCAATCATCACCGTGTAAATGAACATTGTCCAATCATCACTGTGTAACTGAACAGTGTCCAATCATCACTGTGTAAATGAACATTGTCCAATCATCAGCGTGTAACTGAACATTGTCCAATCATCACCGTGTAACTGAAAAGTGTGAAATCATCACTGTGTAACTGAACAGTGTCCAATCATCACTGTGTAACTGAAAAGTGTCAAATCATCACTGTGCAAATGAACAGTGTCCAATCATCACTGTGTAACTGAACAGTGTCCAATCATCACTGTGCAAATGAACAGTGTCCAATCATCACTGTGTAACTGAACAGTGTCCAATCATCACTGTGCAAATGAACAGTGTCCAATCATCACTGTGTAAATGAACATTGTCCAATCATCACTGTGTAACTGAACATTGTCCAATCATCACCGTGTAACTGAACAGTGTCCAATCATCACTGTGCAAATGAACAGTGTCCAATCATCACTGTGTAACTGAACAGTGTCCAATCATCACTGTGCAAATGAACAGTGTCCAATCATCACTGTGCAAATGAACAGTGTCCAATCATCACTGTGTAACTGAACATTGTCCAATCATCACCGTGTAACTGAACATTGTCCAATCATCACTGTGTAAATGAACATTGTCCAATCATCACCGTGTAACTGAACATTGTCCAATCATCACCGTGTAACTGAACATTGTCCAATCATCACTGTGTAACTGAAAAGTGTCAAATCATCACTGTGCAAATGAACAGTGTCCAATCATCACTGTGTAACTGAACAGTGTCCAATCATCACTGTGTAAATGAACATTGTCCAATCATCACCGTGTAAATGAACATTGTCCAATCATCACCGTGTAACTGAACATTGTCCAATCATCACCGTGTAACTGAACATTGTCCAATCATCGCAGTGTAACTGAACATTGTCCAATCATCACCGTGTAAATGAACAGTGTCCAATCATCACCGTGTAACTGAACATTGTCCAATCATCACTGTGTAACTGAACAGTTTCCAATCATCACTGTGTAACTGAACAGTGTCCAATCATCACTGTGTAACTGAACAGTGTCCAATCATCACTGCGTAAATGAACATTGTCCAATCATCACTGTGTAACTGAACATTGTCCAATCATCACCGTGCAACTGAACATTGTCCAATCATCACTGTGTAACTGAACATTGTCCAATCATCACTGTGTAACTGAACATTGTCCAATCATCACTGTATAACTGAACAGTGTCCAATCATCACTGTGTAACTGAACAGTGTCCAATCATCACCGTGTAACTGAACATTGTCCAATCATCACCGTGTAACTGAACAGTGTCCAATCATCACTGTGTAAATGAACATTGTCCAATCATCACCGTGTAAATGAACATTGTCCAATCATCACCGTGTAACTGAACATTGTCCAATCATCACTGTGTAACTGAACAGTGTCCAATCATCACCGTGTAACTGAACATTGTCCAATCATCACCGTGTAACTGAACAGTGTCCAATCATCACTGTGTAAATGAACATTGTCCAATCATCACCGTGTAACTGAACAGTGTCCAATCATCACCGTGTAACTGAACATTGTCCAATCATCACCGTGTAACTGAACATTGTCCAATCATCACCGTGTAACTGAACAGTGTCCAATCATCACTGTGTAAATGAACATTGTCCAATCATCACCGTGTAACTGAACATTGTCCAATCATCACCGTGTAACTGAAAAGTGTGAAATCATCACTGTGTCACGGAACAGTGTCCAATCATCACCGTGTAACTGAACAGTGTCCAATCATCACTGTGTAAATGAACATTGTCCAATCATCACCGTGTAACTGAACATTGTCCAATCATCACCGTGTAACTGAAAAGTGTCAAATCATCACTGTGTAACTGAACAGTGTCCAATCATCACTGTGTAACTGAAAAGTGTCAAATCATCACTGTGCAAATGAACAGTGTCCAATCATCACTGTGTAAATGAACATTGTCCAATCATCACCGTGTAAATGAACATTGTCCAATCATCACCGTGTAACTGAACATTGTCCAATCATCACTGTGTAACTGAACATTGTCCAATCATCACTGTGTAAATGAACATTGTCCAATCATCACCGTGTAACTGAACATTGTCCAATCATCACTGTGTAACTGAACAGTGTCCAATCATCACTGTGCAAATGAACAGTGTCCAATCATCACTGTGTAACTGAACAGTGTCCAATCATCACTGTGCAAATGAACAGTGTCCAATCATCACTGTGCAAATGAACAGTGTCCAATCATCACTGTGTAACTGAACATTGTCCAATCATCACCGTGTAACTGAACATTGTCCAATCATCACTGTGTAAATGAACATTGTCCAATCATCACCGTGTAACTGAACATTGTCCAATCATCACCGTGTAACTGAAAAGTGTCAAATCATCACTGTGTAACTGAACAGTGTCCAATCATCACTGTGTAACTGAAAAGTGTCAAATCATCACTGTGCAAATGAACAGTGTCCAATCATCACTGTGTAACTGAACAGTGTCCAATCATCACTGTGTAAATGAACATTGTCCAATCATCGCAGTGTAACTGAACATTGTCCAATCATCACCGTGTAAATGAACAGTGTCCAATCATCACCGTGTAACTGAACATTGTCCAATCATCACTGTGTAACTGAACAGTTTCCAATCATCACTGTGTAACTGAACAGTGTCCAATCATCACTGTGTAACTGAACAGTGTCCAATCATCACTGCATAAATGAACATTGTCCAATCATCACTGTGTAACTGAACATTGTCCAATCATCACCGTGCAACTGAACATTGTCCAATCATCACTGTGTAACTGAACATTGTCCAATCATCACTGTGTAACTGAACATTGTCCAATCATCACTGTATAACTGAACAGTGTCCAATCATCACTGTGTAACTGAACAGTGTCCAATCATCACCGTGTAACTGAACATTGTCCAATCATCACCGTGTAACTGAACAGTGTCCAATCATCACTGTGTAAATGAACATTGTCCAATCATCACCGTGTAAATGAACATTGTCCAATCATCACCGTGGAACTGAACATTGTCCAATCATCACTGTGTAACTGAACAGTGTCCAATCATCACCGTGTAACTGAACATTGTCCAATCATCACCGTGTAACTGAACAGTGTCCAATCATCACTGTGTAAATGAACATTGTCCAATCATCACCGTGTAACTGAACAGTGTCCAATCATCACCGTGTAACTGAACATTGTCCAATCATCACCGTGTAACTGAACAGTGTCCAATCATCACCGTGGAACTGAACAGTGTCCAATCATCACTGTGTAAATGAACATTGTCCAATCATCACCGTGTAACTGAACATTGTCCAATCATCACCGTGTAACTGAAAAGTGTGAAATCATCACTGTGTCACGGAACAGTGTCCAATCATCACCGTGTAACTGAACAGTGTCCAATCATCACTGTGTAAATGAACATTGTCCAATCATCACCGTGTAACTGAACATTGTCCAATCATCACCGTGTAACTGAAAAGTGTCCAATCATCACTGTGTAACTGAAAAGTGTCAAATCATCACTGTGCAAATGAACAGTGTCCAATCATCACTGTGTAAATGAACATTGTCCAATCATCACCGTGTAAATGAACATTGTCCAATCATCACCGTTTAACTGAACATTGTCCAATCATCACTGTGTAACTGAACAGTGTCCAATCATCACAGTGTAACTGAACAGTGTCCAATCATCACTGTGTAACTGAACAGTGTCCAATCATCACTGTGTAACTGAACAGTGTCCAATCATCACTGTGTAACTGAACAGTGT
Source organism: Heptranchias perlo (assembly GCF_035084215.1). Lineage (NCBI taxonomy): Eukaryota > Metazoa > Chordata > Chondrichthyes > Hexanchiformes > Hexanchidae > Heptranchias > Heptranchias perlo. The sequence goes on from NC_090336.1 coordinate 17,493,401, forward strand.
CCAATCATCACTGTGTAACTGAACAGTGTCCAATCATCACTGTGCAACTGAACAGTGTCCAATCATCACCGTGTAACTGAACAGTGTCCAATCATCACTGTGTAACTGAACATTGTCCAATCATCACTGTGTAACTGAACAGTGTCCAATCATCACTGTGTAACTGAACATTGTCCAATCATCACTGTGTAACTGAACATTGTCCAATCATCACCGTGTAACTGAACATTGTCCAATCATCACTGTGTAAATGAACATTGTCCAATCATCACCGTGTAACTGAACATTGTCCAATCATCACCGTGTAACTGAACAGTGTCCAATCATCACTGTGTAACTGAACAGTGTCCAATCATCACCGTGTAACTGAACAGTGTCCAATCATCACTGTGGAAATGAACATTGTCCAATCATCACCGTGTAACTGAACATTGTCCAATCATCACCGTGTAACTGAAAAGTGTCAAATCATCACTGTGTAACGGAACAGTGTCCAATCATCACCGTGTAACTGAACAGTGTCCAATCATCAATGTGTAAATGAACATTGTCCAATCATCAACGTGTAACTGAAAAGTGTCAAATCATCACTGTGTAACTGAAAAGTGTCAAATCATCACTGTGCAAATGAACAGTGTCCAATCATCACTGTGTAACTGAACAGTGTCCAATCATCACTGTGTAAATGAACATTGTCCAATCATCACCGTGTAAATGAACATTGTCCAATCATCACCGTGTAACTGAACATTGTCCAATCATCACCGTCTAACTGAACATTGTCCAATCATCGCAGTGCAACTGAACATTGTCCAATCATCACCGTGTAAATGAACAGTGTCCAATCATCACCGTGTAACTGAACATTGTCCAATCATCACCGTGTAACTGAACATTGTCCAATCATCACAGTGTAACTGAACATTGTCCAATCATCACCGTGTAAATGAACAGTGTCCAATCATCACTGTGTAACTGAACAGTGTCCAATCATCACTGTGTAACTGAACATTGTCCAATCATCACCGTGTAACTTAAAAGTGTCAAATCATCACCGTGTAACTGAACAGTGTCCAATCATCACCGTGTAACTGAACAGTGTCCAATCATCACTGTGTAAATGAACATTGTCCAATCATCACCGTGTAACTGAACATTGTCCAATCATCACCGTGTAACTGAACAGTGTCCAATCATCACTGTGTAACTGAACATTGTCCAATCATCACCGTGTAACTGAACAGTGTCCAATCATCACTGTGTAACTGAACAGTGTCCAATCATCACCGTGTAACTGAACATTGTCCAATCATCACCGTGTAACTGAACAGTGTCCAATCATCACTGTGTAACTGAACAGTGTCCAATCATCACTGTGTAACTGAACAGTGTCCAATCATCACCGTTTAACTGAACAGTGTCCAATCATCACCGTGTAACTGAACAGTGTCCAATCATCACTGTGCAACTGAACAGTGTCCAATCATCACCGTTTAACTGAACAGTGTCCAATCATCACTGTGTAACTGAACAGTGTCCAATCATCACCGTTTAACTGAACAGTGTCCAATCATCACCGTGTAACTGAACATTGTCCAATCATCACCGTGTAACTGAACAGTGTCCAATCATCACCGTGTAACTGAACAGTGTCCAATCATCACTGTGTAACTGAACAGTGTCCAATCATCACCGTGTAACTGAACATTGTCCAATCATCACTGTGTAACTGAACAGTGTCCAATCATCACTGTGTAACTGAACATTGTCCAATCATCACTGTGTAACTGAACATTGTCCAATCATCACCGTGCAACTGAACATTGTCCAATCATCACTGTGTAACTGAACATTGTCCAATCATCACTGTATAACTGAACAGTGTCCAATCATCACCGTTTAACTGAACAGTGTCTAATCATCACTTTGTAAATGAACATTGTCCAATCATCACCGTGTAACTGAACAGTGTCCAATCATCACTGTGGAAATGAACATTGTCCAATCATCACCGTGTAACTGAACATTGTCCAATCATCACCGTGTAACTGAAAAGTGTCAAATCATCACTGTGCAACGGAACAGTGTCCAATCATCACCGTGTAACTGAACAGTGTCCAATCATCACTGTGTAAATGAACATTGTCCAATCATCAACGTGTAACTGAAAAGTGTCAAATCATCACTGTGTAACTGAAAAGTGTCAAATCATCACAGTGCAAATGAACAGTGTCCAATCATCACTGTGTAACTGAACAGTGTCCAATCATCACTGTGTAAATGAACATTGTCCAATCATCACTGTGTAAATGAACATTGTCCAATCATCACCGTGTAAATGAACAGTGTCCAATCATCACCGTGTAACTGAACATTGTCCAATCATCACCGTGTAAATGAACATTGTCCAATCATCACAGTGTAACTGAACATTGTCCAATCATCACCGTGTAAATGAACAGTGTCCAATCATCACTGTGTAACTGAACGTTGTCCAATCATCACCGTGTAACTTAAAAGTGTCAAATCATCACCGTGTAACTGAACAGTGTCCAATCATCACCGTGTAACTGAACAGTGTCCAATCATCACTGTGTAAATGAACATTGTCCAATCATCACCGTGTAACTGAACATTGTCCAATCATCACCGTGTAACTGAACAGTGTCCAATCATCACTGTGTAACTGAACATTGTCCAATCATCACCGTGTAACTGAACATTGTCCAATCATCACCGTGTAACTGAACATTGTCCAATCATCGCAGTGCAACTGAACATTGTCCAATCATCACCGTGTAAATGAACAGTGTCCAATCATCACCGTGTAACTGAACATTGTCCAATCATCACCGTGTAAATGAACATTGTCCAATCATCACAGTGTAACTGAACATTGTCCAATCATCACCGTGTAAATGAACAGTGTCCAATCATCACTGTGTAACTGAACATTGTCCAATCATCACCGTGTAACTTAAAAGTGTCAAATCATCACCGTGTAACTGAACAGTGTCCAATCATCACCGTGTAACTGAACAGTGTCCAATCATCACTGTGTAAATGAACATTGTCCAATCATCACCGTGTAACTGAACATTGTCCAATCATCACCGTGTAACTGAAAAGTGTCAAATCATCACTGTGTAACTGAAGAGTGTCCAATCATCACTGTGTAACTGAAAAGTGTCAAATCATCACTGTGTAAATGAAGTGTCCAATCATCACTGTGTCACTGAACAGTGTCCAATCATCACTGTGCAACTGAACATTGTCCAATCATCACCGTGTAACTGAACATTGTCCAATCATCACCGTGTAACTGAACATTGTCCAATCATCACTGTGTAACTGAACATTGTCCAATCATCACTGTGTAACTGAACATTGTCCAATCATCACTGTGTAACTGAACATTGTCCAATCATCACTGTGTAACTGAACATTGTCCAATCATCACCGTGTAACTGAACAGTGTCCAATCATCACTGTGTAACTGAACAGTGTCCAATCATCACCGTGTAACTGAACATTGTCCAATCATCACTGTGTAACTGAACAGTGTCCAATCATCACCGTGTAACTGAACATTGTCCAATCATCACTGTGTAACTGAACATTGTCCAATCATCACTGTGTAACTGAACATTGTCCAATCATCACTGTGTAACTGAACAGTGTCCAATCATCACCGTGTAACTGAACATTGTCCAATCATCACTGTGTAACTGAACAGTGTCCAATCATCACCGTGTAACTGAACAGTGTCCAATCATCACTGTGTAAATGAACATTGTCCAATCATCACTGTGCAACTGAACATTGTCCAATCATCACTGTGTAACTGAACATTGTCCAATCATCACTGTGTAACTGAACATTGTCCAATCATCACCGTGTAACTGAACATTGTCCAATCATCACCGTGTAACTGAACATTGTCCAATCATCACCGTGTAACTGAACAGTGTCCAATCATCACTGTGTAACTGAACAGTGTCCAATCATCACTGTGTCAGTGAACATTGTCCAATCATCACTGTGTAACTGAACAGTGTCCAATCATCACCGTGTAACTGAACAGTGTCCAATCATCACTGTGCAACTGAACAGTGTCCAATCATCACTGTGTAACTGAACAGTGTCCAATCATCACTGTGTAACTGAACATTGTCCAATCATCACTGTGTAACTGAACATTGTCCAATCATCACTGTGTAACTGAACATTGTCCAATCATCACTGTGTAAATGAACATTGTCCTATCATCACTGTGTAACTGAACAGTGTCCAATCATCACTGTGTAACTGAACAGTGTCCAATCATCACTGTGTAAATGAACAGTGTCCAATCATCACTGTGTAACTGAACAGTGTCCAATCATCACTGTGTAACTGAACAGTGTCCAATCATCACTGTGTAACTGAACAGTGTCCAATCATCACTGTGTAAATGAACAGTGTCCAATCATCACTGTGTAACTGAACAGTGTCCAATCATCACTGTGTAACTGAACAGTGTCCAATCATCACTGTGTAAGTGAACAGTGTCCAATCATCACTGTGTAACTGAGCAGTGTCCAATCATCACTGTGTAAGTGAACAGTGTCCAATCATCACCGTGTAACTGAACAGTCTCCTATCATCACTGTGTAACTGAACAGTGTCCAATCATCACCGTGTAACTGAACAGTGTCCAATCATCACTGTGTAAATGAACAGTGTCCAATCATCACTGTGTAACTGAACAGTGTCCAATCATCACTGTGTAACTGAACAGTGTCCAATCATCACTGTGTAAGTGAACAGTGTCCAATCATCACTGTGTAACTGAACAGTGTCCAATCATCACTGTGTAACTGAACAGTGTCCAATCATCACTGTGTAACTGAACAGTTTCCAATCATCACCGTGTAACTGAACAGTGTCCAATCATCACTGTGTAAGTGAACAGTGTCCAATCATCACTGTGTAACTGAGCAGTGTCCAATCATCACTGTGTAAGTGAACAGTGTCCATTCATCACTGTGTAACTGAACAGTGTCCAATCATCACCTTGTAACTGAACAGTGTCCAATCATCACTGTGTAACTGAACAGTGTCCAATCATCACTGTGTAACTGAACATTGTCCAATCATCACCGTGTAAATGAACATTGTCCAATCATCACTGTGTAACTGAACAGTGTCCAATCATCACTGTGTAACTGAACAGTGTCAAATCAGCACTGTGTGAGTGAACAGTGTCCAATCATCACCGTGTAAGTGAACAGTGTGCAATCATCACCGTGTAAGTGAACAGTATCAAATCAACTCTATGTAATTGAATGGTGACAAATCAGCACTTTTGTAAGTGAACTGTGTCAAATTAGCAATGTGTTAGAGAAGTGTCAAATCATCTCTGTGTAATTGAGCAGGGTCAAATCAGCATTGCATCACGAAGCGTCAGGTTGAAATCTGCCAGGGCTCAGCCTGTTAGTGAGGAATCAGGGTTTATCAGCACTTTGTGGTGACCAATGGATCAATGACTGGTGCCACAGTGAGTAGTTGGCGTTAGTGAGCAGCATGGAATGGCCAAATAGTATACCAATCATGAGTCAGGAGTTCAATATGAAGGGACAAGTGTGATCCCAATACAACACATCATGTGTAATAGTATGCCTACTGGCCCACATTGCCATTGCAGTTGAGTACTTTGTTTTGTTTTTGAAAAATCCGACAGTAAAATGAGCAGTGGACACCATATTGAGGGCCGTGTTCCATTTGAATGTACTTACCACATGGAGGATTCTGTGCCACGTGAAAAAGTATAATATGCATTAGAAATAACTCTCATTCAGACAAGTGTGCTGCATTCTAAATATGATGTGGAGATGCCGGTGATGGACTGGGGTTGACAATTGTAAACAATTTTACAACACCAAGTTATAGTCCAGCAATTTTATTTTAAATTCACAAGCTTTCGGAGATTTTCTCCTTCCTCAGGCAAATGTTTCTAAATAGACATGGCTTCAGAATTCTAAATAGACATGGCTTCAGAATTCTGTTTATATAAGCACAATGCAAAAATATCACTCGAATCACAGAACTGCCATTGTGATGATTACATCTGGCATAATCGTGACATTCAGTATTGAGTGATTCAGGCCGAGAAGTGTCTCAGTATAAAAGTGCATGGTTCATGTAGTTTGCTTATGTAATTTTTCTCAATTCACTCTTTGTAGCACTAGTGCGTCAGTAATGGACAATCCAACGGCCAATCGAATTGCAACTAAAAGAATACAGCACAACTGCTACTTAAATCAGCACATGATCAAGTTACCTGTTTTAAATAGGGAAATGGTGCCTGATGCAGACACTGTCCTTGAACAAGATGACTCCTCCCAAATTCACACCCATCTCTCCTGTGGATCCCTGTTTGCACCCCTTCAATGAGGTTTGTGTCCTGCCTCAGCGCCAAAACATTCCTAACTAAAGTCATGAATGACATTTTCTGTGACTGTAGTGCATTATGCTTCCTTGTCGTCCTTGAACTCTCTGCACCCTTTGACACTGACCACACTATCCTCCTCCATTGTCCATATCAGTTGGATTGCATTTGCTTGGTCCCACTCTTACTTATCCGATCATAGTGAGAGCATCTCCAGCGATGGCTTCTCTTCCCCCTACCCCCCACCCCCCAACCATTATCTCCAATGTTCCCCAAGGAATTATCCTTAACCATCTTCTCATCCTCATCTATATGTAGGCCCTTGGTGATATGATCCACATATATGAGGTCAGGTTCCACATGTACGCTGATCACACCCAGCTCGTTTAGCGAGTTGGTCACACCGCAGGTAAAGGGTATACAGGCAGGAAGTGAATGGGTGACCACCAGGAAGAGTAAGAGATGCAGGCAGGTAGTGCAGGGGTCCCCTGTGGCCATCCCCCTCTCAAACAGATATGCCACTTTGGATGCTGTTGGGGGGGATGACTTATCAGGGGAAGGCAGCAGCAGCCAACTTCCTGGCACCACGGGTAGCTCTGCTGCACAGGCTGGGAGGAAAAAGAGTGGCAGAGCTATAGTGATTGGGGACTCAATTGTAAGGGGAATAGACAGGCGTTTCTGCGGCCGCAACCGAGACTCCAGGATGGTGTGTTGCCTCCCTGGTGCAAGGATCAAGGATGTCTCGGAGCGGCTACAGAACATTTTGGAGGGGGAGGGCGAACAGCCAGCTGTCGTGGTGCACATAGGCACCAACGATATAGGTAAAAAAGGGGATGAGGTCCTAAAAGCAGAATATAGGGAGTTAGGAGGTAAATTAAAAAATAGGACCTCAAAGGTAGTAATCTCAGGATTGCTGCCAGTGCCACGTGCTAGTCAGAGTAGAAATAGGAGGATATTTCAAATGAATACGTGGCTAGAGGAATGGTGCAAGGGGGAGGGATTCAAATTCCTGGGACACTGGAAACGGTTCTGGGGGAGGTGGGACCAGTACAAACCGGATGGTCTGCACCTGGGCAGGGCCGGGACCGCTGTCCTAGGAGGAGTGTTTGCTAGTGCTGTTGGGGAGGGTTTAAACTAAAGTGGCAGGGGGTTGGGAACCTGAGCAGGGAGAGAGAGGAAAGCGTAACAGGAAGGGACAGAAGGTATGGAGTAATAGGTAAAGTGTTAAAAAAGGAAAAAGCAGGAACTAAGCATCACAAAACAGATTTGAAAGTTCTTTATCTGAATGCACGTAGCATTCGTAACAAAATGGACGAGTTAACGGCACAAATAACTACGTATGGGTATGATCTTGTGGCCATTACAGAAACATGGCTGCAGGGTGACAACGACTGGGAATTAAATATGCCAGGGTATTTAACAATCAGGAAGGACAGGCAGGAAGGAAGGGGAGGTGGGGTGGCTATGTTAATAAAGGAAGGAATCACTGTAATACAGAGAAATGATATTGGGACAAAGCATCAAGATAATGAAACAGTTTGGGTGGAGATAAGGAATAATAAGGGAAAAAAAACATTAGTGGGCGTAGTATATAGGCCTCCTAATAGTTGCAACTCTGCTGGAAGAAGTATTAATCAGGAAATAGTCGGGGCATGTAATAAGGGAACAGCCATAATTATGGGGGATTTTAATTATCATATTAACTGGACAAATCAAATTGGGCAGAGCAGCCTTGAGGACGAGTTCATTGAGTGCATCAGGGATGGATTTCTTGAGCAGTATGTAACTGATCCTACAAGGGGGCAGGCAACCTTGGACCTGGTCCTGTGTAATGAGTCAGGATTAATTAATAATGTCCTAGTTAAGGATCCCCTTGGAACGAGCGACCACAACATGGTTGAATTCCATATCCAATTAGAGGGTGAGAAGGTTGATTCTCAAACAAGCGTACTGAGCTTGAATAAAGGAGACTATGATGGTATGAGAGCGGAATTGATTAAAGTGGACTGGGAAAATAGATTAAAGGGTAAGACGGTACATGAGCAGTGGTGCTCATTTAGGGAGTTATTTTACAACTTTCAAAATAAATATATTCCACTGAGGAAAAAAGGGTGTAAAAGAAATGACAGCCATCCGTGACTAAGTAAAGAAATCAAGGATAGTATCCGACTAAAAACAAGGACATATAAGGTAGCCAAACTTAGTGGGAGGATAGAAGATTGGGAATTCTTCAAAAGACAGCAAAAAGTAACTAAAGGATTGATTAAGAAAGGGAAGTTAGATTATGAAAAGAAATTAGCAAAAAATATAAAAACAGATAGCAAAAGTTTCTATAGTTATATAAAAAGAAAAAGGGTGGCTAAGGCAAACATAGGTCCCTTAGAGGATGAGACCGGGAAATTAATGGTGGGAAACATGGAGATGGCAAAAATGCTGAACAAATATTTTGTTTCAGTCTTTACAGTAGAGGACACTAAGAATATCCCAACACTGGACAAACAGGGGACTCTCGGGGGGGAGGAGCTAAATACGATTAAAATCACTCAGGAGATGGTACTCAGTAAAATAATGGGACTCAAGGCGGATAAATCCCCTGGACCTGATGGCTTCCATCCTAGGGTCTTGAGGGAAGTGGCAGTAGGGATTGTGGATGCTTTGGTGATAGTTTTCCAAAATTCCCTGGACTCAGGAGAGGTCCCGGCAGATTGGAAAACTGCTAATGTAACACCGTTATTTAAAAAGGGTAGTAGGCAGAAGACTGGAAATTATAGGCCAGTTAGCTTAACATCTGTGGTGGGTAAAATTTTGGAGTCTATTATTAAGGAGACAGTAACGGAACATTTAGATAAGCATAATTTAATAGGACAAAGTCAGCATGGCTTTATGAAGGGGAAGTCATGTCTGACAAATTTGCTTGAGTTCTTCGAGGATATAACGTATAGGGTGGATAAAGGGGAACCAGTGGACATAGTGTATTTAGACTTCCAGAAGGCATTCGACAAGGTGCCACATAAAAGATTATTACTTAAGATAAAAAATCACGGGATTGGGGGTAATATTCTGGCATGGGTGGAGGATTGGTTATCGAACAGGAAGCAGAGAGTTGGGATAAATGGTTCATTTTCGGACTGGCAACCAGTAACCAGTGGTGTTCCACAGGGGTCGGTGCTGGGTCCCCAACTCTTTACAATCTATATTAACGATTTGGAGGAGGGGACCGAGTGCAACATATCAAAATTTGCAGATGATACAAAGATGGGAGGGAAAGTAGAGAGTGAGGAGGACATAAAAAACCTGCAAGGGGATATAGACAGGCTGGGTGAGTGGGCGGAGATTTGGCAGATGCAATATAATATTGGAAAATGTGAGGTTATGCACTTTGGCAGGAAAAATCAGAGAGCAAGTTATTTTCTTAATGGCGAGAGACTGGAAAGTACTGCAGTACAAAGGGATCTGGGGGTCCTAGTGCAAGAAAATCAAAAAGTTGGTATGCAGGTGCAGCAGGTGATCAAGAAAGCCAACAGAATGTTGGCTTTTATTGCTAGGGGGATAGAATATAAAAACAAGGAGGTATTGCTGCAGTTATATAAGGTATTGGTGAGACCGCACCTGGAATACTGCATACAGTTTTGGTCTCCATACTTAAGAAAAGACATACTTGCTCTCGAGGCAGTACAAAGAAGGTTCACTCGGTTAATCCCGGGGATGAGGGGGCGGACATATGAGGAGAGGTTGAGTAGATTGGGACTATACTCATTGGAGTTCAGAAGAATGAGAGGCGATCTTATTGAAACATATAAGATTGTGAAGGGTCTTGATCGGGTGGATGCAGTAAGGATGTTCCCAAAGATGGGTGAAACTAGAACTAGGGGGCATAATCTTAGAATAAGGGGCTGCTCTTTCAAAACTGAGATGAGGAGAAACTTCTTCACTCAGAGGGTGGTAGGTCTGTGGAATTTGCTGCCCCAGGAAGCTGTGGAAGCTACATCATTAGATAAATTTAAAACAGAAATAGACAGTTTCCTAGAAGTAATGGGAATTAGGGGTTATGGGGAGCGGGCAGGAAATTGGACATGAAGCTGAGTTCGGATCGGTCAATGCCCTGTGGGTGGCGGAGAGGGCCCAGGGGCTGTGTGGCCGGGTCCTGCTCCGACTTCTTGTGTTCTTTAGATTTGTGGTTGGGATCAGATCAGCCATGATCTTATTGAATGGCGGAGCAGGCTCGAGGGGCCGATTGGCCTACTCCTGCTCCAATTTCTTATGTTCTTATGTTCTCTATCACTCCACCACCTCTCTCGACCCCTCCATTGCCTCTGTGCTGTCAGACTGCTTCAGCCAACATTCAGTCTTGGATGAGCTGCAATTTTCTCCAGCTAAACACTGGGGAGACCAAACCCATCATCTTCAGCCCTTCCATGAACTCCGTACCCTTGCCACAGATTCCATCCCTCTCCCCAGCCGCTGCCTCAGCTTGAATCAGACAGTTGTCAGTCTCTGTGTCCGACTCGACCTTGAGCTGAGCTTCCAACTACATATCCTCTCCATCACAAAGAGCACCTACTTCAACCTCCATATAATTTCTTACCTCTGCCCCTGCCTCAACCATGCCTTTGTCACCTCCAGACTTGACAATTCCAATGCTCTCCTATACCATTTGTAAACTTCAGTTCACCCAAAACTCTTCTGCCTGTATCTTATGCCGCACCAAGTCCCGCTGGCCTATCACCCCATCTTTGCTGACTTATATTAGCTAGAATGAAATGGTCTGTTAAAAGCCACACAATGTCCAGAAATCAAGGGAGAGGAAAGAAGGCAAGAAGGTCTGGACTCTAGACATCTCCACGATAAGGCCAGTGTTGCTCTGAGATTGGAAGGCTACGCAATGACTCTCTTTTGCATGTTACTGTATCAGCCCAACTAAGAATTGATGAAGTTCATCCAGTCATGGCTAATGACCAACAGTACTTGGACTGTAGCTCATGGCTTTCTGACAGAGGTTAGTTAATTACTTCAGGTCACCAATGTTCCACTTTGCATTCTTGGTGTTGAACTGAGTAACTTACACTGGAGATACAGGAGTCATATTCACGTTCCTACAGATCCAGGAACCATGTTCCAGAAATTCCTGGGGCATGGAGGTAGTTTTGTGGGAGACTGGCAGTAGGAGTGAGGCGGACCTTGGATACACCATGGGAAATCCTGGCACATTCGGGGGCGGGTCCACAATACAGCGGCCCACAAATGGGCAGGTATATTATAATAAGATGCAAATGAGGGAAATACATCATGGCAGGGGGTGGGTGGTTTCCTCATTTACGCCCGTAGCAATATGGGGTGCCAGGGAGACCTGTGAGTCCCTGCCAATGGCATTGCTAGGGATGTGGAAGGGGAGGGCCAGGCCAATCGATTGCATTGCTGAAACTGCCAGAATAAAGACACCAGCCATGTCGAACATGTTTCCCCTCCTTCCCAGAGCCCCACATGCATGCACACACTGCAACAAGGTGCTGCAGCAAAATTCCTCCTCTCGCCAGTCAGCTGGACACTCCAGTTGGCATCAGCCCATAAAAATTAAATTTCGGGCAGGGTCAGTAACACCACCAGTTGGTGGGCAGAAGTTCTGCCTCTCCCCAGAGCTGTGCTCGTCCACCCCCACCCCTCCCAAGGCTTCCGAGGAATTTTAAGGCCCATATATATCTTTTTCCCCTGTAGAACCTGGCACCTGTTGTATTTCAAAATGGCAGTATCTGCTGTGTGTTGCCACATACAATTTTCTGTGTGAAAAACAACCGCATGCTATTATAATAATGGTGACATCTTCTCTACAGCAGATATGCCCGCCTACGATTGTCCTGAGATTGCTGCCTGACATCTGAACCAAGAAGCAGGGTTTTATGTCTCCAGAAACACTGGGACGACAATTGGATCAGCAGGGCATTTTAAGGTAGGTAGAACATTATTGAGTTGCCACAACCAAGTCTCCGGAGTCTTCAGTTCTTGAAGAAAACACAAGCATGGGCAAAGCCAACAAACACCTTTTCCAAAGTCTAGAAAGGAGCGAGGCCTATGAGGCCTTGCCCTACTCTACAGAATCCCCTTCCCATCACCAACACAAATTTACACAGCACAACATGTCCGTGTATTCTGAGGCTGAGTTGGAGGTCCGCTGAAAGGCCGGGCAGGCCGGATATTCGGGCACTGATGCCAACATGCCCAATTCGCGCCCTTGCATTAGCTTTAATTAATTTTTGTTCTCCCGTTGAGTGAGGCTCTGTGCTGGGAGTGCTAACTCATAAAACGCATTAACTCTCCACAGCCCTGGCGGCACATTTTCAAGAGTGAACAGCTATTCACCCACACATTCCTTCCAGGATATCCGTGTATATCCTTTCCACATCACACACTCACGCACATCCTCCGAAGCACACAGAGCATTTAGCATGCAAGTAAATATATTTTTGTGGTAAAATGTAAATAACTGATAATGATTCCTAAAATGAAGCCAGTCTGCTTGTCTCATGCTGTAGATTTGAGTAGGAGACCTGTATAAGCTCTGGGGTGTGGTAACTTGGGAAGTGGAATCAGCATTTTTTACACACAGAGAAAGTAACTTGGAGATGGCTAATTTCAGGCGGTAACATTTTTTTTTTTTTATTCGTTCACGGGATGTGGGCGTCGCTGGCGAGGCCAGCATTTGTTGCCCATCCCTAATTGCCCTCGAGAAGGTGGTGGTGAGCCGCCTTCTTGAACCGCTGCAGTCCGTGTGGTGACGGTTCTCCCACAGTGCTGTTAGGAAGGGAGTTCCAGGATTTTGACCCAGCGACGATGAAGGAACGGCAATATATTTCCAAGTCGGGATGGTGTGTGACTTGGAGGGGAACGTGCAGGTGGTGTTGTTCCCATGTGCCTGCTGCTCTTGTCCTTCTAGGTGGTAGAGGTCGCGGGTTTGGGAGGTGCTGTCGAAGAAGCCTTGGCGAGTTGCTGCAGTGCATCCTGTGGATGGTACACACTGCAGCCACAGTGCGCCGGTGGTGAAGGGAGTGAATGTTTAGGGTGATGGATGGGGTGCCAATCAAGCAGGCTGCTTTATCTTGGATGGTGTCGAGCTTCTTGAGTGTTGTTGGAGCTGCACTCATCCAGGCAAGTGGAGAGTATTCCATCACACTCCTGACTTGTGCCTTGTAGATGGTGGAAAGGCTTTGGGGAGTCAGGAGGTGAGTCACTCGCCGCAGAACACCCAGCCTCTGACCTGCTCTTGTAGCCACAGTATCTATATGGCTGGTCCAGTTCAGTTTCTGGTCAATGGTGACCCCCAGGATGTTGATGGTGGGGGATTCGGCGATGGTAATGCCGTTGAATGTCAAGGGGAGGTGGTTAGACTTTCTCTTGTTGGAGATGGTCATTGCCTGGCACTTATCTGGCGCGAATGTTACTTGCCACTTATGAGCCCAAGCCTGGATGTTGTCCAGGTCTTGCTGCATGCGGGCTCGGACTGCTTCATTATCTGAGGGGTTGCGAATGGAACTGAACACTGTGCAGTCATCAGCGAACATCCCCATTTCTGACCTTATGATGGAGGGAAGGTCATTGATGAAGCAGCTGAAGATGGTTGGGCCTAGGACACTGCCCTGAGGAACTCCTGCAGCAATGCCCTGGGGCTGAGATGATTGGCCTCCAACAACCACTACCATCTTCCTTTGTGCTAGGTATGACTCCAGCCACTGGAGAGTTTTCCCCCTGATTCCCATTGACTTCAATTTTACTAGGGCTCCTTGGTGCCACACTCAGTCAAATGCTGCCTTGATGTCAAGGGCAGTCACTCTCACCTCACCTCTGGAATTCAGCTCTTTTGTCCATGTTTGGACCAAGGCTGTAATGAGGTCTGGAGCCTAGTGGTCCTGGCGGAACCCAAACTGAGCATCGGTGAGCAGGTTATTGGTGAGTAAGTGCCGCTTGATAGCACTGTCGACGACACCTTCCATCACTTTGCTGATGATTGAGAGTAGACTGATGGGGCGGTAATTGGCCGGATTGGATTTGTCCTGCTTTTTGTGGACAGGACATACCTGGGCAATTTTCCACATTGTCGGGTAGATGCCAGTGTTGTAGCTGTACTGGAGCAGCTTGGCTAGAGGCGCAGCTAGTTCTGGAGCACAAGTCTTCAGCACTACAGCTGGGATGTTGTCGGGGCCCATAGCCTTTGCTGTATCCAGTGCACTCAGCCGTTTCTTGACATCACGTGGAGTGAATCGAATTGGCCGAAGACTGGCTTCCGTGATGGTGGGGATATCGGGAGGAGGCTGAGATGGATCATCCACTCGGCACTTCTGGCTGAAGATGGTTGCAAACGCTTCAGCCTTGTCTTTTGCACTCACGTGCTGGACTCCGCCATCATTGAGAATGGGGATGTTTGCAGAGCCTCCTCCTCCCGTTAGTTGTTTAATTGTCCACCACCATTCACGACTGGATGTGGCAGGACTGCAGAGCTTTGATCTGCCCGTTGGTTGTGGAATCGCTTAGCTCTGTCTATAGCATGTTGCTTCCGCTGTTTAGCATGCATGTAGTCCTGAGTTGTAGCTTCACCAGGTTGGCCATCGTCATTTTTTCAACAGCAATATTTTTCAATAGTTTCAAAGGTCTGTTTGAAGATGTGGTGGGCTTGCTTTTCCTCCGCTATCCTGCACCACATTGAGTGGGATAACGGTGGAAATGGTGGGAAAATAGGGAGAGGAGGCCTACCCGCCACCTCCGTGCCCCAGTCTAGATTTGCCTCCCCCGGCCCACACCGGAACCACCACTAGCGGCCCCTTCCCTCCCATCGAATGTAGATGCCCATGGGAAGCCCCAGCCCATTTGCCTACCACCCACCCCTCTCACTGCTACTCCTGGGACTGCCTGGTGGGTAGGTGATGGTAGGCCCAGGGTAGCAATGGTAAAGACCTATTCTCCCTCTAATTGAGCCCCAGGGCTTGCTGTTGTAGGCTTTGGGCTGTGCCAAGGCCTACAAAAACAATGGGGCTCTTCTGCACATTTTTCTAGCGCTATAGCAGCATCTCTGCTGCAGTACCACATCATTTCCCTTCCTTGCAGCAACAGACTCCCTTTCGGTGGTGGGAATCCTGCCGGGATGCCGCCCTGCATTTTTAAGTAACCCTGACCGAGGAAAATGGGTCGGGATTATGGGGGAGTTGGCACTGCTACTCTGCACCAAAGAGAGAAGTGACTGTAATATGTGGAAGTAATGTCTATGTTTAAACACTGATAGTCCAATGAAGGGGAAAAATGTGATCTATTATTGATGTGTTTATCTGACCTGAAAAACCCTAGTGAAGGTGAAACTATGCTGTAATCTCATTTTACCACTGCCACGGAACATGAATAAGAAGTACCTCCATTTGCAAACCCTCTCTCCAAAGCCAAACGTGAAGTTTAGATTTATTCATTCAGCTCACGCTTGTAGTGCTTGAACTTCAACTTGTCGATTCCTCTGTTTCATAAAATATTCATGAAAAAATTGGCTGTTTTTCCCAGGAGAGTGACGGGTTGTCATGGTAACATGACTTCAATATAAAAGGATCTCATGAACGCAGTCTTCAACCAATTGTGATCTGTGGGCTGGGGAAGGGAAAGTGGCAAATCCAACTTTTTTATCTTGGCTTATTTTCACCAGCAAAGGCGGCCATTCCTTCATCGTCCTGCACAGCATGCTGGGAAGGATGGCTTCACAGGGACAGCTGTGTTATATAACTTAACTTCATTATAAACTTAACAAGCAATTCGATTTATGCTTCAACTTTATCGAAGGGTTTTAGACTTCTGTCCGTTTGACTCCTGTGGAAATGAATGAATTCTGCACTCGCCCTGTTTCTCATTTGCAGGCAAGTCCAAAAGCCACATGTCCACCATGGAAGGAAACCCAGCAGAATATCACACAAGTGGTGAGTAATGCAAGCAACCATTAACACCAACGAGCACCACTGCTCTTTCAGTACTTGAACCGAATGATTCATTTGGATCATAAAGAGACATGAATACAATCTGACATCCTCAAAGACATCTGTTTGGAAAGTGAAATTCGACTTTGGCAACAGCGCAAAACGGGCAATAGCGAATTGGCACCCCGTTTTACACTCCGCCCGATTTACACTCCGCCCGATTTACACCCCGCCCGTTTTATACTCCGTCCGATTTACACCCCGCCCGTTTTACACCCGCCTGATTTACACCCCGCCCACTTTATACTCCGTCCGATTTACACCCGCCCGTTTTACACTCCGCCCGATTTACACTCCGCCCGATTTACACCCCGCCCGTTTTACACCCGCCCGATTTACACTCCGCCCGATTTACACCCCGCCCGTTTTACACTCCGCCCGTTTTACACCCGCCCGATTTACACTCCGCCCGATTTACACCCCGCCCGTTTTACACTCCGCCCGATTTACACTCCGCCCGATTTACACCCCGCCCGTTTTACACCCGCCCGATTTACACCCCGCCCGTTTTATACTCCGTCCGATTTACACCCGCCCGATTTACACTCGCCCGATTTACACTCCGCCCGATTTACACCCCGCCCGTTTTATACTCCGTCCGATTTACACCCGCCCGATTTACACCTGCCCGATTTACACTCGCCCGTTTTATACTCCGTCCGATTTACACTCCGCCCGATTTACACCCCACCCGATTCACACCCCGCCCGATTTACACTCCACCCAATTTACACCCTCCCGATTTACACCCTCCCGTTTTATACTCTGTCCAATTTACACCCAGCCCGATTTACACCCGCCCAATTTACACCCGTCCGATTTACACCCTGCCTGATTTACACACCGCCCGATTTACACCCATCCAATTTACACCTGTCCGATTTACACCCTGCCTGATTTACACCCCGCCCAATTTACACCCTGCCTGATTTACACCCGAATGTTTTACACCCTGCCCGATTTATACCCTGCCCAATTTACACCCGCCCAATTTACACCCGCCCGATTTACACCCCTCCCGATTTACACTCCTCCCGATATACACTCCGCCCGATATACACCCTGCCGGATTTACACCCCCGCCTGATTTACACCGGCCCGATTTACACCCCGCCCGATTTACACCCGCCCGATTTACACCCCCCGATTTACACCCCGCCCGATTTACACCCGCCCGATTTACACCCCCCGATTTACACCCTGCTCGATTTACACCCGCCCGATTTACACCCCCCCGATTTACACCCCACCCGATTTACACCCGCCCGATTTACACCCGCCGGATTTACACCCCCGCCCGATTTACACCCGCCCGATTTACACCCCGCCCGATTTACACTCGCCCGTTTTATACTCTGTCCGATTTACACCCCGCCCGATTTACACTCGCCCGTTTTATACTCTGTCCGATTTACACCCCGCCCGATTTTCTTTTCCAGGGAAGTCGGAGAGAAGAAGCAAATGAGATGGGAAATGAGAAAAAAGAGACAAATAAAAGCAAATAACTCACAAATTGCGTAAAACGGGTGATAGCGAATCGGCAGCCCGTTTTACATTTCTCAATGGACTTCAAGGGAAACAAAAATTGGAAGAGATTTAAAACAGGCTGCCAACTCACTATAGTCCATTTTACACTGTCGCAAAAAGTCAAGATCTACCTTACAGAGTGACAAACAAGAGGGAATCAGCATAAATAGAGAAGAAATGAAATTGTGCAGGTTTCATTGATTAAATGCTGACTCAGGCAGCTTCCAATGGGGTAGGAGTAAACTAAATTCCGAAAGGGACGAGTTATAATGTGGCTCTCTGGAGGGGACCAGGAGTACACCATATTCTGACTGTAACAAGGTGGTTCTGACTGGGATTAGAGGGTGTTTTCACACTCCACTAGTTCAGCGTCGGAGCAGAAGTGAAACCCGCTTTGCTCTCACGCTAGACTTGAAGTGTAAATCAGGCACCCGGACCCTAGCTGATTCCCAAGTGAAAAGCAGAATGAGACTGCCTCAGCTGGTGGTCTCCCCTGTCTTCAGTCTGGTGTCTGGTTGGGCACTGATGCTGGATTCAGGCTGCACTTACACTATAACTTGCGAATTGGTGTAAAACTTCACATTGGTGCTACAGTTGGAATGTGACCACACCAGTACAATACAGTAGGTACTAGTAAGGATCAGGAATAAAATTCTGATTATTGTCTTAAATGTAAATTTGACTAAGTTGGTTAAAAGTTCTCCAGGAAAGTTTTTTTTTAATGTGTTTTTGCTCATTTGCAATGATAACGATGCCTCTAGGGATAGAAATTCCGTGCATTTTAAATTGATGAAATGTTTTATAGTGATTTAAAATGTACCATTATGTCAAGGAGGTCCTCAGACAGCCCTTTAATGAATGTCCTACATTTTAGATGGTCTAGCAGCAGCTTTCAGATTCTGCTTTAATAACTTCTATTAATAATGTCGCTGCTTCCACTGCTGGCTCCTAGTTTCCCAGATTAGATTTGTCACCCTCTTGGATATCAGGGGTGAATTTGGTCTTTGGTAGCGCATAACAAAGTCAATTGCAAAGGAAGTCGGGTGGGGGTGTAAAACGGGCTGCTGCTTTGGTATCGCCCGTTTTGCACGACCCACGAAGGCCCATTTCGCTCCCACTGTGACTGGTTTTGTTCGACAAAACACAGGAGAAACGTTCTCAAGCCCTGGAGGCAGTGCAGAGATGAGCTATGACTGCCAGACGACTGAACTGTGAGGTAAGACTAGACTAGATTGGGATTTTTAGCTTCGATTGAAAGTAACTAAGAGGTGACCTGATAAAAGTATGTGAAATCACAAATGGTATAGAAAACAGCATTACTTTAAGGTGAGCCGTGACGGTAGAACAAGGAGATTGGTTCAAACTGGTGAAAAGCGAATTTGCATAGAATTTCACAGCACAGAAACAGGCCATTCGGCCCAAAAGGTCTATGCTAGTGTTTATGCTCCCCGCAAGACTCCTTCCTCCTTATTTCATTTCACGCTATGAACATATCCTTCTATTCCTTTCTTCCGCATGTACTATCCAGCTTCCCCTTAAATGCTTCTATGCTATTCGCCTCAACCATTCCATGTTGTAGAGAATTCCATGTACTCACTGCTCTCTGAGTAAAGAATTTTCTTCTGAATTCCTTATTGGATTTATTAGTGACTATCTTATATTTATAGCCGCTAGCTTTCTATCCCCCAGTAGAAACATCTTCTCTATGTCTACGCTATCGAATCCCTTTATAATTTTATAGAACCTCTATCGGGTCACTTCTCAGTCTTTTCCAGAGAAAACAGCCCCACCCTGTTCAGTCTTTCCTGTATCCTCTCAGTTCTGATATCATCCTCGTAAATCTTTTATGCACTTTCTACAATGCTTCTATATCTTTTTTGTAATATGGAAACCTGAATTGTGCACAGTACTCTAAGTGTGGTCTAACCAAGGTTCTATATAAGTTTAACATTATGTCTGTGTTTTTGAATTCTATTCCTCTAGAAATGCACTTTTTATGGCTTTGTTAACCAGCATTGCTACTTTTTATAATTTAGGAATCTGTACCCCTAGATCCCTTTGCACCTCTACCCCATTTAGACTCTTATTTTCCAAGCAGTATGTGGCCTCCTTATTCCTCCTACCAAAATGCACCATCTCACACTTCTCTATATTGAAATTAATTTGCCAATTACACGCCCATTCTGCAAGTTTGTTAATGTCATCTTGTATTTACATTTCTTCACATAATCAGTACTTGGAATAAGAACTCCAAGAGGCAAAATCCTTTAGTGTCTTTCAAGGGGACTAAAGGTTTATCGACTGGATGGATGAGTAAAGATGGGTCTGCATTTATCGTGTGATCTTGTGAAGTCTAATATTTTAAAAAAAGCAAAAACATCATAGCAAATGATGTGTTTACAGAGTCCTATTTACTGCACTGGGGAAATGATTATAACTGTTCTTCCAAAAGCCAATTAATTATTTACTTCAATTAAAGGATTTTCTATTTAATTATAACCCAGAGATCTGCTTTTCCTGGTTAGCTATCAATAAAGAAGAAAACTACAGGGGAGAGCACTATAGATCATAGAATCATATAATAATTACAGCACAGAAGGAGGCCATTCGGCCCATCGAACCCATGCCGGATCTTTGTAAGAGCAATCCAGTTAGTCCCATTCTCCCGCTCTTTCCTCGTAGCCTTGCAAATTTTTTCCCTTCAAGTACTTATCCAATTCCTTTTTGAAAGCCACGATTGAAACTGCCTCCACCACCCTTTATTTACTTTATCTAAACCCTTCATGATTTTGAACATTTCTACCAAATCTCCTCTCAACCTTCTCTATTCTAAGGAGAACAACTCCAGCTTCTTCAGTCTATCCACGTAACTGAAATTCCTCATCCCTGGAACCATTCTAGTAAATCTTTTCTGCACCCTCTCTAAGGCCTCCACATCCTTCCTAAAGTGCGGTGCACAGATCTTTTTTGTTCCTGATCGGCCCCACCCTTCCTCTTACAACCCGCTTACTATTTAAATACCTATAGAAGACTTTTGCATTCCCTTTTATGTTAGCCACCAGTCTATTCTCATACTGTCTCTTTTCCCCTCTTATTTCCTTTTTCACTTCTCCACTGTACTTTCTATATTCAGCCTGGTTCTCACTTGTATTATCAACCTGACATCTGTCATACTTTTCCTCTATCTCTTTCGTCATCCAAGGGGCTCTGACTTTGGTTGCCCTACCTTTCCCCCACATGGGAATGTACCTAGACTGTATCTGAACCATCTCCTCTTTAAAGGCCACCTATTGTTCGATTACAGTTTTGCCTGCCAGTCTTTGATTCCAATTTACCCGGGCCAGGACCGTTCTCAACCCACTGAAATTGGCCCTCCTCCAAATAAGTATTTTTACTCTACATTGCTCCTTGTCCTATTCCATAACTAATCTAAACCTTATGATATTATGATCACTGTTCCCTAAATGTTCCCCCACTGATACTTGCTCCACTTGACCCACCTCATTCCCCAGAACCAGATCCAGCAATGCCTCCTTCCTCGCTGGGCCGGACACGTACTGATCAAGAAAGTTCTCCTGAAAAAGGGTACGAGGGAAAGGCCGAACAATTATAGGCCGGTCAGTCTTACTTCGGTGGTGGGCAAACTATTAGAATCAATACTGAGAGATAGGATAAATTGTCACTTGGAAAGGCATGGTTTAATCAGGGATAGTCAGCATGGATTTGTTCAGGGAAGGTCATGCCTTACAAATCTGATTGAATTCTTTGTGGAAGTGACAAGGAAGATTGATGAGGGTAGTGCAGTGGATGTTGTCTCCATGGATTTTAGTAAGGCATTTGACAAGGTCCCACATGGCAGACAGGTCAGAAAGGTAAAAGCCCATGAGATACAGGGAAATGTGGCGAATTGGATCCAAAATTGGCTCAGTGACAGGAAACAAATGGTAAAAGTCGATGGATGTCTTTGCGAATGGAAATCCGTTTCCAGTGATGTGCCACAGGGCCCAGTGTTGGGTCCCTTGCTGTTTGTGGTATATATTAATGATTTGGACTTGAATGTTGGGGGCATGATTGGCAAATTTGCAGATGACACAAAAATTGGCCGTGTAGTTGATAGTGAAGAGGATAGATGTAGACTCCAAAAAGATATCAATGGGTTGGTGGAGTGGGCGGAAAAGTGGCAAATGGAGTTCAACCCGGAGAAGTGTGAGGTAATGCACTTAGGGAGGGCAAACAATAAAAGGGAATATGCAGTAAACGGGAATATATTGAGGGGGGTAGAGGAAGTGAGAGACCTTGGTGCGCATGTGCAAAGGTCCCTGAAGGTGGCAGTACAGGTAGATAAGGTTGTGAAGAAGGCATATGGAATGCTCTCCGTTATTAGCTGAGGTATAGAATACAAAAGCAGGGATGTAATGGTGGAACTCTATAAAACGCTGGTAAGGCCACAGCTGGAGTATTGTGCACAGTTCTGGTCACCGCATTACAGGAAGGACGTAATTGCTCTGGAGAGATTGCAGAGAAGATTTACAAGAATGTTGCCAGGGCTTGAAAATTGCAGCTACGAGGAGAGATTGGATAGGCTGGGGTTGTTTTCCTTGGAGCAGAGGAGGCTGAGGAGAGACTTGATTGAGGTGTACAAAATTATGAGGGGCCCAGATAGAGTAGACAGGAAGTACCTGTTTCCCCTAGTGGAGAGTTCAAGAACTAGAGGACATAGATTTAAGCTGATTGGCGGAAGGATTAGAGGGGACATGAGGAAAAACTTTTTTACCCAGAGGGTGGTGGGTGTATGGAATTTGCTGCCCGAATTGGTGGTAGAGGCAGGGACCCTCAACTCTTTTAAAAAGTACCTGGACCTGCACCTAAAGTGCTGTAAGCTGCAGGGCTATGGACCGGGTGCTGGAAAGTGGGATTAGTTCTTCAAGCCGGCGCGGACACGATGGGCCGAATGGCCCCCTTCTGTGCTGTATCTTTTCTATGGATCTATAGTAACACACTTCAGGAAACCCTCCCCCTCTTTGCCCTTTACACTATTACTATCCCAGTCTATATTAGGATAGTTGAAGTTCTTCCATTATCACTACTCTATAGTCCTTGCACCTCTCTGTAATTTCCCTGCAAATTTGCTCCTCTATATCCTTCCCACTAATTGGTGGCCTATAGAATACACCCAGTAGTATTGTTTCTTAATTCTAACCAAATAGATTCTGACCTCGACCCCTCAAGGACATCCTCTCTCTCCAACACTGCAATATTCTCCTTAATCAATACTGCCATCCCCCTCCTTTTTCTCCTTCCCTATGTTAACAGCTTGTCCGATGTGTTTGATAGAATTTGTTCTTGGTGGAAAAATCTCACAATTTAAGGCCTATTCTCCGTGGCCCTACTAGTTCCCCATTTTCTCAGTTGATTAGGGCAGTTGATCTATGCTGGTGACACTAACCAAGGAAGTCTACTTGGAACAGGTTCACGTAACACAGGTATGTGTGATGTGTGCCGTGTGCACGAGGGGCTTATGGCCATCTGAGAGCAAAGGACTGTGCCAAATGCTGAAGACAGCCTATTCATTTGATGGAGTGATGAGACAACCGTGAATGCTGAAATCTGAAGTGAGAACAGAAAATGCTGGATAAGCACAGAAGATCCATCAATACCTGAAAGGAATGATAATGAGAACATAACAATAAGTTAACATTTCAAGTATAACCCATCACCAGAGCTGCCCCAGTTAGGCTGGAGAAGCATGTTTTATAGGTATTTTATTTGCCACTCACATCATCAGACGCCAATCTGCCTCTCCAGAGAGGAGTGGGAGAATAACACACAGCTCAAGAGTCACTGGGGTCAATTTCCAACTTGTCGCCCAGTTGTTAAAATGGCGTTGCGGATCGGCTACTCATTATAGAAACCCCCCCCCCCCCGCCAACTTTTCATTTCCATCTTATCCCCTCTTTTAGTTTTCCTCAATCCTTTTACTTCTTTCTCCTTTCTACTGCTAGCAGAGGTAGGACTGGATAAGAACATAAGAACATAAGAAATAGGAGCAGGAGTAGGCCGTATGGCCCCTCAAGCCTGCTCCTCCATTTAATAAGATCATGGCTGATCTTCGACCTCAACTCCACTTTCCCGCCTAATCCCCATCTCTTGATTCCCTTAGAGTCCAAAAATCTATTGATCTCAGTCTTGAATACACTCAACAACTGAGCATCCACAGCCCTCTGGGGTAGACAATTCCAAAGGTTCACCACCCTCTGAGTGAAGAATTTCATCCTCATCTCAGTCCTAAATTGCCCATCCCTTATCCTGAGACTATGCCCCCTAGTTCTAAACTCTACAGCGAGGGGAAACAGCCTCTCCACATCTACCCTGTCAAGCCCTCTAAGAATTTTATACGTTTCAATGAGATCACCTTTCATTCTTCTAAACTCCAGAGAGCATAGGCCCATTCTTGTCCTGCTATTAAACAATTTGATACAAGTTGATTTCATCTCTATTGCCACCGAGACATTGCTTTTCTGCACCAAGGAATGGTTTGCGATGCCATGTTTTGCAGGACAGGATCCCATTCAAGCACAGCATGTAAAGGTTACACAATAGGCAAAATTACCATGTGCTATTCCCCAATATTCCCAGTGGCACAGAAACAAAATGATCACCTCTGAGCAGAAAGTTTGCATGCTGTACGTTTGGGTGATTAGTTTTACATCTGCGGACTGCATGGACTGCAGCGGTTCAAGAAGGCGGCTCACCACCACCTTCTCAAGGGCAATTAGGGATGGGCAATAAATGCTGGCCTCGCCAGCGACGCCCACATCTCATGAACGAATAAAAAAAAAATGCCATAACAGATCAGGCAATATGATTGTTGGACAGTTGCAGAATTTCCATCAGCAAAATCATTGATAAATTCATTACTGCCATTCGGTTATTACCTTGTCCACAAAAGAGACCTCCAGAGAAACTCAACCGAGAGTTATTAAAAACACAAGCTGGTTGTGCTTCAAGAAGCTGGAAATGGTATTGGTGTGTTCTCAGTGTTTGCAATGACATTCCTCTCTTCAATGACATCGACCATCCTATTTCAAATTGGTTAATAGCAGTGTTAAAATAACAGAAACCGTAGTCTGAGAAGCCGCTGGTGCTGGCATCTCAAGTGTCTCAGAGGAAAAAAAACTGGTTAATTTCAGCCAATAGAGTGAAGAGGCAGGGTAAGCTGGATAGGAAACTTCGCCAGAAAAGGCAAAGTGATCCATTTAAACCCTGAATCTTGCTCACAACAGAGATAAACACTGCCACAGATGAAAATTTAAATGTAAACAGAGACAAATCATGAACTGTGTACAACAGGAACAATGATAGAGACAGTTGCCTGACCCACCCCAACCACTTACAGAACTAGGCATAACTGAACTCGTCAAAGGAAAGTTTAAGGACTAATTGCAGGATGTAGTCAGCACCCCATCCAGCAGCTTAAACATCCACTCCCTCCACCATCGCCACTGTGGCTGCAGTGCGTCCTATCTGCAGGATGCATTGCAGCCAAGGCTTCTTCAGCAGCACCTCCCAAGCCTGCGACCTCCAACAACTAGAAGGTTTAGGGCAGCAGGTGAATAGGAACCATCCTGACTTGGAAATATATCGCCATTCCTTCATCGTCGCTGGGTCAAAATCCCAGAACTCCCTACCTAACAGCATTGTAGGTGTACCTTCACCACATGGACTGCAATGGTTCAAGAAGAAGGCCCACCAAATTCTTTGACATTGTCACAGTTCCCTATGTCCAGAAATAACACACCAAGACCTTTTTGAGCTCATTCATTTAAATTAATTCCCTGGACTGTGTTTGCACGGTGTTTATAAAAGATGGCTTTGTAGGGGTGATTCTGTGATCCAATCCAACTATTCCAGTAGTGAGTGGCATTTATAGGGAGATCATCTCGGGAAATGGTGGACACACAGACCATGATTTTCTGTCCATTTTATTTCCAAAATGCGCTGTGTGTGGATTGTGGCGGAATCACCTCATTAACCCATTAACTGCGATGAGGTGGGTTGAACAACAGTAGCAGAATCAATTAGCATGCATCAGGCCTTAATGCAACATTTACAAAACAAATATATTACTGTCATATCAATTTTGAAATCAGTCTCTAACATTAATGGTAATTTTTTTCTCCCGAAACTTGGCTTGTATTCCCTTGAGCGTAGAAGATTAAGGGGTGATCTGATCGAGGTGTTCAAAATGTTGAAAGGATTCGATAGGGTAGATACAGAAAAACTATTTCCTCTGTTGGAGGAATCAAGATCAAGGGGACATAATCTTAAAATTAGAGCTAGATCATTCAGGAGCGAAATCAGGAAGCACTTTTTGACACAAAGGGTAGTAAAAATCTCTTCCCCACTTACAGAATCACAGAATAGAATCATAGAAATTTACGGCACAGCAGGAGGCCATTCGGCCCATTGTGTCTGTGCCAGCCGAGAAAGAGCTATCCAGCCTAATCCCATTTTCCAGTTCTTGGTCCGTAGCCCTGTAGGTTAAGACGCTTGAAGTGCATATCCAAGTACTTTTTAAATGCAATAAGGGTTTCTGCCTCTACCACCCTTTCAGGCAGTGAGTTCCAGATTCCCATCACCCTCTGGGTGAAAAAATTTCTCCTCAATTCCCCTCTAATCCTTCTACCAAGGGAAATAGGTCCTTCCTATCCACTGTATCTATGCTCCTCATAATTTTATATACCTCAATTAAATCTCCCCTCAGCCTCCTCTGTTCCAAAGAAAACAACTCCAGCCTATCCAATGTTTCCTCATAGTTAAAATTCTCCAGTCCTGGCAACATCCTCATAAATCTCCTCTGTACCCTCTCTAGTGCAATCACATCTTTTCTGTAATGTGGTGACCAGAACTGTACTCTAGCTGTGGCCTAACTAGTGTATTATACAGATCTAGCATAACCTCCCGCTCTTATATTCTATGCCTCGGCTAATAAAGGAAAGTATCCCGTATGCCTTCTTAACTGCCTTATCTACCTGTCCTGCTACCTTCAGGGATCTGTGGACATGCACTCTAAGGTCCCTCTGTTCCTCTGCACTTCTCAATATCCTACCATTTATTGTGTATTCCCTTGCCTTGTTTGTCCTCCCCAGATGCATTACCTCACACTTCTCCAAGTTGAATTTCATTTGCCAATTCTCTGGATTGAATTCCATTTGCCACTTTTCTACCCACCTGACCAGTCCATTGATATCTTCCTGCAGTCTACAGCTTTCCTTCTCATTATCAACCACACCGCCTAACTTATTGTGTCCGGCAAGTAACCAGGTCAGAATTCAATAGTGATCTTAAACATTTCAAAAAGGATAAAATGTTTGTTGCCCCATCTCTCCCCTAGTTTGAGATGGGGCTCTCAAACATTCCTGAGATTTGGCCTTTGCCGATGGCCAAAAATGGATCATTCTCAATCTTACACTCAGTGCTCTCAGCTGCACTCAGGGGGGAGGGGTGGGGAGGGAGGCGAGGTGGGGAGGGGATAAGACAACCTCCCTACAGCTCCAATTTTCAACTTGCAAGTGCGGCCTCTTGCTGGGAGCGTGCGAATATTGGTTTCACTCCTAATAATGATGGAGTCAGTCTGCTGCTAAAACCCATTTGGTTTTATTTTTACAGATTTTATCACAGCACCCTCAGGTCTTATATTCTTTACACTGTCCATAACTCCCTTATTGTTTACCCATTCTTTTGTAGCAATCACACCACCAATCTTTAAATATCTATTGTTCATCATCTATCCCACTTATCTGTAAATAGAGAGCTGTAAACACCTCCCTTCATGCATGGCTCCTGTGCACATTATCCGTTCTTGTAAACACCGTCCTTCAGTCTATACACCCAGCTATGTCGGCACAGTGCTGTTGGTATGCACTTGCTAACATGCCCTTGTAAGGGCCTAATAAGCCTCTATTCACATCCCTTTGCAAACATTCAGTTATAGCTGAGTGAACGAAGGTTTTACTGTACTTTGAATGTATACATTATTAACCGCAGCAATGGTTTAATGCTTCTTCCAACAGTGATCAAGAATCCATCGTCCTGGGAAATGGGACTCTATGGAACTGGAGTCCTGATTATCCTAATGATAGTTGGAGTCAACCTATGGAAATTGTGGAAATCTGGAAATTATCCTGCCCCCTCTCCCTTCCCAAACTACGATTACAGATACCTGGAACAGAAGTACGGGACTTCGTACTCTGAGGTTAGGCAAAAGGTAAGCCTTTTGATGCTCCATTAATGGTAGACACCGTAGGGTAAATCCTCTCCTTATGGCCGGTGATCTGGTGGGGCGGATCGGCCGCCCTTATGGAATCTGCTTGATTTTCATTCCGTTGACCTTTCAAAAGGGAATTGGATATATACAGTTGAAAAGGAAACATTTGCAGGGCTATGGGGAAAGGGCAGGGGATTGGGACTAATTGGATAGCTCTTTCAAAGAGCCGGCACAGGCACGACGGGCTGAATGGCCTCTTTCTGTGCTGTATGATTCTAAGACCTCTATATCGAACAATCAATGCTATCGTGGGATGGGGGAGGGTGGGGGGCAGGGCCACCTGCACCCATCGGCATACGTGCCCCTGCTGGGCATCGACCCAGTATTCAGAGCTGACGTTCCAGTCTCCGCTTGTCAGGGCCCGAAGTCTCAGAGGCAGGAATGCTACAACTAGCCCTGTAGCTAACTGTGATATATATTACTATCTAGTTTTCATTAATCGTAGAAATTGGGATGATTGGCAGAGAGCTTCGATTCAAATGCCAACTCCAACTGCTTTTCGATTTCAGCTGCCATCACTGGTTATGTTTGTCATGCTGCAAACTCTTCCCAGAGCTGGTGGCAACAGGCTCAGGCTGAATACGGGTACACTTCCCATTTGTACCTTTCAGAGACTAAACAAACATAACAGGGGCAGAGCTCTCCTGGTAAGGCTTGTGTACGTGGATCTGTATAATGTCATTACTGGGATATGAGGATATTACTCCCTCGCCAATTGTGGGCACCCCGTCACATTTCCGCCCCTCCCTCTCCCCCCACACACTTTTTGCACCTTTTCAGCTCTCTTCCTCTGAAGATGGTGACTCATGATTCCGTTGCCACCAGTAGCCCTCCAGTTCCTGGCTCATACGTGAATCAGGACAGTGGTGTCTAAATTCAACATCGTTCCATCCGTTTAATGGGCCTAAAGCGGGCGCAACGATAACCAATTTGACAGAGCAGGGGCCCGCGCCTGCTCTCCATGAGCATTCGGGTCACGGTTAAATAGATCGGGCTTATTTTTAGGTGGCCCTGGCGGATGAGAGAAATGAGCATAGGCATCGTTTCCTTTTGAACTTGTGATGCCCAAGCTCCGACTAGTATTTCCGGGTTTTGAGCTGCCTAAGCAGCGGGCCTTACAGGGACCGCTGGAGGCCGCTCAAAAAAAAGGCCCCAAACATACAGGAGTGAGGTATTTGTGGAGTTGGAAGGAGCAGAAGTGCTCCTTCTAGGCCACTACCTGCGTGTCCTCACCCCCCGCCTCCAATCGCCTCCTTTCCCCCCTCCCTGCCCCCCCCCCCCCCCGATCGCTGGTTAAAAAGCGAACGTTCCAGATGCCTTTCTGCTCATTCGGTGTGTCCCTTGAGCTTGTCAATGGTGCACCTGGTAGATTGTGAATGCTGACACAATTTATTAAAACAGGGACAGCGCCGGGCGAATGGGAAGAATAATTGAACCCGACTGTGTGACAGACCTGAATTAATAAATACAGCCTGCTCACAATCTAAATCCTAGTGTCTACTGCCTAGACAGTTATGTAACAATATTGGCAGTACAATGTAAATAGATATAATTAACAGTGACAAGGTACTGAGTTAGTGATCCAGTGAGTGAGTCAGCACACTTCCCTTTCACCTTTGAGTCACAGATTTTGAGCTCAGTCCAGGCTGATGGAATGGGAGTCTTCTCTCTCTGCTAACCGCACGTATCCTGTTAAATGAGTATAGACAGTCTCAATACAGTTTCTAAAGGGATAGCATAGGCACAACAGCACAACTGCCTACAATTCTCGCAAGGGGGCACTATTTTGAATATTTCATTCAAGGAGACCTTAGGGGGGGCGATTTTACCTCCCCCCGCCTGGAGGAAACAAGGGGTGGGGGGAAGGCCAGGGGTGCAGTTAAAACTGATTGGGGGGGGGCTTACCCACTCCTTTGCCACCCTGATATGGCCAATTGCCAATTTTAAACGGCAGGTGGCAAGGACACCCACCCCAAGCCAGTTTAATCGGGGCCCATTCTGCTATTTTAACCTGAGGCCTGAGCAAATGTGGCATCCCCGCCAGGCCAAACCTGCTGGGAACAGGAGCCAGGGCTAGAAAAGGCCCAGCAAGGTAAGTTTAAAAAAAATGTTGTGCTTCCTTATGGGTCAGGAGGAGGAGTGCTCGTCTGGGCCCCATAAGGAAAGTTAGCTTCTCCTCCGTCCTAGGCTTCTCCCCACCGACCGGGATTCCCTTCCTGGAGCATTCACCTTGTGTTGGGGACGGTTCCTCTGGGCTCCCGGTAGTGGCCTCCTGCCGCCCAATTTTAACGGTCAGGCAGCCGCTTCCTATCAATTTCCCGGCCATTTTGGTCGGGAACGCGGCAAGTGGCATCTTAATGAGGCCAAGCAATTAGTGCGCTGCTTCCAGGCACTTTATGCAACCATAAATATCTTTTAATATATCAAATCTCTATCCGGTTAAGAAAATTTGATTGTATAAATTATGAATCGCACAGCCACTGAATATGTTTATTGTGGTTCCCTTCTGATTTGCATAATTTATGCAACTCAGTCCCCAGAAATACGTGATTCAAACATAAAACGACATCATTTTATAATTTGCATGGACCTGGGTTAAATTCCTGGCTCTATGATTCATTGGCACCGTCAATATTACACCAACATAAGCATATTTTAACACTGCAGCCTTAATGTTATGCGACTGTAGCGGTGACAGGCCCACCAATTTAGTTCTCCATTGAAGGAACTAAAGCAGTTGGTGCATCACCTCTTACCAGCAATGCCACCTGCCAGCACCGTTAACATTTATTTATGGCCCTCTAGAATGCCAGTCAATCGCAGATCTAGATAATTAAACTAACACCGTGACATAATGTAACAGTAACATTCATGGTATGTATTAGGCAGTTATCCTTTGCAATTTAAATTGTAATGCAAGAGATAGTAACCATACATTTCTTATATATTTAGAACTTGGATGTTGTTAATACGAAGACATGCAACTTATTTGTTCAGGTTACTACATCAACATAGAATCATACAGCACAGAAGGAGGCCATTCAGCCCATCGTGCTTGTGCCGGCTCTTTGAAAGAGCTATCCAATTAGTCCCACTCCCCCACTCTTTCCCCAAAGCCCTGCAGTTTTTTCCTAATTTATACACCTAATTCCCTTTTGAAAGTTACTATTGAATCTGCTTTCACCACCCTTTCAGACAATGCATTGCAGATCATAACAACTCACTGCGTAAAAAAATTCTCCTCATCTCCGCTCTGGTTCTTTTGCCAATTATCTTAAATCTGTGTCCTCTGGTTACTGACCCTCCCGTCAGCGAAAACAGTTTCTCCTTATTTACTCTATCAAACCCCTCACAATTTTGAACACCTCTGTTAAATCTCCCTTTAACTTTCTCTGCTCTAAGGAGAACAATCCAAGATTTTCTAGTCTCTCCCCATAACTGAAGTCCGTCATCCCTGGCATCATAGGAACATAGGAACATTCAGCCTCTCGAGCCTTCAATTAGATCATGGCTGATCTGTATCTTAAATCCATTTACCTGCCTTTGCTCCATAACCCTTAATACCCTTACCTAACAAAAATCTATCAATCTCAGTTTTGAAATTTTCAATTGACCCCTAGCCTCAACAACTTTTTGGGGAAAAGAGCTCCAAATTTCCACTACCCTTGCTATGAATAAGTGCTTCATGACTTCATCCCTGAACAGCCTAGCTCTAATTTTAAGTTTATGACCCCTTGTTCAGGTCTCCCCCACCAGAGGAAATAGTTTCTCTCTATCTACCCTATCAGATCCTTTAATCACCTTGAACTCCTCAATTAGATCACCCCTTAGTCTTCTATACTCAATGGAATACAAGCCTAGCCTATGTGACCTGTCCTCATAATTTAACCCTTTTAGCCCCGGTATTATTCTGTTGAATATGCAATGCACCTGCTCCAAGGCCAGTATATCCTTTCTGAGGTGCAGTGCCCAGAACTGAACGCAACACTCTAGTTGCGGTTTAACCAGAGCTTTATACAACTATAGTATAACTTCCATCCCACTTAAGGTGAAGGCTAGCATCCTATCAGCCTTTTAAATTCGTGATTTCTGTACATGGACCCCTAAATCTCTCTGCTCCTCCACAGTTCCTAGCTTCACGCCATTTAGAAAATACTCTGATCTATCTTTCCTAGATCCAAAGTGGATCCACACTTCATCTGCCACAGTTCTGCCCACTCACTTAATCTATTGAGTCCCTTTGCAACTTTCTGCTCCCATCTACACTGCTTACTGTGCCACCTAACTTAGTATCGTCAACAAACTTGGATATACCGCTGTCTATTCCTTCATCTAAGTCATTGATAATTATAGTGAAATGCTGAGGTTCCAGTACAGATTCCCGGGGGACACCACTAGTCACATTCTGCCAATTGAAGTACATACCCATTATCCCTGCTCTCTGCCTCTTACCTCCTAACCAATTCCCCACCCAAGTCAATAGGTTGCCTCCAATTGCATGCATTTTCATTTTTGATAACAGTGTCTTGTGTGCAACCTTATCAAATGCCTTCTGGAAGTCCATATAAATAACATCCATAGACACTCCCTTATCTACCATGTTAGTTACCTCCTCAAAAAATTCAACTAGATTCATTAGACATGACTTACCCTTTACATATCATGCTGACTCTCTCTGATCAGTTCATGTTTGTACAAGTGCTCAGTTACTCTGTCCTTAATGATAGATTCTAGTAACTGCTCCACAACAGATGTTAGACTAATAGGTCTATAATTTCCTTCTTTCTCTCTCCCACACTTCTTAAATAATGGAGCGACATTGGCAGTTTTCCAATCCAAGGGGACAATTCCTGAATTAAGAGTGCATCATTCTGGTAAATCTGCTGTGCAGCCTCTCCAAGGTCTTGACATATTTTCTAAAGTACCTAGTAGTAATGTAGTAACCTTCAAAAGGGAATTGGATATATACTTGAAAAGGAAATATTTGCAGGACTGTAGGGAAAGAACAGAGGAGTTAGATAGCTTTTTCAAAGTACCTATTTAACTTCTTTAACTTATCACGGTCAAAGATTTGCTTCAGGCAATGTGACCAATCAATCATCCCCCATCAAGGTTAGAATTCATTTAAAACCGAACAAATAAATCTGTAAACTTTAGTTATCAGGCTAAGTTGATATCTGTATCAGTATCTTTATAGAGATTTTAACCCTATATTGTTGGACTTGTTACAGCCCTTTCTACAGTACTGTTGCCACTATACTGAATACTTAAGGTGATGAATACACAATGCATTGCCTGAGTTATCCAGGCGTCCCTGGGTAGGATAAATTCCACACCAATGAGAATACTCCACAAATTGAGGCCCATTAACACAACAATGCACTGTACGATAAATTAATATTTAGCTGAAATATGTTAGCAAAAAGAGAGTTTAAAATGCCTCAAAGGATGTTAAGGTGGTTGATTAGTGCTCCAATATTCTCAAATGATTTATTAATCAACTTTCCTTTATTTACAGTCTCCACCACTCTTGCTGGGGTCAAGGGGAAAGAGGAGTCTGGAAATCCTCTTGGTCTCAGTCACTGGCATTGACTGCCTCTAATCTTTAATCTTTTCTCCTGATTGTTAGTAATGTGATTGAGTGACTTTGATGGCACAATAAGCAAAGGTTTGGCATTGAATCATGTAAACTATGGAATAAAGCAAGAATGTTCACACGTGTCTTCTACTGAACTGCTCATGTGTGTCTCGGGTTAGTTCTCTTTCCTTTATTTTAGAAATGTATTTCAGTTGTTTATTTGCTCCACTTCCTTATTGTTCTCCAGCGGTGCTGTTCTTTCTGAGCGTTGACAGAGAACCAGTTCCAAGGGTATCTGTCAAGGCCAATCTGTAGACATTCACTGGGAGCTGTGCATGAACTGCCTGTGATGATTCATTCTCCAGTTTCCCAATGAGGAATTGGCTGACCTCCACTTAGTGCTGACAGCATAACCAAGAGTGGGAACGCTCCAGGTACAGGATGAAGCAGGAAGGAAGAAGTCAAAGGCCTTGCGCAGTGCTACATATGAGAGAAACATACGTGGAGAGGGTGCAGCGCAGATTTACCAGAATGATACCGGGCTAAAAGGGTTAAATGATGAGTTCAGGACGGAGAAGTGTGAGGTAATGCATTTGGGGAGAGCAAACAAGGTAAGGGAATATACAATAAATGGGATGATACTGAGAGGAGTAGAGGAAGTGAGGGACCAAGGAGTGCATGTCCACAGATCCCTGAAGGTAGCAAGACAGGTAGATAAGGTGGTTAAGAAGGCATATGGAATACTTTCCTTTATTAGCCGAGGCATAGAAAATAAAAGCAGGGATGTTATGCTGGAATTGTATAAAACACTAGTTAGGCCACAGCTTGAGTACTGTGCACAGTTCTAGTCACCCCATTACAGGAAGGATGTAATTGCACTAGAGAGAGTACAGAGGAGATTTACGAGGATGGTGCCAGACTGGAGAATATTAGGTATGATGACATATTGGATAGGCTGGGGTTGAATTACCAAACCACAAAAGTAACATAAAGCATATCGGGCCACCTGCTAATTTCCTTATAGCATGTCAGACCTTTAAATGCCTGGTGACAACAGTAACAGTGCAAACTTATTTCTGTGTGACTGAGCATCACAATAGAGCAGATTCTACTGTAGATAAAGACCCTTATCCCATGTCAGAAACATTTTCAATCAATTATGTCTTTGAACCCAAGTTATGACAGAATATTTTTGTAAAAGGACAATATGGATTGCCTTTTACCAAAGCAGTCTGACATAACTTGTGCTCGAAGACTTGAGATAATAATCTTATTGAAAATATTTCTGACGTAGGACCTTTACCTACAGTGAACTGCATACTGCAAAGACTTTCACTGTTTCAGTAATCAACAAATCCACGGTGTTATTCATGGTTACAGACCTGTGAATGTTTGGATGCAGCAACCTGGTCCATTAATCCAATTTCCGAAGGTGAAATCAGACGTTCAAAAGAATGACTTGTCTTGAATGCAAATAGAAATATGCATCAGCACTTGAGTTGATTTTTTTTTCTCCTTCTCTCCTCAGAGAACAGCAGCTTCAAGTTATAAAAAGCCCACAGAGAAAAGTTTGCCCAGTCACCAGTCGAGCCTCAAGATAGATGAAACTTATGAAAACATCAACGAGCTCGGGACTCTGGAACTGATGACTAAGGATGTGGAGCTGACATCCTACGGACCCATGAAAAAATCTGTATCTACAGACTCACTGAATTCCATATCATCCATTGGTAATAACTTTGGCCATGACTTCACTGTAGGGCAGATTGAGATGTGCTTGGAGTACGATATGAACTCAAACACCTTGCACGTCACTCTGGTACAAGGGAAAGATTTGCTCGAGAAAGAAGATGTCAATTTTGAATCTTGCTTCGTGCGCATCAGCTTGTTGCCAGATGAGCAGATTGTTGGGATTTCCCGGGTAGGTTGGATGAATTTATACTTTTATGTTTGACTGTGCGGAGGGGAGGTTTCAGTGGATGATGATTTGACCCCTCAAATCAGGCAACAGTCAGTCATGCTCTGCTGCTCCATTGGAGGGCAAACATCAAATCTTTCTCGCTGGGCTTAGTGCGTTCCATGTAACACAGAGTACAACAGGTTGGGTTATTGAGTGCCTGACTGAAAAAGTAGAGGGAGGGCTTCCAGAAGTATTGCAGGATAGGGAACAAAATGGCACCATAGAACAAAACATGCACTCCACTGACCATGTGATGAAGTCAACCAATCACAGAAGCCACCGTAATGATAATAACTAGACAATATGTTCTTGGTGATTGATTATTATTTTTCTGTTCAACCTGGTCCTTGATTAGATTGTTTTGTGATGTGCTTTACCTGGGTGTCAATCGTTACCACCTTACATAGACTTAGCTAAGATAAAAGTTTTGTTTGCTTTGAATTAAGTGGCAGTGATAGAATTTCATCGCTGGTATAGCTACAATATGTCATTTTATTTAACAAAAAGGTTCAATTCTGTGGATCACTGGAATATAAAAGAAATACATAACTGTCTACAAGAATGATGTGGAGATGCCGGTGATGGACTGGGGTTGACAATTGTAAACAATTTTACAACACCAAGTTATAGTCCAGCAATTTTATTTTAAATTCACAAGCTTTCGGAGGCTTCCCCCTTCGTCAGGTGAAAATATCGTTCACCTGACGAAGGGGGAAGCCTCCGAAAGCTTGTGAATTTAAAATAAAATTGCTGGACTATAACTTGGTGTTGTAAAATTGTTTACAATTGTCTACAAGAAAGCTAATTTCTCAGGAAGGGACTCATGAGTC
Organism: Heptranchias perlo; assembly: GCF_035084215.1. Lineage (NCBI taxonomy): Eukaryota > Metazoa > Chordata > Chondrichthyes > Hexanchiformes > Hexanchidae > Heptranchias > Heptranchias perlo. The sequence continues at coordinate 17,530,048 of NC_090336.1, forward strand.
TATAAGTGCAGTCCCAGAAGTAAGTGAAAATGAAAATCGGGAGAGATGTATAATGGGAGGCTGAATCGATATCGATAGTGTTTTGCACTATCGCACAAAGTCAAAATTACCCCCTTCGAGTGATCAACATGTGAATGGTCTCCAGGGTAGTTTGTGGAAGCAATGACCATGAAATCATTTAAGAAACAATTAGATGCCGCAATGGGGGAGTGACTCTGGATGGATGAATTAAGGTGGGTCAAGTGGCCTCCCACATCCATAATTATCTTGTGATCTTGAGAAATAGCAGAAGAGGAGCAATAGAGAGACAGAAGCCACATGAACAAAAGCCAGAGCCAGGAAACAGCAGCAGAGATTGAAGAAAGAAGCAATATAAGAACCAACAGTAAATTATAAATATTATACTTGAACTCGATATAAAAAATCCGTTATGCAAACATTGTGTGGGTTTGGAAGTACGAAAAGACGAAAAATTGTCAGATGCATTTAGAAACAGGACATGGATGACATAACAAGCCGGAGGGGCGAAAAGCCTTTTTTCTGCTCCGATGTTTTCATGTTATTATTTTAAGTTATAAGTCAAAATAAATATATGCCTTCTTCAGCACCAATCCATGCAGTAGTGGTTTGGGATAAATGCTGAATCAGGTTCAGGATTAATCTAGATTCCTATCCCTACCATATGAACCTCTACCTACTATAACCTTTAACTCCCTTGTTAATCAGGAATCTATCTAACTCAGCCTTAAAAATATTCAATGACCCTGCCTCCACCGCTCTCTGGGGAAGGGAGTTCCACAGACTCACGACCCTCTGAGAGAAAAAATTTCTCCTCATCTCCGTCTTAAATGGGAGACACCTTATTTTTAAACTGTGGCCCCTAGTTCTAGTCTCTCCCACAGGGGGAAACATCCTCTCAGCATCTACCCCTTCTAGTCCCCTCAGGATCTGATATGTTTCAATAAGATCACCTCTCACTCTTCTAAACTCCAGTGTATACAGGCCCAACTTGTCCAACCTTTCCTCATAAGATAACCCCCTCATCCCAGGAATCAGTCGAGTGAACCTTCTCTGAACCACCTATAAAGCAATTATGTCCTTTCTTAAATAAGGAGACCAAAACTGCACACAGTATTCTAGATGTGGTCTCACCAATGCCCTGTACAACTGTAGCAAAACATCTCTACTTTTATATTCCATTCCCCTTGCAATAAATGACAACATTCCATTTGCCTTCGTAATCACTTGCTGTACCTGCATACTACCTTTTTGTGATCCATGTACTAGGACACCCAGAGCCCTCTGTACCTCAGAGTTCTGCAATCTTTCTCCATTTAAATAATATACTGCTTTTCTATCCCTCCTGCAAAAGTGGACAAGTTCACATTTTCCCACATTATACTCCATCTGCCAAATTTTTGCCCACTCACTTAACCTATCTATATCCCTTTGCAGACTCCTTATGTCCTCTTCACAACTTACTTTCCCACCTACCTTTTTGTCATCAGCAAATTTAGCAACCATACATTCGGTCTCTTCATGCAAGTCATTGATGTAGTCACGTACATCTTTGATGCCCCCCCCCGCCCCTCACCATCATGAAATCTGGGATCGGCAAACAAAAACCTACAAAAAAAAATGAAGTCAATTTAGGATTATCCCTACCATCGGTTACCTAGATTTTAATTGGAACTGAAGCAATAGATCAGCGATATTGTAACTCTGTTCTATGTCTGGGTTCACAGGCAAAGAGAGTGAATATTCACATATTGAACACTGTCATCAGTATAACAAGTAGCCACCACAGATAGAGAGGTTCAGAAAGTTTTTAGTCATTAGCTAACTCCACCATTCAACCTTCAAATAGTTGCTAGGTGCATTTAAAAAGGAACATTCTTTTAAGGGGGAGTGTGTTTTCATTGTAAAGCAACTCCTTTGCAACTCTGCGGCCCAGTGTGGTGTGTCTTTAGCAACTGTCGTGTGATGTGATGTGTGTGATTTCTCACAACATGGAGGAGAATAAATCTTGAAGATACAAGTTATATGAAAAGACGTGTTTTACATTCAACGTGCTTCCCTTTTAATTGCCAGTGAGACCCCTTGCACAGGTGAAATGAACGTGCCTCCTATCTCCTTCACTGGGTTCAAGAAATCTTAAAATTTACCACCTGGAAGAAGGTTTCTTCCATTCATTATTGACAGGGAAATCGTAAGTGCGTTCTTTGTTTGCATGCGCAGTGCGGAGGAAATCTCCTCCCCCTTATAATATGAAGCATCTTTGAATGGAAAATGCATCCAGTCTGTGTGCTGGGTTATTAGCTGCAGTGGTAATAGGAATTCTCAATTAGACTGCTGATTTCCCGTTGAATATTGATTTTGAGTGGCCATAAGCCTACGCAGCAGAATCACTGTGATAGATCTCAGCCCCCACAAGCCTGGAGTAGATTTTACTCTCAAGTGTTTCAGCAGCACAGTCAACAGTCAGTGGTTAAACCAATGATCTGGAACAGATAGCCTATATCACTGGGACGGTGTGTGTTTTCCTCCAAGAAAGCTGCTGGTGGGCCCCATGGAAATCCCTTTGGAGTTTCTGAGATGAACGGTGTCTGCTCCTTGTACACCTTGCCTACCAGCACCAAATTGTCTGTCGTCTGAATCAAGTATTTTTTCCCCCCCACCCCCGTTACCTGTGGTGGCAGTGCCCAAGTGTTGTGGCAGCCGTTCCTTACCAGCTGCCAGCAGACCAGCCACCCGAGTGATATCGGTGCCTCTTTCCATTCGATACATTTCCTCTGGTGTGTTTCAAGATGGAAAATCGAGACGATACCAGCACAAGGCAGGGAGAATGTCAATGCAGAGTGAAGACTGACACCACACACTTGTGGTAACATAAACTAATGCCCTCTCTGCTCTGCATCATCAAAGTGTGTAATATCCTCACGACCCTGTGCCACTATCCTCTCATCCGATTGCTGACTCACAAGCACGTTGTCACAAGTAAGAGGTGCAGTGGTGACACTGTTATATTCCACCACTGCCATCTTTCCTGGGATAAATATGAACATAAGAAAATGCTATTTGACCCGGTGAAGCTCATCGCTCTAGGAACCTGATTCTCATATTGGATTTAGTGATGCGCAGAGGGAACAGCACTGAAGACATTCAAGAAGCAAGGGTAGATGGTCTTGTCCAACTAGCTTCAGAGGGAGGTAGAATGAGTTAACTCATCTCCAGCTCATCTCCTGTACTATGGTCCAGCTGGTGACTCGCTGTAATGCAATGTGTGCCTGAGTTGTATTTTCCAAGTTGCAGAATAATTTGATTGTTCTTATCTGGTCCGTTCTAATCTCTTTTTAATGATTGCCAATCAGAACTGCTCCTCATCAAGTAACAGCTCTGTTAATTCCCTGACAGCCATATTTCTACTTTGTAGCCAGCGTTCCCCGGTCAGGTACGTCATAAATTAGATGCAATGCAGCTGCCTGCAACTGTCACATTCTTGACATGGAACAAATCCTTGTAAGTTCTGAATAATCTTATTTCTGAACGTCCTGATTTCCAATAGCCTGCAGGCACTGTTTGATTATTCCTTCAGTGTTTCGTGCATACTTCCAACCAGTGCTGCAAATTGAATGGATGATATGAAAAGGAACCTAATGACCTTTCACGACGCTGCCACTTGGGACTGGAGTAGGCAACAGAAGTTGTAAGTCACCGGTGCCTCTCCTTCAGTGATTTCTGTGTTCAGTTGCAAGCGCTTATTTGGAATGCATTTCACACTGTCTGAGAGAGCTTGCTGCCTTCCGAATGTTTCCCAATTACAGCGTTTGAAAAGGAGTATGTCTCAACATTTTTATTAGGACATCGTGGCCTAGGCTCTCCACCCCTTCCCCCTGTTGATTGGGAAGTATCATCATCACAGAAATGCACCCTGACTCCAATCGACCTTCCAGGGTCAGGGTCAGTCAAATATAGATGCCATGCTCCTGGCTTCTTAAAAAAGTTATTCTTGGGATGTGGATGTCGCAGGCAAGGCCACATTTATTATCCATCCCTAGTTGCCCTTGAGAAGGTGATGGACCATGGGCTTTCTCCTCGAACTGATGCAGTCCTTGTTGTGACGGTGCTCCCGCAATGGTGTTAGGTAGGGAATTGTAGGATTCTGACCCAGCAGAAATGAAGGATTGGCAACGTATGTTTAAGTCAGGCTGGTGTGTGACTTGGAGGGAAACTTGGAGGTGGTGGTGTTCCCACAATATTGCCACAATTCTCTTTCTTGGCCGTAGAGGTCTCAGGGAGAGGGAGGTGTTGTCGAAGTAACCGCGGTGAGTTGCTACTGTGCATCCTGTAGATCGTACGTAATGCAGCCACAGTGGTGGAGAGGTAGTTATTGAGTCCAGTGGCAGGGGCCTTTCTGGCGCAATTCTGCCGGAGTTATGGCGCGGGTGTGCCAGAAGGGCCGTGGATTTTTGGCCCCAGGAGATTCTTCAGGGCTTGCCGGGGTCCATACCGTAGAGTTAGATACCAGGCATGCTGAATGAGGATTGGCCATAGAACCGATAATATTTTGGGTCAAATATTGCTGGCTGTGGGTTTGGTCGGTTGAACTGAACCCATGGCAGCTGCTAACGATGTGGAACCTGGTCACTATAACATTCCTATGGCTCTATTGTGACCATAATCAAGACAAAGGAACCTTAGAATTCCCTAATTGAACTAATTTGAGAAAAGTCTTTGCTCAGGGAAAATAACTCAAAATCTCTGGTTTGTGCCATCTATCACCAGCAGCCTCCTTTAAAACTGGCTGCAGTGTGTTCAAAATCATCTCTTTTAAAGAATTCCCAGTCTGAACCTTTAATCAAAATAGTAGTTTTTTTTCAATCAAAATAACAACTGTTTCGTTTGTGTAATGGTAAGGTTTTCCCTCGGAGAAGAAAATGACACCACAGTGAAGACATTGTTCTAATAATATGATGCTAATGACAAGGTGTAGACTGAAATTATCATAGATTGTCACGAATTGCTCAAATTGGCTTATTTCTGCTTCAAATCATTCACTAGCGCCAGAGGTGATGTACCTTGATAGATGGAATCTGACATTTTCCTGCAGAATCGCTGCTCTGCTAAATAGCAAATGAGATCACATCTGAAGGATGTAGCTGAAGAAATAAAAGGCAAGTGGGTGACAGTATTCCCATGTGGACCATGTCTGTTTTGCCACTCCTTGGCATCTCTATAATGTAAGAATACCCTAAATCTGATTTACTGACAATGCCCTTGTATGTGCCGACAAGCACAGTAACAGAGTCACGCTGGCACAGTTTTGGTGAACGGGCCACCTCGGCACAAATAAAGGACAGATGAGGTCAACATGACTTGGTGGACCTGGCAGGAAGTCCATGAAGAAGGTATGTGACTTAAAAGAGAACCCAAAGGCATAACGTGAACATTACTGCAGAGTATAGCAGAGCAGGAGATATATGTATGAGGGAAATTTGTAATTGTAAAAGGAAAATGCAAAACGCATTTGCATGCAGCAAAATGTTAGCAAGAATCTATGAAAATGGCAGATTATGCTAATTATTTATACGTGCTGTGGCAAGAGAGAGAATGTATTGCAGGAAAGAATTTTCATTCAATCTCCATAAAGGTTTGTTCTGCGAAGATAAATCTAATTGCGTTCAATTTAGGCCGAGGAGCATATCCTACAGTTAAAAAGGTCAAAATCACCACACTGATAGGTTTTGTTTGAAAGCTGTGCTCAATCCTGAAGGGTGGAGATCAGTGCACTATTAGCATATAAACACTGTGGTGTTGAATTTTCATTTGGAGCAAAGTTTGTGGGCATTGAAACAGTATGTTCTGTGATCTGGGACTGAGCCGAGATTTTCCCAGATTAACTGATCCATGATTCACTGTGATCATGACCTAAAGTATGGATAATTTCAAGCTGCGTCATTTCTTCCGTGCAGATCCAGAGGAATGCGTTCTCTGTGTTCTTTGACGAGAAGTTCTCCATTCCGCTGGACCCCTCCGCTCTAGATGAGAACAGTCTACGGTTTTCTGTATTTGGAATCGACGAAGATGACAGAAACATCAGCACAGGTTTGGCAGACCTGAAGCTCTCAGATCTGGATCTTAGCTGCAGAACCTTTAATGCTTGGCTTTACCTGCAGGATGTCAATAAGGTGAGAGAACCACAAACCAAGGACATCTTCCTTTTTGCAATGGAACATGTAAAGCACTTTTTACAGTGCAGTGTGAGGTTCTTTAAAATGTCTCACAGATTCCATTCATAATTCTTAACATTTTCTGGTTATTTACCAATTTAATATACTTAGGCTGGAAAATGTCTTAAGCTAGTAGCACTTAAGGGATGAATCAATCTACAAGAAGTATAACCATTTAATAATGATTAGGATTGAGGTAAAACTGTATCATGATTAAGCACATTGATGTATAACATAAAATCATAAGAAATAGGAGCAGGAGTAGGCCATATGGCCCCTCGAGCCTGCTCCACCATTCAATAAGATCATGGCTGATCTTCTACCTCAACTCCACTTTCCCGCCCTATCCTCTTGTCCCTTGATTCCCTTAGTGTCCAAATATCCATCAATCTCAGTCTTGAATATCCTCAACGACTGAGCATCTACAGCCCTCTGGCATAGGGAATTCCAAAGACTCACAATCCTCTGAGTGGAGAAATTTTTCCTCATCTCGGTCCTAAATGACCGACCCCTTATCTTGAGACTATGAACTCTAGTTTTAGGCTCTCAAGCCAGGGGAAACAGCCTCTCAATATCTATCCTGTCAAGCCCTCTAAGAATTTTACACATTTCAATGAGATCACCTCTCATTCTTCTAAACTCCAGAAATATGGACCCATTCTACTCAATCTCTCCTCATAGGAGAACCCTCTCATCCCAGTAAATCAATCTAGTGAACCTTCATTGCACCCCTTCTAAGTCAAGTATATCCTTCCTTAGGTAAGGAGACCAAGGCTGTACAGTACTCCAAGTGTGGTCTCACCAGAGCCCTATATAATTGCAGCAAGAGCTCCCTACTTTTATGATATCCCTTAACGTTATGATAGTGAGTTGGACATGACTATCATAATTGTAGGGACTGAGATTAATGATCCGACAGTGAGGGGATGTAATTCTTTCATAGTTACAGAAGCTGAGGTATAATAGTCACCATGCTGAGGGCCACAAAAATATAATGATCACAGTGTGGGGGGGGGGATTGTGGCTCCACCGCAAAGCTAACTGGATTACCTTCTGACAAGAAAAACGATGGTTCTGGTTGAAATCGTTTGTCATACATTACAGTTCTGTCTGTGCTTAATGCTCATGGTCCTTTGGGTTGGTTGCATGGAGAACTGACCATACTTTTGTCTGTACAGGCGACAGACACGGTTGGGGAGATCCTGCTCTCCCTCAGTTACCTGCCTACAGCAGAGCGGCTGACAGTGGTGGTGGTCAAAGCCAAAAACCTGATCTGGAACAAAGGAAAGACCACATCCGGTAAGGTGAAGCAGGAGGTGGGATGAACCTGGGAATTACCAACTAATTCAGTGAATGCTGGTAATGGGGGAAATGCTCAAAATGCCAGAGGCCATAAGGCATAGGATTGGACACAGTACTTGATGCTTCACAAATCAATAGGACTCCTTGATAGATGAGAGAAATCCAGTGGTTATTATTTACTTGTATTTCTATAAGAATTGATAAAATGCCACGTATAAAGATGATAAGTATGTAATTCCCTCATAGACACAAAGACCGAGTCATACAAGGTATCAAGACTCATGGATTTAGTCGCCAAATAAAGTTAACTGGATTGAAGACTGTTCTGGCTTGCCTGTTGATTGCATATTAATAAATAATGTGGCATAACATAGTTCTCATATTGTAAATTCGGCAGATCGCTCCAGGCGATACAGTCAGGTGACGAGGATAAAGGAGTTGGGGCCAGTTAAATGAGCAGGCTAATAAGGGCAGATGGATTTCAATGTAGATAATGTTGCTGCTCCTCTGGCCGCAGCAGTTGGTCAAATATTCTATCAAGGAGATAGTGAAAGATAAGGGGCGCTAAATTGTCAGAGAGGCCGTGTAGTGCCTGTTGTTTCGGCCCTACACGGCCTCTCTGACATCCAAGATGGCGTCTTGGATGCGCACACACGTTTCCAGCGTGACGTGCACCAGACGCCATCTCGGTATAGGAGTTAGCGCAGGCGCAGATAACGAACGCTGGAATCATGTAAAGTAGTGAGAAAATGGCTTCAATCAGTGTGCAACGCTGATTTAAAGTGATAGACACAATTTTGGCACTTAACGCTCAACTCAATGCATAGTCTTACTCCCGACCATCTGAACGTGTCTTAGAGTGCATGGAGGACCCCCCACCAGTGCTATTTAAAGGGACCATGCAGGGTTTACAGGTTAGTGACTGGGTTATTGTTTCTGGCTGCCAAGACTTTTGTAACTGTTTTTGGAGGTCTCCTAGACTTCAATACTAGGACGCAGGGACATAGTCTAACATTTAGAGCCATGACGTGCAGGAGTGAAGTTTGGAAATGCTTCTACACGCGAAGGGTGGGAGACGTTTGGAACGCTCTTCTGCAGACGGCAGTTGATGCTAGCTCACTTGTGAATGTTAAATCTGAGATTGATAGCTTTCTGTGAACCAAGGGTATAAAGGGATATGGGGCTAAGGCGGGTATATGGAGTTAGGTCACAGGTCCACCATGATCTCATTGAATGGTGGAACAGGCTCGAGGGGCTAAATGCCACTTGTTGCCTCTTGATATGCGCCACCTTCCCCTGCAAGAAAGCGGGATGTGTGTCTGGGTGATGTGCCTGTCATGGTTGAATAGCTACCAGTGTGTGTGACCTGTGAGTTGTGGGTGGGCGGCTTGAAATAATGGCAATGTGTAAGGGTGAGAGGAAGCATATGTTTGGAAGAGTCGAGTACTGATGGAAAGAGTAAGTTTGTTGGTATGTGGGGGATGGGGAATGTAGTGCAGGGGGCATTTGGTAGGAGGCGCTACTTGACTGTTGACCTCACTCACCTTGACCACTCATGTCAAAGCTTTGAACTTCTTCCTGCACTGCATCCATGTTCACGATGCTGTGCGCCTGGCATTGATTTTGTCCTCGGCTGCGTCCCACTGCCTTTTGGTTATATGTCTGGAGGGCTTCTTGCCCCCACCCCCACCCCACCCCCTGCGGATATAGGATGTCCCTCCTGATCCTAGTGCATCAGCAGGGAACCTTGGTGCACGCACTCTCGCAGGCGTCGTACCAACACAGATCGGCAGATTGGTGAGATCTGGCAGGCAGATTGGAGGATGTGGGATTTAGTAGTGCGCACCTTTATTCAATGTTTTAACACATCTCATCAGTGTGTAAACATAGGGATGGGACCCTCATCTGTGTTTTACGTGTGCGATGTCTGATCTCCGTTCAGATTCCGTGCAGACAGTAGACTGTTATTTTCAGCAAATAACCGGTACCAGCTACCTTTAAGAGATTTCTAAGAAACATCCTCCCTTTAAGAGATTGAGCTCCCTCTGGTGGAGGAAAGTGCAAATTGCATTGATTCCACATGCAAGGCCTGAAATGGAACGTTGATTGCAGGTAAGTCCTCGGGTGGGTCGAAACTTGCGTCCTGCCTGCACAGGGGCCATTGGGCGTGGGGTAAGAGCACATCATGCCACCTACGACCAAGAACGGCCCCTATCCAATTTTTCCCCCAAGGTAATTAGGCCTAGATAAAGGAAAATCAGGAGCCTGTATTTCCATATGGGTGCTGAGCCAAAAGGGAATAATGTGAGCTCCATTAAAATTTAAGTTTTATTGTAAAAGCATTGTACAATAAACTGGACTTTAAGAAAGTAACTGTAAGGCGTGCACCTTTTCAGTTATTCCCAGTCAATTTTTATGTATTATATGCATGTTAAAATACTTTTCAATATTGTAAATGCTGAGTGATAATTCTCATCTTCAGTTTCCCACTGCAATCCAGCCACCAGAAAATCTCTGATTGAAATTAATATGAGCAGCTTTGAACCATCTCCAGGAAAATCAAGTTACCTGGTTTTTAATTGTCGATGTTGTATTTGTAAGTGTATCTCTGAAAATAGAAATTTTCAGTATGTCCTGCTAATTCCTATCAACCCAGGTACAATTTGATATGGCAACACTGATACAATGGCCTGGAAATTGCTCATAAAATAACAGCAATGCTAACAGGGCTAACTGTTGTTTCAGGGCAAATGGAAGAGCTAGTTCCAACGAGTGCAGCTGCGCAGTCAAACGTGGAAATTGCTTTACCATTTGACCTGCTCGTTTGAAATTTGCCCGGGGAGGACAGCTTGCCAGCTGAATGAATGGACCAGCGCGAACTTGCTCTCCTCCCGTGCTGGAAATGAACTAATCTCTCCATAAAAAGCCCAAAGATAAAAGAAACAGGAGATGAGTGTGAAGGTCAGACCAGGGTAAGGAATAAAGATAACATAAACAGTCAAGGAACAAAACAGAATGATAAAAGGACTGTTAAAAATAAACTAATAGGAATAACTATTAAAGACAAATTAAACTGCTTGAACAGCAATGAACACAGCGGCTAAAATAAAACGGGGGATCTGGAGGCGATAATCCGTAGTGAGGAACCAGATGTGGTAGGAATAACTGAAACATGGCTACATAAAGAACAGGACTGAGAACTAAATATTACAGGTTATAACATAATCAGAAAGGATAGGGAAGGAAGAACTGGGAGGTGGAATAGCTGTACTAATCGGAGATAACATAATGGCAGTAGAAAAAAGGGACATCACTAACAGAAGGATAGAAACAGAATCCATATGGATTGAAATAAAAAATAAGAAAGCATCGATCACATTAATAAGGAGTATACTACCGACCACCTAATAATGGAAAGGAGGTGGAGGAAGAAATATGTAAGCAAATATGTGAAATGAGTAAAGAACATGGAATAATAATCAAGGGAGATTTTAACTACCCCCAAATAAACTGGCAAGAAGAGATAGGTAAAGGGGTACAGGGAATGGAGTTTTTACAATGTGTGCAGGACTCCTTTCTTACCCAGTATGTAAAAAGCCCAACAACAGAGGAAGCATTGCTGGATCTAGTAATGGGAAATGTACCAGAACAGATAAGGGAAGTAAGCATAGAAGAACATCGAGGCAATAACGATCACAACATAATAATGTTTAAGATAAAGATTGAGAAGGACATAAGTAAGACAAAGACCAAAGTAATAAACTGGAAAAAAGCTGATTTTAAGGTGATAAGAATGGAAGTGGGGAAAATAAATTGAAAAAATGTACTGACAAACAAAGAAACAGAACAGCAGTGGGAAACATTTAAAACGGTGATCAATTGAATCCAGGAGAAATATATCCCTCTAAAAAGCAAGAACAAACTAGCCAGTAATGACACGCCATGGATGAATAAAAAAATAAGGGTAAAATTGGAACTAAAGAAAAAGGCATAGACTAAGTACACAGACAACAAAGGAGAGGATGACAAAAGGGAATACGAAAAGGTTAGGAAAGAAGTCAAAAAAACAATTAGGAAAGCAAAGAGAAACTAACAAATTAAATTATCAAGGAATATAAATAACAAAAGAAAAATCAGTAGAGGGATAGGGCCACTAAGGGATATACACGATAAATTCACAAGTAATGACAACGAAATGGCAGAATTATTAAATAATTACTTTGCCTCAGTATTTACCAGGGAGACTAACATGATGGGCATGACATTAGAAGAAGAGATCAAAAAGGATATAAAGACATTTAAGATAGAAAGGGTGGAGATAATTGATAAACTAATCAAACTTAGAAAGCATGAAACCCCTGGTCCAGATGGATTGCATGTGCGCATATTAAAAGACGTTAGGGAAGAGATTGCAGAGGCACTATTACATATATATAAAAATTCATTAGAAAAGGGAATAGTACTAGAGGACTGGCGGACAGCTAATGTGATTCCTATATATAAAAAGGGAGATAGAACAAGTCCAGGGAACTATAGACCAATTAGCTTAACGTCGGTGGTAGGAATGATAATAGAATCTTTACTCGAAGATGTAATAGAAAAACATCTAGAAACTGAAAATATAATAAAGAATAGTCAGCACTGATTTCAAACGGGAAGGTCATGCTTGATCACTTTATTGAATTCTTTGAAGAAGTAACAGAAAGGGTAGACAAGGGTAATGTAGTAGATGTAACATATTTGAATTTTCGAAAGGTCTTTGATAAGGTACCACATAGTAGACTTATGACTAAGGTCAGAGTATGTGGAGTCGGGACAAGTAGCAGAATGGATAGCAAGTTGGCTACAAAACAGAAAAACAGAGAGTAGGAGATAAAGGTAGTTACTCAGACTTGCAAAATGTGGGAAGTGGTTTCTCACAGGGATCAGTGATGGGACCACTATTGTCTACAATTTACATAAATGATTTAGACTCGGGAGTCGGAACCACAATATCAAAATTTGCAGTTGGCACCAAATTAGGGGGTTTAGTTAATACTGAGGAATAATGCATTAAAATACAGGAAGACATTGGCCCAGAAATTGCTTAGAAAAGAACAGTGAGTTCAACAGTGCTCTCTTTTGTTAGTAGCAAAATCGAGGAGCAAGTTCCGGCATTCGCACATGCGCAGTGAAACATGGAAATCCGGAACTTGCTCTTCCTGGTTTGCCGGCGATCTGACAGCTTCGAATAAAAGGGATATCACCGACTGGAATCAGTGGAAACAATGGACCAGCGCCAACTTGATCATCTACCCAGCTGGAAAGTAACTAATATCACCACAAAACAGGTACATTTAAAAATACAGGTCTAAACTAAGTTTTAACAGCATGGTAATTCTTAGTGACTGCCAAACAACTAAAATTTAACTTTTAAAATTAGAGGAAGTGCACCCAGTAAAGACCGCATAAATCTAAGGAGCGGTGAGCACTGTTGGTTCACTGCTCCGAGCAATTTCTGGGCCTATAATCAACTTGCAGTATGGGTGTGTAATTGGTAAATTGATAACAACAACTTGCAATAATATAGCACCTTTAACGTAGTAAAAAGTCCCAAAGCGCTTCACAGGAGCGATTTTCAAACAAGATTTGACACCGAGACACATAAGGAGATAATAGAACAGGGCTTGGTCAAAGAAGTAGGTTTTAAGGAGCGTCTTAAAGGAGGAGAGAGAGATGGAGAGGCGGAGAGGTTTAGAGAGGGAATTCTAGAGCTTAGGGCCGAGGCAGTTGAAGGCACAGCCGCCAATGGTGGAGCGATTAAAATCAGGGATGCGCAAGAAGCAAGATTTGGAGGAACGCAGAGATCTCGGAAGGTTGTAGGGCTGGAGGAGGTTACAGAGATAGGGAGGGCGAGGCCATGGAGGGATTTGAAAACAAGGATAAGAATTTTAAAACCCAGGTGTTCCTGGAGCGGGAGCCAATGTAGGTCAGCGGGCACAGGGGTAATGGGTGAACGAGTTAGGATGCGGGCAGCAGAGTTTTGGATGAGCTCAAGTTTATGGAGGGTGGAAGATGGGAGACCAGCCAGGAGAGCATTGGAATGGTCAAGTCAATGTCAATAAAGGGACCGAGTGTAATGTATCCAAGTTTGCTGACAGTACAAAGCTAGGTGGGAAAGTAAGCTGTGAGGAGGATACAAAGAGTCTGCAAAGGGATATAGACAGGTTAAGTGAGTGGGCAAGAAGGTGGCAGATGGAGTATAATGTGGGGAAATGTGAGGTTATTCACTTTGGTAGGAAGAATAGAAAAACAGAATATTTTTTTAAATGGTGAGAAACTATTAAATGTTGGTGTTCAGACAGACTTGGGTGTCCTTGTACAAGAAACACAAAAAGTTAGTATGCAGGTACAGCAAGCAATTAGGAAGGCAAATGGCATGTTGGCCTTTATTGTAAGAGGGTTGGAGTACAAGAATAAGGAAGTTTTACTACAGTTCTACAGGGCTTTAGTGAGACCTCACCTGGAGTACTGCGTACAGTTTTGGTCTCCTTATTTAAAGAAATATATACTTGCCTTGGAGGTGGTACAACGAAGGTTCACTAGATTAATTCCTGGGATGAGAGGGTTGTCCTATGAGGAGAGGTTGAGTAGAATGGGCCTATACTCTCTGGAGCTTAGAAGAATGAGAGGTGATCTCATTGAATCATATAAAATTATGAGGGGCTTGACAGGATAGATGCTGAGAGATTGTTTCCCCTGGCTAGAGAGTCTAGAACTAGGGGGCATAGTTGCAGGGTAAAGGGTCGACCATTCAAGACTGAGATGAGGAGGAATTTCTTCACTCAGAGGGTTGTGAATCTTTGAAATTCTCTACCCCAGAGGGCTGTGGATGCTGGGTCGTTGAGTATCTTCAAGGCTGAGATAGATAGATTTTTGGACTCTTGGGGAATCAAGGGATATAGGGATCGAGCAGGAAAGGAGTTGAGGCCGGAGATCAGCCATGATCTGATTGAATGGTGGAGAAGGCTCGAGGGACCGTATGGCCTACTCCTGCTCCTATTTCACGTGTTCTTAGGATTCTGTTGGTATTCTCTGGGTGTAGTGTTGATCCTGCTGGTATTCTCTGGGTGTAGTGTTGATCCTGTTGGTATTCTCTGGGTGTAATGTTAATCCTGTTGGTATTCTCTGGGTGTAGTGTTGATCCTGTTGGTATTCTCTGGGTGTAGTGTTAATCCTGCTGGTATTCTCTGGGTGTAGTGTTGATCCTGTTGGTATTCTCTGGGTGTAGTATTGATCCTGTTGGTATTCTCTGGGTGTAGTATTGATCCTATTGGTATTCTCTGGGTGTAGTGTTGATCCTGTTGGTATTCTCTGGATGTAGTGTTGATCCTGTTGGTATTCTCTGGGTGTAGTATTGATCCTGTTGGTATTCTCTGAGGGTGTAGTATTGATCCTGTTGGTATTCTCTGGGTGTAGTGTTGATCCTGTTGGTATTCTCTGGGTGTAGTGTTGATCCTGTTGGTATTCTCTGGGTGTAGTGTTGATCCTGTTGGTATTCTCTGGGTGTAGTGTTGATCCTGTTGGTAATTTCAGAAGGTCATGGGTTCAAGTCTCACTGCAGAGACTTGAGCACAAAAATCTAGCCTGACACTCTAGTGTAGTACTGAGGGAGTGCTACACTGTCAGAGGCAGCGTTTTTCGGATGAGACATTAAACCGAGGCCCCGACTGTCCTTCTCAGCTGGACGTAAAACATCCCATAAAATTATTTCGAAGAAGAGCAGTGAACTTCCCCCCAGTGTCCTGGCCAATATTTATCCCTCAACTAACATCACTAAATCAGATTATCTGGTCATTATCTCATTGCTGTCTGTGGGAGTTTGCTGTGCACAAATTTTCTGCCAAGTTTCCCACATTACAATAATGACTACACTTCAAAAGTACTTCGTTGGCTGCATAGCTCTTTGGGACATCTAGAGGTCGTGAAAGGTGCTATGTGTTGGTATTTATATTTGTATAATGTGGTTTAATCCTGTCACTATTGACCGTGTGTCACGCGAGTTGTTCCTGTCACTATTCACTGTGTGTAGTGTGGGTTGATCCTGTCACTATTCACTGTGTGTAGTGTGGGTTGTTCCTGTCACTAGTCACTGTGTGTAGTGTGGGTTGATCCTGTCACTATTCACTGTGTGTAGTGTGGGTTGTTCCTGTCACTAGTCACTGTGTGTAGTGTGGGTTGATCCTGTCACTATTCACTGTGTGTAGTGTGGGTTGATCCTGTCACTATTCACTGTGTATAGTGTGGGTTGATCCTGTCACTAGTCACTGTGTGTAGTGTGGGTTGATCCTGTCACTATTCACTGTGAAGAGTGTGGGTTGTTCCTATCACTATTCACTGTGTATAGTGTGGGTTGATCCCGTCACTATTCACTGTGTGTAGTGTGGGTTGATCCTGTCACTATTCACTGTGTGTAGTGTGGGTTGATCCTGTCACTATTCACTGTGTGTAGTGTGGGTTGTTCCTGTCACTAGTCACTGTGTGTAGTGTGGTTGATCCTGTTACTATTCACTGTGTGTAGTGTGGGTTGATCCTGTCACTATTCACTGTGTATAGTGTGGGTTGTTCCTGTCACTAGTCACTGTGTGTAGTGTGGGTTGATCCTGTCACTATTCACTGTGTGTAGTGTGGGTTGTTCCTGTCACTATTCACTGTGTGTAGTGTGGGTTGATCCTGTCACTATTCACTGTGTGTAGTGTGGGTTGATCCTGTCACTATTCACTGTGTGTAGTGTGGGTTGATCCTGTCACTATTCACTGTGTGTAGTGTGGGTTGATCCTGTCACTATTCACTGTGTGTAGTGTGGGTTGTTCCTATCACTAGTCACTGTGTGTAGTGTGGGTTGATCCTGTCACTATTCACTGTGTGTAGTGTGGGTTGATCCTGTCACTGTTCACTGTGTGTCACATGGGTTGATCCTGTCACTATTCACTGTGTGTCACATGGGTTGATCCTGTCATTATTCACTGTGTGTAGCATGCATGATCCTGTTGGTATTCACTATGTGTAGTTTGGGTTGATCCTGTTGGTATTTACTGTTTGTAATGCTGATCCTATCACTATTCACTGTGTGTAGCATGGGTTAATCTTGTCACTATTCACTGTGCGTAGCATGGGTTAATCTTGTCACTATTCACTGTGTGTAGCATGGGTTAGTCTTGTCACTATTCACTGTGTGTAGTGTGGTTTGATCCTGTTGTTATGCACTATGTGTAATGTAGATCCTAGCAATATTCACTGTGTGTAGTTTGGGTTCATTCTGTCACCATTCACTGTGTGACATGTTGATCCTGTCACCATTCACTGTGTGACATTTTGATCCTGTCACTACTCATTGTGTGTAATGTTGATCCTATCACTACTCATTGTGTGTAATGTTGATCCTGTCACTACTCATTGTGTGTAATGTTGATCCTATCACTACTCATTGTGTGTAATGTTGATCCTGTCACTACTCATTGTGTGTAATGTTGATCCTGTCACTACTCGTTGTGTGTAATGTTGATCCTGTCACTACTCATTGTGTGTAATGTTGATCCTGTCACTATTCATTGTGTGTAATGTTGATCCTGTCACTACTCATTGTGTGTAATGTTGATCCTGTCATTATTCATTGTGTATAATGTTGATCCTGTCACTACTCATTGTGTGTAATGTTGATCCTGTCACTACTCATTGTGTGTAATGTTGATCCTGTCACTACTCATTGTGTGTAATGTTGATCCTGTCACTACTCATTGTGTGTAATGTTGATCCTGTCACTACTCATTGTGTGTAATGTTGATCCTGTCATTATTCATTGTGTGTAATGTTGATCCTGTCACTACTCATTGTGTGTAATGTTGATCCTGTCACTACTCATTGTGTGTAATGTTGATCCTGTCACTATTCATTGTGTGTAATGTTGATCCTGTCACTATTCACTGTGTGTAATGTTGATCCTGTCATTATTCATTGTGTGTAATGTTGATCCTGTCACTACTCATTGTGTGTAATGTTGATCCTGTCATTATTCATTGTGTGTAATGTTGATCCTGTCACTATTCATTGTGTGTAATGTTGATCCTGTCACTATTCATTGTGTGTAATGCTGATCCTGTTGATATTCACTGTGTGTAATGCTAATCCTGTTGATATTCACTGTGTGTAATGTTGATCCTGTCATTATTCACTGTGTGTAATGTTGATCCTGTTGATATTCACTGTGTGTAGCGTGGGTGATCCCGTTGGTGTTTCTCTTGTTCAGTTAATTTTCAGCTTTCAACTAGTGTACATTGGGCTTTAATTCTCTTTTAAAACTACTCCAGCATTGTAATAAATGGTATCAACAATAAGCTATTGATCTGATTTTATTTTGCTTTTGTAACCATGTCTTTTTATACTTGGATGTATGAGGCATTCTGACAAAAGGAGAGTTAAGAAAGAGCTTTACTACCAGATTAATGCATTACCAGGATGTTATTTAATTAGGTTTGCTGAATTTAAAATAAAGTGAAAGGATACAGAAATCTTTAACAGTTTTGTCTTATATGTTCTATTATCCAATGGAAGATTATGAGCAAATTGGTAATAAAGTTGATACCAGAGACAGAATTTTTTCCTCTACCACAGCGATAGGCTATAATTATAAAGAAAGTGCAGTACTGCAAAAGTGTGACAAATGGATTTTAATTTCCTTATAAATGTCTCCTTCCCTGTCTTTTTTACGGCTCTGAACAGATCCATTTGTGAAAGTTTATCTCCTTCAAGATGCAAGGAAAATAAGTAAGAAAAAGACGGGGATGAAGAGAGATGACCCCAATCCTGTTTTCAATGAAGCCATGATATTTTCAGTTCCTGCAATTGTTCTGCAGGTAAGAATCCAACATGCCGCTTATCTTAAGTGAAAACACTATCCATGTGGCCTTCAGCGTCCCCATAGAGTCCAATGTTTAAACTGGACTGATTGTGCAACAGCTGACAGAGGGGTTTCCCTTTCGTTCAATATTGGACTGGGGCCAATGCCGCCAAAAAAAGTTATCCTCGTTGATCATTGGAGAACTATGTGGTTCCTATAAGTGCCATTCAACATAAATAACCGGCAGCACAAAACTGATCGATGTAGGTACTTCGATCTTCCTTGGTTCTATTTAATAGCCATCACTGTTAATATTCCACACAACACCTTCGGTATCGTATCATTGTCTTGCAGCTGAGTCGATATAGATGAATCTTTGCTTCGTAATAAATAGGGACTGACGTAAAAAATAATTGGATTAAACAGATTTATAATGTTTCTGTTAGAGTTGTACAAGTTGTACCCAGTGTGGCCTGTGAGCTCTCGAAGGCTGTAAATATGATTGATGGGTGCTGGGTGTCGAGAGAATCGTTCCTTTTCTCAATCATGATACTGAGAGTGTCACGATCAACTGATTTAATGTGAAGATGGTGCTAATTATCTGTCATCCAGGTACAATCCCAGTGTAACTTTCTGTTTTCCCTAGTTCTAACGCAATGCAGCTTATAATTTTTTTAAAAATGTAAGTAACTGTATCACATAAATGAGTGCTATGAACAGAATTACTGATGGCAACATGTGCACAGTGTTTGGAGTCTCAATGCATGGTGTTGCAGAAGGGTTGAAGCCCACTACTGTGCCTGCAGTGAATTCCCAAACTCACTCCTATGGCAGTGAGGCACAGAGTTCCTCATCTCTTAAGTCAATGTACCCTGATCCAGTGCTGGACACTGTTTAACAATGAAACATAAGAATATATAATAAATTAACCAGTACAGTCCCCACCACATATACTGTCCACGCTTATCGTGGGCAGCCGCCTACATCGGCCAAAAAGCGCTAACCACTTGCCATTACCATAAGAGTCAGTTCCAAAGGTGCCGCTTATAATGTATTGAGCACGCCGGCTATTTCAGGCAGTTCTTCATACCTGATTAATCCCCTGTACAGTATTTACCAATCGGCGATTGTTATCCCCGATGAGGACTCCAGGAAGCCTCGGTGCTGCCGTGGGTCTCTCCCACGATTCTCTCTTTGCTGGCAGACACACTTTTTCTGCTGGCGCTTCTCTCGGCCAGTACAGGAACTGAGTGGAAGCTGCAACCCACACCAGTCCGTATTTTAGTGATCAGTACAGCCCGGAGGAATCGCAGCAGCAGAGATTGGTTTGACCATCCACCGCTTGGAGTGGGTAAATCACGTTAACACCAGCAGTGAGGACTATATTAATTATACAATCACTGCCCTTATCTAAGGATATTTTCGAATGGTTTCACTGGGGCGTATCATAACTGTACGCTGCTATTCTTGTTTATCTTTTGAGAGTTTGAATGACCCGTCTATTGCTTTGTTCGTGGCACAGGAATTGTCCCTGAGAGTGACAGTAGCTGAATGCTGTGAAGATGGAAGAACTGAGAACATAGGACACGTCATCATTGGGCCCGAGAGCAGTGGGATGGGCGTCACTCACTGGAACCAAATGCTGGCAACATTAAGGAAACCCGTCTCCATGTGGCACCAGCTCCGAAAGAATTAAAGCAAAGGAACATTGCAATGTTCTTAGCACTTGTGTAAATATTTTGCATGGTGACTAAATTCTTACTCTTTAATGCTGGTGTTTTGGGAAATTCAAATTTGAGACACTATTTTTCACTATACTTTCTCAACTTATTCACATCGGCTTGATACTGGAAAATCTGTAGTAGGGTAACAGAAGAACCAATTACAAATCTAAATGAACTTGGCTTATTAAATGAATGCATCTGTAAAAAGAGCTGCTATGAAGCAGCCATCCCATTGACTGCTTCATATTGAATGGTGCATTGGTTATATTTATAGATTAAAGGGTGGTCAAGGATAACAAAGGGGTGAATCATCTGATGCTACTATCTGTTCAGAAGGCACAGCCAAGAGTCCCCATGTTAACCCTAAACCTACAAACAATCCCATATATCAACACTGGACTAAATCCTTCCAAAAATGTTTTCTTTTACAAAATATGCTATAATAGAGAGTGTGCAAACAATGATTGGTGTTGTGTCGCAATGAACATACTGCACAGATCAGCAGGGATCTTGAATGTATAATATTTGAAATGCAAACTAACATAAAATATACATGACACGCAGGAAAAGTCTTATGCATATTCTGGCATTTTGTTAAGGTTTTTGTCCAATTAATAAGGGGAGCCAGCACACAGTCTATATTATATATAGAACATTAGAATGTTTGTGATGAATTAGAGGTGTATGTGGTTTTGAGTTGGTTTGCAGCCAGTATGTACACAAGTACCCATATATACATATATTTGAATATTGTATTATCCATAGATAGTGCTGATAAGGTCAGGCATATTGTACATGTAATTCTAGATCTTTCCCTCAGATATTTCTGTTGAATGTGCAATTTATTAGATTTTTTGGTGAAGAGATGAAGAAATACTGTAACAGACCTATAAAAATGTGATTGCTTTACAACAAAATGTAGGGAGAAAATGATTCTGGTTCCACGCTATGGCCTATAATCAGTCATATCGTTCTGACAACTGCTCTGATATCCATCCTTCCTGCAACGGTCCAACAACAGCTAGTTGCGTTTGAGATTTTCACCTGATTAGGAAAAAGAATTGGAGCCCCACCCTTTCCTTGCGCAGTGTGTTGAAATTACTCATTTTGAGAGCTTTGGGTGCCTGTATTGGAACTCACACGGGAGGAACGGCCACTGGATTTGGTGACTCGTCTTTCCTCGTGAGATTCCATTTGAGCTCATTTTTTGTTAGGGGATAAAATGCATTATTGATTGTCTGGACTCCTGTTGTGATGGAGACAGGAATTTAACTTCTAAAAAATTAATAAAAATAACACTTCATAATATTAAAAGATGAAGGGACAGGACATGGGTACTCAGCAGGCTGCCCCATTGTGATTTCAACTGCCCCAATCCTCCCTATAGATATGGCAGTAACCTCCACTATAGGAAGGAAAGACCCTACCAAGTAACAGGACGGGCATAAACTCTTCGTTTGCACCTAGATTGCTGCAAAATAAAAAATATTTTTATCCTTGATCCCACCTGAGGGTAAACTGCTTCGATAATGAATTAAAATAAATATAAGCAATAATAAACAAAATATATTAATGACCAACAGTCGCACATATCTTGGGTTAGCACTGTTCAAGTATTGAATTAGTAGTAAAACTGCTCTTTTTGATACATATTAATGACCTGGACTTGGGTATATAGGGAATAATTTCAAAGTTTGCAGATGATACGAAACTTGGAAATGTAGTAAACAGTGAGCAAAATAGTAACAGACTTCAAGTGGACATAGACAGACTAGTGAAATGGGCAGACACATGGCAGATGAAATTTAACGTAGAGAAGTGTGAAGTGATACATTTTGGTAGGAAGAATGAGGAGCGGCAATATAAACTAAATGGTACAATTTTAAAGGGGGTGCAGGAACAGAGAGACCTGGGGTGTACGTACATAAGTTTTTGAAGATGGTAGGACAAGTTGAAAAGGCTGTTAAAAAGGCATACTAGATCCTTGGCTTTATAAATAGAGGCATATTTTAGGAAGAATATCAAGGCCTTAGAGAGGCTGCAGAGGAGATTTACTAGATTGGTGGAAGGAGATTCAATAATAACTTTCAAAAGGGAGTTGGATAAATATTTGAAGGGGAAAAATTTGCAGGGTTATGGGGAATGAGCAGGGGAGTGGGACTAATTGGATGGCTCTTTCAAAGAGCAGGTACAAGCATGTTGGGCTGAATGGCCTCCTTCTGTGCTGATTCATTCTATGATTCTACATTTCTAGTGGTATATTGGCCCTTTCCTGAAAGACATTAGATCCATGACTGATGAATAGGACAGAACAAAAGTAACAAGAAATTGCTGTGAGACACTATTCTATAATCATTGTTTGGTCAATTTAACAATATTTGAAATGTTAGCATGCAGTGTACACCACTCAATGATAAGTCACATGTATATATTATCCAATTTTCACTGCAGAGAATTAATAGCAGGAATGATTATAAAATCTCAGCTGTTTGCCTTTAAGCAACAACTGATTTATAAGTGTCTCAGACCAGCCCAGAAGTCTCTACCACAGCTTGACTTCATTAATTTTGTGTGAGTTTCTGCTCTTTAAGAGTGAGCAATAACAGTATTGGGGAACTAAATATTTTTCCAAGTTTGATTTAACAATGGAAGGATAAGTGTTTTAAGGTCAGGCCCAGAAGCAGTGGCGTCAGTCGTGTTTCAATGTCCTGGTGTTCCAATGTTTTCATTTTTCATTTATCCATACGTTGAGTTTGTGAGCTCCGCTGAGATATTAGTGCCAGCATGTCACCAAGGAAAATTTTGTTTACTTTTTGGAAACTGAATTTCCCAAACTAATTTTACTTGGGATTTTTTTTGAGCTATCGGAAAGAGGAAATCTCATTTTCTGTTCCTAGATTGGACTTTAGCTTCAGTCTAAGAAGTCAAAAGGCAGCAGATTTTTAAAAAGATTTTGCATCATCCACTCATTATGAACAAGAGGAAGCCTTTGTTCCCCTTGTTTAAGCTGGGTAGAAATCTAGGTCCCACATGTAAAGATCGGTGTTCCATCTTGGCTCACTGGTAACACTCATTCCTCCACATCATGAAGATCATGGGTTCAAGGCCCACCCAGAGACTTGAGCACATACTCTATGCTGACACTTCAGTGCAGTACTGAGGGAGTGCTGCACTGTCAGAGGTGCCATCTTTCGGATGAAATGTTAAACTGTGGCCCCGTCTGCCCTCTCAGGTGGATGTAAAAGATTGCCCGGCACTATTAGGAAGAGGAGCAGGGGAGTTCTCCAGGCCAATATTTACTCTTCAACCAACATCTAGTCATTTATCTCATTACCGTTTGTAATGACCTTGATGTGTGCAACTTGGCTAACATATTTCCCTACATCACAACAGTGAATACACTTCAAAAGTACTTCATTGGCTATGAATGGCTTTGGGACATCCTGGGTTTGTGAAAGGAGTATATAAATGCAAGTTCTTCTTCCTTAATAGACACTAATAAGCAAAACCTCAAATAAAGTGTTAGTCTTGATTTTTCTCCTTCTAGTCAAGGTGTTAAACAAGGATAACCATGCACACTTCTACCGAAGTAAAATTAAATTGTACAGAAACTAATTTTGATTGCAAATAATCTAGTAACAAGAAAACACAAGGTATGATATTTTCCTCTTGTTTTAAAAAATAAGTTATGAAAGAATTTGATAGGGTAGATACAGAGGAGTTATTTCCTCTGGTGGGGGAATCCAGAACAAGGGGGCACAATCTTCAAATTAGAGCTAGGCCATTCCGGAAATCAGGAAGTACTTTTTCAGGCAAAGGGTAATGGAAATCTGGAATTCTATCCCTCAAAAGGCTGTGGCTGTTGGGTCAATTGAAATTTTTAAGAATGAGATCGATATATTTTTACTAGGTAAAGGTACCAAGGGATACAGATCAAAGGCAAGTTAAATGGAGTCGATGTACAGATCAGCCATGATCTAATTAAATGGCGGAACAAGCTTGAGGGGCTGAATGGCCTACTCCTGTTCCTCTATAGGTAGGGCAGCCCACAAGAATAATAAGCAAAGAAGCTTGATTACCGCGAGGAGCTAAAAG
Source organism: Heptranchias perlo (assembly GCF_035084215.1). Lineage (NCBI taxonomy): Eukaryota > Metazoa > Chordata > Chondrichthyes > Hexanchiformes > Hexanchidae > Heptranchias > Heptranchias perlo. The sequence goes on from NC_090336.1 coordinate 17,554,275, forward strand.
GAGGTCTGGAAAGAAGTTTCATGACTGTGATAAAGTAAGAATATTTCTGTGAAGTAGGAGCAGATTAAACTAAGTAGGAGATTAAACTAAGTGGTTGTTTTATAGATGTAAAAGTAAAATTGTACGCATAACAAAAAATGAATGAACTTCAAAGCAGCAAATTTGCATGTTATTAAGTTGGGGGATAGTTGAATCAGAGGACCTACAAAAGGAATTGGATAAAGTCTGTAAATGAGTAAATCAGTGACAGTTGAAATTCAATACAGACAAGTGCAAGGTACTACACATTAAAAGGAAAAACGAATGCCAGAAGGATACTACGGACAGTGTGGATGTAGCTGAAAGAGAAGCAGAAAGGAATCTGGTTTTGATAGTAGATTCAGCACTTAAAACGTCAATTTACTACAATAAATAAAGTGAATAATATGCTTAAGGATATTGCTAGGTCAGTTAACTATAAATCAGAAGATATCATGCTGAAACTGTATAATGCCCTGGTCAGATTGCACCTTGAGTACTGTGTTCAGTTTTGGTCACCAAGACATAGGGGAGTTGTTTGAACCCATTGAGGTAGTTCAGAGAAGCCACTAGGGTGATCGTTGGTGTCAAAAGGTTCATTTGCAAGAAAAGACGAAAAAATAGGCTAAATGGCATAGATAAATTTAATCTATAGTATTATGTAAGGGTGTGTTCATACAATAGCAACAGGTGGCATAGGTTAAAAATGGTAAAAAGGAATTTTAGGACAGCTGCCAGGAAATATTTCTTCATGCAAAGAATGATCACACCTAGAATGGTTATCCTGTTAAGATTGTGAAGGTGAAAACCTTAGACATATTCGAAGATAATTAGACGACATGTTGGAGAGAAAGTATGCTTTTTATTGTGGATGGGCATAACATAGTCCTCATCTGTATTAGTTTTACAGTATTACTCATGATTTATGCCAATGGTTAAGCAACTTATCCTCGCACACTGATTGTGCACAAGTACTTAAACGTTCGAATAATGATAACACAACACAATACCTGACAGATATCGGGTAGAGTTTCCACGAGGGTTCCCCAGTCTCCCACCGTTTACGCCATTTCTCAGGGGTCTCCGCCAATCTTCCGCTCAATCGGAAGAACCTTTATAAAACACTGGTACAGCCACAACTGAGTATTGTGTCCAGTTCTGGGCACCGCACTTTAGGAAAGATGTGAAGGCCTTAGAGAGGGTGCAGAAGAGATTTACTAGAATGATTCCAGGGATGAGGGACTTTAGTTATGTGGATAGACTGGAGAAGCTGGGGTTGTTCTCCTTGGAACAGAGATGGTTGCGAGGAGATTTGATAGAGGTATTCAAAATCATGGAGGGTCTAGACAGAGTAGATAGAGAGAAACTGTTCCCATTGGCAGGAGGGTCAAGAACCAGAGGACATAGATTTAAGGTGATTGGCTGAAGAACCAAAGGTGACATAAGGTAAAACTTTTTTACACAGCGAGTGGTTAGGATCTGGAATGCACTGCCCGAGGGGGTGGTGGAGGCAGATTCAATCATGGCCTTCAAAAGGGAACTGGATAAGTACTTGAAAGGAAAAAATTTGCAGGGCTACGGGGAAAGGATGGGGGAGCGGGACTAGCTGGATTGCTCTTGCATTGAGCCAGCGCGGACTCGATGGGCCGAATGGCCTCCTTCCGTGCTGTAACCTTTCTATGATTCTAACCCCCACAAGAAATTTCAGGCAGTAGTGTCCAGTTTGCTCTCTTCACACAGCAAGGATCAAGAAAGTAGCCCGGAGCTCAGCTAGAAGGCAGAAGAGAGCAGAGTGCAAAACCATTCTCTTACACAATTGAAACTCCAGCGGGACACGCTGTGACAAATAATAATGTGGATGAGGAAGTACATAGTGAAGCACAGGGCAGTGGTGACGCAGAATCAACAGAGATTAGTCTCAAAGGGTTGATGATTGTGATCAGGTCTGGTGTGCTGCCCGTCCCTCCTGATTTATCTCAGGATACCAACCTTAGTAGGCCTTCTTTCAATGCAGGATGTTAAAATATGTGGATCATGTTGCACAGTCACTTGCCTCCATAAGTAAGATACTAGAAGCTGGTCATGGATAGGTGGGACCAAGCAGCCATGGCTGGTTGCAGTGTTAATAGATGAGCATGAGGGAGGGATTCAGAGAACTCAGAGCTTCCCACTGTTCAACGATCAGAGAGTCAGTGGATGTGGTAAGGAGTCAGAGTCAGCAGTGGCATCATGGAGAAGTATTGTCAACATTCAAGGTTAGATTGGATAGGTGGGTGAAGGAAAAGGGGATAAAGAGATATGGAAATTGGCGGGGTAAACGTGATTAAGACTATTGCTCACATGAAGGGTAAACGCCAACATGGACTGGTTGAGCCGAATGGCCTGTTTTTGTGTAGTAAGTTCTATGTATTTCTATGTATAATTACAAGGATACCCAGTTAGTGCTTATCTCAGTGTCAGTGCTGTTCTTTCAGAGATGGCATCTGAAGTAACAGTACTACACAATGAATCTCCCAGTGACTTGAACAAAGGAGATTCCTGGCACTGAGGCAGGTATATCAAAAGAAGTTGCAGATATTGGTCGTGGGGGTTCTGAATCCTCTGCAACTTACCATTTAGCTGACTGGATATCCACCATTGCACCTTCCTCGGGTATGAGGAGACTTAAGCAGAGATCACATGCACAGGCACATGTAGAAGTAAATGGGTAAATGCAACAGAAAAGCACATTGAACATGTACAACCCATGGATTCAAACATAAAGTGCATTGGAACACAATAAAGTCACTTCACTTTTAATACATCTTGTAATCTATTACTATCTTATTATGCAGAAAGGGAAGCACTAGTTGTCCAAAGATAAATTGACTAAACCAGTAAAGCAATTAGCAATCTCACGCTTCTAGATATACTTAATAGAAAGGCATGGTGACCAATTGCAGAGCTCTCTGGAAGAACTAGATAATGCGCCGCCTGTCCCCCTGGCTGTAGTGATTGGTTTGCTGTGCACCGTCAATCTTCTGGTCTCCTATAGCTTGCTCCTGCTTTTCATTCAGGTCCACGGTGAGCATATAGCACACTGTTATAATTTTGTCAACCTTCTATTGTAACCCCTTACTCCCATTGACCAGTATAATCATCTGATGTGTTGCTTTAATATCCGAAATGAGGACCCTGGTTTGCCCATTTGACTTGTAACATCTGTTCCATACTAAGAGTTGTGCAGAGGTGTCATCAGCCATGATCGCACTACACAGCCCATATCTTCGAAGAACCAGTCTTCTCTTTCCTTCTCCTTCAAGAGCCATGTAAAGTTTGATTGCCTCTGAATTAAACTACTCCCAAGAACTGTGCATTGATGTGTATTATTTTCCAGTGGAGCTATATTATTTGGATATAGATGAAAAAAAAGCCTTTCCGAGTTAGGTATGCTATAGGATTGTTGGTAAGCACAGGAATGGCTATATGTTAATGTTGATCTTCCGCTTGGGGAAGCCATCAATATGGCAAAACCGTAGCTTCCACTGCTGTGTTGCTGCTGCTGTTCACTGCTGGAGTGTATGTAGTGAGTGCATGACAAAACAGGCTTAGAAGTACCAATGTGAGCTACAAAGCAACTGATTCCTGAGAAGAGCTATGGGGAAAGAGCAGGAAAGTGGGACTAATTAGATAGCTCTTCAAAGAGCCGGCATAGACACAATGGGCCAAAAGGCCTCCTCCTGTGCTGTATCATTCTATGATTCTATGAGGTTCGCTGTGGGATCCAGAAATGACACTGGCATAAATGTTATGGCAGCGGTGACTTTAAACTATTACTGCACTGCAGACGGATGACTGTCCCCAAAGGTCTTTGTGGAGCCTGAGTCACAACCACCCTGCTGAGTCTGTACCTTATCACACACTGATCCCCATTCATGCCCAAGTAGCTGACTCTGGTGTGAATGATCCGCCATCTGGAGTAGTTTGTTATGTGAGTGAAGCACCTCCTCGACTCCCATGTGGTTCCTGGATTGCCCTCTCCTCCTGCTCCTGATGCACTAAGATATGCCCAGCAATGGCCAGTGCATACATGCTACATTAGATTTCTCACAATTGGCCTTTGACAAGGCCTTAACATTAACAAAATGTTTTTGCTAATTTCCATGAACTCATTTTTAAGATGGGTGCAAGACTCTAAGTAGTGCTACTAACACTACTTGGATAAAAAGTCTGCTGTTATTTTCGACTGCTGTTGCTTCCTTTTATGCACGTGTACCTTAGCATCAAAATTTATACACAAAGAAAAATATGCCCCTCGATGACCAGTAAGGTGCTAGTTTCTCATTTATGCATGCTTATTATGCACACAATTTTGTTAATGAAATTGCAATTTATACATTGTGTATAAATAAAAAATTATATTGCCATTAATGGATTAGTTTATTTATGTAATTCTACACAATGATTAATTGTGCAAGGTGGAATTATAATGTTTTATGGGTGGTTATGTGTGTTGCCAACTCATTAAACTTGGTGGTCCATCAAAAATGTCTGTAGCTCAAATCAGATGATATTAACCAAGTGTTTTTGAGTCACTGTGCGCTCTGGTTAGATTTATTAAACTAATAACAGTTTCCATGTGGAAAGGTGGGACTTGTTCAGTATGGACTTAGCACATAGAGACTGAAGCAGAGATAACAGCACAGGGAGAATCTTTTGAATGGTAAAAAAACTGAGGAGCCAACTAGGCTTCTAAGATTTGAAATTTGGGGTCTGTGTAATTCAGTGGTTACTTGGCACCTGCCTTGAATGACGTTCTTGTGCCAGAACCAGCCCTAAAGGCACTGCCATAAAAAGCTTTTTCCTCACTTTCATACTGCAAATTACAATACTTTTCATTGCATGAAATATACAGATTTATCGGTACCTTTTGCTGAATGTAATGTGCGAGTATTCTTTCCAATAAAGGGCATCTTCCAAAAAGAACACTGCCATGGATTATTCGGCTGGTAATTGTGAAACTGGTACAATGTAAATAACGAGTGCAGATTTAAAGCTGTTAGTATGTATTATAGAAAACATAGCTTCCCTTTTAAGGGGCCACATTATTTTGAGCCTATGCCCCTTTGTCCTAGAGCTTATGCTAATATTCAACATCATTCACAATGATCAATATCTTAGCTGGCAAGAGAATAACAGCAGCATGCTACAGGGCTCTTGTAATAGCACTAACCCAACAAGCCAACCCTACTCCTAAATAGGGTTGCCAACTTTGGTTGGACGTATTCCTGGGGGTTTTATCACATGATGTTCTGCCCCCAAACACCCCATCTGGTCAAACATCCATTCTTCCTATCTCCAATATTTTAATAATTAACAAACGAAAGTGTTCAAAGAAAATTTTAAAAACGCACCTTTTTTTAATGCCCCTATGATTTTTCTCCTGGGTTGCGTGTAGGTGCAACTTAGTCTCAGAAAGTTGTGTCTCATAACAATGTAGGAATAAGGTCGCCAGCCAACCCAATCAAGCGTGTGGTTACCCAATAAAGGAGCCAAATGTTTGTAACTGGAGAGTTTTCTCAACCCTTATAAAATAGAAATGGGAGGACAAGGTTACGGTTAATAGAGCTCATGCAATAGTATAGACCCTTATAGTGGTACCAACCTTTGTACATGAAGGGAATTCCTTATTTTGTGTGATTCTTGGACCCTGAACGAATAGTCAAACAAAGAAAGTCACCCTCACTCACGGTAGTTTTTTTAATCAAAAGTAATTATTTAATGATGTTATCATTCATACGAGCATTCATGAAGCAAATGACTTTCCTTTATAAAATCCCACTATACACTTAATAATTCGCAACGTTGTTATGTAATGACTTAACAATTCATACAGACATCAGGCAAATCATTAATACACATACAACCTTTAAACTAAGGATTTTGCTTATCGGGCCTGAGGTTGATCAGCTCTTCAGAACTCGATGTCCTCGTCTTCTTGCGTGATGTTCAACTACAGTGTGCATTCCTTGTGACTGCCGGGTGGTGAAGAGTAGAGATAGAGAAGGGAAGAGCAGAGCGAGCCGCCTTCTCCCAAAGTCTTTTTATATTGTTTTTTTACCAATAGGACGTAGGATTAGGGAGGGTCATTCTTTTTGTCCAATCGCTCCCCGTTGCTATGCCTCAATCATTAACATACTTCAATGATTGACAGTTTAGGCTTTGATCATGTGACTGGAGACCCTTTGATGTAGAAAAGACCATGCGTTTGAACAATGGTTTGTAAAAGGCTCCTTACATTTCTGTACCCAGACATTCTTAATGTTTGTTGTATCTCCAATTTTGATTTCTCCAATGGCGTCAAATCCATTCCTTATACCAGTCGACCAAATGTTGGGCGCAACACTGTTTGACATTTTACAAATCCCAGTTCTTTTGAACAGATTACCAGATAGGAGTGAGAGGCCTATGCTTATTTTCACACCTATCATTGCTTTCCTGATCCGAAGCCTGATTAGGTCCTTGTCGCCTTTTCTTACGTTACCCCCCGCTGTATTGAAAAGTCTGTGCTTCCAAAATCCTATGCATTTTGAAGGCCTGACTGCTTTAAGCTCAGTCTTATCCATCTAGCTTATGTATTTAATAATCTAGATATCTATCCGCAGTACAATGTCTTCGATCCCGAAACTCATACTTCTCCAATACTTTTCCACACCGTTCACCTGACGAAGGAGGAAGCCTCCGAAAGCTTGTGGAATTTAAAATAAATTTGTTGGACTATAACTTGGTGTTGTAAAATTGTTTACAATTGTTAACCCCAGTCCATCACCGGTATCTCCACATCATGTTCTCCAATGCCGTCAGCGATGGAAAAATCAGGATTTACGAGAACACAGTTTACCAGATTACTGTGTTTACAGGTTTCCAAATGGGGCAGTTAACCCTTTCCTTCAAATATCTTTTGTTAAAGGTGTTTTGAACCCCACACACAGTCCACAAAATCATTTGTCTCAAAGGCAACAACTGACTTTCCACTTTCTTGACAGAAGTGACAAAGCCTTCTAATGTAATTATTCTGCCATCTTAATAGTGGATGCAGCACTGAGAGCAGCAGGAAACCCTGCCCTGCTTAAAATAGACCCTTCCCTTCATCTTACCACAGTAAACATTCAAAGCATCTAGTGGGAGTAAAGACAATGTGCACATAGCAACCAGAGCAATTTGTTTTCTTTCCCCTCTTCCCGCGTGCTCACCCCCCGCCCCCCCGGCCAGCTGCAAAGAGCTAGAGGTATTTGTTGTAGCCTGCTTTAGCCTGCAAGGGGCGAAGCGTAGACCATTACTGTGATTGACAGAGGAGGCTGCTGGAAACAGCTAAGGCTGTTCATGGGAAGGCAAAAGAAAAGGAGGACTGATTGTCGCATTCATTAATTGTAACCATATTCTTTTTGGATTGGTGGGAGCAATGTAATTTGACATGGGCTAATGAAAGGTACATCTTGCCTAACAAGTTTAGTGAAATTGTTTGAATACAGAGTAAGCGCAAGGGAGTGATACTGTTGCAGTAAAGTGCTGGTGGACGCAGATTGTTTGTTGCATCCAGTATTGGTATATGTACTTGTGAAAAAGACAACAACAGTTGATACCTACACACAAAATGCAGTGAGCTAACATCAAAGTGGTTAATGTAGCCTTAATAATAGCAATGACTCTCCTGTGGAAGTTACAGGAGCTGCATTGCTATTACTAAGGTATACTAATCCTAGTACTTTCCTAGCCCTTGCTACCATCCATGAATACAGGTTTAACGTTTTATCCAAAAGACGACACCTCAGACAATGAAGCACTCCTTCAGTACTGCATTGAAAGTGTTGGTCATGGATTCCACCCCCCACCCCAAGCTCACAAAGGTGAAAGTGCTCCCACCAATCCAAAAAGAATATGGTTACAATTAATGAATGCGACAATCAGTCCTCCTTTTCTTTTGCCTTCCCATGAACAGCCTCAGCTGTTTCCAGCAGCCTCCTCTGTCAATCACAGTAATGGTCTACGCTTCGCCCCTTGCAGGCTAAAGTAGGCTACAACAAATACCTCTAGCTCTTTGCAGCTGGCAGGGGGGGCTCTGGTTGCTATGTGCACATTGTCAATGTGATCATGAAGATTTGATCTGGTCACTACTTCTAGCAACATCATAAATATGTTCAAAAACAAAGCAGAAAGAACTTGCATTTATATAGCATCTTTCACATCCTCATGACATCCCAAAGCGCTTCAGATAATTAATTACTTCCGAAGTGCAGTCATTTGTTATGTAGGCAAAAACACACACAGCAAGTTCCCCAAACAGCAGAGATATATGACTAGTTAATTTGTTTTGGTTGAGGGATAAATGTTGCTGGGAGAACTTCTCTGCTCTTCTTTGAATTGTGCCATAGGATTTTTTTTTACATCTACTGACCAGGCAGACAGGACATTGGTCTTATTCAAAAGACGATACCTCAGACAATGCAGCACTCCCTCACTACTATACTGAAAGTGTTGAGCTTTGGAGTGGAGGGGGGGTGGAATTGGCGACCTGCTGACACAAAGGCAAGAGTGCTCCCACCAATCCAAAGAGAACACGGTTACGATTACATAGAATGTACAGCACAGAAACAGGCCGTTCGGCCCAACAGGTCCAGGCCGGTGTTTATGGTCACACAAGCCTCCTCCCTCCTTACTTCATCTAACCCTATCAGCCTATCCTTCGGCCCTCGTGATTATCTAGCTTCCCTTTAAATGCATCTATGCTCGTCACCTCAACTATGCCACGTGGTAACGAGTTCCACATTCTAACCACTCTCTGGGTAAAGAAGCTTCTCCTGAATTTGCTATTGGATTCATTAGTGACTATCTTATATTTATGGCCCATAGTTCTGGTCTCCCCCCGCCTGTGGCGACATCTTCTCTACATCTACCCTATCAAACACCTTGCTTAAAGACCTTTATCGGTCTTCCCTTTTCTGCCACCTCGCCAGAAATACTGAGCAAAGGAAACCTTCAGGAACACAATGTCACTGCATGTAACAACCAGGGCAATTTTTAAACAGCTTACATTTATATAATGCCGTTAATGTAATATTTGACACCAAGCCACATAAGCAGATATTAGGGCAGGTGAGGGTCACAGAGGGAGCTTTTAAGGAGCATCTTAAAGGAGGAGAGGTCGAGAGGCGGGGAGGTTTAGGGAGGGTGTACTGGAGCTGAGGGCCACCAATGTTGGGACAAAGGAAATTGGGGATGCACAGGAGGCCAGGATTGGAGGAATGCAGAGATCTAGCAGGGTTGTAGGGCTGGAAGAGGTTACAGAGATAGGGAGAGACGAGGTCATGGAGGGATTTGAACACAAGGATGAGAATTTTAAATTCGAGGCAATCATCAGACCGGGAGCCAATTTTGGTCAGAAAGCAAGGGGTGATGGGTGAACAGGACTTTCCCACCCAGCATCTTCATTTTTCAAGCTCCCGTACTAAATCTGGTTCAATCCCTCGTTCTCCCAAGAGGCTTCTAGAAACTTCCCACTTCCAACCGCTCCGACCAAACAGCCTTTTTTCTCCAATATTTCTTATACCGAGCAAGTGTTCAAAGAAAATTTTTTTAAAACTTTTTTTTTGATGATCCTATGATTTTTCTCCCAGGGGTTGCTCGCAGCAGTGTCCAGATGAGATCTTTAATCCCTAGAAACTCCAGAACAATCCGGGAGGGTTGGTGACCCCTACTTCAGTGCACTGTTAATATTTATATCATAGTCTCAGAATCTTCATTTAAATTTAAATATTTCTTAGTCCTGTTATTTTTATAACACAGCAATTGAGTGGATCTTGCCAGAACAGATGAATTCTTCCTTTAAGTAGGTATATCACACCTGACAGAAAATCTTGCCCTCCATGGCCACACACACACACACAAAAAGGTAACTATGGTAAAGAGAAGCAGCTGCCGGTTTGCTCTGCTTTGCAGCTCTTATTATCTGAATGACAAAATACGTTCAAGGTAAGCACCATAGCTGCTCAGCTCATCATAGACAGACGACAAACTCATTCAGTTGCATGTACACAGGTCTAAAAAGGAAAGGAGATTGGAAATAAACTTGTTTCCTGGACCTATTGTGTTGCTTTAATTGGAAAAGGAACATGGCAGCTGAAAATATTAGGGGAATCTACTGGAGCATGTCATTCAAAATCCTGCCTGAAGCTCCTATAATAGATTGTGATTCAAAGCAACAGCGCAGTAGTTTACTGAATTGCCAACAGTCCTGGTAATTTTTCTTGCGTTGGGAATACTGTGTCTAGAATGTTCATGTTATAATAATATGGCACAGCCAATTTGGAAAGCTGTTGCTCTTCATAAACATCATTTACCCCTTCCCTAAAAAGTTCTGACCATTAATTATTTACAATGTTCAATTTTTTTTTAAAAATCGAGTTAAGTTCCATATTAAGTTTTATTGTTGCCTGTGATATTTATTTAGAGACTATCACGACAATGTGTGACATGTACATTTTACGTAGTGAGGGAGGGACGGGGGAGTTTTGACATGCCAAAGGTAATTTCTTATCCCTAACTTCCCTTACGTTCTAGCTTGTCTTCCAGCAATGTACAATGTGACCTACCGTGACAACAAGCAGTAATTTCCCTGTGATGGTGTGGAAAAACTCAACAGCAATTGCATCATAACAATTGGAGTGCCTTCGGATTAGGGCATGCGATTGGAAACTCAGCTTGGGGTCAAATAGGATGGTGAGGTTGTGAGCAGTCTAACTCAGCCTGAGACAATGGCTGGGAGGAGATTAAAGTCCATACTCCAACTCATTGGCTGACACAGTGCCGTCAATAGACACTCCGTAAAGTCCATCACTTTAATTAGCACAAAAACAATGTGCGACACAAAGGGGGTGATTTTCACCTTCATCGCCTAAGCAGTAATCTGGCAGAACAGATCGGCGGCCCATTGAAGAACCTGCCTGATTTGCATCCCACTGATTTCAATGGGTTGAAAATCAGACGGGTTCTACAGTGGAGGGGAGGGGGGGTTGAGATCCACTCAGTCAGGTTACTGACTGAAAATGGCCCCCAATTAAATGGGGTACAAGCTAACTTTAGATCATGCCATGATACTGTCAAACAAGGGTTAATTCTGCCTGATGGCTCAGATTTCTAGGGAGAAAATTTAAAAGAATGCTGCAAAAAAAAAGGATTTCACCAAGTCAAGTGCAGAAGTCCCATTGAAGCTCATCTGCATTATCCAGGATATTAAATCAAACCAAGAGTGCCGGGAGGAGTCAATGGGGAACTGACAGTTTATTGCAACTTCATGTGGCAGAGTTGTCTCCTATTACCTAATCTTTGTCACTTGTTCCTTTAACACACTACGCATAAGACAATAGCAGGAGGCCCAAGAGGCACAGCATCACTCGGAGGCTTAATGACAAATTTGAAACTTGGAAAGCCAGTGCAATAGGTTACGCTTTCTTAACTGTCCAGACGGACAGACGGACGGACTCTGCTACTCTACCTGGATACTATTGGTAAGCAAGACATGTTGGGATAGGGAGACCATCAAGCATCATTTGGCCTGTTTCCATTGCCATTGATCAATGCCTGCAGTTACAGTCGAGCCACTCGCAGAACAATTTCCTCATGAAGCACAGACTTTAAGTCTCGCCCCTGAAATTACCCAGAAAACACAACGTAATATTTTATAAAAGTGTTAGTTACCAAAAATGCCCAGTTTTTGGTAAACTATACACATTTATATTCCTTCCACTTAACCATGATATCTTACACTTAAACAGAAAAAAAGAGATTCTAAATCCCAATATTCAATATTTTTTTCCATATGAATTAGTAAGATGCACTCAGCCGACTATTGGCCATGTCTTCACACTGATATAAAGACAAACAGTTAACGTGCTCGCTATCAATTATATGATGCTAGTGGATAATTATCTACCTGCGGATCTCCTGTGCCATTGCTCAAGGATAATCTAGGGTCTGCAACACTGATGTTATGTTTAGTTACATACCTAACCTGTCCCTTTTAGGTCCATGAGGAAGTGGTCAAATAGGCAACTTTGGCAGCTTGTAAACATCCTGAGGTCAATCAGTAACTTTTACATTTCTGGCTCTAGGTTAGAAGAGACCAGCATGAAATGACTGGCTTTTTCTCTTTTGTGGAAAAAAAAAGTTTGTGTGACATCTAGTGTGTGTTGGATACACTAGACAAAATGTTTATAATATATATTTAGTGATCGGCAAGGAATCTGGAAATCAGTAGTCCTTATGGTTTTATTTTCCCTTACTTTAAAAATCTGTAAACAGTCAGTGATTAGCAATAGAAATGACCAATCAAGAGCGAACATCACAATCGATTACTAGTCCAGCAATCCATCATTATAACACTACTTTTACAGAGCAATCCCCAAACGATGGTGTGGAATCAGCAACTGAAATATTGGGATAGTCATTTACAGTGCAGAAATCTTCTCACTGTTCCCATTGTTTTTAACAGCTGCTGACAGAAAAAGGAAGATTAATTTCCGCACCCAAGTAGCATCTTTGCTACACAATCTAACACCCGCTACAAAGTTATCAAAATTGTGCATCTTTCATAATTACAATAGGGTTATTTCCATTGCTGATCGACTGACACTTGTGTTTACGACTCTTCTAGAATTGATAATACAAGAAAGCCTTTTGAAATAAATACACATATTTAGACCATTTAAATAATTTAGAATTTTTGGCACACCATTTCAATTTTTATTTTTTCTTCTCCTTTTTGACACCTCGCTGGCTAGCTAACTGATCAATTTTCTTTTCCAGTCTTCTCTGCAGATGGGCCTTCTTGGCTGGATCTAATGAGTTGTCCTTACTGCCACTGCCTGCATATAGAATACCTTCTCTGCTGATTAGTTTTCGGGCGTGAACTTTGGCGTTCTCACCACAGCCATGAACCTAGAAGTGGGACAAAAGTGCAAGAATCTTGCATTATACACGATAATGAAGGCAGAAGCTACTGATTAATCAAGAACGAATAGGGGATACACGCAGATAAAACAGGTGGAAGACATAGGGGTCTACAGCATTCTGAACGCAAGAAAAATTAATGACACGAGCAAGACCAGATTTAAACTATTCACCTAAACTTGTCAACTTAAAAAAACTTGAGAATGAAGGGCCACAGCTCACTGTGCAGGTCCCCTACTTGGGTGAACGGGAGTTGGGGAGGTGATGAGATAAATTAAACAGTAATCAGGCAATTCCAAAGTTGGATTTGAAAAGCCTGTAGATTTGTAGGAAGATAGGAGGACAGAGGGAGATAAGGAGCGTCACAGTCCATCCACCACTTTAAACAGCCACTCCCTCCGCCACTGGCATACTGTGGCTGCAGTGTGTACTATCTCCAGGATACACTTGCAACTCACCAAGGCTTCTTCAACACCACCTCTGAAACCTGCGACCTCCACCACTTAGAAGGAAAATGGCAGCAGTTGCATGGGAACACCATCACTTCCAAGTTACCCTCCAAGTCACACAGCATCCTGGCTTGGACATATATTGTGGTGTCTCATGGTTGCTGAGGTCAAAATCCTGATACACCCTACCTACCAGCACTATGGGAGGACCTTCACCACACGGACTGCAGCAGTCCAAGAAGGCGGCTCACCACCACCTTCGCGAGGGCAATTAGGGATGGGTAATAAATGCTGGCAATGCCAGTGATGCCCATATCCCCAGAATGCATATAAAAAAAAGTTTTGAAGTCCTGGGAAAAATGAGTAAGAGTAGGAGACTACGCGATGAGTCTTTATATTACTAAAATATGGTGTTCCAACAACTAGACCCATCCAGTCATTTCAGTAATCTGATCAACAATTTCATTCTAAACATTGCTGAAGTGAATGCGTTAGCACTTGCTTTCGCTGTACACAGCTCTTACCTCTGGGATGTGATGGCTGAGGCAGTAGCGTTTGTTACAGTGGATGCAGTGCTGGCCCAAGGTGAGAATACTTCCTTTGCACTTTAAAAAAGCACAAACACTATCCGCCTTCATTGACGCAGCAATGAGTGCATCGAAATCCTCTTCTGTACCACTTGCAGCTTCTCCTTTAGTTGAGGCTCTCCCTGTTAAACAAGCAATTTGAGCTGCAGGATTGCTTTGCTTGATCCCATCTTATCTACAGTAAAATGGTTGAAAATCCAATATCAACAGACCATAGCCACATTGCAAAGCTCCTACACTGTAAGCAGGATGGATTTTCACACTTCAGGGCTGTCTAATTAATAAAAATATTCCAAGCGTTCTTACAAGCGCTGTCACCATCCTGGTACAGTGTGGGAACTTTGCAATAAGGTTAATGTTGTGTTCATAAAACTAAATGCAGCCAATAGCCCTGCAACTACTTTCCAGTTAACGAAAGCAGACACTGATTAAAAACAGAACAAAACAAATTTTCTTTTAATTGTGTTACACTGCCAGGCCATTATTTTTGTAATTGAAGGTTCTATAAAATTATTTTAATGTGCTATTGATTATTCTAAGACATAAAGTAATTTTAAGAATGATACAAGTATCTCAAGAGTACTATGTGGATTCTGCATTGGATAAACTCCCGTTTTGCAGGAGTTGCTATTTTTCATTCAAAACATGGAGTGGCCACATTGGGCAGAGCTGACTAAAGGTTTGTAGAGTACTGGGCCATATCAACCAGCTCAATGATAAGAAAAAAAAAAAATCTATTCAACTTTTTGTTAATTTAAACAGATTCAGCAATGTATCTCTAAATTAAAAAAAAAGGGAGAGAGAAATGGATTCGAAAAACTAGATTAAGGTTTTGGGGAAATATTTGATTTCTCAAGAACAAATAAGCGATAACGGCATTCTAAAATATCTCAAACTCTGTTAGCATCCTTTCAGAACTAAATATCTACTCCAGCTCACAAAGATGAGAGCTTTCATCCAATAATTACTGCAGTGTCGATTATTACTTAAATTTTTTTTTAAATCAATAACTCGTGCCTTGAATTCCTTTTAGAAACAATAGTACATACCCTTTTCTGCAGGTTTTTTATTTTTTGACTTCAGAGAAGCAGTAGTGCCAGAGTGCTGCTTCTGTTTTGCCTTCTCCTCTCGTTTAGCTTGTTCCCGCTGCATCCTTTCCATGTGCAGGGTCTTTAAATCCAGCTTAGACTGAGACTCACAAGGGGCACAGTCCTGTGGACCTTCCTTTTCGGTATGAGTCCATTCTTTTCCTTTATCCACGGGAATGCATGAGACTGGATTGCTGGATTTCTGAGGCACATCCGGCATCTTTTGGCCTGATTGACTGTCGAACTGTCTTTGAGTTTCCAAAAAACCTGACTTGGCCACGGCAATAAACCGGTCTTTGCTTTCGCCAATGCTAAAATGCTCAAGTCCAAGCTCTTCTGCTATCTGGTGGACCAACAACCGATCATGAGAATTCAAGGACGAAGGGAATTCGAACTTGGTCCTTGCGCTATCCTCTATAAATCTCATTATTTGTTCCTGAAGTTTCTCGGAGTTATCTTTTACAATTACAGATTTGGAAGTTTTACCTAATACTGCTGAACTGCCATCCTCTTCCTTCATTAAGTCACTATCGTTGTTTGCAGCCTTCTTTCTGCACTCGGGCTTTTGAGCGGATCGGTTTGCCGTGTCTTTGTGTATTTTTGCAGTTGCTGTACTTTTGTCGCTGGATGAGCTCCCGTCATTTCTCCGTGCTCCTGAAGAATCTTTTGTTCTCCTTTGCTCGGCCTGAGGGGCTTGCCGGGAATAGTTTTCGGACACAATGTCATCGCAGTACTCAAATGCAGTTCTTGCTTCCCCGCGTTCAGTCATGTAGTCAACCAGGGATTTCAAAAACGGGTGAGTGCCGACCGTGCGCGCATCACAGACCACCATCAAGTGGCGGCGGGCACGAGTAACCGCGACATTTATTCTTCGGTCTTCAGCCAGAAAGCCCACCTCACCTGGACAACAGGATTCAAAATATGATTAAACTCAAGAAAAGGACTTGTCCAGGAGGCAATCGGGTAGAAATTTATCCTGGGCAGTAGCGCGAAATGGGCGGTTTCGCATCAACCGCCCAATATAGGCCCTGCCTGATAATCGGCTCTATTGAAGTCGATGGGACCAAATATCAGGTGGGGCCTATAACGGGTGGTTGATGCGATACCGCCCGTGACGAATTTCTATCCCAATGGGTTTCAATTATTCATCGGCGCACTTTCTAGAAGGACTCAAAGTGAGGAACATTACTGCTGGTGAATGTCCGCTTTGTATCAGTATCAAAGAGTCTCAGCTTAGTTAACGGCTGAGGAGGGGGGGAAAAGAGATGCAGAGTAAAGCTGCATTAATCTGTCCAAACAATGCACCCTAGCCTCAGCTTCTGAACAGCACCACTGCTGTCCCAGTGTGGTATTTCCATTTCACATCATATCTCGACACTTCAGTGCAGTACAGAGGGAGTGCTGCACTGTTGGAGGTGTCGTCCTTTCTGAAAAGGTATTAAATTGAGGCCGTGTGCCCTCTCAGGTGACGTAAAAGATGCATGGCACTATTCAAAGAAGAGCAGGAGAGTTCTCCATCACTTATCCTCCAACCAACATCACGAAAACAGATTATCCGGTCATTTATCGCAATGCTTTTTGTGGGATCTTACTCAGTGCAAAACTGGCTGCTGCGGTTCCCTACATTATAACAGTGTCTACACTTCAGAAGTACTTCATTGGCTATGGAGTGCTTTGGCATGTTCTGAGATCATGAAAGATGCTATATAAATTCAAATTCTCTCTTTTCTTTCTTCTGTATTTGAACATTTAAGTTACTACAATTGCTTTTTTACTTGACAACAACTAGCATTTATATAGCGCCTTTAACAGTGTAAAACGTCCCAAGGCGCTTCACAGGAGCGTTATCAAACAAAATCTGGCACCAAGCCACATAAGGAGATATTAGGACAGGTAACCAAAAGCTCGGTCAAAGAGGTACAAAGAGAAGTAAGAGTTTCTTAAAGGAGGAGAAAGACAGAGAGGCGGAGAGGTTTAGGGAGAGCTTGGAGTCTAGACAGCTGAAGGCATGGCTGCCAATGGTGGAGCGGAGGAAATCAGGGATACGCAAGCAGGCAGAATTAGAGGAATGTAAGGAATCTTACAACACCAGGTTATAGTCCAACTGTTTTATTTGAAAATCACAAGCTTTCGGAGGCTTTCTCCTTCGTCAGGTGAGTGTCGAGGCTCATTGAAAATTACCGCATATATAGTCATAGAACAATGCCTGGTGATTACAGACAATCTTTCCAACTGCCCGTTATCAAGGCCATCAAATTAACTGAATAGTATTCAGACAGAGAAACCTTAGATACCCCAGACAACTGAATATACAAACGGCCAGAACCAAAGAAAGAGAGGGAGAGAGAGGGAGAAACATCCGAAAGGAAGAGAAAGAGAGAGAATGACCAGTTGTGTTAAAAACAGTTGTGGGGTTACGTGTAGCGTGACATGAACCCAAGATACTGGTTGAGGCCGTCCTCATGGGTGCGGAACTTGGCTATCAATTTCTGCTCGACGATTTTGCGTTGTCTTGTGTCTCGAAGGCCGCCTTGGAGAACGCTTACCCGAAGATCGGTGGCTGAATGTCCTTGACTGCTGAAGTGTTCCCCGACTCGGAGGGAACCCTCCTGTCAACCTCGAACAGACCATCGTTCGCAGCAAATTACCCAGCTTTCAGGAGAACAGCGTCCACGACACCACACAACCCTGCCATGGCAATCTCTGCAAAACATGCCAGATCATCGACACAGATACCACCATCACACGAGAGGACACCACCCACCAAGTGCACGGTTCATACTCCTGTGACTCGGCCAACATTGTCTACCTCATACGTTGCAGGAAAGGATGCCCCAGAGCATGGTACATTGGCGAGACCATGCAGACGCTGCGACAACGGATGAACGGACACCGCGCAACAATCGCCAGACAGGAGGGTTCCCTCCCAGTCGGGGAACACTTCAGCAGTAAGGGACATTCAGCCACCGATCTTCGGGTAAGCGTTCTCCAAGGCGGCCTTCGAGACACACGACAACGCAAAATCGTCGAGCAGAAATTGATAGCCAAGTTCCGCACCCATGAGGACGGCCTCAACCGGGATCTTGGGTTCATGTCGCGCTACACGTAACCCCACCAGGGGAAGAAAAAGTTATCTGTTTTTAATACAACTGGTCATTCTCTCTCTTTCTCTTCCTTTCGGATGTTTCTCTCTCTCTCTCTCTCTCTCTCTCCCCCTCTCTCTCTCTCTCTCTCTTTGGTTCTAGCCGTTTGTATATTCAGTTGTCTGGGATATCTAAGGTTTCTCTGTCTGAATACTATTCAATTAATTTGATGGCCTTGATAACGGGCAGTTGGAAAGATTGTCTGTAATCACCAGGCATTGTTCTATGACTATATAGGCGGTAATTTTCAATGAGCCTCGACACTCACCTGACGAAGGAGAAAGCCTCCGAAAGCTTGTGATTTTCAAATAAAACAGTTGGACTATAACCTGGTGTTGTAAGATTCCTTACATTTGTACACCCCAGTCCATCACTGGCATCTCCACATCACAATTAGAGGAATGCAGAGATCTCAGTGTTGTCAGGCTGGAGGAGGTTACAGAGATAGGAAGGGGCGAGGCCTTGTATGGAGAAGTCAAAGTCATGTAGCAGTTCTGCAGCAGGAAGGGGAAGAGCAGAGAAATCGGGGTCATACTAGGCCAGGCGGAGAGGCTGCGCAGTTACTCAGACAACAAGGTGCAACACTGGAAAACCAAACATTAGCAAAAACCACAGTTCTGCTGCACCTGTTCTGACCGGCCCCAGCCCATAAACTGATCAGTTTCCAAAACTATCTCCTTCCCGTTGCAAGTTGTAACAATTGAATTTTACCACCCAAGTGAGGGCCAAACACCTCAAGTCGAGGATTCTATCAGTGGTCAGATGCAGAGTAAACCTCCTTCTATTCTACCTCGATGATGTTTCTCAGCCATAATCAACCCTACTACACCAGTGTAATATTTCTTCATTTCCCATACCAGCCACATTGCGAGATTTAGTGCTAATTAATGCTAAACATAGGACACTTTTTTTTAAGACCTGGGACTGCCCAAACATGTTCCAAATAGAACCCTTAGTCATAAGAACATAAGAAATAGGAGCAGGAGTAGGCCAATCGGCCCCTCGAGCCTGCTCCGCCATTCAATAAGATCACGGCTGATCTGATCCTAACCTCAAATCTAAAGAACACAAGAAGTAGGAACAGGACCCGGCCACTCAGCCCCTGGGCCCGCTCCGCCACCCACAGGGCCTTGACCGATCCGAACTCAGCTTCATGTCCAATTTCCTGCCCGCTCCCCGTAACCCCTAATTCCCTTTACTTCTAGTCAGCAGAGAGAGGAGACTTTCATCCCATCAGTCTGCAGTAATATGCCACTGCACCACTCAGTTTACAACCTACTGGAACCTGCAGTCTATACTGAGAAAATGAACTTGTAACTTAAAAGAAAAACGCATGGCAAGTAACATTTGATCTTTGAAAGGGATAAAATCACATATCTGCAACAAAAATTTATGTCAAGGTGGTGGCCCCTGGCAGCATTTTTTTTTAAAAATTTCTACATTGTTCCTTCACATCCACTGAAATTTACCAGAAATTATATATCATTACTGTATAAAGGTTGAGTTATTTCAAATACATAGTGTATTATCTACAACCTACACAAATACTTTAAAAAAAAAATTGTATGCAAATTAAAATGTCATTTTTGAAATCATTTTAATATTGTTTCCAATAAATAATGTTAAAAGCTTTAATTCTCCCCCAGCAAAGACTCAAATCAATTGATGTTTTCCTGAGGAACAGCCCTGCATCTTGCTGAATTAATATTCAGTTCCTCCGGTGTGATCAATAATGTGTAGCTGAGGGTCGATCTCTGGCGGAATAAATAAGCCTGATTTATTACCTTGTGCTGGGGCCTAGAAACAATGCATTCAAATTAACTCTACTTGCCAAAAACAAGGCTGAGAAGATTAACTTTTATAGTGAACATGCGCACTTTTTAAAAATGGTGTGTAGACTGATCCAGCACTGTTGGTGACTTCTTTAAAACAATGTACAAAACACTATACAAGGAGTAGTGAGACGTACAAAATGGGCCACGTGACTCCCAACACAAGGAGATTAATTTCAATGTCCCGCGGCTTCCGGGTATTTATTTATTGCACATGTTTCCCCTATCTCTTCACTTTCAACCAATTTATGACTGGGGCGGAGATCACCTCGTATGAAAAGGTAGGTACTGCATGACATTAATCAGGGCCAGAGAGGTCTCCCGGACTAGTTGCGATCGCCTAAGGAGGTTGGAGAGGAATTTTCCAGATTCTTTTCCCCCTAATTGGCCTGGGTTTTTAAAACCTGTTTTTTTCACCTCTCCAGGAGATCACGTGGTTTTCGGGTGGGATGGGGAGTCTATATATTGTGATGCACAAGGCATCGCAGTTGCGTGGGACAGGCTAGATGGACCAGAGGGTCTTTTCCTGTCCATCGTTGTTCGTGATATTCTTTACTCTTGAAGGCATTGACTACTTGCTGGGGCACAGCTCGACAGGCACCTGTGCCCTTTGTGTGAACCTAGACAAGCAGCATCAGCAAGCTATTCAACTGCAGGAAGCATTGCAGTGGAGTCCAATCCAGTTCTCACAATTGTAATTGGCAGCTAACATGGCCTCAGCCACAACTGCACATGGTGTTTTTTTGTTAAACCTCAGAAGTATCAATAATAATGAAAACATCAAGAACAGAGGAGGTAATTCAATTGCTCGCACAATTGGATAATAGTCCTTGGAGCTTTCACCATTATTCTGTGGAGGAGTAGAATCAATTTCACAGTTTCAATTCACATTACTGGTGGAAGATTTGTAACTGTATCATCTACTGGCAACTATATGTAATAATGTGTGCCAAGCTCCTGAATTGTCTCTTTGAGGCATTTATGTTTCCATTGCACATCTCAACACTTCAATGTGGTTTCTGAGCTATCCAATGAACTGTTGTATTTTGATTTTAAATAATTTTAGTAGATTTTGAGCACCACAGTCACAATGGTACAGCACTAAATGTGATGGTAAAATCGGAATGAAGAGCAGCTATATTCATCAGGGACTTTAACTACATTATCTTCATACCCAGACTGGGGTCGGCAGCGTAGGAGCACCATGATAGCTCTAGAAACACAATACGGCAACTTAAAGCACGATGGGGCTGGTTTTTGTCGTGGTTAAATTGGGCGGGCTACGGGCACCCAATGTCATCAGCAGGATTCCCAGTCAATGCGTGCGTCTGGGCCTCATTTAAGTACTGGAGGCAAGCTACCAGCGCTAATTGCGCTGCTTATAGGCAGCTGGCCGTTTGGGAGGGCAGGATCTCCAATAGAGCTGCTGCTTCTTAAATGGCCGACGGGTTGTCCAGAAATTAGCCAGCAGCAGTGGAGAACGGTGGCTGGGCATTCAATGCAAGCAGCATAGTTCCTAGGACTTAATTGCAGTGCATGAAGAAATTTAATGATGATACCGGGATTGCCAAGCTAAGACTCCTCTCCACATCGCTCTTGCTCTTTACACAGCCTTGCAACATCTGACTTTAGCCATCCTCCCCTCTCCCACTTCACAAGCCTCTCCTCCAGTCACAACAGGACACTACGGTACACCTCCTTCCGTCTGCACTCAACACAACTCTCCCCCTCTTGCCCACCCTGCTGCTTTTATCTCTCAGCATACATACTTTGCTAAGTTGCCGCACACATCTTCACAACCCTTCAACAGGGCACACACTAACCCACTCTTCTTGCAGGAGAAGCTGGCACACAATTGGAGGGAGACTTCAAGAACGGGAGGAGATCCGGCCATGTTGCAAACACGGCCCCATTGTGCTTTAAGTTGCCGTATCGTGTTTCTGGAGCTATCATGGTGCTCCTACGCTGCCAGCCCCAGTCTGGCTATGAAGATAATGTAGTTAGAGTCCCTGTTGAATACAGCTGCTCTTCATTCAGACTTTACCATCACATTTAGTGCTGTGCTATCGTGACTGTGGCGCACAAAATCATAGAAATTTACGGCACAGAAGGGGGCCATTTGGCCCATTGTGTCTGTGCCGACTGAAAATGAGCTATCCAGCCTAATCCCACTTTCCAGCTCTTGGTCCGTAGCCTTGTAGGTTTCGGCACTTGAAGTGCATATCCAAGTACTTTTTAAATGAGTTGAGGGTTTCTGCCTCTACCACCCTTTCAGGCAGTGAGTTCCAGACCCCCACCACCCTCTGGATGAAAAAATTTCTCCTCAGCTCCCCTCTAATCCTTGTACCAATTACTTTAAATCTATGCCCCCAGTTATTGACCCCTCTGCTAAGGGAAATAGGTACTTCCTATCCACTCTATCTAGGCCCCTCATCATTTTATACACTTCAATTAAATCACCCCTCAGCCTCCTCTGTTCCAAAGAAAACAACCCCAGCCGATCCAATCTTTTCTCATAGCTAAAATTCTCCAGCCCTGGCAACATCCTTGTAAATCTCCTCTGTATCCTCTCTAGTGCAATTACATCCTTCCTGTAATGTGGTGAGCAGAACTGTACGCAGTACTCAAGCTGTGGCCTAACCAGCGTTTTTTTTTTTTAAAAACAGTTCCAGCATAACCTCCCTGCTCTTATATTCTATGCCTCGGCTAATAAAGGAAAGTATCCTGTATGCCTTCTGAACAGCCTTATCTACCTTTCCTGCTACCTTCAGGGATCTGTGAACATGCAAGGTCCCTCTGTTCCTCTACACCTCTCTGTATCCTCCCATTTATTGTGTATTACCGTGCCTTGTTTGCTCTCCCAAATGCATTACCTCACACTTCCCCGGACTGAATTCCATTTGCCACTTTTATGCTTACCTGACCAGTCCATTGATATCTTCCTACAGTCTACAGCTTTCCACCTCACTACCAACTACACCACCAATTTTTGTATCATCTGCAAACTTCTTAATCATGCCCCCTACATTTAAGTCTAAATCATTGGTACATACCACAAAAAGAGACCTAGTACTGAGCCCTGCGGAACCCTACTGGAAACTGCCTTCCAGTCACAAAAACACCCGTCGACCATTATCCTTTGCTTCCTGCCACTGAGCCAATTTTGGATCCAACTAGCCACTTTTCCTTGGATCCCATGGGCTTTTACTTTCCTGACCAGTCTGCCATGTGAGACCTTGTCAAAAGCCTTGCTAAAATCCATGCAGACTACATCAAACGTGCTACCCTCATCGACGCTCCTTGTTGCCTCCTCAAAAAATTCAAATCAAGTTAGTCAGACACGACCTTTCCTTAAGAAATCTGCTAAACCTATGTAAAAATCAAAATACAGCAGTTCGTTGGATAGCTCAGAAACCACATTGAAGTGTTGAGCTATGCAATAGTAAAATAAATGCCTCAAAGAGACAATTCAAGATCTTGGCACACATTATTACATTTAGTTGCCAGTAGATGAAACAGTTACAAATCTTCCACCAGTAACGTGAATTAAAACTGTGAAATTGATTCTACTCCACCACAGGATAATGGTGACAGTGCCAAGGACTTTGGGGACATGACCATCGACTTCATTAGTAGAGGGAGGACATGCAGCATTAGAGATGGTGAGGCTGGAGGCCATGTTTGGGCAGTTTCCTTTCCTCTTTCCACTTAACTCTCCAGCTCACACATCATAACAACACTGGATTAGTGTGTGCACTGTTATACATCATAACAGTGACTACACTTCACTGTTATGCTGTGAAGCATTTTAGGACATCCTGAGGTCGAGAAAGGCACTATATAAATGCAAGTTCTTTGTTTTTTTTCCTCTACTGCGCACACTCAGGCACGTGCACAACACCTAAATAACTACTTACGAACCAACTACAATATTAATAAACTCATCCAAAGCTCAGCATTTTGTGCTAAAGTGTCATGGACTCCAAAAGGAATTATTTTTCTGGACCTACTATATGACAGACATGCAGCAGTGTACCATAAGTGAGGCCAATAGCACGTACCTCTCCGATTGGATCTCACTAGCGATAAAACAACAGCCTCTTTTTCTCTTCCTTGAAAGCCATCCACAGACTTGATTTCCAGCTCTGGATGCTTGCTAGACAGCTCTTTTCTCAGGAGTTGTACCTATTTCACAAACAATCTCATTGTTAAAAAAAAACACGATCAGCTCCAGTTTCTGCAATTCCCTCCGGCCCCATTATAATTTGGCTTATAGATTCCGCTATTCCTTCCCCAGACAAGAAAGAATGGGAAGCCAACCTGTTTCCAGCTCTGTTACACCACTCTTCAGCTGACCGCCAGGAGAAGCACAAGATCGGCCTGGAGTTAGCGTGGCTCCCATTTCTAACCCATGTAGCATCTCTCACATAACACTGGCAAGATTGGGATCCCACTTTATGAAGGATTTTTTTTTCTTTTTAAAAGAGATAAAGCCATGCCCTAAAACTCCATTAGACATGTTGGCACACCAGCCTCCTGCTGTCCTATCTTCAGAACTCTATCAGGGGTCAGATTTGCCAGCTCATGCAATGGCTTAGTGCATGGTGTGTTACAAAGCCATACAAACCAGGAAGGTCCCAAGTTTGATACCCCAGTATGTGCTGATCTCAGTTAGAGCAGTAGCTGAATTACTACATTGAACCTCAGTGGTGTGCACATGTGAATGTCAGATGAAAGTAGAATCAGGCTCGATTGTGGTGCACCACACGGTCAAATAGCTCGCCAATAGTCAACGTCTGGGCTCACACATGTATAATGGCCACTTGGACGAGATACTGGAGGGTGCTCGGTGCCCACAGAACCTCACTCCAGTAAGGAGTTAATATCTTCAGGAGAGGTTAGGGGAGAAAGAGGAAAAATAAAATTGTGGATGACCAGTGCTATAATATAAATATTCACATTGACACCGTACAGGACAGTTTAAAAAGATTGTGTTGAGACTCAATTTTTCAATCATGATCTCCCAATTTTCAAGCACAAACTGGATGATGCCGATTCAAAAGTGGGCATAGATCTGTTGCAATCTGCTACTATATCTTGGCGTTCTAGTTCATGACTCTCTAAAGGTTCGTGACCAATGTTGAGAAGCCATAGCCAAAGCAAATAGGGTATTAGGTTGTATTAACAGAAATATGCAATGTAAAACAAGGCACACCATTTAGTCCTTATACAAGACCTTGGTTAGACCACATTTAGAACACTGCATCCACTTTTTGGTCCCCTCATATGGTGGGTGATAGAGGCTTTGGAAAAGGTTCAGAGGAGGGCCACAAGAATGATTGCTTAAATAACCTTACTCACTCTGAAAGGCTTAAAAAAGTGTGTCGATTCACTTCACAGATACGTAGACTTCAGGCTGATTTTATATATATATATATATATATATATATATATATTAGGGCTAGACTAAGTTGCTATTGATAATTTCAATTTGATAGATTGGGGGAAGACCAGGGCCATGCATATAATTTACACAAGGGTAGGGCTAAGCATGGTCAATGTGGTCTCCTTGGCTAGTTTCCATCGCCTATGGGAGTCAGAAGAATTTTTCAGATCTTCCCCCCCCTCCCCGCCCAAGTTGTCTTGGGTTTTTACATATTTCCTGCCACTCCCAGGAGGTGGATAAGGAGTGTCGAATCACTATGCTTTTGGCATCACGACTGTGGGGCAGGCTACTGGACTGGTTGGTCTTTTCCTGCCCGTCATTTTTGTATGTTCATATCACTGCCCACTTGGCATCACACCCAACTTCCTGTGGACAGGACACAATTTAGCAGAGGATGAGTGCACATAAAGGCTCCTATTCTCAATGAAAACTGGTACAGCAGATTCAGTGGCACCACTGAGATATGTGAATGTGCAGCTAATGTTGGATACTTGCTCAGAAGCACTACAGGTGGCACTGTATGAAAGAAGAGCGAGCGCACAGCCTGATTGGTGGCAGCCTGACAATTGCAGCCAACCATACCTTCAGGCCCTGGCACACCAACCTAGGAAGAACTATGGGCAACTATCTTCAGAGTCCAGGTCATCAGAGAGCCAGATGCAGAGATATACCATCTGCTGCAAAAGCATCTGCAGCACAGGCTGGTACATCCAGGGTTATTAATATTGCACTCAGGTCTGAAACCTGCCTCCAACATGCTGCAGTGCTGACCTATGGGGATGGTGTAATGCAGTGGTTAGAAAGCCCATCTTCCTCACAACCACTTCGGCAGGAGATCGTTTGCCTGCATACTCTTACCTACAGCTTGAATCTGCTGTCCCTTCATTTATGTCGTTCACTCCCCCTGTAGCTTTAGCAAATGGGTTGAAATGCCTTCTGTGCCTTTCATAAGGATTTTTGTCCTATTCTGACACCATCTTTAATTATCTACTCCTTTTAAATTTTACCCTCAGTGTCATGCCCCCTACAGTAGTGTATTCTTTACGCATGTCTAAATCTGAATCTCAAGCTACAATAGTCAACCGAGTGCAGAAAATTGGATGCAAACTGCATACTTCACTTTAGGTCAGTGTAATGCCTTTTTCAAGCTATTTGGGTGTGAACTGCACCCAGTCAGAAAATTTAGGAATTGGACCACAAAACTCACATTCCAAACACGTCATGTTTCTCATTACTTACAAACAAAGATTGAACTTTTACAACTTGACTGTCTTTAAAAAAAAACATTTCAGTGTTAGAAATTAAAAACCAAATGCCTGCTTCGCCTGTACAGGAACTTTACCTGCAGATTGTATGGTGCTATCACAGCAATGTCCTTGGGGTGGACACCAGCCTCAGTCAGGGCTTGAATGTGCATTGCCACAATTTGAACCTCACCTGGAATAAAAGCAGTACGAGTCAAGACTTTACAAATTCAGGTCTTCCATAGATACCTTGTCGGGTTCAGTGACATTAGTTGCTTCTGTAAGTGGATCCCAAACACCTTACATGCCGAAGATGACTCACGCTGCCCAATATCTACCTATACGATAGAGTAACCCAAGGATGTAACAATAGTACCCCCGCAATCTGAACTGGATATTTGTGTCTATCGTCCCATGCCCCAAGTATCTCTCCAATCTTTTCACAGACTGAGAAAACATCTGGCAAGACGAGGGCAGATGTGAACAGTTAAGCCACTTTATTTCAGGTCAAGTGAACAGAGCAACAATTATGATCAGACTTAATTCAATCAGTACAAGTTGTCTTTGTGTAACAATACAAAATAACAAACACACTATGCTTCCCAATAGCAGCGAGTTGTCTTGCTCGACTTAAACAAAATAACTACCATCCTGTCGTCTCCCTTTGAGCCTGGTGAAAGTTTGTCCTGGAAGCTTTCTGCTTAAACACCTGACTGACTATCCAGGTCACTGCATTTTTATCTCCCTGTAATCACAATCCAAGAGAAGAGCCTGATAGAGACCCGCTGATAAGTGTTTGGGACCTGGACCAATGCAGCAGATGTGAGGTGTTCTAGTTTATAGTTGTGGGCCACAACATTAAAGCATAACCTATTAGCATTTTAAACCACCTTTCTTCTCAGCATCTTTTATTTTTGAAAACACAGTGTATTCACATAAGTTAAGACAGAAACCTTAAATGCAATTTCTCTCCCCCCCCCCACCATCCCTGATTCCTTCTGTGGAAACATGGTTAAAAAATTCCAAAGCATGACACATGATCAATTACAAATCAATTGCAGGGATGCGTTGTAGATTGATGATTTTCATTAAAAAGGTATGGCTGCTAATGCTGACCTGGCTTTACTGCAACTTCACTTGTGACCCGATAATTCAGAGCTCCTGAAAACTATGACAGAGAGATACAGTAATGTAGTGGCTCTGGTACTGGAACTGGCAAACCAAATCCCACCATGGCAAGTTGTGAAATTGAATGTGCTAAATCTGGTCACTGGTGGGCTGGTGCCAGAAAAAAAAAATGACCATGAAAACCAGATTGTTGTAAAAACTAGTCCAATAACATCCTTCAGGGAAGGGAATCTGCTACTCCTACTTTGTCTAGCCCATTTATGACTCATGCTCCACATTACGTTGATGACACTTGATGCCCTTGCCAAGGTTGACCAGAAACAAAGAACAAACTTTAAAAAAAATGGTAATACTCTTCTTTTTAAATCAGTTCAAGATTTCACGTAGGAAAAAAATCCCATCAAAAAGTCCAAACGTTTGGCTCAGTTCAGGAACTTGGTGTGTGAACAATTACAGGTCCAAAATAAATCTGGTCAAAATGACACAATGGACAGGAATTTGACTTGAATGCATTAACTCACAAAAATTGGTGCGTGGAGGATTTTTAGTTCCAGGAAAGCTACCTCTGTTCAACAGCCCAGTTATACTGGAGAAAACTAAATCCGTGTGATTATTCCCAACCTCCTCTCTCCCATTATTCATACGGTACCCTGATTTCCTTTAGATTGTTCATCTTCTTCATCAAGTTCAAACAGGCCACACCCTGAGGTGTCTATTAGAAGCAGTGGAATCTTTGTCTCTTCCGTGGAAGCAACCCCAGGCAGATCCCTAAGAATTATGGGAGCAGTAGTTAATAACACAGCAAAACGACAGCTGCATTAAAAAAAGTCATCCAAAAAAAAAGGCTTGTATTACTGTAACAGAGAAATCAGCCCACACAGAGTAGTCAATAAAGATGATTAATTGAAATGCATATGTGTGTGTATATAGGGTCTGCTTTACTAAAATTGCTACAGAAACATTCTGCCAGCACGCAATTAATTTTTGGATAGCACTGATGTCTTTATTAGCCGTTGAAGCTTGGAAAGAATGAAAATAATTTCATCCCACCTCCCTCCTCCTCAGTTCATCGCCTCACAGTTGGCTGAGCTATTCTCAGAGACGTGTTTTGATCTAAAGGCAGTATTTTAAACAGCCTGGTACACACACACACCGTCACAAGTCAGCTGGATAACCAAGGTGTCACCTTACACCAGAAACAAACATAATTGAAAGTGGCAGGCTGCACCCATTATGTGCAAATCAGCTGAAAGGGATAATCTCAAACCAGAAAGGATGGGGTTTGTATTAGAGATGTAACTGGTGCAAAGCCCACAAGTGAGCATTTTAAGTTACATGGAAAATGCTGAACCAAGCTTTGCATTTTAATAACTGACAAAGAACTGATATAGGAACATAGAAACAGAAGTAGGCCATTCAGCCCCTTGATCATGGCTGATCTGTACCTCAACTCCATTTACCTGCCTTTGATCCATATCCCTTGATACCCTTACCTAACAAAAATCTATTGATCTCAGTCTTGAAATTTCAATTGACCCAGCATCCACAGACTTTGGGGCAGAGAATTCCAGAGTTCCATTACCCTAGGTATAAAAGAAAAAGTGCTTCCTGATTTCACTCCTAAATGGTCTAGCTCTAATTATAGGATTGTGCTATTCTGGATTTCCTCCACTAGAGGAAATAGTTTCTCTATCTACCCTATCAAATCCCTTTATCATTTTAAACACCTCGATCAGATCACCCCCTGACCTTCTAAACTCAAGAGAATACAAGCCAAGTTTATGCAACCTCTCCTCATAATTTAACCCTTTGCTTCTTGGTATCATTCTGGTGAATCTGCGATGTACCCCCCGCCAAGGCCAATATATCCTTCCTGAGGTTGGGTGCCCAAAACTGAACAAAGTACTCTAGATGGGGTGTGATCAAGGCTCTGTACAACTGAAGCATCACTTCCTCACTTTTGAATTCCAACCCACTTGAAAAAGGGCAATCTTCAATTGGCCTTTTTGTACCTCCGCACTAGCAAATGCCTTATCAAATGCAGTAAACAACATGCATTTGTATAGCACCTTTTAACTTAAAAAAAATCCCAAGGCACAGATAGGCATAGGGAAAATAGATGGCAAGCAAGGAAGGGAGTGGTTAGATGGGGTGACTGAAAGCTGGTTAATGGGATGGGTTTTGAGATGGGTCTTAGAAGACGCCAGCTGGACAGGTGGAGAAATTTAGGAAGGCAATCCCAAAGAGCATGATCCAGGGACTGAAGACTAACACCAATGAAGGTGAAGGAAGGGGGACGCAACAGTATTGGTTGGCGGGGGGGGGAGGGGGGGTGGGGGAGGACAGGTGCGACAAAGCAATGGAGCAATTTAAAAATGAGGATGAGGAGTTTAAATTCAATGTGTTGGGATTCACGGAGTCAGTCAATGTAGGTCAGTGTAAACTGGAGTTGGGGACAAGCAAGTAGTCATTGTAACAGTCTCTAAGTGTAGAGGTGATGAATTTTGGGGCTGGGCTTCTGATCTCAAAAGGGCAGCTTAATGCCACCAATCCTGACCTTGACTGTGTAGCTAGAAATAAGGCCATTTTAAGACAGTATAATTGCAGCTGGTTCAGAGCAGATACATTGGACCGAATCTTGCTGGAAAAATAAGGGCACGTTAACGACGCCTGCTGTTATTAATGCACAAATCCGCCAGCAAATTTAGGGGATTAAGAGATACACTGAGATGCGAAGCTCCAGAACTTGCTGGTCGATTTATGTCGCTCCGCCATTTGCTTCACACAAACAGCATCTCGCTCTTAGCCTCCCCGTTATTTTTAAGAACTTGCTGGATATGCACACTATTTGCCCATTAAACTTGCCACAGAAAGTTAGGGCTAGAACTTAACAATGTAAGTACCTTTTTAATGATTTGATAATTGTTAATGCAATGCCAATCAACCTCTCTGGCCCAGAAAGGGAACAACTGATACTGTTCAATCTCATTCCTTCATGTTGTAAATTGTTGTTAGAGATTTTTAACATATCAAATTTTAATTTTTTTTTCTTATTTTATCTTTTTTAATCCAATCTTTCGTTCCTTCTCTATTTCTCTTTCAGTACCCGATTTGACTCTAATTCATCCTCTTTCTCCGTCATTCCTCCGTTAACTAATGAGATTTAAGGATTGAGAAGGTAAGGAGATACACTGTTTAGTCCCACCATTCACTAAGGTTCCCAGATGCCCCATTGCCCTCGCCATGCCGTTATCAGCTCGCACTTCCAGCAAGTTACAGTGCAGAACATTTTAGAGCTGAAGGGTGCAGGAAAGAATCCAACTAACGGCGTATGACGAGAGATGCCCTGCTCCAGCAAGATCTGGCCCATTTAGTTATCTGCTTTTAAGCTACCTCTTGTACTGTCATCCTATCTTCTGCAAATTGAAAGAAACGGATTGTAAAGGAGCTGCTGTCTCAAAGCACAGGAGTTGGAATCATATGCTCAGAGTTTCAAGGGTCTCTAATTCCCCCTCACTGCTGAGTCAGCATCCAGTATTGTTCTAGACAATCAAAGTTGTCCCTGTACTGCATAACTCAGTACAAACAGGGAGAAAAGTCCCAACTCTCCTGGACTGAAGAAACCATCTACAGGCTGCAAGCACTGCTCAATTAATAATACAATCACCGGGGCAGAGGAGGGCAAACGGCAACCTGACTGGACGGACAATGCAGCCATGTTTGTGAGTGGATGGCTGCACAACTGTCTAGTGCTTTTCACCCTAGTGCTGATCCATGCTCATTGCCCTGAAGTCATCCTTTGCTAGAAAACTCCAGTGCTGGAAAGTTTGACAGTGGCAGACCTAATATTTGGGATCATCACGAAGAGGGAAAGTATGCCTAGCCTAAAACTTATTAATAGTGGTGGTGCCAGAGGACTGGAGAATTGCAAATGTTACGCCCTGGTTCAAAAAAGGCTGTAAAGATAAACCCGGCAACTCCAGGCCAGTCAGTTTAACCTCAGTGGTGGGGGAAACTTTTAGAAACGATAATCCGGGACAGAATTAGCAGTCACTTGGACAAGTGCGGATTGATTAGGGAAAGCCAGCATAGATTTTCTAAAGGCAAATAGCGTTTAACTAACTTGATAGAGTTTTTTGATACGTTAACAGAGAGGGTCGACGAGGGCAATGCAGCTGATGTGGTGTATATGGACTTTCAAAAGGCGTTTGATAAAGTGCCGCACGATAGGCTTGTCATCAAGATTGAAGCCCATGGAATAAAAGGGGCAGTAGCAGCATGGATAGAGAATTGGCTAAGTGACAGGAAACAGAGAGTAGTGGTGAACGGTTGTTTTTCAGACTGGAGGGAGGTGTACAGTGGTGTTTCCCAGGGGTCGGTACTAGTACTGCTTTTCTTGACATATATTAATGGGTGTACAGGGCACAATTTCAAAATTTGCAGATGACACAAAACTTGGAAATGTAGTGAACAGTGAGGAGGATAGTGATAGACTTCAAGAGGATACAGACAGGCTGGTGGCATGGGCGGACACGTGGCAGATGAAATATAATGCAGAAAAATGCGAGGTGATACATTTTGGTAGGAAGAATGAGGAGAGGCAATATAAGCTAGAGGGCACAATTCTAAAAACGGGTACAGGAACAGAGATCTGGGGGTATGTGCGCACATATCGTTGAAGGTGGCAGGGCAGGTTGAGAAAGCGGTTAAAAAAGCATACGGGATCCTGGGCTTTATAAATAGAGGCATAGAGTACAAAAGTATGGAAGTCATGATGAAACTTTATAAAACACTGGTTCGGCCACAGCTGGAGTATTGTGTCCAGTTCTGAGCACTACATTTGGGAAAGATGTGAATATTAGAGGCCTTAGAGAGGGTGCAGAAGAGATTTACTAGAATGATTCCAACGATGAGGGACTTTAGTTACGTGGATAGACTGGAGAAGCTGGGGTTGTTCTCCTTGGAACAGAGACGGTTGCGAGGAGATTTGATAGAGGTATTCAAAATCATGAAGGGTCTAGACAGAATAGATAGAGAGAAACTGTTCCCATTGGCGGAAGGGTCAAGAACCAGAGGACATAGATTTAAGGCGACTGGCAAAAAAACCAAAGGGGATATGAGGAAAAACTTTTTTTTTTAAACACAGCGAGTGGTTAGGATCTAGAATGCACTGCCTGAGGGGGTGATGGAGGCAGATTCAATCATGGCCTTCAAAAGGGAACTGGATAAGTACTTGAAAGGAAAAAATTTGCAGGGCTACGGGGATAGGGCGGGGGAGTGGGACTAGCTGGATTGCTCTTGCATAGAGCCAGCACAGACTCAATGGGCCGAAAGACCTCCTTCCGTGCTGTAACCTATGAATAGTTGCTGTTATGCTGTAAAATAAACTCTGTTTTCATCCAGAATTGTCTGAGCTTACTACTCAGGCCTAAGTCCTCAAGTATTGCCCAAAGAAACCCATTGTTGCCTTTGATTTACACTGTTGGATTCATTATTTAAAAAAGAAAAGTGCTGCAATGCCTTGGTGTAAACTTTGAAACATCATAGCAGTCTGACCTAGCCTCGAGTGGCTGCACTAAGTTTGCAGACCACTATTATACGTACTTTAGCAAGTGTTCAGCCACCATCCTGTGAGCCGTGAGGCGTCCGTGATACATCTGATTGGAGGCCCATTGCATTACAGCATCATGCATTCGATATTGTACAGTCAGCATTTTCACCACTTGCTCACCGTATCTCTGGATTAGCCGCTCCATCAAACTGAGTGCGAGGCCATTAGCTGCAGCTCTGTTGGGAGTGTGCACAAAAAGAGTTAAGCCGCAAAAAAAAAAACCCATGGACGGAAGACAGATATATTCAATTAAGTTCAAAGCACAGCTCGAGAATTTTTATGATCGGACTAACAATTTCCAAATTTTCTGATTATCTGCAAAACTTTAATTATACTGTAATAAAACTGACCAACCTCTATTAGATTTCAAAACCTATTATGAAATCATTAAGCATTTAAAACTGAACACAATCCACCATCCAGCTTTAATGGAGCTTTATTAAATATTGCATATTCAGTGGCGTACTTCCCTGTAATTCACCATCCAAAATATCCCTGTAACTTGCAGTTGCTGGTGTTACAGGCTGATATTCCGTAAGGTCTGACATCATTACTCAGTGCTTGATGTGAAAGCCTTGCTTACAAGTTAACCAAGCAAGTTGCAAACTGCAATTTTACTTTTTTTTTTAAAAAAAATTCCCCTTGTATAAAAGCTTTTCTGTTTAACAACTAAATGACTGCCTGGAAAAGTTCTGCAGCACCCAGCCAGCATGACCTCCAGCACAGAGCCCCTCCATCTTTGGCATGCAGCACAGGCACTTTCTGCCCCTGGAGATGCTGAACCTTCAATGCTTAGCTATTAATATATGGAAGAATAGGTGGCCTGCTCCCAGACCTCTGCCAATGCTGTTCTTATACCAGGCAATAGGGAGTGCAGGATTGCAGTCTTTTAAGAAAGAATTAATTCTCGAGATACGGGTGTTGCTGGCAAGGCTGGCATTTATTGCCCATTCTTAATTGCCCTTGAAAAAGGTGGTGGTGAGCCGCCTTCTTGAACCGCTGCAGTCCATATGGTGAAGGTATTCCCACAATGCTGTTACATAAGGAGTTCAAAGATTTATAACCCAGCGATGAAGGAATGATGATATACGTCCTAGTCGGGATAATGTGTGAATTGGAGAGGAACTTGGAGGTGATGGTGTCCCCATGCACCTGCTGCCCTTGACCTTCTAGGTGGTGGAGGTAGTGGATTTGGGAGTCTGTGGTGACTCAGCTTCTGATTGTCCCTTCCTCCTTCTGGAGAGGTGCCCAACATTCACTCAACCTCTCTACAACAGGGATCAGGAGCTCACAGTGTGGATGTAAACTGGTGCCTTATCATTAGGCAGCACACTGTGCTGCTTCAAATTATTTCCCCTTCCCCCAAAAACTTGACCTTTTCCTCTCCTGAAGATCAGGCAGTGACTCATGCTGGGGTATGGTTCCAAAGGCACCAGCAGCCTTCCAATACCTAACCCCGGGGGAGGGGGACATTCTTCACATGGAAGCCTGTATAATTAGTGCCTGCAAGCTATTCGACTGTAGGGGGCATCATAACAAAGCCCAATCCTGTCCTCACATACGTGAGCATCAAGAGTAGAAACCCTGCTGGGTTTTTCTCCAACCCTATCTAGGGGTGCTGAGGGCGACTGTATAATGTCTACTGCAATCCCAGGATTAGCCAAGTTTAAAAATTTGGGCTTGCACCTGATGACTGGCTGGTTTGTGTGGCTCGTAACCATACTGGGGGCTAAACTTACCCATTAAGCAGCCAAAGGTGCTAGAATGAAAACTTGTGTTCAATTAGTCTTGAACCAATATGTTGCAGCATGACTGATTACGTTACTCAAATGAAGTATTATAAATCAGTCAAGCAATATTAATAAGCTTCTAAAAAATTGTCAACCCGAAGCTCCCCAGATGGCTCAGCAAGTTAATCCAGTGAACAGCTGAGGCTTACAAACAAACAGTGAGTGATTTTAATACTGCCGTCTCTTCTCTAGGTTCAGATGAAAGAAAAGAATGAACTTGCATTTATATGGTGCTTTTCATATCCTGACGCCATCTCCAAGTACTTCACAACCCATGACTTACTTTTAAAGTATCGTCACGGTTATATAATGTGGCAGCTAATTTGCACACAGCAAGGTCCGACATACAGCGAATGACCAGTTAATCTATTTTGGTGGTGTTGGTTGAGGGATAAATATTGCCCAGGACACTAGAACACCTCTGCTCTTTTTCAAAGAGTGCCATGCATCTTAAACGTCCACATGAACAGACAGGTCCTTGGTTTAACATCTCATCTGAAAGAATGCACTTCTTGGAACGCAGCTCTTCCTTATTACTGCACTAAAGTGTCAGTCTGGATCACGTGCTCAAGTCTCTAGAGCACGGCTTGAACCCACAACCTTCTGACTCACCCAAACTGACATATCAGCCAAGGTAACCATTATGAACCACCATAGTATCATTGTAGGTGCAACACATGAGGAGGCCATTCAGCCCATCGTGCCTGTGCCGGCTCTTTGAATGAGCTATCCAATTAATCCCATTCCCCTGCTCTTTCCCCATAGCCCTGTAAATTTTTTCCCTTCAAGTGTTTATCTAATTCCCTTTTGAAAGTTG
Source organism: Heptranchias perlo (assembly GCF_035084215.1). Taxonomy (NCBI): domain Eukaryota; kingdom Metazoa; phylum Chordata; class Chondrichthyes; order Hexanchiformes; family Hexanchidae; genus Heptranchias; species Heptranchias perlo. The sequence continues at coordinate 17,590,412 of NC_090336.1, forward strand.
TAGCTTCATCTCATGGTTTATATCATCAGTGAAAGTACTCCTGGCTATCTATTATTTTCGATGCAACACATTACTATGGGGATCTTAGGAGGAAAACAATGGCAATCATTCGATTTTGGAGCATCATTGCAACAACAACTTGCATTTCTTAAAACACATTTCATGTAGTAAAACTTCCCAAGGCGCTTCACAGGGGCTTTATCAAGCAAAATTTGATACCAAGCCACATAAGGAGATATTAGGACAGGTGACCAAAAGCTTGGTCAGAGAGGTAGGTTTTAAGGAGCGTCTTAAAGAAGGAGACAGAGATAGATAGGTTTAGGCAGGGAATTCCAGAGCTTCGGGCCTAGGCAGCTGAAGGCACAGCTGCCAGTGGTGAAGCGATGAGAATAGGGGATGTGCAAGAGGCCAGAATTGGAGGAGCGCAGAATTCTCAGGAGGGTTGTAGGGCTGGAGGAGGTTACAGAGATAGGGAAGGACAAAACCACGGAGGGATTTGAAAATGAAGATGAGAATTTTTTTTTAAAAAAACAAGGCATTGCCGGACCGGGAGCCAATGCGGGTCGGTGAGCACAGGCGTGATGGGTGAACGGGACTTGGTGCGAGTTAGGATATGGGCAGCAGAGTTTTGGATAAGCTCAAGTTTACATAGGGTGGAAGGCGGGAGGCCGGCCAGGAGAGCATTGGAATAGTCGAGTCTGGAGGTAACAAAGGCACGGACGAGGGTTTCAGCAACAGATGAGCTGCGGCGGGAGCGGAGACTAGTGATGTTATGGAGGTGGACAAAGGCGGTCTTAGTGATGGAGAGGATATGGAGTCGGAAGCTCAGCTCAGAGTCAAATTGGATGCCAAGGTTGCGAACAGTCTAGTTCAGCCTCAGACAACGGACCAGGGAGAGAGATGGAGTCGGTAGCTAGGGAATGGAGACTGTGGCGGGGACTGAAGACAATGGCTTCAGCCTTCCCAATATTTAATTGGAGGAAATTATGCAGCAAATGGGCTGTTTCAATACCGGATGTAGACAGGTGTTAGCAGTACCGGTTCCCAAATGTGGGTCTCACACAAACCCTCTGGTACATTTGCATTGGGATTGATGCTGGCTCTGTTGGTAACTGACATCGCCAGCACCTCTAAGGAAAAAGCAGATACAGAGTGATGGATGCAGAGCTCCACTGAGCTCCTGACTTCCACCACGGTACCAAGTTGAATGTTGTTGCATTCAGGTTCTGAGCCTCCTTTTCTGGGTTATGCATCTGTGGCGATTTTCCAATCTCTATTTGAATCCAGTCTGGAACAAAATTCACGGGGATTACACGCTTCCTCGGCTTAGAATCATACTCCGAGCTCCTTTACTCCCATTTTTGCACAAGTAACCTCTCTATATGCAGCCTGGAATCTTACTTACCAGTGGTGTCTTAAGGACTAGAGGATTCTGAAGTATTATGCAAACACAGCATGATTTTTGAGTGGGGAGACTCTCTCTACTTTTAATGGACTTACTTGTGAGAAATGATGGTTGGAGGAAGTTGTTTGTGATCCCCAGCCAGGATGCATTTTGGGGCCTTCAGTAATGGTATCCAGCAGCTTGCTTCCAGTGCCTGTGCACACTCATCAATCACCACAAGATCAAAATAATCGTCCGACATGAGTTTCAATGGGCCATCATTAGAAGCACCTAGGAAACGCACAAAGAGCAGATGCTAAACGTGTGAACTTAAACAGCAACTGATCTATTATACAATAGTAGGCCTTCAATTCCATTATATTGCAACCATGAATTGTTAACCTACCCCTGAATTCATCATCAGGGAGAACGTAACATACATTTACTGTTTGAAGTCCCCATTATTTATAATCTGTGCATCTTTGATGCATATGAGTACAGTTATTGTTGTGATGGTGTTCCATTAATAAATCTCAGCAATATGTAGTTGCTTTTTCAAAAAAGATTTTATGCTTTACTTTTATATACCATCCCCAAGGGTCCAAAACGTCAACCATTTTCTCCCATCTTTAGAAAGTTGTAGAAATCAAACTGTTCTGAATGCATGGCCTTGGTGTTCATCATAATTTAATGAAAGGATAGAGAACATTGTTTTGCTTTGACATTTTCAAATCATCGCACATCAAGTTAGAGTCACGCAGAAAGACCTTTAAAAATAAACATTGAATAAGCATTAGCTTGGCACACCTCAGTCAGGCGCTTGTGGTGTCAAACCCCACTGCAGGACTTGAGCACATAATCTGGGCTGGCACCTCAGTGTAGTACCGAGGGAGTGCTGCATTGTCAGAGGTGCCATCTTTCAGATAAGACATTAAACCAAGGCCTTGTTTGCATGTTCCGATGATTTGGGTGGATGTTGAAGAATACGATGGCACTTTGCAAAGAAGAACAGGAAGTTCCAACATTCCTCCCTCAACCAAACACCACCAAAAACAGAAATCAAAATATTGCAAATCTCAAAACTAAAGCAAAAAAATGGCTGGAAATAGTCAGCACGTCAGGAAGTGCCCAAGACCTGAAATGTCAATTGCAGTTCCTCCACAGATACTATCTAGCCTGCTGAGTACTTCCAGCTTTTTCTGTTTTTGTTTTCAGGCCACCAAAAACAGATTTACTGGCTATTCATCTCATCGTTGTTTGTGGGATCTTGCTGTGCACAAGATAGCTGCCACATTCACCAGAATAACAACAATGACTGTGAAGCACTTGGACTTTTTTTTTCAGATAATGGGACAAGAAACTACATTAATTCAAAATATTTATTTTAGTGTATTTTCATTTTAAGTCTACACTGCAGATTTTGTAATAAATTCCATATTAATAAAAATGATACATCTTTGGCCATGGGTGATTTAATTAATCATTAGAGCAATACGGCACAGTTAACCCGTCTCTCGAGGGCACGAGCTCGAACCACCAATTAGACCTTGCTTCACCATCTAATTGTCATTTGGGCCTAGTTATCAGTCCCGCTCCTACTCAAGAAGGGATGAAGGAGTGACAACTGGACACTTTCCCCGTTAGTCCACCTCTACGGGACAGTACACAGGCAATTCAGCATCAACGAGCAGCAACAGATAACTGGGAACTGGTTTCAATGGTCATAAATTGCATGCATTATGTGACGTAAAACAGGTTCTGTTCTCGAGACTATCGCAGGTGACCTTCCAGCTTCATTTTACTAACGGCCTCTAGAGGTTTGATAAACTCGGCCCACTCAAGACACCTTTCCTTCTGCTTTGAGCTGACTTCATTTAAGTCCATGCGTCTGAAACGTCACCTCGGTGATATTTAAAGCGCACTAGTGTGTCTGAAAAATGATATTTAGAACTTAAACCAAATATCCCCATGATACATTTACGGGGAAGCTAGATAAGTATGAGGGTGACAGGAATAGAAGGATACGCTGATGGGGTGAGGAGGCGGCTCGTAGAGCATAAACACCAGCACAGACCAGTGGGCCGAACGGCCTGTTTCTATGCTGTAAAGTCTATGTAATTCTACGTTCATTACATAATTCCTGCCTTCGTTTCACATGCAAGTAAAGCTTTTAGATATCCCATTATTCTGATTCTGCTTTTACTATAGGTTCGTAGCACTGCAGAATTATGCACATTAGAAAATTTAATCTCAGTATTTCGTGATGTAAAGTTTCCACACTGCTCCTGTTGCAAGAGTGCAATAGGAAAACAGTTTGGACGGGCTCGATCTGGTTTATGGTGGGGGTACATTCGCAGCAGGAAACTGCTCATAATTCAACAGAAATTCCTGTAATTAAGACCATTTTTATTTGAGGGGGAAAAGAGGCTCAATTGAGAAACTCAACTTGAGGGCCAAGGCTCCACAGTACAAGACACCAAGATTGAAAAAAGATTGGGAGAGAAGGAGAGGAAAACAGAGAGGTGATGATTAAGTGATGGCAATCTTAAGCTTTGAAAGTCTGTAGATTGGTAAAGAACCAGAGACGACATGAGGAAAAAAAATGTTTATGCAGCGACTTGTAATGATCTGGAATGCACTGCCTGCAAAGGATGGTGGAAGCAGTTTCAATAACTTTCAAAAGAGAATTGAATAAATACTTGAAATGGAAAAATTTGCAAGGCTATGGGGAAAGAGCAGGGGTGGGGAACTAATTGGATAGTTCTTTCAAAGAGCCAGCACAGGCACGATGGGCCGAATGGCCTCTTTCTGTGCTTTCTACAATCATCCTATGATTGTAGAAAGTGAAGACAAATGTGGGTAAAGGGTTAACTAATTTTGATGTTGCAGGAAAGGGCGAGTTATTTAAGGTGATACAGTTCATTGCTGCTTCTACGAGAGTAAACCCCACACTCTGCCTTCATTCCTTATGTGGCTCTACCTGTGTTAGTTGCCAAGACGACAGTGGCTTTTTTTAGTATCTGTACTATAGCTGTCTCCTCCCTCGCTCTCAGCTCCTTTCTCAAAGTCTTGATCTCACCACGAAAGTGCACCTTCTCTCCTCTGTCCTGTGCCTTTTTCATTTTTGCCTTTGAAAGAAAAAGCGATCATTTTTTTTCTCTCTGCATTGAACATATTGGCACGTTAGCATAAAATTTACAGAAAATAAACCAGATTTTTGAATAAATAAGCATTTTTCCACTTACCGTAATGAGAAAACAATTCAGTTGGAAAAGTTGCAGCTTCACTGAAAATTATATGAATGCGTTTTTCTTTTTAAAAATACAATTCCCCACAAGATGTAAAACAAACCAAACTACACTTGCAATCTGGGTCCCTGTGGTGCAGGTACTTACAAAAGCCTGATCGATGTCCTTCCGGATATCCATTACTATTTGGGTGTTGTCACTGTGTGCCAATACAGCATCCAGAGAATGGCGCTGTATGGATTCAAGTAGTCGTGCAGGGTGACCTAAACGTAGAACCTGTGCTTTAAATTGTGCCAGGCGTTCAACAAGATTGTCGACAGCAACGTTAGAGGGAGCACAGCAAAGTACCTTGGGGAGGGGGGGAAATAAAAAACAATTCAGCGATAAGACATCCAGATCATTGAAACAGACTGATCAAATGAGAAATGTAAAGTTGTCAGAACATAAGAAATAGGAGCAGGAGTAGGCCAGGTGGGCCTCGAAACTGCTCCGCCATTCAATAAGATCATGGCTGGTCTTCTACCTCAACTCCACTTTCCCGCCAGATCCCCATATCCCTTAATTCCCTTAATGTCCAAAAATCTATCGATCTCAGTCTTGAATATACTCAATAACTGAGCATCCACAGCCCTCTAGGGTAGAGAAATCCAAAGATTCACAACCCTCAGTGAAAAGTTTTTTCCTCATCTCAATCCTAAACGGCCAACTCCTTATCCTGAAACTATGACCCCTGGTTCTAGACTCTCCAGCCAGGGAAACGGCGTCTCAGCATCTACCCTGTCAAGCCCTCTAAGAATTTTATACTTTCAATGAGATCAACTCTCATTCTTCTAAACTCCAGAGAGTATAGGTCCATTCGACTCAATCTCTCCTGATAGGACAATCCCTTCATCCCAGGAATCAATCTAGTGAACCTTCGTTGGACCCACTTTAAGGCAAGTATATCTTTCCTTACGTAAGGAGACCAAAACTGTACACAGCACTCCAGTTGTAGTCTCACCAGTGCCCTGTACAATTGCAGCAAGACCACTTATACTCAATCCATGCTAACGAGCCCTAATCTTGTGCGGTACCTTATCGAATGCCTTTTGAAAATCCAAATATACTACATCCAGTGGTTCCCCTTCATCTACCCTGCTAGTTACATCCTCAAAAAACTCTAATAAATTTGTCAAACACGATTTCCCTTTCATAAAAAGTGTTGACTCTGCCTAATTATATTATGATTTTCTTAGTGCCCTGTTACTATGTCCTTAACAGATTCCAGCATTTCCCTACTACTGATGTCAGGCTAACTGGCCTGTAGGTCCCTGTTTTCTCTCTTCCTCCTTTCCTGAATAGTGGGGTAACATTTGCTGCCTTCCAATCCACGGGGACCATTCTAGAATCTAGGGAATTCTGGAAGATCAAAACCAACGCATCCACTATCTCTGCAACTCTTCTTTTAAAACCCTAGGATCCATCAGATTCAGGGGATTTGTTGGCTTTTAGTCCCATTAATTTCTCTAGTACTTTTCCTTTACTAATCTTAATTAAAGTTCCTCATTAGACCCTTGGTTCCTCAATATGTCTGTTATTTTTTTTGTGTCTTCTACTTTGAAGACAGATACAAAATATTTGTTTAACGTCTCTACCATTTCCTTATTCCCCTTTATAATCTCTCCTGCCTCCAAGAGACCCACTTTTACTTTTGCTAATCTCTTCCATTTTACATACTTGTAGAAGCTCTTATAACCTGTTTTTATATTTCTTGCTAGTTTACTCTCATTCAATTTTCTCCCTCTATTAATTTCTTTGCTGATTTCAGAAACCCTCCCTATCCTCAGGCTTACTACTCTTTGGCAACATTGTATGCCTCTTTTAATTTAATACTATCCTTCACTTCTCTAGTTAGCCACGGTTGGATCACTTTTCTCGTGGAGTTTTTATTGCTCAAGGGAATGTATATTTGTTGGGAATTATGAATCATTTGTTTAAATGTTCGCCATTGCTTATCTACCGTCATATCTTTTAATCTAATTTCTGAATCTACCTTAACCAACTTGCCCCTCATGCCTACGTAATTGGCCTTGTTTAAATTTAAGACCCTAGTTTCGGACTTAACTATATCACTCTCAAACTCAATATGAAATTCTATCATATTATGATCACTCTGCCCCAGAGGACCCTTAACTGTAAGATTACTAATTACCCCCATCTCATTACACAATACTAGATCTAAAATAGCCTATTCTCTAGTTGGTTCCTCAACATATTATTCTAGAAAACTGTCTCGAATGCATCCCATGAACTCGTCCTCCAAACTATTTTTGCCAATTTGGTTTGCTCAGTCTATATGAAGATTAACGTCTCCCATGATTATTGCATTAGAAATCACTAACTCTTAAGTTCCTAAAAATACAGTGTATTACACAAGGGCTATTTCCATGATCCCTTGTATGGGTCAGAGATAGGCCTATAACATAAGACTCTCTGATGCACACTCCTTGCCAGTGTGGCTACAACTGTGACATGCCCTATAATATCCATAAGGACAATTTTAATTCCTGCTGTAAAGTTGGAGAAATGCAGAAAACTATTGGTGAATTTCAATAAAATACTGCAATTGCAATCTTAATAAATTTTAGTACTGAATGACAACTGAAATTCCCATTAAAGCCTTTTTCTTTAAAATTAAAAATGTTCATAACCACGTTTCTCTTCTTCATTGGCCCTAAACCTCATGTGGGATTTTCTCATCAATCAGCAAAGTGGATAAAATAACCCAGACTGCTGATTCCACTGGCTCTTGAATCAGTCCCTTCCTCTTGTGAAATCCACTTCAGCTAAGAAAGCAAATAAATCAGACAGATTAATAATTCCACTGGGCTTTCCCTTTCAGTGACGTGCTTCAAAGCAGGAAGGCTGGTGAATGAGACACACACTGTTAATCCCATTGGCTTTCACCCTCATACATTCTTTCACGCAGGAAGGTGAATAAATATGGCAACTACTACTAATCTCATTAGCTCTGGTTTAGAAAGCAGCAAATCGGGCACAGGCACTAAATGTCAATCTCATTCCAAAACAATCTCCTTCAAATTGAGAGATGGACAAATGAGTCATCGCTGCTCTGCCAGCTGGGTTTCACTCTCAATCTACTTCATACAGAAAGGTGGACAAATGAGTCATCGCTGCTCTGCCAGCTGGGTTTCACTCTCAATCTACTTCATACAGAAAGGTGAACAAATGAGCCCAACTTCTCCCGCCTTTTGAGATCAACAAAAACTGTGTACCCAGTTCAAAAGTAGTGCCGCTCCATTTGCTATTTTTCTATGGCTGTCAGGAAGACGCTCTGCTGAAATGGTTTCATACTTTCACCTGACCAATGGCCTGCTACGCTTGTCAACTTATTATGGTAATCAAATGCAGTCAGTAATTGAAACTGTTAAAATGCAGTAAGTCGCCACAAAATAGTAACACCCAGATTCACTTAATGTCTTACGTAACAGGTTGGAATCATGCTAAACAAACATCACCTCAGCCAACTTCTTTTGATCACACTTTTCACTCTTTACTAATGTCAACTGCCTGGCGACTAAACCGAAGGCCAAAATAATGGCGAGATGAGGAGAATTTTTTTTTTTAAAAAAAACACAGCCAGTTGTCATAATCTGGAATGCACTGCCTGAACAGGTTGGTGGAAGCCGATTCAATTGTAACTTTCAAAAGGGAACTGTATACTTGAAAAGGAAAAATGCGCAGGGTTATTGGGAAAGGAAAGGGTAATGGGACTAATTGGATAGTTCTTTCAAAGAGCCGGCATGGGCACGATGGGCCAAATGGCTGCCTTGTGTGCTGTAAGATTCTATGAATACCTGACCAATTCATTTTGTTATCCCAACTGACACTGTTTTTTGTAGAACCGGATCAGAATGACCAAGTCCAACATGCACATAACCTGTGGTTGCCCCCATCCTTGCCCCTGCCTCTGTGTTCTTCAGTGTGTCTTGGCTGGTTCTGGTCAGTTCTATAAAAAGGGACTTCTGGCTGATTGTCCCAGTTCTAATGAAGAAATATATCTATTTCAAATGATGGAAATGCCTAGCGATTCAGCTTTCATCTCAAGATTTCCTGTATTTGTGACTCTCTTTTTAATCGATCTACGCCTTGTCATATTGGCTGGCTCAACAAGCACAATGCTTATTTAATTAGCATTTATTCATTAAAATTACTTTTCAGTTGTACTAACTGTTCAATACAGCCTGACATAATTAGCACCAGTTATGGAATCTAGGTCAGCATAAACATTATCCTGTCTGCATTTCTTTTTGATTTACCTTCATCTCTTTCAACCTTGGTGATGTCTGCACTAAAATCTCACAATCACAGTATTATTCAGCACAAAATGAGGCCATTCAGCCCATCGCATCTATATTGGTTCTTAGAGAGCTAACCACTTCCCTTTTAAAAACTATTTTATGCATTCTGCTTCCACCACCGTTTCTGGTAGGACCATCTCATGTCCCAACCATCTATGTAAAAAAAATTCTCCTAGCCACTCACTTCGTTCTTTTGTTGCTCTTCAATTTGATTCCTAAATAAAATTTTAAAGAACAAAATGAACATCAAAAGTACTTCAATACTAAATGGTCTATAGTCGCACTTCTGGCCCATGTACAATTCAAGTAAAATATTACCAATCACTGGCTCACCTTCAGGCCTTGTTTTACAGCTTGCAGAATTATTTCTACAACTGTAGTCGTCTTTCCAGTGCCAGGAGGCCCATGAATAATTGCAACTTCCTTCTGTGACAGGGCAAAATGTACTGCTTCCTTCTGAGAGTCATCCAGAGAAGGATTGAAGAGCTCCAGGCTTTCTGAAGGAAAACAAACCAGCAACCAACACTTATTAAGGAAACTAGTAGATAAATATATGATTAGAGTTCAACAGAAAGCATGAAAGCAGCTAAAACTGCCCTTTATTTCTGAAGATTGCAACATTTTCATCCTACGGGTAGATAAAAATGTAAAAAAAAATAAAAAATAAAATGAATTCTTAGTTTCAGTCTAGTCTATACATTTAAAACAAAACCGGTCACAGACGACAAAGTGAAAATATATCCTCTTTAGGTTCTCAATGCCCCAGTACTGTAAAGTTAAAATCGAATGAATTCTCCATTTTCAAATTATCAGGACAATGAATAAGTGATGTGCAAGAAATTGATCTTACTCAGATTTTGAGAGAGGGAACTTGGCTCAGAAGTGCCAAACAGGACGTCAATGAGATTAGAAGTAGGTCCGGCATGATATCGGCTCAAGGCCTTTAAAGCACTGAAAGAAGAAAAAAGAAATTGAGTGCGGCTTTGAAGCTAGAATTTTCTAAATGCAAGTCCGAAACATGAAATAAAAACATTAATTAAAATATCAGGTGCCTAACACTTTATGGGGTACTATGTGGATGCTTCATGGGAAATGGATGCACAAACTTCGTGTTAACATGTTTTACACTGTTACTGAAAACAGAAGAATACTGATCTGTTTCATCTACCAGCAGAAAATTCAGATCAGTGTATTAGTACGGTGACCTTCTGCAATCTAGACATACAGGTCTAAATGTATTCTCACAGCAGCAGTTATTAATTTCCATTCTACCAAGCCCTTATGCAGCATGAATAAAGTTTTGCCTTTCCTGGTATGCCAACTGAATCTAATGAGGACGAAGGGAGCAGTTTAAATGCAGCCTGGTATATATTGCTGATACATCTAACAGAAATCCAACTTTAATTATATATATTTTTTAAAACAACAAAGCACTCACCTCTTAAGGCTGAACACTGTGGAAAGTAAAATAAATAATGCTTACTTTTTCAGTCTATTGTAGGTGACATCATTAGCCAGCTTCAAAAGTTTATAGGCATTGTCACTGTCGAAGCCTAGCTGGTCACTGGATTCATCAAAGGCCACGGTGATGGATTTTTGGGTGATGCGTATCACAATGCCAGATGCAAGTTGGTCCAACGGGGCAGAGCCTTGGCCATCATAAAGGCCCACAATATCCCCTGAACAACAACAAAGAAAATGAATCCAATTTTCCCAAGGACATTCTGAATTTCACACTAAAGAAATGTTACACTACCGGGCACATTTATTAGGTGTTCTCCACTAGACTAAGAGAAACTTTATTACACAGTGGAAGACATTTCCTACCGCAAAAAAAACAAACATAATTTCAATTTACTCCACAGGTCCTACAGATGTTTTACAATTATCTGATCCAAGAAGATAGCACATCCTGGACATTAGACCTACAAAGTTTATAATCCCTTGTCGGGTACAGTGGTCGGATGCAGGTTCAATCTCCATTGTGCTGAGCCCCTGCTCTCAGCTGTAGAGGAAAAAAATTGAGTAGAGGTCAGGCATCTTCCTGTGGGAAAGGGAAAGGGAAAGGAAAAGGAAAAGATACGATTCTGTGGCATCTTGTTGACACGAACAACACTGCCGATTCCCTGTGCATACTGCAGTTTATTCAATCAAAACAGAGGAAGGCTTTTACAAGAAGTGCAAATTAATGCAGTTTGAAAAGAAATGACTGATGACTACAAACAACAAGATGCCAGCTGTAGGCCTGACTACTTAAGTTAATACGAAACCCTGAGAAACACGTAGAAAATCTGTATGCATGATGTTGGTAGTCTTGAAACCTTTGTAAGCACAGATGAATGAGACTGGAAATCAGTTATTGCAATGTTCTACATTATACACTTTTGTTGCAACAAATGTGACAGCATTAAAGAACAAATGAAACACACCGGGGCTAAAGTCATTGCTGGGCAGTGCTGCATTGGCCTCATACTTCCTAGGTTCGAAGCTAACAAGAAAGCGCCCATACAGTCCGGTTCTCTGGCTCGCCACCTGAAGCTTCAGCAGGCAGACACCTCGCCGCTGGAGTTCTTTCACAGAGATGTTTTCCCGCCAGGCTCTAAAAGCAACCACATGAAATTCCTCCGTAAAATAGTCAAGAACGGCTGACATTTATACAGCGTCTTTAACATAGTAAAACATCCCAAGGCTCTTCACAATAGTGTTATCAGACAAAATTTGACAGACATATTAGGACAGGTGACCAAAAGCTTGATCAAAGAGGTAGGTTTTAAGGAGTGTCTGAGAGGAGAGGAGATTTGGGGGGGGGGGGGAGGAAGGGGAGAAGAAGAGAGGAGATTGGGGGGGGGGGGGGGGAGGAAGGGGAGAAGAAGAGAGGAGATTTGGGGGGGGGGGAGGAAGGGGAGAAGAAGAGAGGAGATTTGGGGGGGGTGGGGAAGGAAGGGGAGAAGAAGAGAGGAGATTTGGGGGGGGTGGGGAAGGAAGGGGAGAAGAAGAGAGGAGATTTGGGGGGGGGAAGGAAGGGGAGAAGAAGAGAGGAGATTTGGGGGGGGGGAGGAAGGGGAGAAGAAGAGAGGAGATTTGGGGGGGGGGGGAAGGAAGGGGAGAAGAAGACAGGAGATTTGTTGGGGGGGGGAAGGAAGGGGAGAAGAAGACAGGAGATTTGGGGGGGGGAAGGAAGGGGAGAAGAGAGAGGAGATTTGAGGGGGGGGAAGGAAAGAGAAAAGAAGAGAGGAGATTTGGGGGGGGAAGGAAGGAGAAAAGAAGAGAGGAGATTTGGGGGGGGGGGAAGGAAGGAGAAGAACAGAGGAGATTTGGGGGGGGGGGAAGGAAGGAGAAGAACAGAGTAGATTTGGGGGGGGGAGGAAGGAAGGGGAGAAGAAGAGAAGAGATTTGGGGGGGGGGGAAGGAAGGGGAGAAGAAGAGAGGAAATTTGGGGGGGGGAAGGAAAGAGAAAAGAAGAGAGGAGATTTGGGGGGGGGGGGAGGAAGGAAGGGGAGAAGAAGAGAGGAGATTGGGGGGGGGGAGGAAGGAAGGGGAGAAGAGGAGGAGATTTGGGGGGGGGGAAGGAAGGGGAGAAGAAGAGAGGAGATTTGGGGGGGGGGGAGGAAGGGGAGAAGAAGAGAGGAGATTTGGGGGGGGGGGAAGGAAGGGGAGAAGAAGACAGGAGATTTGTGGGGGGGGGGGAAGGAAGGGGAGAAGAAGACAGGAGATTTGGGGGGGGGAAGGAAGGGGAGAAGAGAGAGGAGATTTGAGGGGGGGGAAGGAAAGAGAAAAGAAGAGAGGAGATTTGGGGGGGGAAGGAAGGAGAAAAGAAGAGAGGAGATTTGGGGGGGGGGGGAAGGAAGGAGAAGAACAGAGGAGATTTGGGGGGGGGGGGAAGGAAGGAGAAGAACAGAGTAGATTTGGGGGGGGGAGGAAGGAAGGGGAGAAGAAGAGAAGAGATTTGGGGGGGGGGGAAGGAAGGGGAGAAGAAGAGAGGAAATTTGGGGGGGGGGGAGGAAGGAAGGGGAGAAGAAGAGAGGAGATTGGGGGGGGGGGAGGAAGGAAGGGGAGAAGAAGAGAGGAGATTTGGGGGGGGGGGGAAGGGGAGAAGAAGAGAGGAGATTTGGGGGGGGGGGGGAGGGGAGAAGGAGAGAAGAAAGAGAGAGGAGAGGAGGGGGGAGAGGAAAGTGAGGAAATACCAGAACTTAGGTCCTAGACAGCTGAAGCCACTGCCGGCAATGGTGGGGCGATGAAAATTGGGGATGCGCAAGAGGCCAGAATTGGAGGAACGCAGAGATCTAGGGCTGGAGGGGATCACAGAGATAGGGAGGGGCGAGGCCATGGAGAGATTTGAACACAACGATGAGAATTTTTAATTCAAAGTGTTGCCGGACCGGGAGCCAATGTAGGTTAGTGAACACGAGGGCGATGGGTGAATGGGACTTGGTGCAAGTTAGGATATGGGTAGCAGCGTTTTGGATGAGCTGAAGTCACATTGTTACGTGCCTCTGTACAAATTACAGAACTTTGCTCAGAAGGAGCTCCACTCTAAACTGGCCCTCAGCTGTTTGAGGGTTGCAACTCCTGTTGCAATACAGATATTCAACCCAATTTCCGAGTGAATATGCAAGGATCTTTGTTGGTGTAAACCCCTGCTATCATCACTTGTGTGGATTATCTGCAGACTTTCTTTCCATTTCATATGCACATATATTTTAAGACTTCTGGAGTTCACAGGGTCCCATCTTTTCAATGGGTAACGTTCCTTCAAATAGCAGATCCATAGGAGACCACACTGCAAACTATTCATACTTCTATGCTTCGACAGACTAATACCCTCTGTTCCATATACATTTAACACCAAAAATCTGCTGGTAGGCTGTTTGAAAGCAGTGCCTTGACAGAGACAGATCGTCAATATGTATTATATCCATCAAACTGTGTACTGTTACTATTTAGAAATCTATTGCAAATCACAGATAAAGGGGCCAGAATCAATAGATAGTCTTCTACAGCTATCAGGCTCATAAATATTCAACAAAGCAGGTTGACTTGAATCAGAAATCTTTGGGTTGGGGCTTTGGGTTCCTGTAACAATTAAGTGGGAGGTATTGGCAAAACTAAACTGCTGGCCATAAATTGTTTATTTATCGGTTACATTTATAGATTGGAGCTGAGGGGCAGAGTAGCACATGCTTGAAATCCTTATACTAAAAAGGAGACGAAAGGGCAGGGCTGAGAAAGCATACCTGGTCTCTTCAATTTCAGCCGCTCTTTCTTCTTGTAGTAACTCGAAATTTTGAGACACAAAAGCCTCCATCGCTGGGCCTAGACGAGAAGCAAGTACAAGAAAATGGCAACGTCTCAAAACACAATTACAAATAGGACTTTGCTTCAAGTTACTTTTGGTGTGTGGAAAGCAAGGAGCTATTATTACAACAATTTGCATTTAGATAGAATCTGTAATGCAAAAATAAAACTTCCCAAAGTGCTTCACGAATGGAAACAAGATAGGGAAAGTGCACGGCAAGTCATGGAGGGAGAGATTAGGAGGTGTGAACGAAAGCCTGGATCAAAAGATGGGCTTTGAGAAAGTTTTTGAAAGAAGGGAGAAGTGGAGAGGTGAAGGAGTTTGGGGAGGGATTTCCAGACACCGGGACCAAGGCTCTGTCACCAATGGTGGGGTGAAGGGAGGGGGACATACAAAAAGCCAGAGTCCATGGACTAAAGGTGCAGATATATAAGGATGAAGGAGATAGCAGAGATGTGGAGATACAGCTATTCATTATATTAAAAAAAAATCACTCAGAATACGACTGCCTTGGTAAGTGTGAACCAAAGGAGACCAATAGGGGTTCAGCACACTGATCCTATACGAGAGGTTGGACGTAGGCAGGCGGAAAAACTGACTTCACACGGAAGTCCGAGCACACAGGGTTACTCTGTCCCAAGGAAACGTTACTGGTTTATCTGGGATACTCGATGCAACACGTTAATGTGCCCGCAACAAGGCAGTGTGTTAGCCAATGACAAAGTGACTACCTCAGGGAGAGGAGTTACTCCAGTTAACTAACAGTTCCCGAAGCAGAGACATCAGTCTGCAGTCATTGCAAAGGTTTGAGCGACTGTCACCGGGCAGACCTCACTAAGTCGGGCAGTTTGTCTGTAGGGAAAGACGTTTGCAACGTGATGACAGCCAAGCAATGCCCATATCCCGGGGCAATGTTCAACTGACGATCTCCCGTTCCTCACCTGACAAACAGGCAGCCGGCAGTTGAGAATGGGGGCACCTTGGACACTCCACTGATGCCCAAGGCCCACCTGTTCAACGTGGCAGTCAGCTTAAATATGCAAATCGGGGTCCTGCACTGGTTGTAGGACCCTAATTGCAGTTTTCAGGTGTCTACCCACTTGTACCAGGCGTTGAGCAGCCCAACCAGTGGTCCTTAAAGAGACCGCAGGAGACTGCTCAAAAAACGCCAAGTTAAATTTTGTGGGGCCAGGAAGAGCAGGAATGCTCCTCCTGAGCCCAAAAATAATTTCGACTGACTTCTGTTTCTCCATAGATGTTACCTGACCTTATTATTTCCAGCTTTTTCTGTTTTTGTTTCCAGGCAAGTGAAGCATGGATAAAAACTGTATCAGTGCACCAAAATTTTCAACTATATCAAATATACAACTGTATGTCTACTGAGTCATCATATTATGGATATATTAAGAGTGAGATTTATGATCAAAAAGAGAACATTAATATCCTGCACTCTGCCTGAATAACACTGTCCATTACACATTAATATCCTGTGCTCTGTATAAAATTAATATCCTGCACTCTGCCTTTTTAACACTGTCCATTACACATTAATATCCTGCGCTGTGTCTGCATAAGAACATAAGAACTAGGAGCAGGAATAGGCCATACAGACCCTCAAGCCTGCACCGCCATTCAATAAGATCGTGGCTGATCTTCAACCTTAACTCCACTTTCCCGCCCAAACCCAATATTCCTTGATTCCCTCGGGGTCAAAAAATCTATCCATCTCAGTCTTGAATATACTCAACAATTGACCATCCACAGCCCTCCGGGGTAGAGAATTCTAAATATTCACAATCCTCTGAGTGAAGAAATTCCTCCTCATCTCAATCCTAAATGTCCGACCCCATATCCTGAGACTATGTCCCCTAGTTCTAGTTCTTCAGCCAGCGGAAACAGCCTCTCAGAATCTTATATGTTTCAATGAGATCACCTCTCATTCTTCTAAACTCCAGAGAGTATAGGCCCATTCCACTCAATCTTTCCTCATAGGACAACCCTCACATCCCAGGAATTAAT
Organism: Heptranchias perlo; assembly: GCF_035084215.1. Taxonomy (NCBI): domain Eukaryota; kingdom Metazoa; phylum Chordata; class Chondrichthyes; order Hexanchiformes; family Hexanchidae; genus Heptranchias; species Heptranchias perlo. The sequence goes on from NC_090336.1 coordinate 17,606,720, forward strand.
CTCGTGAACCTTCACTGCACCGCCTCCAAGGTAATTGTATCCTTCCTTAGATAAGAAGACCAAAACTGCACACAGTACTCCAGGTGTGGTCTCACCAAAGCCCTGTACAATTGCAGCAAGACTTCCTTACTCTTGTGCTCTAACCCCCTTGCAATAAAGGCCAACATACCATTTGCCTTCCTAATTGCTTGCTGTACCTGCAAATTAACTTTCTGTGTTTAATTTATAAGGACACCCAAGTCCCTCTGAACACCAACATTTAATAGTTTCTCTCCATTTAAAAAATATTTCAATTTTTCTATCAAAGTGAATATCACATTTCCCCACATTATACTCCATCTGCCACCTTCTTGCCCACTCACTTAACCTGTCTATACCTCTTTGCAGACTCTGTGTCCTCCTCACAGCCCACTTTCCCACCTAGCTTTGTATCGTCAGCAAACTTGGATACATTACACTCGGTTCCCTCATCCATCAATATAGATTGTAATTAACTGAGACCCAAGCACTGATCCCTGCAGGACCCCACTAGTTACAACCTGCCAACCTGAAAATGACCCATTTATTCCTACTCTGTTTTCTGTTTGTTAACCAATCCTCAATCCATGCTAATATATTACCCCCAATCCCATGAGCCCTAATCTTGTGTAACAACCTCTTGTGTGGCACCTTATCGAATGCCTTTTGAAAATCCAAATATACTACATCCACTGGTTCCCCATTATCTACCTTGCTAGTTACACCCTCAAAAAACTCTAATAGATTTGTCAAACACGATTTCCCTTTCATAAAACAGTGTTGCCTCTGTCTAATCATAGTAATAGGGCACTTAGAAAATCATACTATGTCCTTAATAATAGATTCTAGCATTTTCCCCACTGATGTCAGGCTAACTGGCCTGTAGTTCCCTGTTTTCTCTCACTTTCCTTTCTTGAATAGCGGGGTTATATTTGCTACCTTCCAATCCATGGGGACCATTCAAGAATCTCGGCAATTCTGGCAGATCAAAACCAATGCATCCACTATCTCCGTAGCCACCTCTTAAAACCCTAGGATGTAGGCCATCAGGTCCAGGGGATTTGCTGGCTTTCAGTCCCATTAATTTTTCTAAAACTTTTTCTTTACTAATCTTAATTAGTTTAAGTTTCTCACTCTCATTAGACCCTTGGTTCCCCACTATTTCCGGTAGTTTTTGTGTGTCTTCTATTGTGAAGGCATATACAAAATATTTGTTTAACGTCTCTGCCATTTTCTTATTCCCCATTATAACTTCTCCTGTCTCTGCCTCTAAAGGGATCCATGGTCACTTTCGCTAATCTCTTCCTTTTTACATACTTATAAAAATAGATTGTAAGAGCTTCTATATTTCTTGCTAGTTTACTCTCATATTCAATTTTCTCCTTCTTCATCAATTTCTTTGTTGATTTCTAAAACCCTCCCAATCCTCAGGCTTACTACTCTTTTTGGCAACATTGTATGCCTCTTAATCGAATACTATCCTTAACTTCTCTAGTTAGCCATGGTGGGATCACATTTCCCGTGGAATGTATACTCGTTGTGAATTATGAATTATGTCTTTAAATGTTCGCCATTGCTTATCTATCATCATATCTTTTAATCTAATTTCCCAATCTACCTTAGCCAACTCGCCCCTCATACCTAAATAATTGGCCTTGTTTAAATTTAACATTCTAGTTTCGGACTTAACTACATCACTCTCAAACTCAATATGAAATTCTATCATATTATAATCACTCTTCTCCAGAGAATCCTTTACTATAAGATGACTGATTATTCCTGTCTCATTACATAATACTAGATCTAAAATAGCCTGTTCCCTACTTGGTTCCTCGACATATTGTTCTAGAAAACCATCTCAGATGCATTCCATGAACTTGTCCTCCAAACTACTTTTGCGAATTTTGTATATGAAGATTAAAGTTCCCCATGATTATTGCATTACCCTTGTTAAATGCTCCTCTAATTTCCTGATTTATACTCAGTCCAACACTATAACTACAGTTAGGGGGCTGATAAATTATTCCCACCAGTGTGTTCAGCCCCTTGTTATTTCTTAGCTCCACCCATAATGATTCTATATCCTGATTTTCTAAGCTAAGATCCTTTCTCACTACTGTCTGTGTCTGATTCTTTATCAGGGCTAACCCCCTCCTTTTCCATTTTGTCTATCTTTTCTAAAAGTCAAGTACCCTGGAATATTTAGTTCCCAACCTTGGTCACCTTGCAATCACGTCTCAGTAATGGCCACTAGATCAAACCCATTTATCTATATTTGAGCCGTTAATTCATCTATCTTGTTACGAATGCTTTGTGCATTCAGATACAGTGCTTTTAATTTTAACTTTTTACTTTTTTCCCCCTGATGTGACCTTAGTTACTAATGCCCTATTACCTTTGACAAACTCTCTGGCCCTTCCTGACACTCTCTGCTTGTTTGTACCCAAATCGCTACTCTGCTCTACAGCCTTGACTTCTCTTTTTAGACTGATAAGAAGTTACCCTTACCTGAACCCTCCCCCCGCTCTTATTAGTTTAAAGCCATATCTACCACCCTAATTATTCGATTCGCCAGGACACTGGTGCCAGCCTGGTTTAAGTGGAGCCCATCGCAACGGAACAGCTCCCTCCTTCCCCAGTACTGTTGCCAGTGCCCCATGAATTGAAACCCCTGCTTCCCACACCACTCTTTCAGCCACGCATTTAACCATTTAATCTGTTTGTCCCGATGCCAATTTGCATGTGGCTCGGGTAGTAAGCCAGGGATTATTACCTTTGAGGTTCTGCTTTTTAATTTGGTCCCCAGCTCCTCAAACTTCCTCAGCAGAACCTCATTCCTAGTTCTATCTACGTCATTGGCTCCTATGTGGACCACGACAATGGGATCCTCCCCCTCATGCTCCAAGTTCTTTTCCAGCCACAAGGAGATATCCTAACCCTGGCACCAGGCAGGCAACACAGCCTTCGGGACTCCCGATCGCGACTGCAGAGAACAGTATCTATCCCCCTGACCACTACCACATTCCTTTTTACTCCCCCCACTTGAATGGCCTCCTGTACCACGGTGCCATGGTCAGTTTGCCCATCCTCCCTGCAGTTTTTGATCTCATACATACAGGTAGCAAGTATAACACTGTCCATTACACCTTACTATCCCGCGCTCTCCCTGCAGAGCGCTGTCCATTACACATTAATATCCTGCGCTCCTTCCTATTAATATAGGAGCAGGAGTAGGCCATTTAGTCCCTCGAGCCTGTTCTGCCATTCAATCAGATCATGGCTGATCTGTGACCTAACTCCATATACCCGCCTTAACCAAAGGTGTTAAGGGATATGGGGCTAACAAAAATCTACCAACCTCAGATTTAAAATTAACAATTGAGCTAGCATCAACTGTTTTGGAAGAGAGTTCCAAACTTCTACCACCCTTTGTGTGTAGAAGTGTTTCCTAACTTCACTCCTGAAAGTCCTGGCTCTAATTTTTAGGTCATGTCCCCTAGTCCTAGACTCCCCAACCAGCGGAAATAGTTTCTCTCTATTTATCCTATCAGTTCCCCTTAATAGCCTCACTCTCTCCATTACAACACCATCAATTACACATTAATATCCTGCTCCCTCTGTATAACACTATCCGTTACACAGTAATATCCTGCTCTCTCTGTATAACATTGTCCATTACACAGTAATATCCTGCACTCTGCCCATATAACACTGTCCATTACACAGTAATATCCTGCACTCTGCCCATATAACACTGTCCATTACATACTAATATTCTGCACTCTTTTCATATAACACTATCCGTTACACATTCATATCCTTCACCCCTCCTGTATAACACTGTCCATTACACAGTAACAGACCGGGTACGGTATCATAGTGGTTATGTTACTGGACCAGTAATCCAGAGGCCTGGACTAATAATCCGGAGTCATGAGTTCAAATCCCGCCACGGCAGCTGGGGAATTTAAATTCAATTAATTTTTAAAAATTCAATTAATTAAATAAAATCTGGAATTAAAATACTAGTATCAGTAATGGTGGCCATGAAACTACCGCATTGTTGAAAAAACCCGTCTGGTTCAATAATGTCCTTTAGGGAAGGAAACCTGCCGTCCTTACCCGGTCTGGCCTATATGTGACTTCTTAATTGCCCTCTGAAATGGCCAAGCAAGCCACTCGGTTGTAAAATCTCGCTAAAAAGAGTCATAATAAGAATAAAACCAGATGGACCACCGGCATCGGACACGACAAAGGCAAACCAAGCCCAGTCGACCCTGCAAAGTCCTCCTCACTAACATCTGGGGACTTGTGCCAAAATTGGGAGAGCCGCCCCACAGACGAGTCAAGCAACAGCCCGACATAGCCATACTCTCAGAATCATACCTTTCAGCCAATGTCTCAGACTCTTCCATCACCATCCCGGAGTATGTCCTGTCCCAACAGCAGGATAGACATACCAGAGGTGGCCGTACAGTGATATACAGTCAGGAGGGAGTGGCCCTGATAGTCCTCAACATTGACTCTGGGGCCCATGAAATCTCATGGCATCAGGTCAAACATGGGCAAGGAAACCTACTGCTGATTACCACCTACTGCCCTCCCTCAGCTGATGAATCAGTCCTCCTCCATGTTGAACACCACTTGGAGGAAGCACTGAGGGTAGCAAGGACACAGAATGTACTCTGGGTGGGGGACTTCAACGTCCATCACCAAGAGTGGCTCGGAGCACCAGGGCTGACCGAGTCCTGAAGGACATAGCTGCCAGACTGGCCTGCGGCAGGTAGTGAGCGAACCAACATGAGGGAAAAACTTACTTGACCTTGTCCTCACCAATCTACCTGTCGCAAATGCATCTGTCCATGACAGTATTGGTAGGAGTGGCCACCGCACAGTCCTCTTGGAGACGAAGTCCCGTCTTCACACTGAGGACACCATCCAACGTGTTGTGTGGCACTACCACCTTGTTAAATGGGATAGATTCAGAACAGATCTAGCAGCTCAAAACTGAGCATCCATGAGACGCTGTGGGCCAGCAGCAGCAGATTTGTATTCCAGCACAATCTGTAACCTCATGGTCCAGCATATTCCTCACTCTATCATTACCAACAAGCCAGGGGAACAACCCTGGTTCAATGAGGAGTGTCGAAGAGCATGCCAGGAGCAGCACCAGGCGTACCTCAAAATGAGGTGCCAACCTGGTGAATCTACAACTCAGGACGACATGCATGCTAAACAGCGGAAGCAACATGCTATAGACAGAACTAAGCGATTCCACAACCAATGGATCAGATCAAAGCTCTGCAGTCCTGCCACATCCAGTTGTGAATGGTGGTGGACAATTAAACAACTAACGGGAGGAGGAGGCTCTGTAAACATCCCCATCCTCAATGCACGTGAGTGCAAACGACAAGGCTGAAGCGTTTGCAACCATCTTCAGCCAGAAGTGCCGAGTGGATGATCCATCTCGGCCTCCTCCCGATATCCCCACCATCACAGAAGCCAGTCTTCAGCCAATTCGATTCACTCCACGTGATGTCAAGAAACGGCTTAGTGCACTGGATACAGCAAAGGCTATGGGCCCCAACAACATCCCAGCTGTAGTGCTGAAGGCTTGTGCTCCGGAACTAGCCGTGCCTCCAGCCAAGCTGTTCCAGTACAGCTACAACACTGGCATCTACCCAACAATGTGGAAAATTGCCCAGGTATGTCCTGTCCACAAAAAGCAGGACAAATCCAATCCGGCCAATTACTGCCCCATCAGTCTACTCTCATTCAATCAGCAAAGTGATGGAAGGTGTCGTCGACAGTGCTATCAAGCGGCACTTACTCACCAATAACCTGCTCACTGATGCTCAGTTTGGGTTCCGCCAGGGCCACGCGGCTCCAGACCTCATTACAGCCTTGGCTCAAACACGGACAAATTCCAGAGATGAGGTGAGGTGAGCGTGACTGCCCTTGACATCAAGACAGCATTTGACCAAGTGTGGCACCAAGGAGCCCTCGTAAAATTGAAATCAATGGGAATCAGGGGGAAACCTCTGCAGTGGCTGGAGTCATACCTAGCACAAAGGAAGATGGTAGTGGTTGTTGAAGGCCAATCATCTCAGCCCCAGGGCATTGCTGCAGGAGTTCCTCAGGGCAGTGTCCTAGGCCCAACCATCTTCAACTGCTTCATCAATGACCATCCCTCCATCATAAGGTCAGAAATGGGGACGTTCGCTGATGATTGCATAGTGTTCAATTCCATTCGCAACCCCTCAAATAATGAAGCAGTCCGAGCCCGCATGCAGCAAGACCTGGACAACATCCAGGCTTGGGCTCATAAGTGGCAAGTAACATTCGCGCCAGACAAATGCCAGGCAATGACCATCTCCAACAAGAGAGAGTCTAACCACCTTCCCTTGACATTCAACAGCATTACCATCCTGGGGGTCACCATTGACCAGAAACTTAACTGGACCAGCCAAAAAATACTGTGGCTACAAGAGCAGATCAGAGGCTGGGTATTCTGCGGCGAGTGACTCACCTCCTGACTCCTCAAAGCCTTTCCACCATCTACAAGGCACAAGTCAGGAGTGTGATGGAATACTCTCCACTTGCCTGGATGAGTGCAGCTCCAACAACACTCAAGAAGCTCAACACCATCCAGGACAAAGCAGCCCGCTTGATTGGCACCCCATCCACCACCCGAAACATTCACTCCCTTCACCACCAGCGCACAGTGGCTGCAGTGTGTACCATCCACAGGATGCACTGCAGCAACTCGCCAAGGCTTCTTCGACAGCACTTCCCAAACCCGCGACCTCTACCACCCAGAAGGACAAGAGCAGCAGGTACATGGGAACAACACCACCTGCACGTTCCCCTCCAAGTCACACACCATCCCGACTTGGAAATATATCGCCGTTCCTTCATCGTCGCTGGGTCAAAATCCTGGAACTCCCTTCCTAACAGCACTGTGGGAGAACCTTCACCGCACGAACTGCAGCGTTCAAGAAGGCAGCTCACCACCACCTTCTCAAGGGCAATTAGAGATGGGCAATAAATGCCAGCCTCGCCAGCTACGCCCACATCGCATGAACGAATAAAAAAAATCCTGCACTCTGCCCAACACTGTCCATTACACAGTAATATCATGCACTCCTCCTGTGTAACACTGTCCATTACACATTAATATCCTGCACTGTCCATTACACAGTAATATCCTCACTCTCTCTAACACTGTCCATTACACAGTAATATCCTCACTCTCTCTAACACTGTCCATTACTCAGTAATATCCTCACTCTCTCTAACACTGTCCATTACTCAGTAATATCCTCACTCTCTAACACTGTCCATTACTCAGTAATATCCTCACTCTCTCCAACACTGTCCATTACTCAGTAATATCCTCACTCTCGAACACTGTCCATTACTCAGTAATATCCTCACTCTCTCTCTAACACTGTCCATTACTCAGTAATATCCTCACTCTCTCTCTAACACTGTCCATTACTCAGTAATATCCTCACTCTCTCTCTAACACTGTCCATTACTCAGTAATACCCTCACTCTCTAACACTGTCCATTACTCAGTAATATCCTCACTCTCTCTCTAACACTGCCCATTACTCAGTAATATCCTCACTCTCCAACACTGTCCATTACTCAGTAATATCCTCACTCTCTCTAACACTGTCCATTACTCAGTAATATCCTCACTCTCGAACACTGTCCATTACTCAGTAATATCCTCACTCTCTCTCTAACACTGTCCATTACTCAGTAATATCCTCACTCTCTCTCTAACACTGCCCATTACTCAGTAATATCCTCACTCTCTCTGTCTAACACTGTCCATTACACAGTAATATCCTCACTCTCCAACACTGTCCATTACTCAGTAATATCCTCACTCTCTCTCTAACACTGTCCATTACACAGTAATATCCTCACTCTCTCTCGAACACTGTTCATTACTCATTAATATCCTCACTCTCTCTAACACTGTCGATTACTCAGTAATATCCTCACTCTCTAACACTGTCCATTACACAGTAATATCATGCACTCCTCCTGTGTAACACTGTCCATTACACATTAATATCCTGCACTGTCCATTACACAGTAATATCCTCACTCTCTCCAACACTGTCCATTACACAGTAATATCCTCACTCTCTCTAACACTGTCCATTACTCAGTAATATCCTCACTCTCTCTAACACTGTCCATTACTCAGTAATATCCTCACTCTCTAACACTGTCCATTACTCAGTAATATCCTCACTCTCTCTCTAACACTGTTCATTACTCATTAATATCCTCACTCTCTCTAACACTGTCGATTACTCAGTAATATCCTCACTCTCTAACACTGTCCATTACACAGTAATATCCTCACTCTCTCTGTCCAACACTGTCCATTACTCAGTAATATCCTCACTCTCTAACACTGTCCATTACACAGTAATATCCTCACTCTCTCTGTCTAACACTGTCCATTACTCAGTAATATCCTCACTCTCGAACACTGTCCATTACTCAGTAATATCCTCACTCTCTCTCTAACACTGTCCATTACTCAGTAATATCCTCACTCTCAAACACTGTCCATTACACAGTAATATCCTCACTCTCTAACACTGTCCATTACACAGTAATATCCTCACTCTCTAACACTGTCCATTACTCAGTAATATCCTCACTCTCTCTCTAACACTGTCCATTACACAGTAATATCCTCACTCTCTCTCTAACACTGTTCATGACTCATTAATATCCTCACTCTCTCTAACACTGTCGATTACTCAGTAATATCCTCACTCTCTAACACTGTCCATTACACAGTAATATCCTCACTCTCTCTCTAACACTGTTCATTACTCATTAATATCCTCACTCTCTCTAACACTGTCCATTACTCAGTAATATCCTCACTCTCTAACACTGTCCATTACTCAGTAATATCCTCACTCTCCAACACTGTCCATTACACAGTAATATCCTCACTCTCTCTCTAACACTGTCCATTACTCAGTAATATCCTCACTCTCTCTGTCTAACACTGTCCATTACTCAGTAATATCCTCACTCTCTCTCTAACACTGTCCATTACACAGTAATATCCTCACTCTCTAACACTGTCCATTACTCAGTAATATCCTCACTCTCTCTGTCTAACACTGTCCATTACTCAGTAATATCCTCACTCTCTCTCTAACACTGTCCATTACTCAGTAATATCCTCACTCTCTAACACTGTCCATTACTCAGCAATATCCTCACTCTCTAACACTGTCCATTACTCAGTAATATCCTCACTCTCTAACACTGTCCATCACACAGTAATATCCTCACTCTCTCTCTTACACTGTCCATTACTCAGTAATATCCTCACTCTCTAACACTGTCCATTACTCAGTAATATCCTCACTCTCTCTCTAACACTGTCCATTACACAGTAATATCCTCACTCTCTCTCTAACACTGTCCATTACTCAGTAATATCCTCACTCTCTCTCTAACACTGTCCATTACTCAGTAACATCCTCACTCTCTCTCTAACACTGTCCATTACTCAGTAATATCCTCACTCTCTCTCTAACACTGTCCATTACACAATAATATCCTCACTCTCTCTCTAACACTGTCCATTACACAGTAATATCATGCACTCCTCCTGTGTAACACTGTCCATTACACATTAATATCCTGCACTGTCCATTACACAGTAATATCCTCACTCTCTCCAACACTGTCCATTACACAGTAATATCCTCACTCTCTCTAACACTGTCCATTACTCAGTAATATCCTCACTCTCTCTAACACTGTCCATTACTCAGTAATATCCTCACTCTCTAACACTGTCCATTACACAGTAATATCCTCACTCTCTAACACTGTCCATTACTCAGTAATATCCTCACTCTCTCTCTAACACTGTCCATTACACAGTAATATCCTCACTCTCTCTCTAACACTGTTCATGACTCATTAATATCCTCACTCTCTCTAACACTGTCGATTACTCAGTAATATCCTCACTCTCTAACACTGTCCATTACACAGTAATATCCTCACTCTCTCTCTAACACTGTTCATTACTCATTAATATCCTCACTCTCTCTAACACTGTCCATTACTCAGTAATATCCTCACTCTCTAACACTGTCCATTACTCAGTAATATCCTCACTCTCCAACACTGTCCATTACACAGTAAGATCCTCACTCTCTCTCTAACACTGTCCATTACTCAGTAATATCCTCACTCTCTAACACTGTCCATTACACAGTAATATCCTCACTCTCTCTGTCTAACACTGTCCATTACTCAGTAATATCCTCACTCTCGAACACTGTCCATTACTCAGTAATATCCTCACTCTCTCTCTAACACTGTCCATTACTAAGTAATATCCTCACTCTCTCTCTAACACTGCCCATTACTCAGTAATATCCTCACTCTCTAACACTGTCCATTACTCAGTAATATCCTCACTCTCTAACACTGTCCATTACACAGTAATATCCTCACACTCTCTCTAACACTGTCCATTACTCAGTAATATCCTCACTCTCTCTCTAACACTGTCCATTACACAGTAATATCATGCACTCCTCCTGTGTAACACTGTCCATTACACATTAATATCCTGCACTGTCCATTACACAGTAATATCCTCACTCTCTCTAACACTGTCCATTTCACAGTAATATCCTCACTCTCTCTAACACTGTCCATTACTCAGTAATATCCTCACTCTCTCTAACACTGTCCATTACTCAGTAATATCCTCACTCTCTAACACTGTCCATTACTCAGTAATATCCTCACTCTCTAACACTGTCCATTACACAGTAATATCCTCACTCTCTAACACTGTCCATTACTCAGTAATATCCTCACTCTCTAACACTGTCCATTACTCACTAATATCCTCACTCTCTAACACTGTCCATTACTCAGTAATATCCTCACTCTCTAACACTGTCCATCACACAGTAATATCCTCACTCTCTCTCTTACACTGTCCATTACTCAGTAATATCCTCACTCTCTAACACTGTCCATTACTCAGTAATATCCTCACTCTCTCTCTAACACTGTCCATTACACAGTAATATCCTCACTCTCTCTCTAACACTGTCCATTACTCAGTAATATCCTCACTCTCTCTCTAACACTGTCCATTACTCAGTAACATCCTCACTCTCTCTCTAACACTGTCCATTACTCAGTAATATCCTCACTCTCTAACACTGTCCATTACACAGTAATATCCTCACTCTCTCTCTAACACTGTCCATTACTCAGTAATATCCTCACTCTCTCTCGAACACTGTCCATTACTCAGTAATATCCTCACTCTCTAACACTGTCCATTACTCAGTAATATCCTCACTCTCTCTCTTAAACTGTCCATTACACAGTAATATCCTCACTCTCTCTAACACTGTCCATTACTCAGTAATATCCTCACTCTCTCTAACACTGTCCATTACTCAGTAATATCCTCACTCTCTAACACTGTCCATTACACAGTAATATCCTCACTCTCCAACACTGTCCATTACTCAGTAATATCCTCACTCTCTCTCTAACACTGTCCATTACACAGTAATATCCTCACTCTCTAACACTGTCCATTACTCAGTAATATCCTCACTCTCTCTAACACTGTCGATTACTCAGTAATATCCTCACTCTCTAACACTGTCCATTACACAGTAATATCATGCACTCCTCCTGTGTAACACTGTCCATTACACATTAATATCCTGCACTGTCCATTACACAGTAATATCCTCACTCTCTCCAACACTGTCCATTACACAGTAATATCCTCACTCTCTCTAACACTGTCCATTACTCAGTAATATCCTCACTCTCTCTAACACTGTCCATTACTCAGTAATATCCTCACTCTCTAACACTGTCCATTACTCAGTAATATCCTCACTCTCTAACACTGTCCATTACACAGTAATATCCTCACTCTCTAACACTGTCCATTACACAGTAATATCCTCACTCTCTAACACTGTCCATTACTCAGTAATATCCTCACTCTCTCTCTAACACTGTCCATTACACAGTAATATCCTCACTCTCTCTCTAACACTGTTCATTACTCATTAATATCCTCACTCTCTCTAACACTGTCGATTACTCAGTAATATCCTCACTCTCTAACACTGTCCATTACACAGTAATATCCTCACTCTCTCTCTAACACTGTCCATTACACAGTAATATCCTCACTCTCTCTCTAACACTGTTCATTACTCATTAATATCCTCACTCTCTCTAACACTGTCCATTACTCAGTAATATCCTCACTCTCTAACACTGTCCATTACTCAGTAATATCCTCACTCTCCAACACTGTCCATCACACAGTAATATCCTCACTCTCTCTCTAACACTGTCCATTACACAGTAATATCCTCACTCTCTCTGTCTAACACTGTCCATTACTCAGTAATATCCTCACTCTCGAACACTGTCCATTACTCAGTAATATCCTCACTCTCTCTCTAACACTGTCCATTACTAAGTAATATCCTCACTCTCTCTCTAACACTGCCCATTACTCAGTAATATCCTCACTCTCTAACACTGTCCATTACTCAGTAATATCCTCACTCTCTAACACTGTCCATTACACAGTAATATCCTCACACTCTCTCTAACACTGTCCATTACTCAGTAATATCCTCACTCTCTCTCTAACACTGTCCATTACACAGTAATATCATGCACTCCTCCTGTGTAACACTGTCCATTACACATTAATATCCTGCACTGTCCATTACACAGTAATATCCTCACTCTCTCTAACACTGTCCATTTCACAGTAATATCCTCACTCTCTCTAACACTGTCCATTACTCAGTAATATCCTCACTCTCTCTAACACTGTCCATTACTCAGTAATATCCTCACTCTCTAACACTGTCCATTACTCAGTAATATCCTCACTCTCTAACACTGTCCATTACACAGTAATATCCTCACTCTCTAACACTGTCCATTACTCAGTAATATCCTCACTCTCTAACACTGTCCATTACTCACTAATATCCTCACTCTCTAACACTGTCCATTACTCAGTAATATCCTCACTCTCTAACACTGTCCATCACACAGTAATATCCTCACTCTCTCTCTTACACTGTCCATTACTCAGTAATATCCTCACTCTCTCTCTTACACTGTCCATTACTCAGTAATATCCTCACTCTCTCTCTAACACTGTCCATTACACAGTAATATCCTCACTCTCTCTCTAACACTGTCCATTACTCAGTAATATCCTCACTCTCTCTCTAACACTGTCCATTACTCAGTAACATCCTCACTCTCTCTCTAACACTGTCCATTACTCAGTAATATCCTCACTCTCTAACACTGTCCATTACACAGTAATATCCTCACTCTCTCTCTAACACTGTCCATTACTCAGTAATATCCTCACTCTCTCTCGAACACTGTCCATTACTCAGTAATATCCTCACTCTCTAACACTGTCCATTACTCAGTAATATCCTCACTCTCTCTCTAACACTGTCCATCACACAATAATATCCTCACTCTCTCTCTAACACTGTCCATTACTCAGTAATATCCTCACTCTCTCTCTTAAACTGTCCATTACACAGTAATATCCTCACTCTCTCTAACACTGTCCATTACTCAGTAATATCCTCACTCTCTCTAACACTGTCCATTACTCAGTAATATCCTCACTCTCTAACACTGTCCATTACACAGTAATATCCTCACTCTCTAACACTGTCCATTACTCAGTAATATCCTCACTCTCTCTCTAACACTGTCCATTACACAGTAATATCCTCACTCTCTAACACTGTCCATTACTCAGTAATATCCTCACTCTCTCTAACACTGTCGATTACTCAGTAATATCCTCACTCTCTAACACTGTCCATTACACAGTAATATCATGCACTCCTCCTGTGTAACACTGTCCATTACACATTAATATCCTGCACTGTCCATTACACAGTAATATCCTCACTCTCTCCAACACTGTCCATTACACAGTAATATCCTCACTCTCTCTAACACTGTCCATTACTCAGTAATATCCTCACTCTCTCTAACACTGTCCATTACTCAGTAATATCCTCACTCTCTAACACTGTCCATTACTCAGTAATATCCTCACTCTCTAACACTGTCCATTACACAGTAATATCCTCACTCTCTAACACTGTCCATTACACAGTAATATCCTCACTCTCTAACACTGTCCATTACTCAGTAATATCCTCACTCTCTCTCTAACACTGTCCATTACACAGTAATATCCTCACTCTCTCTCTAACACTGTTCATTACTCATTAATATCCTCACTCTCTCTAACACTGTCGATTACTCAGTAATATCCTCACTCTCTAACACTGTCCATTACACAGTAATATCCTCACTCTCTCTCTAACACTGTCCATTACACAGTAATATCCTCACTCTCTCTCTAACACTGTTCATTACTCATTAATATCCTCACTCTCTCTAACACTGTCCATTACTCAGTAATATCCTCACTCTCTAACACTGTCCATTACTCAGTAATATCCTCACTCTCCAACACTGTCCATCACACAGTAATATCCTCACTCTCTCTCTAACACTGTCCATTACACAGTAATATCCTCACTCTCTCTGTCTAACACTGTCCATTACTCAGTAATATCCTCACTCTCGAACACTGTCCATTACTCAGTAATATCCTCACTCTCTCTAACACTGCCCATTACTCAGTAATATCCTCACTCTCCAACACTGTCCATTACTCAGTAATATCATGCACTCCTCCTGTGTAACACTGTCCATTACACATTAATATCCTGCACTGTCCATTACACAGTAATATCCTCACTCTCTCTAACACTGTCCATTACACAGTAATATCCTCACTCTCTCTAACACTGTCCATTACTCAGTAATATCCTCACTCTCTCTAACACTGTCCATTACTCAGTAATATCCTCACTCTCTAACACTGTCCATTACTCAGTAATATCCTCACTCTCCAACACTGTCCATTACACAGTAATATCCTCACTCTCTCTCTAACACTGTTCATTACTCATTAATATCCTCACTCTCTCTAACACTGTCGATTACTCAGTAATATCCTCACTCTCTAACACTGTCCATTACTCAGTAATATCCTCACTCTCTCTGTCTAACACTGTCCATTACTCAGTAATATCCTCACTCTCTCTCTAACACTGTCCATTACACAATAATATCCTCACTCTCTCTCTAACACTGTCCATTACACAATAATATCCTCACTCTCTAACACTGTCCATTACTCAGTAATATCCTCACTCTCTAACACTGTCCATTACTCAGTAATATCCTCACTCTCTCTCTAACACTGTCCATTACACAGTCATATCCTCACTCTCTAACACTGTCCATTACACAGTAATATCCTCACTCTCTAACACTGTCCATGACTCAGTAATATCCTCACTCTCTCTCTAACACTGTCCATTACTCAGTAATATCCTCACTCTCTCTCTAACACTGTCCATTACACAGTAATATCCTCACTCTCTCTAACACTGTCCATTACTCAGTAATATCCTCACTCTCTAACACTGTCCATTACACAGTAATATCATGCACTCCTCCTGTGTAACACTGTCCATTACACATTAATATCCTGCACTGTCCATTACACAGTAATATCCTCACTCTCTCTCTAACACTGTCCATTACTCAGTAATATCCTCACTCTCTCTAACACTGTCCATTACTCAGTAATATCCTCACTCTCTAACACTGTCCATTACTCAGTAATATCCTCACTCTCTCTCTAACACTGTCCATTACACAGTAATATCCTCACTCTCTCTCTAACACTGTTCATTACTCAGTAATATCCTCACTCTCTCTAACACTGTCCATTACTCAGTAATATCCTCACTCTCTAACACTGTCCATTACTCAGTAATATCCTCACTCTCCAACACTGTCCATTACACAGTAATATCCTCACTCTCTCTCTAACACTGTCCATTACTCAGTAATATCCTCACTCTCTAACACTGTCCATTACTCAGTAATATCCTCACTCTCTCTCCAACACTGTCCATTACACAGTAATATCCTCACTCTCTCTCTAACACTGTCCATTACTCAGTAATATCCTCACTCTCTCTCTAACACTGTCCATTACTCAGTAATATCCTCACTCTCTCTAACACTGTCCATTACACAGTAACATCCTCACTCTCTAACACTGTCCATTGCTCAGTAATATCCTCACTCTCTAACACTGTCCATCACACAGTAATATCCTCACTCTCTCTCTAACACTGTCCATTACTCAGTAATATCCTCACACTCTCTAACACTGTCCATTACTCAGTAATATCCTCACTCTCTCTCTAACACTGTCCATTACTCAGTAATGTCCTCACTCTCTCTCTAACACTGTCCATTACACAGTAATATCCTCACTCTCTCTCTAACACTGTCCATTACTCAGTAATATCCTCACTCTCTCTCTAACACTGTCCATTACTCAGTAATATCCTCACTCTCTCTCTAACACTGTCCATTACTCAGTAATATCATCACTCTCTCTCTAACACTGTCCATTACACAGTAATATCCTCACTCTCTCTAACACTGTCCATTACACAGTAATATCCTCACTCTCTCCAACACTGTCCATTACTCAGTAATATCCTCACTCTCTAACACTGTCCATTACTCAGTAATATCCTCACTCTCTCTCTAACACTGTCCATTACTCAGTAATATCCTCACTCTCTCTCTAACACTGTCCATTCCACAGTAATATCCTCACTCTCTAACACTGTCCATTACTCAGTAATATCCTCACTCTCTAACACTGTCCATTACTCAGTAATATCCTCACTCTCTAACACTGTCCATTACTCAGTAATATCCTCACTCTCTCTCCAACACTGTCCATTACACAGTCATATCCTCACTCTCTAACACTGTCCATTACACAGTAATATCCTCACTCTCTAACACTGTCCATGACTCAGTAATATCCTCACTCTCTCTCTAACACTGTCCATTACTCAGTAATATCCTCACTCTCTCTCTAACACTGTCCATTACACAATAATATCCTCACTCTCTCTCTAACACTGTCCATTACACAATAATATCCTCACTCTCTAACACTGTCCATTACTCAGTAATATCCTCACTCTCTAACACTGTCCATTACTCAGTAATATCCTCACTCTCTAACACTGTCCATTACTCAGTAATATCCTCACTCTCTCTCTAACACTGTCCATTACACAGTCATATCCTCACTCTCTAACACTGTCCATTACACAGTAATATCCTCACTCTCTAACACTGTCCATGACTCAGTAATATCCTCACTCTCTCTCTAACACTGTCCATTACTCAGTAATATCCTCACTCTCTCTCTAACACTGTCCATTACACAGTAATATCCTCACTCTCTCTAACACTGTCCATTACTCAGTAATATCCTCACTCTCTAACACTGTCCATTACTCAGTAATATCCTCACTCTCTAACACTGTCCATTACTCAGTAATATCCTCACTCTCTAACACTGTCCATTACTCAGTAATATCCTCACTCTCTCTCTAACACTGTCCATTACTCAGTAATATCCTCACTCTCTAACACTGTCCATTACACAGTAATATCCTCACTCTCTCTCTAACACTGTCCATTACTCAGTAATATCCTCACTCTCTAACACTGTCCATTCTTCAGTAATATCCTCACTCTCTAACACTGTCCATTACACAGTAATATCCTCACTCTCTCTCTCTAACACTGTCCATTACTCAGTAATATCCTCACACTCTCTCTAACACTGTCCATTACTCAGTAACATCCTCACTCTCTAACACTGTCCATTGCTCAGTAATATCCTCACTCTCTAACACTGTCCATTACACAGTAATATCCTCACTCTCTCTCTAACACTGTCCATTACTCAGTAATATCCTCACTCTCTCTCTAACACTGTCCATTACACAGTAATATCCTCACTCTCTAACACTGTCCATTACTCAGTAATATCCTCACTCTCTCTCTAACACTGTCCATTACTCAGTAATATCCTCACTCTCTCTCCAACACTGTCCAACACACAGTAATATCCTCACTCTCTAACACTGTCCATGACTCAGTAATATCCTCACTCTCTAACACTGTCCATTACTCAGTAATATCCTCACTCTCTAACACTGTTCATTACTCATTAATATCCTCATTCTCTCTAACACTGTCGATTACTCAGTAATATCCTCACTCTCTAACACTGTCCATTACACAGTAATATCATGCACTCCTCCTGTGTAACACTGTCCATTACACATTAATATCCTGCACTGTCCATGACACAGTAATATCCTCACTCTCTCTTACACTGTCCATTACACAGGAATATCCTCACTCTCTCTAACACTGTCCATTACTCAGTAATATCCTCACTCTCTCTAACACTGTCCATTACTCAGTAATATCCTCACTCTCTAACACTGTCCATTACTCAGTAATATCCTCACTCTCTCTAACACTGTCGATTACTCAGTAATATCCTCACTCTCTAACACTGTCCATTACACAGTAATATCCTCACTCTCTCTCTAACACTGTCCATTACTCAGTAATATCCTCACTCTCTCTCTAACACTGTCCATGACTCAGTAATATCCTCACTCTCTAACACTGTCCATTACACAGTAATATCCTCACTCTCTCTCTAACACTGTCCATTACTCAGTAATATCCTTACTCTCTCTCTAACACTGTCCATCACACAGTAATATCCTCACTCTCTCTCTAACACTGTCCATTACTCAGTAATATCCTCACTCTCTCTCTAACACTGTCCATTACTCAGTAATATCCTCACTCTCTCTCTAACACTGTCCATTACTCAGTAATATCCTCACTCTCTCTCTAACACTGTCCATTACTCAGTAATATCCTCACTCTCTCTCTAACACTGTCCATTACTCAGTAATATCCTCACTCTCTCTCTAACACTGTCCATTACTCAGTAATATCCTCACTCTCTAACACTGTCCATGATTCAGTAATATCCTCACTCTCTAACACTGTCCATTACACAGTAATATCCTCACTCTCTCTCTAACACTGTCCATTACTCAGTAATATCCTTACTCTCTCTCTAACACTGTCCATCACACAGTAATATCCTCACTCTCTCTCTAACACTGTCCATTACTCAGTAATATCCTCACTCTCTCTCTAACACTGTCCATTACTCAGTAATATCCTCACTCTCTCTCTAACACTGTCCATTACTCAGTAATATCCTCACTCTCTCTCTAACACTGTCCATTACTCAGTAATATCCTCACTCTCTCTCTAACACTGTCCATTACTCAGTAATATCCTCACTCTCTCTCTAACACTGTCCATTACTCAGTAATATCCTCACTCTCTCTCTAACACTGTCCATTACTCAGTAATATCCTCACTCTCTAACACTGTCCATCACACAGTAATATCCTCACTCTCTCTCTAACACTGTCCATTACTCAGTAATATCCTCATTCTCTCTCTAACACTGTCCATTACTCAGTAATATCCTCACTCTCTCTCTAACACTGTCCATTACACAGTAATATTCTCACTCTCTCTCCAACACTGTCCATTGCACAGTAATATCCTCACTCTCTCTAACACTGTCCATTACACAGTAATATCCTCACTCTCTCTCTAACACTGTCCATTACTCAGTAATATCCTCACTCTCTCTCTAACACTGTCCATTACACAGTAATATCCTCACTCTCTAACACTGTCCATTACTCAGTAATATCCTCACTCTCTAACACTGTCCATTACACAGTAATATCCTCACTCTCTCGAACACTGTCCATTACTCAGTAATATCCTCACTCTCTCTCTAACACTGTCCATTACTCAGTAATATCCTCACTCTCTCTCTAACACTGTCCATTACTCAGTAATATCCTCACTCTCTCTCTAACACTGTCCATTACACAGTAATATCCTCACTCTCTAACACTGTCCATTACACAGTAATATCCTCACTCTCTAACACTGTCCATTACTCAGTAATATCCTCACTCTCTCTCTAACACTGTCCATTACTCAGTCATATCCTCACTCTCTCTCCAACACTGTCCATTACTCAGTAATATCCTCACTCTCTCTCTAACACTGTCCATTACTCAGTAATATCCTCACTCTCTTACACTGTCCATCACACAGTAATATCCTCACTCTCTAACACTGTCCATCACACAGTAATATCCTCACTCTCTCTCTAACACTGTCCATTACACAGTAATATCCTCACTCTCTCTCTAACACTGTCCATTACTCAGTAATATCCTCACTCTCTCTCTAACACTGTCCATTACTCAGTAATATCCTCACTCTCTCTCTAACACTGTCCATTACTCAGTAATATCCTCACTCTCTCTCTAACACTGTCCATTACACAGTAATATCCTCACTCTCTAACACTGTCCATTACTCAGTAATATCCTCACTCTCTAACACTGTCCATTACTCAGTAATATCCTCACTCTCTCTCTAACACTGTCCATTACTCAGTAATATCCTCACTCTCTAACACTGTCCATTACACAGTAATATCCTCACTCTGTAACACTGTCCATTACACAGTAATATCCTCACTCTCTAACACTGTCCATTACTCAGTAATATCCTCACTCTCTCTCTAACACTGTCCATTACACAGTAATATCCTCACTCTCTCTCTAACACTGTTCATTACTCATTAATATCCTCACTCTCTCTAACACTGTCGATTACTCAGTAATATCCTCACTCTCTAACACTGTCCATTACACAGTAATATCATGCACTCCTCCTGTGTAACACTGTCCATTACACATTAATATCCTGCACTGTCCATGACACAGTAATATCCTCACTCTCTCTTACACTGTCCATTACACAGTAATATCCTCACTCTCTCTAACACTGTCCATTACTCAGTAATATCCTCACTCTCTCTAACACTGTCCATTACTCAGTAATATCCTCACTCTCTAACACTGTCCATTACTCAGTAATATCCTCACTCTCTCTAACACTGTCGATTACTCAGTAATATCCTCACTCTCTAACACTGTCCATTACACAGTAATATCCTCACTCTCTCTGTCTAACACTGTCCATTACTCAGTAATATCCTCACTCTCCAACACTGTCCATTACACAGTAATATCCTCACTCTCTAACACTGTCCATTACACAGTAATATCATGCACTCCTCCTGTGTAACACTGTCCATTACACATTAATATCCTGCACTGTCCATTACACAGTAATATCCTCACTCTCTCTAACACTGTCCATTGCTCAGTAATATCCTCACTCTCTAACACTGTCCATTACTCAGTAATATCCTCACTCTCTAACACTGTCCATTACACAGTAATATCCTCACTCTCTCCAACACTGTCCATTACTCAGTAATATCCTCACTCTCTAACACTGTCCATTACTCAGTAATATCCTCACTCTCTAACACTGTCCATTACACAGTAATATCCTCACTCTCTAACACTGTCCATTGCACAGTAATATCCTCACTCTCTAACACTGTCCATTACTCAGTAATATCCTCACTCTCTCTCTAACACTGTCCATTACACAGTAATATCCTCACTCTCTCTCTAACACTGTTCATTACTCATTAATATCCTCACTTTCTCTAACACTGTCGATTACTCAGTAATATCCTCACTCTCTAACACTGTCCATTACACAGTAATATCATGCACTCCTCCTGTGTAACACTGTCCATTACACATTAATATCCTGCACTGTCCATGACACAGTAATATCCTCACTCTCTCTTACACTGTCCATTACACAGTGATATCCTCACTCTCTCTAACACTGTCCATTACTCAGTAATATCCTCACTCTCTCTAACACTGTCCATTACTCAGTAATATCCTCACTCTCTAACACTGTCCATTACTCAGTAATATCCTCACTCTCTCTAACACTGTCGATTACTCAGTAATATCCTCACTCTCTAACACTGTCCATTACACAGTAATATCCTCACTCTCTAACACTGTCCATTACACAGTAATATCATGCACTCCTCCTGTGTAACACTGTCCATTACACATTAATATCCTGCACTGTCCATTACACAGTAATATCCTCACTCTCTCTAACACTGTCCATTACACAGTAATATCCTCACTCTCTCTAACACTGCCCATTACTCAGTAATATCCTCACTCTCTAACACTGTCCATTACTCAGTAATATCCTCACTCTCTAACACTGTCCATTACACAGTAATATCCTCACTCTCTCTCCAACACTGTCCATTACTCAGTAATATCCTCACTCTCTCTCTAACACTGTCCATTACACAGCAATATCCTCACTCTCTCTCTAACACTGTCCATTACTCAGTAATATCCTCACTCTCTCTCTAACACTGTCCATTACTCAGCAATATCCTCACTCTCTCCCTAACACTGTCCATTACTCAGTAATATCCTCACTCTCTCTCTAACACTGTCCATTACACAGTAATATCCTCACTCTCTAACACTGTCCATTACTCAGTAATATCCTCACTCTCTCTCTAACACTGTCCATTACACAGTAATATCCTCACTCTCTCTCTAACACTGTCCATTACTCAGTAATATCCTCACTCTCTCTAACACTGTCCATTACTCAGTAATATCCTCACTCTCTAACACTGTCCATTACTCAGTAATATTCTCACTCTCTAACACTGTCCATTACTCAGTAATATCCTCACTCTCTCTCTAACACTGTCCATTACTCAGTAATATCCTCACTCTCTAACACTGTCCATTACTCAGTAATATCCTCACTCTCTAACACTGTCCATTACTCAGTAATATCCTCACTCTCTAACACTGTCCATTACTCAGTAATATCCTCACTCTCTCTCTAACACTGTCCATTACTCAGTAATATCCTCACTCACTCTCTAACACTGTCCATTACTCAGTAATATCCTCACTCTCTAACACTGTCCATTACACAGTAATATCCTCACTCTCTAACACTGTCCATTACACAGTAATATCCTCACTCTCTCTCTAACACTGTCCATCACTCAGTAATATCCTCACTCTCTCTCTAACACTGTCCATCACTCAGTAATATCCTCACTCTCTCTCTAACACTGTCCATCACTCAGTAATATCCTCACTCTCTCTCTAACACTGTCCATTACACAGTAATATCCTCACTCTCTAACACTGTCCATTACACAGTAATATCCTCACTCTCTCTCTAACACTGTCCATTACACAGTAATATCCTCACTCTCTAACACTGTCCATTACACAGTGATATCCTCACTCTCTCTCTAACACTGTCCATTGCACAGTAATATCCTCACTCTCTCTCTAACACTGTCCATTACTCAGTAATATCCTCACTCTCTCTCTAACACTGTCCATTACACAGTAATATCCTCACTAACACTGTCCATTACACAGTAATATCCTCACTCTCTAACATTGTCCATTACTCAGTAATATCCTCACTCTCTCACACTGTCCATTACACAGTAATATCCTCACTCTCTCTCCAACACTGTCCATTACACAGTAATATCCTCACTCTCTAACACTGTCCATTACTCAGTAATATCCTCACTCTCTCTCTAACACTGTCCATTACACAGTAATATCCTCACTCTCTAACACTGTCCATTACTCAGTAATATCCTCACTAACACTGTCCATTACTCAGTAATATCCTCACACTCTAACACTGTCCATTACTCAGTAATATCCTCACTCTCTAACACTGTCCATTACTCAGTAATATCCTCACTCTCTAACACTGTCCATTACACAGTAATATCCTCACTCTCTCTAACACTGTCCATTACTCAGTAATATCCTCACTCTCTAACACTGTCCATTACTCAGTAATATCCTCACTCTCTAACACTGTCCATTACTCAGTAATATCCTCACTCTCTAACACTGTCCATTACTCAGTAATATCCTCACTCTCTAACACTGTCCATTACTCAGTAATATCCTCACTCTCTAACACTGTCCATTACACAGTAATATCCTCACTCTCTAACACTGTCCATTACTCAGTAATATCCTCACTCTCTAACACTGTCCATTACTCAGTAATATCCTCACTCTCTCTCTCTAACACTGTCCATTACACAGTAACATCCTCACTCTCTAACACTGTCCATTACTCAGTAATATCCTCACTCTCTAACACTGTCCATCACACAGTAATATCCTCACTCTCTCTCTAACACTGTCCATTACTCAGTAATATCCTCACTCTCTCTCTAACACTGTCCATTACTCAGTAATATCCTCACTCTCTCTCTAACACTGTCCATTACACAGTGATATCCTCACTCTCTCTCTAACACTGTCCATTACTCAGTAATATCCTCACTCTCTAACACTGTCCATTACACAGTAATATCCTCACTCTCTCTCTAACACTGTCCATTACTCAGTAATATCCTCACTCTCTAACACTGTCCATTACACAGTAATATCCTCACTCTCTCTCTAACACTGTCCATTACTCAGTAATATCCTCACTCTCTAACACTGTCCATTACACAGTAATATCCTCACTCTCTCTCTAACACTGTCCATCACTCAGTAATATCCTCACTCTCTCTCCAACACTGTCCATCACTCAGTAATATCCTCACTCTCTCTCCAACACTGTCCATCACTCAGTAATATCCTCACTCTCTCTCTAACACTGTCCATTACTCAGTAATATCCTCACTCTCTCTCTCACACTGTCCATTACTCAGCAATATCCTCACTCTCTCCCTAACACTGTCCATTACTCAGTAATATCCTCACTCTCTCTCTAACACTGTCCATTACACAGTAATATCCTCACTCTCTAACACTGTCCATTACTCAGTAATATCCTCACTCCCTCTCTCACACTGTCCATTACACAGTAATATCCTCACTCTCTCTCTAACACTGTCCATTACTCAGTAATATCCTCACTCTCTCTAACACTGTTCATTACACAGTAATATCCTCACACTCTCTCTAACACTGTCCATTACTCAGTAATATCCTCACTCTCTAACACTGTCCATTACTCAGTAATATCCTCACTCTCTCTCTAACACTGTCCATTACTCAGTAATATCCTCACTCTCTCTAACACTGTCCATTACTCAGTAATATCCTCACTCTCTCTCTAACACTGTCCATTGCACAGTAATATCCTCACTCTCTAACACTGTCCATTACTCAGTAATATCCTCACTCTCTCTCTAACACTGTCCATTACACAGTAATATCCTCACTCTCTAACACTGTCCATTACACAATAATATCCTCACTCTCTCTCTAACACTGTCCATTACACAGTAATATCCTCACTCTCTCTCTAACACTGTCCATTACACAGTAATATCCTCACTCTCTCTCTAACACTGTCCATTACACAATAATATCCTCACTCTCTCTCTAACACTGTATTAATATGATCCATTCTATCGATTAATTCACCTGCCCATCAGTGCCGGGCCCTCCCCGGCCCCTGCCCCCTGCCCCCGCTCACACTCACCCGGTCCCGGTCCTGCCCCCTGCCCCAGCTCACACTCACCCGGTCCCGGTCCTGCCCCCTGCCCCAGCTCACACTCACCCGGTCCCGGTCCTGCCCCCTGCCCCAGCTCACACTCACCCGGTCCCGGCCCCTGCCCCCTGCCCCCGCTCACACTCACCCGGTCCCGGTCCTGCCCCCTGCCCCAGCTCACACTCACCCGGTCCCGGCCCCTGCCCCCTGCCCCCGCTCACACTCACCCGGTCCCGGCCCCCTGCCCCCGCTCACACTCACCCGGTCCCGGCCCCTGCCCCCTGCCCCCTGCCCCCGCTCACACTCACCCGGTCCTGCCCCCTGCTCCCGCTCACACTCACCCGGTCCTGCCCCCTGCCCCCGCTCACACTCACCCGGTCCCGGCCCCTGCCCCTGCCCCCTGCCCCCGCTCACACTCACCCGGTCCTGCCCCCTGCCCCCTGCCCCCGCTCACGGCCCCTGCCCCCGCTCACACTCACCCGGTCCCGGCCCCTGCCCCCGCTCACACTCACCCGGTCCCGGCCCCTGCCCCCTGCCCCCGCTCACACTCACCCGGTCCCGGCCCCTGCCCCCGCTCACACTCACCCGGTCCCGGCCCCTGCCCCCGCTCACACTCACCCGGTCCCGGCCCCTGCCCCCGCTCACACTCACCCGGTCCCGGCCCCTGCCCCCGCTCACACTCACCCGGTCCCGGCCCCTGCCCCCGCTCACACTCACCCGGTCCCGGCCCCTGCCCCCGCTCACACTCACCCGGTCCCGGCCCCTGCCCCCTGCCCCCGCTCACACTCACCCGGTCCTGCCCCCTGCCCCCGCTCACACTCACCCGGTCCTGCCCCCTGCCCCCGCTCACACTCACCCGGTCCTGCCCCCTGCCCCCGCTCACACTCACCCGGTCCTGCCCCCTGCCCCCGCTCACACTCACCCGGTCCTGCCCCCTGCCCCCGCTCACACTCACCCGGTCCTGCCCCCTGCCCCCTGCCCCCGCTCACACTCACCCGGTCCTGCCCCCTGCCCCCGCTCACACTCACCCGGTCCTGCCCCCTGCCCCCTGCCCCCGCTCACACTCACCCGGTCCTGCCCCCTGCCCCCGCTCACACTCACCCGGTCCTGCCCCCTGCCCCCGCTCACACTCACCCGGTCCTGCCCCCTGCCCCCTGCCCCCGCTCACACTCACCCGGTCCTGCCCCCTGCCCCCTGCCCCCGCTCACACTCACCCGGTCCTGCCCCCTGCCCCCGCTCACACTCACCCGGTCCCGGCCCCTGCCCCCTGCCCCCGCTCACACTCACCCGGTCCCGGCCCCTGCCCCCGCTCACACTCACCCGGTCCCGGCCCCTGCCCCCTGCCCCCGCTCACACTCACCCGGTCCCGGCCCCTGCCCCCTGCCCCCGCTCACACTCACCGGTCCCGGCCCCTGCCCCCTGCCCCCTGCCCCCGCTCACACTCACCCGGTCCCGGCCCCCGCTCACACTCACACTCACCCGGTCCCGGCCCCTGTCCGTCCTCCTCTCTCCTCCCGGTCTCTTTCTCACGGACTTTTGCCTCCTCCCGGAAGCGCGGCCGTTTTGACCGACGGATCGATGAGGTGTTTCCGCTGTGAAGATGGCGCTGGGTTGTGCGCGGCTGGTCGGGAGCTGGAGCCGAGTCCGGGCCGCCGGTAAGAGGAGTGAGACCGGGGGGGGGGGGGGGAAGAGGAGTGAGACCGGGGGGGGGGGGGGGAGAGGAGTGAGACCGGGGGGGGGGGGAAGAGGAGTGAGACCGGGGGGGGGGGGAAGAGGAGTGAGACCGGGGGGAGAGGAGTGAGACCGGGGGGGGGGGGGGGAAGAGGAGTGAGACCGGGGGGGGGGGGGGGAAGAGGAGTGAGACCGGGGGGGGGGGGGGAAGAGGAGTGAGACCGGGGGGGGGGGGGGGGAAGAGGAGTGAGACCGGGGGGGGGGGGGGGGGAAGAGGAGTGAGACGGGGGGGGGGGGGGGGGGGAAGAGGAGTGAGACCGGGGGGGGGGGGGGGGGGGAAGAGGAGTGAGACCGGGGGGGGGGGGGGGGAAGAGGAGTGAGACCGGGGGGGGGGGGGGGGGGGAAGAGGAGTGAGACCGGGGGGGGGGGGGGGGGAAGAGGAGTGAGACCGGGGGGGGGGGGGGAAGAGGAGTGAGACGGGGGGGGGGGGGGGGGAAGAGGAGTGAGACCGGGGGGGGGGGGAAGAGGAGTGAGACCGGGGGGGGGGGGGGGGAAGAGGAGTGAGACCGGGGGGGGGGGGGGGGGAAGAGGAGTGAGACCGGGGGGGGGGAAGAGGAGTGAGACCGGGGGGGGGGGGGGGGGGGAAGAGGAGTGAGACCGGGGGGGGGGGGGGGAGAGGAGTGAGACCGGGGGGGGGGGGGGGAGAGGAGTGAGACCGGGGGGGGGGGGGGGGAGAGGAGTGAGACCGGGGGGGGGGGGAAGAGGAGTGAGACCGGGGGGGGGGGGAAGAGGAGTGAGACCGGGGGGAGAGGAGTGAGACCGGGGGGGGGGGGGGGAGAGGAGTGAGACCGGGGGGGGGGGGAAGAGGAGTGAGACCGGGGGGGGGGGGGGGGGAAGAGGAGTGAGACCGGGGGGGGGGGGGGGAAGAGGAGTGAGACCGGGGGGGGGGGGGGGGGGGAGAGGAGTGAGACCGGGGGGGGGGGGGAAGAGGAGTGAGACCGGGGGGGGGGGGGGAGAGAGGAGTGAGACCGGGGGGGGGGGGGGGAGAGGAGTGAGGCCGGGGGGGGGGAGAGGAGTGAGTTCGTGGGGGGGGGGGGAGGAGAGGAGTGAGACCGGGGGGGGGGGAAGAGGAGCGAGACCGGGGGGGGGAGAGGAGCGAGACCGGGGGGGGGGGGGGGGGGAGAGGAGTGAGACCGGGGGGGGGGCGGAGGAGGAGTGAGGTCGTGGAGGAAGAGGAGGTCTCTTAAAGCGGCAGTGTCCTCTCCTGATGGGTGGGCGGCCTTGGGGGGGAACCGGGGAGGGGGTCCCGGTGCCAGACTCTCGGGTGTGGGCAGGTTATTGGACCCGGGGACGGTTCATCCAGCCCGGGCTGCACATCCAGTGTCGCCGGGTGGTAATTAGAGGCGGAGCCCTGGTCCCCTCCTCCCCTGCCCGGGAGAGTGGAGGTAATAAACACCTCTCACGACCTGAGGCCGTCCCAAAGCGCCTCGCAGTCCATGAAGTCTTTACGGAAATCTCCCCGCCTGACTCCATCTTCCACCGCTTGCCCCACCCAGACCGCCAGGGCGGCTCCTTATCACCAAATCACACCTCAGTCCGTCCCCCTGCTCCCCTGGCACGTTAAACCCCTCTCACCTCTAAAACCCTTGTTCTCCACCCACCCAAGTACCGTGCCACGTTTCTCACCTGAGATATCCTCCCCCCTGCACCCAGTGATTTCTCATCCCTGGTGATTTCAACCTCCGTCTCCACTTCTCATGTTCAAGAAAGGAAGGAAGGAAGGGAGAGAGAAAACAGGGAACTACAGGCCAGTTATCCTGACATCGGTCTTTGGGAAAATGCTGGAATTCATTATTGAGGAAGTGGTAACAGGGCACTTAGAAATTCATAATATGATTAGGCAGAGTCAAGATGGTTTTATGAAAGGGAACTCGTGTTTGACAAATTTGTTGGAGTTTTTTGAGGATGTAACTCGCAGGGTAGATAAAGGGGGACCAGTGGATGTAGCATATTTGGATTTTCAAAAGGCATTCGATAAGGTGCCACATAAAAAGTTGTTACACAAGAGCTCATGGGATTGGGGGTAATATATTATCATGGATAGAGGATTGGTTAAAGGACAGAAAACAGAGAGTAGGCTAAACACATTCTCAGGTTGGCAGGCTGTAACTACTGGGGTACCACAAGGATCGTTGCTTGGGCCTCAGCTATTTACAGTCTATATTAATGACTTAGATGAAGGGACTGAGTGTAACGTATCTAAGTTTGCTGACGATACAAAGCTAGGTGGGCAAGCATGCTGTGAGGAGGACACAAAGAGTCTGCAAAGGGATATAGACAGGTTAAGTGAGTGGGCAAGAAGGTGGCAGATGGAGTATAATGTGGGGAAATGTGAGGTTATTCACTTTGGTAGGAAGAATAGAAAAACAGAATATTTTTTAAATAGTGAGAAACTATTAAATGTTGGTGTTCAGAGAGACTTGGGTGTCCTCGTACAAGAAACACAAAAAGTTAGTATGCAGGTACAGCAAGCAATTAGGAAGGCAAATGGCACGTTGGCCTTTATTGCAAGGGGTTTGGAGTACAAAAGTAAGGAAGTCATACTACAGTTCTACAGGGCATTGGTGAGAACTCACCTGGAGTACTGCGTACAGTTTTGGTCTCCTTATCTGAGGAAGGATATACTTGCCTTGGAGGTGGTACAACGAAGGTTCACTAGATTAATTTCTGGGATGAGAGGGTTGTCCTATGAAGAGAGGTTGAGTAGAATGGGCCTATATTCTCTGGAGTTTAGAAGAATTAAAGGTGATCTTTTTAAAACATTATGAGGGAGCTTGACAGGGTACATGCTGTGAGATTGTTTCCCCTGGCTAGAGAGTCTCGAACCAGGGGGCATGATTGCAGGATACGGGGTCGGCCGTTCAAGACTGAGATGGGGAGGAATTTCTTCACGCAGAGGAATCTTTGGAATTCTCTATCCCAGAGGGCTGTGGATGCTGAGTCATCGAATATATTCGAGGCTGAGATGGACAGATTTTTGGACTCTAAGGGAATCAAGGGATATGGGGATAGGGCGGGAAAGTGGATTTGAGGTTGAAGATCAGCCGTGATCTGATTGAATGGCGGAGCAGGCTCGAGGGGCCATATGGCCTGCTCCTGCTCCTATTTCATATATTCTTGTAACTCATCATGCCGTCTCTCTTTCCTTAATTTCTACCTCTATATAAACTCTCCTATCCATATTCATGGCCATTCCTCAACCTTGCCATCTCATGTGGCCTCTCTACTCTCATTGTGTCAATCGCAGATAAGGCCATCTCTGATCACTTCCTGGAAAAAACTACCCAAAGCCACTTACAATGGCACTTTCAAATTCCCAACTGTCTAGCCTTTGGCCCTTCATTCACATTTCTGCAGCTACCGATCTGCTGAATCACCTCCACCTTTGATGCCCATGTCCCCATTAAAACCATTACCCTCTCTCACCCTGGTTGTTCTCCCTGATACCGCCCTCATCTGAGCTCCCTGATGTCCAAGGGGCACAGACTTGAACTATGACGGACAACTGGTTTAGCCATTCATCACCAAATCTGCCTGAACCACATAAAGCAGTATCGGGTACTGCTCTCCTCGGACAAAACTGCTCACTATTCCAGCATCATCCTGCATTGCAAAAATAACCCCCAGTTTCTTTTCTTCACTACAAACCGGCTTCTTAAACCTCTTCCCTGCTTCCTCCACCCTCACCTCCAACAACAAGTGCAAGGAGCTCATGGACTTTTTTGAATCGAAGATTGAGACCATCCGTTTAGCTGCCTCTGCCGCTTCCCTCCCTTCCCCTAGCCTACCAAGCCAAACTTCCCCTAAGTTTTGCCCCTGCCCGCGCCCTGAACTTGCATCTTTCCCTAGTTTCTCTTCTACCTCCCCTCATGCCCTCTCCAAGCTCATCTTGTCCATGAGACCCACCTCCTGCTCCCGCGACCTTATTGCCACCAAACTGCTGACCACCCAACTTCCCTTCCTGGCCCCCATGTTAGCTGATATTGATAATTGACTCCTCCTTCAAATTTGCCATCATCACTCCCTCCTCAAAAAACTCATTCTTGACCCCTCTGTTCTTGCAAACTACCGCCTCATCTCCAACCCCCTTTCCTCTCCAGTCGTTGAACGTGTTGTTGCCTCTGTGTCCATCTTCCCTGCAACTCCATGTTTGAATCCCTCCAATCAGGTTTCCACTCCTGCCACAACACTGAAACGGACCTTATCAAAGTCATGATAAACGACATCCTATGTGACTGTGGTAAACTATCCCTCCTCATCTTTCTTGACCTGTCTGCAGCACAGCCGACCACACCATCCTCCGTCTTCCAGCTAGGTGGGACGGCCTGGTTCCATTCTTACCTATCCAGTCATGGGCCGAGAATCATCTACAATGGCTTCTCTTCCTGCTCCTGCATGTTATCTCTGGAGTCCCCCAAGGATCTATCCTTGGCCCCCGCCTATTTCTCATCTTCATGCTGCCCCTCGGCGACATCATCCGAAAACAGGACGTCAGGTTCCACATGTACGCTGACGACACCCAGCTCTACCTCACCACCATCTCCCTCGGCCCCTCCACTGCCTCTGATTTATCACACTGCTTGTCCAATATCCAGTACTGGATGAGCAGAAATTTTCTCCAACTAAATATTCATCTGCCAGCCTCCACAAACTTGAGCTCATCCAAAACTCTGTTGCCCGTATCCTAACTCGCACCAAGTCCCGTTCACCCATCACCCCTGTGCTCGCTGACCTCCATTGGCTCCCAGTCCAGGAAAATTTAAAATTCTCATCCTTGTTTTCAAATCCCTCCATTGCCTCGCCCCTCCGTATCTCTGTAACCTCCTCCAGCCCTAAAACCCACCAAGATCTCTGCATTCCTACAATTCTGGCCTCGTGCGCATCAACGATTTTAATCGCTCTACCATTGGGAACCATGCCTTTATCTGCCTAGGCCCGAAAGCTCTGGAATTCCCTCCCTAAAACTCTCCACCTCTCTATCACGCTCTCTCCTCCTTTAAGACACTCTTTAAAACCTACCTCACCCCCTATCCTAATATCTCATGTGGCTCGGTTTGTTTGATTATGCTCCTATGTAATGCCTTGGATCGTTTTACTATGTTAAAGGCACTGTTTAAATGCTTGTTGGTGTTGTTGTCATTGTTGTAATGTAGGAAATGTGGCAGCCAATTTTGCACAGCAAGGTCCCACAAACAGCAACGACATAATAACCAGTTAATCTGTTTTAGATGTTGGTTGAGGGATAAATATTGGCCAGGACACCGGGAGAACTACCCTGCTCTTCTTCGAAATAATGCCTTGGGATTTTTTACGTCCACCTGCGAGGGCAGACAGTGCCTCGGTTTAACGTCTCATCCGAAAGACAGTACCTTCGACAGTGTGGCAGTACTGCACCAGAGTGTCAGCCTGGGTTATGTGCTAAAATGTCTGGAGTGGGGCTTAAACCCACGACCTTCTGACTCAGATGAGAGTGCTACCACCGAGCCAAGCTGCCCACTTCAACTGAATTCAACTAACAGTGCAGAAAAGGGGCAAGTTTTGCAATTCATATATCTGTTATGACACAGGGCTCGCGACCCTCCTGGTTTTTGAGCAAATTAGAAATCTAAGCAAAAGGTTTAGAATTCGATTTTTTTTGCTTCTGTGGAATTCCTTTCTCCATGTTGGCATCATATCTTCATGTGGTAGGTTATTTCCTGATCCTGTTAAATCAGCTTGTGCTTGGTGTAGATTTTGCCGCAATGTATGATGCCCCATGTGGAGTCTTTGGCTATTGTTGGTTGCATATACCAAAGAGGCTTTAGGTGGGAATTCAACCCAAGTTTATTTTGCGATAAACCAGCACGGATTTGTTAAAGGCAAATTGTGTTTAACTAACTTGATATAGTTTTTTGATGAGGTAACAGAGAGGGTAGATAAGGGCAATGAGTTGATGTGGTGTATATGGACTTTCAAAAGGCGTTTGACAAAGTGCCACATCGTAGGCTTGTCATCAAGATTACGGTCCATGGAATAAAGGGGGCAATGGCAACATGGATACGGAATTGATTAAGTGATAGGAAACAGAGAGTAGAGGTGAACGATTGTTTTTTGGACTGGAGGGATGTGTACAGTGGTGTTCCCTGGGGGTCAGTGCTGGGACCATTGCTTTTCTTGATTTATTAAAGACTTGGACTTGGGTTTACAGGGCACAATTTCAAAATTTGCAGATGACACAAAACGTGGAAGGGTAGTGAACAGTGAGGAGGATAGTGATAGACTTCAAGAGGATATAGACAAGTTGGTGGCATGGGCGGACACGTGGCAGATGAAATTTAATGCAGAAAAATGCAAAGTGATACATTTCAGTAGGAAGAACAAAGAAAGGCAATATAAACTAGAGGGTACAATTCTAAAAGGGGTACAGGAACAGAGAGATCTGGGGGTATATGTACACAAATCGATGAAGGTGGCAGGGCAGGTTGAGAAAGCGGTTAAAAAAGCATACGGGATCCAGGGCGCTATAAATAGGGACATAGAGAACAAAACTAAGGAAGTCATGTTGAACCTTTATAAAACACTGGTTCAGCCACAACTGGAGTATTGTGTCCAGTTCTGGGCACCGCACTTTAGGAAAGATGTGAAGACGTCAGAGAGGGTGCAGAAGAGATTTAATAGAATGATTCCAGGGATGAGGGACTTTAGTTACATGGATAGACTGGAGAAGCTGGGGTTGTTCTCCTTGGAACAGAGAAGGTTGAGAGGAGATTTGATAGAGGTATTCAAAATCATGACAGATAGAGAGAAACTGTTCCCATTGGTGGAAGGGTCAAGAATCAGAGGACATAGATTTAAGATGATTGGCAAAAGAACCAAAGGTGATATGAGGAAAAACTTTTTTACACAATGAATGGTTAGGATCTGGAATGCACTGCCCGAGGGGGTGGTGGAGGCAGATTCACTCATGGCCCAAAAGGGAACTGGATAAGTACTTGAAAGGAAAAAATTTATAGGGCTATGGGGATAGGGTGTGGGAGTGGGACTAGCTGGATTGCTGTTGCATAGACGGCGTGGACTCAATGGGCCGAATGGCCTCCTTCCGTGCTGTAACCTTTCTATGATTCTAACTGGCTCCATCGAATATATCTGTTATTTGGGAGGAAACTGCAACATCATAAACTAATATAGTTTATTTCAAAGCATCACTCTAGATAGTTCTGATTGTGATTGTACGTTGGTGGGAGATGGCACCCGTACAGCATGTATTTCACTGGCGCAGCCTAAGATGAAACCATTGACACTTTAGACAAAATCTAGATAGTCTGATCATTATATGACGGATCTAGTCAATTATTATACACTGTGTGATGTAGTGGGGACTTGACTTGTGAACTTTTACTTCAGTAATCTGACCTATCTTCATTTGACTGATAAAGCAAGTTTGCAAACACAAAATGTCACTGCATTTGGATCCATTGGATGTGAAGTGCATTGGGATCTTTCTGAGAGGCTTTAACCGAGGCCCCGTCTGCCCTCTCACTGGAAGTAAAAGATCCCATAGCACTGTTCACATTGTCCTGGCCAATATTTACCACTCAACCAACATCACCAAAACAGATTTTCTGGTCATTATCACATTGCTGTTTGTGGGACCTTGCTGTGTGCAAAATTGGCTGCTGCGTTTCCTACATTACAACAGTGATTACTTTTCAAAAGTGCATCATTGGCTTTAAAACGCTTTGGTACGTCCTAAGATCATGAAAGGCGCTATATAAATGCAAGTTCTTTCTTTCAATAGAGAATTATATAAATTCAAGTCTTTCTTTCACATGTACAGAATCTTAGAACACCAGGTTATAGTCCAACAATTTTATTTGAAAATCACAAGTTTTCGGAGGCTTTCTCCTTCGGCAGGTTCTTTCACATGGGTTAACGTTTGAGCCGAACAAGGCTCAGAATCGGGAATACAAAATTTGATCATTGAAAATTGTAGAATTTTATTACAACTTTAAAGGAATGTACTACATTGGTGTAGCAGTGGTCACTCTTTTGATTTTAAGGTTACGGCCTATTCTTGGAACAGTGTAGAAGATATAACTATGCACATCGTAGAAAAGCTCGACGTTGGTGGTTGTAGAGGAAAATAATGTTCTCTCTATAGTGAGCAGTCCTTCATCTTGAATGTGACCTCGGATAAAGCAAGTTTAATTTCGGAGAAAAAAGGCTTTGAACGTTTCATTCGACTGAAAGAGGCACAGTAGGTGCTCAGAGAGATTTCAACAAAGTAAGACATAAAAATAGAAATTCTTTTTCAGCATAAGCAATTAGAGAAGCAAAGAGAACAGACAAAAATGTATTTTTGACTTAAATTGATCTAGAAAAGAGAAGGCTGAGGGGTGACCTGATTATCTTTAAAATGATGAAAGGGTTTGATAGGGTAGACGTAGAGAAAATGTTTCCACTTGTGGGGGAGTGCAAAACTAGAGGCCATAAATATAAGATAGTCACCAATAAATCCAATAAGGAATTCAGGAAAAATTTCTATACCCAGAGAGTGGTTAGACTCTGGAACTTGCTACCTCAAGGAGTAGTTGAGGCGAATAGCATAGATGCATTTAATGGAAAACTAGATAAACACATGAGGGAGAAAGGATTATAAGGTTATGCTGTTAGGGTTGAAGGAGGCTCGTGTGGAGCATAAACGGCGGCATAGACCAGTTGGGCCAAATGGCCTGTTTCTGTGCTGTAAATTCTATGTAATCCTATGTAAAAAGCAGTTTCCAATTCTGTTATATATAAATGTTATATGCATACAGTGTGTAACAAATAACATTCTCTTTTCGCAGTGTCGTCAGTGTCATTTGCAGCAAGATATCAGAGTTCTCAGAGCAATGTGTTTCAGCCAAGGTAATTTGAGAATTTGCATAAAATTGTCCATTTTAGTCGCTACTTAAAAGTCATAACCAGTCATACGGTGCACAGCAACAAGAGAAACTGTTCCCACTGGTGGATGGGTCGGTAACTAGAGGACACAGATTTACGATAATTGGCAAAAGAAGCAGAGGAGAGATGAGAGATTTTTTTTATGCAGCAAGTTGTTATGATCGGGAATGCTCTGCCTGAAAGGGTGGTGGAAGCAGATTCAGTATTAACTTTCAAAAAAGAATTGGATATATACTTGAAAAGGAAAAATTTGCAGGGCTATGGGGAAAAAGCAGGAGAGTGGGTCTCTCCTTGGTTGCTCTTTCAAAGAGCCAGCATTGGCATGATGGACCAAACGGTCTCCTTCTGTGCTTTAAGATGTTATGATATCTTAACAGGAATGATGGGCTAAATTAATCTTCAGTTTCATTCTAAAGTTTTTAAATGAAGGATTTAGATAAATCCTATACGTCTTGAACATCTGTTGTTGCACTTGCTGCTTGAGTTATGTACAACCGTGCAAGAGAAGTGTCGTCACGTTGTTCAAAGTAAATTCCTCTTCCCCATAATGGTGATTACTAGTTGGTGCAGAGTATTGAGTGATTGGCAGTTGAGTTCTCTCTGGTTGTCTGTGCATTCAGATCTGTGGCTTTCAAACTTTTCTGTGTGGAGTCCCTCTGCAAATATTGACACAATTCTGATGCCCCCAGACCTAACTTCAGAAAGATAATGGCCCAGAATTTCCTGGAAAGTTACTGCGTGTCTATGTCATAAAGCCTTTTTCCAATGCAAAAGTCCAAGGAAAATGTGACGTGAATTGTGCTGGTTTTCATGCTACTCCATAATCTCCTCTGGCAAACACAGCTAGTAAATGAACAAGTACAAAAAAAAACACAGGATACAAAGTTCTCAATACATGCTCCTGGAGTGCGGTACACCTAGCCCCAGACAGAAAGCTGATGACCTCTCCTACTTCCAATATTCGCCTGTGGACTCCAGTTTGAAAAACATTTGTTTCATTTCTGTAGGTGTGTAACAATTCTGTGTAAATCATGCAATATAGCAATGTATCACAGTGCCTGTAATCTCTTCAAATTACCGAATCAACAGAGCTCACCCAGTGATGAAGTTTAAAGATTATATATGTAGTATTTACTATACTACCAGAAATTATGCCTGTTGTTTATTAACTGCAAGATCTGTTTGTACCCCCATCAAAAATGGCTTTGAATGCATTTGTCTTAATAAACTGAAAAATTGTTTTTAAAGGCTTCAATATAGTAGTTCAGTACATTACTTGGATTTCATAAGTTTTTTTATTCGTTCGTGGGATGTGGGCGTCGCTGGCGAGGCCAGCATTTATTGCCCATCCCTAATTGCCCTCGAGAAGGTGGTGGTGAGCTGCCTTCTTGAACCGCTGCAGTCCGTGTGGTGACGGTTCTCCCACAGTGCTGTTAGGAAGGGAGTTCCAGGATTTTGACCCAGCGACAATGAAGGAACGGCGATATATTTCCATGTCGGGATGGTGTGTGACTTGGAGGGGAACGTGCCGGTGGTGTTGTTCCCATGTGCCTGCTGCTCTTGTCCTTCTAGGTGGTAGAGGTCGCGGGTTTGGGAGGTGCTGTCGAAGAAACCTTGGCGAGTTGCTGCAGTGCATCCTGTGGATGGTACACACTGCAGCCACAGTGCGCCGGTGGTGAAGGGAGTGAATGTTTAGGGTGGTGGATGGGGTGCCAATCAAGCGGGCTGCTTTATCTTGGATGGTGTCGAGCTTCTTGAGTGTTGTTGGAGCTGCACTCATCCAAGCAAGTGGAGAGTATTCCAT
This sequence comes from Heptranchias perlo, assembly GCF_035084215.1. Classification (NCBI taxonomy): domain Eukaryota; kingdom Metazoa; phylum Chordata; class Chondrichthyes; order Hexanchiformes; family Hexanchidae; genus Heptranchias; species Heptranchias perlo. The sequence continues at coordinate 17,644,848 of NC_090336.1, forward strand.
CACACTCCTGACTTGTGCCTTGTAGATGGTGGAAAGGCTTTGGGGAGTCAGGAGGTGAGTCACTCGCCGCAGAATACCCAGCCTCTGACCTGCTCTTGTAGCCACAGTATTTATATGTCTGGTCCAGTTCAGTTTCTGGTCAATGGTGACCCCCAGGATGTTGATGGTGGGGGATTCGGCGATGGTAATGCCGTTGAATGTCAAGGGGAGGTGGTTAGACTCTCTCTTGTTGGAGATGGTCATTGCCTGGCACTTATCTGGCGCGAATGTTACTTGCCACTTATAAGCCCAAGCCTGGATGTTGTCCAGTTTATAACAAAGAATGTGTTAATTAAATTTACTGGTGATTTAATATTATTTGTCACTTTAAATTAAATCTAACAGAAAAGAAGCAGTAACATCATTGTCAAAACCACCATGGCCTGAGGTCAAATTGCCGGATCCTGCAGAAGAGGCAAAATACCACAAAGGTAAAATTTGAAATTTCGCATTTTGGCTAAAGCACAGACATTATCTGATAGACACTCCCCATAAAACACTTCTGGAATAATCTGATAGACACTCCCCATAAAACACTTCTGGAATAATCTGATAGACACTCCCCATAAAACACTTCTGAGGTATAATCTAATCGGCACCCCATTTCTGAGGTATAATCTGAAAGACATTTCCCTTAAAGCGCTTCTGTGGTATAATCTGATAGACACTCCCAACGAGGCATAATGTCATATTACCCAACCTGCTTGAGCAACATTTGGATATAATTTTTTATATTACTCATTCCTATTGAAGAATCACAAAAGATAAAATTTGATTTTGCCCATTAATCTATCATGGGGCTGGTTTAACTGTTGTTGGAGCAGATTGCTGAAAGTCATATTTGCAATCTGTGGTGCCAAAGGACCAATTTGGTCAGTTAGCTGTGTTTTGTTTGCAGAGGTTGTACAGAATGTAAAGACTCTAATCTCCACGGGAGAGTACAGCAGACTGTTTGCAGTCGTCCACTTTGCTAGTCGGCAATGGAAAGTGACCAATGAAGACTTGATCCTCATCGAAAATCACATTGAAGCAGACTGTGGAGACAGGATCAGGCTAGAGAAGGTAAGGGAATGAGAGTGACCTTATGAAAGTATGCATAGTCGGTCTAATCAGAAAAAAAGTATCTTAACGTTTGCTGGAGAACTCTGATCTTAACTAATCACCACCCTGTAAAGAACCGAAATGCATTATGAGAAATGTTGGCAGTGTCCTTTGGATGATGTGTGTATTTTTTGTAGGTTTTGTTAGTCGGTGGGGATGACTTCACACTGATCGGGAGGCCACTTCTTGGGTAAGATTTAGTTTAAAAATTAACAGGATTCACTAGTACACTAAAATTAATCTTATTTAAACTATCTATGCACTTAACACGTGGAGAGCAACCATGACTTTTGAAGTGTATCCAGGAAGAGCTAAATAATTAAATGAGTTTGATTATGACCTTCTCACTTATGTAATAATTGTTTTAAAATATATTTTTATTGCACATTGTAGTTATTTTCCCCTCTCATTCCCCAAGTGGCATGTACTGTTCTGTATGTAGGTGAACAGAGCAAAGACTTGCTCACTGCTCTTTACTAGTGCTTGTTGCTTATTTGGGAGATGTGCTTTGCAGCCAGTCTGACTTTGCAGTGGAGGATCTGTTCTTCTGACAAGTGACTTCCTTTCATTATTCTCTGGACTCCCTTCAGTAAACAGGCATGCTAGGAGCCAACAATTTGCATTTAACCTTAGTAACGCGGAAATATTTTGAGATTTTAACAAAACATGATACGTGATTTTCGTTTAGCTCTCAAGTCTTTGGTATAGGGCAACATGGGAACCATACCGCCATACATTCATGTGCCCATAAAAATCGATTTGCGATGCCTATTAAGCATCTACAGTACTAGATTTTAACCAAACTTTAGGTCATCAAGCAAGACTGATGGAGACTTTTCATGCATGGTTACTTACTATTTTATACCTTTAAACACTGAGCAAAGTTTGCTCCGGCTCAAAATGCTGTTAAGCACACACGTGCTTTTTAAAAGATTAATTTGGTGTAATCACAATAGAAAATATGTTGTGATTTCATAATCAGTCATGGTGAGGCCCAAAATCTGGGGTCTGTTTCACTTCTTAGGCGAGACCTTGTACGAGTGGAGGCAACAGTCATTGAGAAGACCGAATCTTGGCCTAAAATACACTTCAGATTCAAACGGAGAAAGCGATACCGTAGAACAAGGAGTAAGTAAAGATCTGCAACATTTTAATAACGTGAACAAACATTTTGCTTTTAATGTAAAGTAACTAAAAATAATGTTTTATTTGGGATGCTTTAAATATTCTTGGTGCACTCAGAAGATTCTTCGTCAAAAATCAGTGTAGAATTCAGTTTTGCTGCTTGTATCACTCCCTCGGGATACAAGAGTTTAAAATCCCTCTGGTGACTACAGATAACTCTTTACATACCATATTTCTGTGACTTACTTTCTGCATTTGACAGTACATACTAATACATGCACTTTGAAACAGCAATGGTGATTGATAAAATGTTTTGTTCATTACAAACCTTAATATGACTTTGTATTCCATTTACTTCCTATAAGAATTTTTTTCTTTTTATGTACCATAACTAACTTTTTTTAAAGTCATCCCGTTTGCTTTTGTACTGAATCCATTTATCCTCCCTCATGTATTCCCTTGTTTAAAGCATTTTCTTTCTTTTATTTAACTGTTTACCTCTTTAGCCCTTGGTCCTAATACTGTTATCCTAATTCTTGATGTTAGGCTTTCAAATTTTATATATATATATATATATATATATATATATATATATCTTTCTATCACTTTTTTTTTAATTCCTTAAAAATATTTCCACTTCTCTGTTGAGATTTCATTTAAATGGGGTCATCACTTTTTTTCTTCATTTACAGTAAATGTGCAACCTCAGACTGTTCTCAGAATCAACACAATTGAGATTGCTCCAGCTCTGGCCTGACAGTACGGACGATCTCATACTATACAGATGATCTTGGTCAAATCGCAAGGTTAAAGTGAAAGAACACCATCCTGTAAACACAGGGATCCAGGCACACGGACTGCATTCCAATGGACTCTAGTCAACTGTGAAGCCTGTCCATGCAAGCTCGTGCCAGCAGGAATCACTGGATAGTGATTGGGAGTCAGAACTCTCGGTAATTTTTCCTCTCCCATGCTCAAGACCACTACAGCAATTTACAGTGTGCTTATTGCAAGTAGGGAAAAGTATTAATAGCTCTGGAAAAAACTGATCAGCAAACTTTTTCATGGAAAGAAAAGAATTGAAAAATACAATCCTCAAAGCACTGGTAAAACTTTTGGAAAATCCCATATTCTTGGGTAATAAAGGAATTCGACTTCTTCAGTCACTAATGCAGTGGGCCTGCTGAGTAGTTATTTCACATTCTAGTTATTTATAGCCTTGACTTCTACTAATTTTGTAAGTCTAGTTGTGTGACACTCGTGTGTTCATGTGTGTGTACCCCAAGGCAAGAAACTGGAAAGTAGTGCAGTACAAAGGGATCTGGAGGTCCTAGTGCAAGAAAATCAAAAAGTTAGCATGCAGATGCAGCAGGTGATCAAGAAGGCCAACGGAATGTTGGCTTTTATTGCTAGGGGGATAGAATATAAAAACAGGGAGGTATTGCTGCAGTTACATAAGGTATTGGTGAAACCGCACATGGAATACTGCATACAGTTTTGGTGTCCATACTTAAGAAAAGACATACTTGCTCTCGAGGCAGTACAAAGAAGGTTCACTCGGTTAATCCCGGGGATGAGGGGGCGGACATATGAGGAGAGGTTGAGTAGATTGGGACTCTACTCATTGGAGTTCAGAAGAATGAGAGGCGATCTTATTGAAACATATAAGATTGTGAAGGGGCTTGATCGGGTGGATGCGGTAAGGATGTTCCCAAGGATGGGTGAAACTAGAACTAGGGGGCATAATCTTAGAATAAGGGGCTGCTCTTTCAAAACTGAGATGAGGAGAAACTTCTTCACTCAGAGGGTAGTAGGTCTGTGGAATTTGCTGCCCCAGGAAGCTGTGGAAGCTGCATCATTAAATAAATTTAAAACAGAAATAGACAGTTTCCTAGAAGTAAAGGGAATTAGGGGTTACGGGGAGCCGGCAGGAAATTGGACATGAATTTAGATTTGAGGTTAGGATCAGATCAGCCATGATCTTATTGAATGGCGGAGCAGGCTCGAGGAGCCGATTGGCCTACTCCTGCTCCTATTTCTTATGTTCTTAATGGGGTAATGGAGGAGGGGGAGCTGGAAAGAGTGAGTCATTAACATACTGTGGGAAAAACAGAAAGGGCCAAATTCTAACAAACTGGATGAAGTGAGAGTCTTCGCCGGTGTGTTCGTCTCTGTTCAGTTAAGGTACAAGTTTCAAGGATCGAAAGACCAGTTTCAAGACAAAAAAAAAGTGTTTTAATTAATGCCCATTATTACTTTTCTACAGTTTTAAAATAAAACAATTTTTATGTGATCAACCCCCTAGACACGTTGAAGGAGAACAAACAAGAATCAATAGAAGACAGGGTTAATACTTCCAAATCTAGCAAATTATGTTACAAATAAAAGAACTTGCATTTATTTGGGCCTTGTCACATCAGGATGCAGATTTCAAGATCCAAACAGCGAATGAGATGAATGACCAGTCACATCTACTAACTCCATTAATATGAACCAGTTAATCTATTTCTGGCGATGTTGATGAAGGAAGGAATGCTAGCCAGGCCACCAAGAGAGCTCCCTGCTCTTCTTTGAATAGTGCCATGGGATCTTTTAGATCCTTTAGAACAGACCAGCAGTGCTTCAGTTTAATCCAAAATTACAATATAACAACCCCTCTTTCCTGCCCTGAAATGCCAGCCTAAATTAGGTGCTCCAGTACTGGAGTGCAGATAGTTATGACCTACAGTCCCAAACAAACGGGAATAGGGTTCCTTCAGTTGTATCACAGCAACTAGTTGCCAAGGCACAAATATCACATTGTGCAGTGGATTCAGTTTACAAAATAATCTGGAAGTAAAAAAACTTGTATCAGTAAAAGTGACCATGAAGCTGTCAGATTGTCGTAAAAACCTAACAGGGTCTTTAGGGACCCTGATGTCCTTTAGGGAAGGAAACCTGCTGTCTTTACCTAGTCTGGCCTATATGTGACTCCAGTCCCATACCAGAGTGGGAGTCTTAACTGTCCTTTGAAGTGCTTAGCAAGCCACTCAGTTATATCATGAGAATATAAGAAATAGGAGCAGGAGTAGGCCATCCGGCCCCTCGAGCCTGCTCCGCCATTCAACAAGATCATGGCTGATCTTCTACCTCAACGCCATTTTCCTGCACTATCCCCATATCCCTTGATGCCTTTAATATCTAGAAATCTATTGAAATCTGTTTTGAATGTACTCAATGACTGAGCCTCCATAGCCCTCTGGGGTAGAGAACTCCAAAGATTCACCACCCTCTGAGTGAAGAAATTTCTCCTCATCTCAATCCTAAATGGCCTACCCCTTAGTCTGAGACTGTGGCCTCTGGTTCTAGACTCCCCAGCCAGGGGAAACATCCTCCCTGCATCTACCCTGTCGAACCCTGTAAGAATTTTTTGTGTTTCAATGAGATCACCTCTCATTCTTCTAAACTCTAGAAAATACAGGCCCAGTCTACTCAATCTCTCCTCATATGACAATCCTGCCATTCCAGGAATCAGTCTGGTGAACCTTTGTTGCACTCCCTCTATAGCAAGCATATCCTTTCTTAGGTAAGGAGACCAAAATTGTACACAATACTCCAGGTGCGGTCTCACTAAGGCCCTATCTATCTGCGGTAAAACATCTTTACTCCTGTACTCAAATCCTCTTGAAATAAAGGCCAACATACCATTTGCCTTCCTAATTGCTTGCTGCACTTTCACTGAAAGCTAACATGCCTCATGTACAAGGACACCCAGGTTCTTCGAACATCAACATTTCCCAATGTCTTACCATTTACAAAATACTCTGCATTTCTGTTTTTCCTACCAAAGTGGATAACTTTACATTTTTCCACATTATATTCCATCTGCCATGTTCTTGCCCACTCACTTAGCCTATCTATATCCCCTTGAAGCCTCTTTGCATCCTCCTCACAACTCACGTTCCCACCTAGTTTTGTGTCATCAGCAAACCTGGAAATATTATATTTGGTCCCCTCATCCAAATCATTGATATAGATTGTGAATAGCTGGGGCCCAAGCACCGATCCCTGCGGTACCCCACTAGTCACATTGAATAAAAGCAAGCAACATTGTGGGAGCACCTTCACCACATGGACTGCAGTGGTTCAAGAAGGCAGCCCACCACCAACTTCTCAGGGCAACTAGAGGTGGTCAATAATTGCCAGACTTGCATGCCGAGAATTAATTTTTAAAAAACCATGGAGCCATACCCCAGCAAGAGTTAATGCCTTTAGGACAGGAGGGGAGGAAACTGGAAGAAAATACTTAACACTACACCACCAAATCTGTTAATACTACGATAAAGGTTTTTCAGTCAGCAAAATAGATCACTGGGGTTGAATAGAGTGCATTATTTATGGTGCAATTTCAATAGTACCAGGAAAGAATGCAAATAGGCATTCAAACTATTAAAAATTGAAAACATTTCCTGAAGCTCCTGCCACATGATGGTTCTAACACAATGAGAATGTGTTAATATCGACACAGTACAATCCATATGCAAATATTCACACAATCTGTATTAAAGGAGAAGTAAAAAAAAAGCTTCCCAATAATAAAAATCAAAATGTTCTTCCACATTAGATACTTTTGCCTGCAAAAAATAAAACAAGTCACTGCACTTCAAAAATAATCCACTGGCTGTAAAGTGCTTTGGGAGGTCCGCAGGATGTGATACGGTGTTATATATAAATGCAAGTTCTTTCTTTAGGGAGTGACAAAGATCACTGGCAGCTCTACTACAACCGAAGCATCTGAAATTGTACAAGATGAATCTTTGTCAACGTGTTAGCATAAATTGATACTTTAACCAACACAAGATGACAGTTTATTCTTATTAAAACACAAAGACACATTACAGTCTAAGGGACAAACGTATTTTACACATCACTTTCTGACAACTACCAGACAACACATGTAAAGCATTAAAAATAAGAGAAAACGCTGGAAACACTCAGCAGGTCAGGCAGTATCTGTGGAGAGAGAAAGTTAATGTTTCAGAGTTAACTTCCGATGAAAGGTCATTGGACCTGAAATGTTAACTCTGTTTCTCTCCACAGATGGTGCCTGACCTGTGTGTTTTCAGCGTTTTCTGTTTTTATTTCAGATTTCCAGCATCTGCAGTATTTTGCTCTTGTTTTACATGTAAAAGCACTGTTTTCTGTAGAGTTGCTGAGTCAACACCTGCTGATTGTTTGTTTTACCTCAGGAAGGGAGAGCACATTAAATGATCCTATCGGGTTTGCATGATGGTAAAATATATGGGTTTTTGTGTGCAGATTCCTAGCAAATGGAAAACAATGCAAGACTAGCAGACATCGATAGGTAGCCCAGAAACAATAATGCACAATCATTTATAAAAATAATATTCAGTCTGTATGTAATAAAATATTTTAAAAATGGGGCCAATATTTAAAATTTGGTTGCTTTTTCTCTCGAATGCCATTTGTTCAAAAATTTAATTAGACTACTACATTCTGTCGTGCTATTGAGGAAAATTTAAGGCGTTTCTTAAAAATTAGGCAGATATTAAACTGTTTCTTAAACTTTTTTTTTTACCCCTATTTTATTCACTCTTTGGCACGGTGTATTTAAATAATAAATAGGTTTATTTGAGGTACATATGATGAAGTACAATCTATAAATTCAATTTTTTATAAACCAATGTAGAAACTGCACCCCCTTTACATAGGTAAGATATTGACAAGTAAAGTTGGAGAGGGGCACATATGGCAGAATTTGCTGTAAACCTACATTTTGTGCAGTTTGCTGGAGTCTCTAAAAGCTTTGACAGGGCTCAATATATACAGGCCTTTTAATACAATTCATTTCACATTTTGTTTACATTCAGTCACTAGAAAATGTTCTTAAAAGATATATTCTACTTGGCTGCACACTGGACTTTATTAACATATAAAGGAACTCATTAAGGGATGCTGCCACTACATTACTGTAATGTGAAATGGTGGTGGATGCCATATACAAGTCAAGTCCATCTTGAAATATTAATGGAGTCATAGGGTGTATTTGTGGAGCAGGTTAATGTTTCAGCAAACCCATCCCTTGCCACAGGATTGCTTAGCATCATCAAATAGTCTGTACTTCGAAAATGCATCCGCCCTATGCAACAGAAAATGGCTCATTAATGGACGAATGCTACATCAAACATCAACTGCAGGAATAGGCAATGCACTTTGTTACAGTTTGTCAATTCTGCCGATGCTTAGCAATCTGCGGCCGTGTCTCTCCTAAAATTATACTGCGTACTTCTGACAACTTAAAACTGCAGGAATCTATCTGCTATGAGGGTCTTCACCACAGTGTGTTGCACAAAGTAGAAATTGGCACTAAAGACAAGGCCCACATCACCACAATACATACCAAAAACACAAGTATCCCTTCAGGTTCAAAGGCAAAAGTGGTTCTAAAGGCAAACATGGTAAAACACTTAGGGCAAGTTCCTATAGCTCAGTCTTTAGCCTAGTGAGGCCACCAATTTATTCAAGCACCTCTTTCCTCTGGTGGCTGTGGTGCATGGTCCAATGGTCACTTAGTTGCAGCAGCCTTTTTTCTTGTTACAGTCATCATCTAAATGCAAAGCGTCTGCTCTCTGTTTGTCTTCCTGCTCGCTCAGCAATCTGAAAATATATTTTTTATATTAAAACAAAAACTAACAATCGCCATTCCTTTGCATTTTTTTGCTGTTTAATCAAAATAGTGCTACTTTTTAAACACCCTTAGAATTACTATGCACCTCAGCATCGCGTTTTACTATAATACATTTTCACATGACATGCCAACTGGTTGGTTGGGATTTAGAAAACGATCCTTAAGCAATTGTCATACAAGCCCTATTATTTCATGCACTATTTAAATGACAGTTCACTTCACTGCAATTTGAATCACATAATACAATATCACTGCAGTTTAGATCACACGGTCCAATATCACTGCAGTTTAGATCACACGGTCCAATATCACTGCAGTTTAGATCACACGGTCCAATATCACTACAGTTTAGATCACACGGTCCAATATCATTGCAGTTTAGATCACACGGTCCAATATCACTGCAGTTTAGATCACACGGTCCAATATCACTGCAGTTTAGATCACACGGTCCAATATCACTGCAGTTTAGATCACACGGTCCAATATCACTGTAGTTTGAATCACATGGTCCAATATCACTGCAGTTTAGATCACACGGTCCAATATCACTGCAGTTTGAATCACATGGTCCAATATCACTGTAGTTTGAATCACATGGTCTAATATCACTGTAGTTTAGATCACACGGTCCAATATCACTGTAGTTTGAATCACACGGTCCAATATCACTGCAGTTTAGATCACACGGTCCAATATCACTGTAGTTTAGATCACATGGTCCAATATCACTGCAGTTTAGATCACACGGTCCAATATCACTGTAGTTTGAATCACATGGTCTAATATCACTGTAGTTTAGATCACATGGTCCAATATCACTGCAGTTTAGATCACACGGTCCAATATCACTGCAGTTTAGATCACATGGTCCAATATCACTGCAGTTTAGATCACACGGTCCAATATCACTGTAGTTTGAATCACATGGTCCAATATCACTGCAGTTTAGATCACACGGTCCAATATCACTGCAGTTTGAATCACATGGTCCAATATCACTGTAGTTTGAATCACATGGTCTAATATCACTGTAGTTTAGATCACCCGGTCCAATATCACTGTAGTTTGAATCACATGGTCCAATATCACTGCAGTTTAGATCACATGGTCCAATATCACTGTAGTTTAGATCACATGGTCCAATATCACTGCAGTTTAGATCACCCGGTCCAATATCACTGCAGTTTAGATCACATGGTCCAATATCACTGCAGTTTAGATCACATGGTCCAATATCACTGCAGTTTAGATCATATGCAAGAGCATTTTTGTCTGTCTGCCTTTTCATATCCAGTAATTCATTGGTCAATCCAAATTTTCTGAAATGAGTCATCAACTTCATTAAATCAAATGTTCAGCCTCTGCATGGTACTGGAGATATGCCAAGTAGTCTGGGCCTATTCCTGAAGACTTACTCAGCGCAAACTGCTGCTGTCTTCCCCCCCACCCATGTCAGCACAGCAACCTATCCACTGACTGAAAGCCAACGTGCCCAGCCCGCACAAACACTTGTGTGCAGGGCCTTCTTCCCTATTCCTGATCCCCAGGCTATGTAATGCCCCAGAAACCAAAGACAAGCAGGTTGTCTCAACACCTTGACCTGCATTCTCAATCTCTTACACTGCATTGCTCCCAGCACTAGCACAGTTATACTGAGAAACCTGGATAGACCAATGCATTCCTCTCAGTCACTGTGCAATCAAAATGTACAACGGCTTCATAAAACATATGTAAATGTATACTTCTGAAAATTCAATGAAATAACACAAGAATTTTACATGAGCCTATTCATCATTAAAACAGCACTCAAGTTTAATCTTGCTCCCAAGTGTTATATACACACATATAAAACATTAAGATGCTTAATTTGTTTAGATGATATAGGTGCAAGAGCTTCACTTTCATGGATTACATCAATCTGAACCCTCAGTCCCTCAATGCATTACCACCTTGTAATGTCCTCCTAGATATTGGTTATCTTAAAGTTAAACACTTTTCAAGTGTCAGCCTTGGCTCAGTGGTAGCACTTTCACCTCTGAGTCAGAAGGTCATGGATTCATGCTCCACTCCAGAGACCTGAGCACATAATCAGTGCAGTAGAGGGAGTGCTGCACTGTTGCAGGTGCTGTGTTTTGGATGAGATGTTAAACCAAGGCCAGGTGGATGTAAAATATCCCACGGCAGAGTTAATGTTTGAAATGTTGCCCTAACATCTAGAGACTATGAAATGCAGTATAATCTTTATTCTTCCTTTCATCTCTTTACCAATGTCAAAGCTGATGGACACGGTGGAAGAACAGACCGATTTTAGACAGTTTTATTGTTTCAAGCAAATGTTTTAAATGCACAAATAAAGCCAAGGAAATAAATGAAAAATTACCTTGCCACATGCATCAGTGGTTCCATTATGTTGTATCCTGATCTGGCACTGCATTCATAAAATACTGCATTGTACTCCTAATTTTAAAAGAATAGTTTTATTAATCAATGTTTAATAGGTGCTATATGTTTAACAGACTGAATTCTGATCTCAGCTTACAAGAAGGGACAGAAATAGCTGCCTCACAAACACTTTAATATTCCTTAGAGGACATTCATGCAAAATATTGGATATGTCAGAATACGATTGCTTCCAATAGACTACTAAACTGTTTATATTTCCAAGTGGCCTAAGGATATATTTCTTTTCCACTAATTTTCATGATGGTGCCAATTTATACCGTAGTTTCACCAAGTCAAGTGGCATCACATTAAAAACACTATTGTAGGAGCACCATCACTACAAGGACTGCAGCAGTTCAAGGACAAAGGCCACAATCGCCTTCTCAGGGCAACGAGGGATGGACAATAAATGCAGCCTTGCCAGCATCGCCCACATCTGAGAACAAATAAAAAAACACTAGGTGACAGGATTAGTCACAACAAAATAGGCAAATATAGTTCAAATATAAGTTCCTACCAAAAGAAAGTAAATGTCCCTCTCTGCTATCTCTATCTGGAATCACCTGATAGTTCTGGAACGCAGCCAGATGGATTACTGCAATTCCTAGTCATCTATTTGACTCAACGTGATGTGATGAGAATGTGAAAGGGACTCTGTAGCTCTCATCACTATGTAAGCACCTTTGTCACGGATACTACACAGAACTTACAGCACAGAAACAGCCCATTCGGCCCAACTGGTCTATGCCGGTGTACATGCCCCTCACAAACCTCCTTCCACTCTATTTACTTCATTTCACCCTAGCGACATATCCTTCGATTCTTTTCTCCCTCGTGCTTATTTAGCTTCCCCTTAAATGCATCTACGCTATTCGCCTCAACCGCTCCTTGTGGTAGCAAGTTCCACATTCTAACCACTCTCTGGGTAAAGATGTTTCTCCTGCATTCCTGATTGGATTTATTAATGACGTATTAGATACTGATTTTGTTCTTTTTAATATTAAAAAAAAGTCATGAAAGTAGCTGAAACAGTGGTTCCTCTGATTGATTGAGATATGGCAATCACACCAAACTCTTCACCTCAGCAGAACCATCCACACAAACATATCTCATTTCCTCCAGGGGTATTTTTTTTAAAATTGTGTAAACAACACCATAAAAGATTGTTCCACGCTCATTATGTTTGTGGCCTCAAAGATTGATTACAGTGGGGACAATGACAATCCCAGAGCAGGCTGCGAAATTCTACGGCTAGTTGTCATCTTACAACCCTAAAATAGTCAAACTAAGCCACCACACGTACAAAATGTTTAATGTGAATGATTCACCAGTCAACCAGAGCCAATCCAGTCAATTATATTATTCTTCACACAGGTCTAAATGACAGTCCTGCAGTTTTTTTAGTGCTCAGTACAATGGATACAGAATATATAGTCTAAAATATAGTCGCAGACTTGAAATCAAAGCTCTGCTTACCTCTGCTAACCTTTCACCTTCTGCTTTTGACACCTGCCGTGTTTCACAGTCTAGAACATCTACCTTGTTGCCAAGTAGACAAATAACTGCCCTTTCGTCCATTCCTTCCTGTTTAATCAGAATGGTAAGAAAATATGTTCATTTTAATTTCTGCTCCTGAAACCTAGGTTTAAAATCTAGTCCAAAAACAAAAAAGAGATGAGAGAGACAGACGAATATGAATCAAATCACGATAATTGTGTGAAGTCTCGTAGCACCATAATATAGTGTTTATTTCTCAGCCAGTAGGACACAACTTGCAGTTTCAAGGTTTCCCATCACTCAAATCCATCTCCATAGGATCTCTGTCTCGGGGGGGGCAGGGGAGGGGGGCAAGAAAAATTATATAAATTGGTATTGTTTGACATTCTATTCCAAGTCATTTCCTCCTGCCCACCAATCATCAAAGGGCTGGGTGGCTTGTTGCATAAGCACCCTTTCCATTTTAACTTTTGAGGCCAAGTTTTGAATCTGGTACAACCTAAGTAAGTTTGGACAGTATCCACCCAATTCTTTTTGTATGTAGATCCACAACAGAAATCTGCAACAAATCAACACAGGTTGGAAATCTCATTCAGAACGGTTGTAAGGATGGCTAGTTTACATAATGGAACTGTCACATTTGCATTGTTCTTCTGAGTTTGGGGCACATTATTGGGGAAGCGTAGGGAAGTTTTGCATTGCAGCTAAACCATGCTGTGCTTGATACGGACGTGCCTGATGTGAATAATGAGTGCCAAAAGTGGAAAGAAAAAGTGTTTCACTTTGACAAACATTTCCAATCTGAAAATGATCTCAAGAAGTGCGAGGAGCTCATAGGTTTCTTTGTTGCCAACTTAGACACATCTGTTCAGCTGCCTCTTGCCCACCAAGCCAGTCTCTTCCCCCGCCCCCCCCCCCCCAACTCTAGCCTTGAATCCCAATCTCACTCTAATTTCTCTCCTATCTCTCTTCATAACCTCTCCAAGCTCATCTTCATAATGAGACCCACCACCTGCTCCCTTGAACCCATTCCCACTAAACTGCTGACCACCCAACTTCCCTTCCCAGCCCTCATACTAGCTGATATTGTAAATGGTTTCCTCTCCTCAGGCACTGCTGTCATCACCCACTTCCTTAAAAAAATCCACCCTCGGCCACCCTGTCCTCATTAACTTGCACCCCATCTCCAACCTCCCTTTTTTCTCCAAAGTTATTGAACATTTTGTCGCCAGATCCCTGCCAACCCCATCCCGCAATTTCTTGTTTCAATCCCTCCAATTAGGCTTCTGCCTTACCCACAGCACCAAAAAGGCCTTAACCAAAGTCACGAACAACATTCTGTGTGATTGCAATTGTGGTGCACTATCTCTCCTCATCCTCTTTGTAGTCTTTGACCTTGTCGACCACGTCATCCTCCTCCAATGCCTCTCCTCTATTGTCTGGCCCTGTGGGACTGCCCTCGCCCGGTTACACTCTTACCTATCTGACTGTAGCCATAATATCTCTACCAATGGCTTCTTTTCCCACCTCTGCACCAATTACCTCAGGGGTCCCCAGGATCCATACGAACATATGAATTAAGAGCAGGATAGGCCATTCGGCCCCTCGAACCTGCTCTGCCATTCGATAAGATCATGGCTGATCTGATTGTGACCTCAACCCTACATTCCCGTCTACCTACTATAACCTTTGACTCCCTTGTTAATCAGGAATCTATCTAACTCAGCCTTAAAAATATTCAATGACCCACCGCTCTCTGGGGAAGGGAGTTCCACAGATTCACGACCCTCACAGAAAAGATTTCTCCTCATTTCCGTCTTAAATGGGAGACCCCTTATTTTTAAACTGTGGCCCCTAGTTCTAATCTCACCCACAAGGGGAAACATCCTCTCAGCATCTACCCCTTCAAGTCCCCTCATGATCTTATATGTTTCAATAAGACCACCTCTCATTCTTCTAAAATCCAATGTATACAGGCCCAACTTGTCCATCCATCCTTGACCTTCCTCTTTCTCATCTAAATGCTGCCCTTTGGAGACATTATCTACAGACACATGGTCAGCTTCCACATATATGTTGACAACAATCAGCTCTATCTCTCCACCACCTCTCTTGACCAATCCACTGCCCCTGTACTGTCAGATTGCTCGTCTGACATGCAGTCTTGGATGAGTCACAATTTCCTACAGTTAAAATCCGGGAAGACCAAAGCCATCATCTTCAGTCCCCACCACAAACTCCATACCCTTGGGACTGATTCGATCGGCCACCGTGACCACTGTCTCAGGCTGAACCAGACTGTTCACAACCTCGGTGTACTATTCGACTGCGAGCTGAGTTTCTGAAACCATATCCTCTCCATCACAAAGACCACTTCCAACTCCATAATATCACCCACTTCTGCTCCTACCTCAGCCCATCTGCCATTGAAACCCTCATCCATGCCATTGGCACCTCCAGATTTTACTATTCCAAAGCTCTCCTGGCCAGCCTCCCATTCTGTACCCTCTATAAACATCAACTCATCTAAAACTCTGCTCACCCATATCCTATTTCACACCAAGTTCCGCTCACCCATCATGTCTTCTGTTCGCGGACCTACAATGGCTTCTGGTTCCCCAACACCTCAAATTTAAAATTCTAATTCTCATGTTTAAATCCCTTCGTGGCCTCGCCCCTCCCTCTCTCTGGAGCCTCCTCCAGTTCTAAAACATTCCACTAAAATGTCCATTCCTCTGGCTTCAGTCTTGTGCATTCCTCCCTCCCTTCGCCTCACTGTGCCTTCTGCCAGTAAGCCCCACGTTCAGGAATTCCATCCCTAAACCCTTCTGCCTCTTCTTTAAGACTCTCCTTAAAACCCACCTCTTTGACCAAGCATTGGTGGCCCTCCAAATATTTCCATCTTTGGCTTGGCATCCTTTTTTTTGACCACACCTCCGTGAAGCATCTTGAGACATTTTTCTATGCTAAAAGCATATATAAGGTGGTGGGTGGGAGTGGTGGCGGTGATGGTAGTAGTGGTTCAAGGCGTCTGCCTTTGGTATTCCAAAGCTTGCCACCACGTTACAAATCAGAATGGTTGAGGATGCTCAGCTTCTGATTTTTGCTTCCCTCTCAAGAAACCTCTATTCAGAACCACCTTTTTATTGGGGTGATCTCTACCACAGTGTCAAAGAATGCATTGCCACACCCAATATTCCGCACCACAGTCCACCCTCAAATATAGAGGTTCTACCAAGAGAAGGTAAACACCCCTATTCTTCCTGTACAAAAAAAAAGACCTTAAAATTTAATCAATCTTCAGAATGGGCTTCTCAGTGATAGAAGAGCAATAACTGCACTTTTTCAGTTTGTAAAGGGAACGATATGCACAACAAGCTCTTTGCTCCCCTACCTGGACGCTGGTCATCCAGTTCCTGACAGCAGTGAACGAGGCCTCTGACGTGATATCGTACACCACCAGCACACCATCCGCTTTGCGGAAATACTGCTTGGTTATGCTGCGAAACCTTTAAAGGAAACACCACAATGTGACAAATGAAGCAACTACAAAGTCCAAGCTGTCGGCCAGAATCTGCCTCATAGTTCCTTAAAAAATACAGTCAGGAGGCTGCCTGCCTTGTCGTCCAGATGAATTTAATCGTTTTATAAGATGGGCACAGAATTTCTTGCTAAATAACTGTAGATACTTTCTCTGATATTACCACCATTGTCTTCCCTTGTGTGAGCTACAGCACAGATCAAAGACATAAAAAAAGCTAAAAAAAAAACTCAGCACATAAAACATTGGGCTGGATTTTCCTGCGAAAATAACGGCGAGGCTAACAGGGCTCACCGTTATTTCTGTGCAAATAGTACAGTAACTTCCGGCAAGCACACATGCGCAGTCAAACGCAGAAATCCGGAAGTTGCTGTACCAGACGTGACCTTCCTCCGTAAACGCCGCAAAAATGACATCTCGCCGGCTGGCTCTCCATTCACTCAGCAGCTGGGCAGCCGATCAAGGGTTATGGGGAAAAAGCGGCAACAGGGTCCTGAGTTAGATGATCAGCCATGATCATTTTGAATGGTGGAGCAGGCCCGAAGGGCCGAATGGCCTACTCTTGCTCCTATTTTCTATGATTCTATGAATCTCGTCAAAAAAAGGTACGCGAGCCATTTCCAGTCTAACCCTTTTAACGGCGTGATAACTCTTAATGACTGCCCATCAACCTCTCTGGCACTGAAAATTAATCTTTACAAGTGTGGAGTCTCATTACTTCAGATTGTAATTGTCGTTGGACATTTAACAAATATATATTTTATTATTTTTTTACTTTTTCTTTCTGTCTCTTTTATCTCTCTTAATTCAATATTTCTTACCCTCTCTTTATCTGTACCTGATTTGATATCGAATTCATTATTCCAGCTTACAATTCCTAGTTCTGACTCTGCTCTGCTCATTAACGATGTTTCAATCTGATTAGTTAAGGGGATACACAGTTGCTTGGCCCATTCACACAGGTCCCAGATGCCTGGGAGAGGGCGCCGTGCTGAATTGAGGGCCCGATGAGAGGAACTTGCCGTGAAAAAGGCCCATGAAAAGTCTATGGACAAGTCCAAGTCTAATGAACAGCAGGTGACATTCGTTCGCCATCCAGAGCAAAATCTGCCCATTATGTATAAAAAATTACTGATACCAAGCAGTAATTTCAAGTTCATAGACTAGCCTTGAAATTTTCTGTCAGCCAAATTCCTTGATGAGATTACTGCCTTACCTCACAACCATTGTTCTATATTTATATCAGGAGGTGGGTGTGGAAGGATGGGATAAACTAACACTTGTGCTTGTAACATACAAAATATCTTTTTCAGCCAAACATTTCAACACATCAGCTACCATTTTAAGATGTGTTTTAGAAAAGCCCAAGAGACATTGTATTTAGTTATATACTCTGCAATAAAGTTTTAATCGTACGCATTGTTCATTTGCATCATACGGTACGTGAGGCTGGTCTTGAGGACCAGATATAGAGATATATCTATATCTCTGTAGAGATAATGTGAGTTACATTTAAGTTTTTTTTTCTCCTATGGCACAACTTCCTCATGTGCAGCTAACATTATCTCCATTTCTTCTCCTACTCACATTGCCCATTTTTAATTCTATGCACCCAAATATTTTTAAACTGCGTTCTGTATATTCAGTATAGATTGATCTAGCCCTTCATCATCGCTGGGTCAAAATCCTGGAACTCCCTTCCTAACAGCACTGTGGGAGAACCTTCACCACACGGACTGCAGCGGTTCAAGAAGGCGGCTCACCACCACCTTCTCAAGGGCAATTAGGGATGGGCAATAAATGCCGGCCTTGCCAGCGTTGTCCATATCCCGACAATTAATTTTTTTTTAAAATCCCAGTCTGTATACAATTGATGGGGAACTTTTTTTTAAAATCTAGTATATAAGTACCTGTTTATTTGGATGGGAGTACAGCCACCAATCCAAATTAAGAACAATGAAAATAGTTTCCAAATTTTTTTTAAAAAAGAAAATCACACACAGACACAGACACATAACCCGGAATTTAACCCGGAAAAGTGCGAGGTGATGCACTTTGGAGGGACTAACAAGGCAAGGGAATACACAATGAATGGGAGGACCCTAGGCAAGACAGAGGGTCAGAGGGATCTTGGTGTGCAAGTTCACAGATCCCTGAAGGCGGCGGAACAGGTAGATAAGGTGGTAAAGAAGGCATATGGGATACTTGCCTTTATTAGCCGAGGCATAGAATATAAGAGCAAGGAGGTTATGATGGAGCTGTATAAAACACTGGTTAGGCCACAGCTGGAGTACTGTGTGCAGTTCTGGTCGCCACACTACAGGAAGGATGTGATCGCTTTGGAGAGGGTGCAGAGGAGATTCACCAGGATGTTACCAGGGCTGGAGCGCTTCAGCTATGAAGAGAGACTGGGAAGATTGGGTTTGTTTTCCTTGGAGCAGAGGAGGCTGAGGGGGGACATGAATGAGGTGTACAAAATTATGAGGGGCACAGATAGGATGGATACTAAGGAGCTTTTTCCCTTCGTTGAGGGTACTATAACAAGGGGACATAGATTCAAGGTAAAAGGCGGGAGGTTTAGAGGGGATTTGAGAAAGAACTTTTTCACCCAGAGGGTGGTTGGAGTCTGGAACTCACTGCCTGAAAGGGTTGTGGAGGCAGGAACCCTCACAACATTCAAGAAGCATTTGGATGAGCACTTGAAATGCCATAGCATACAAGGCTACGGACCAAATGCTGGAATATGGGATTAGAGTAGACAGGGCTTGATGGCCGGCGCGGACACGATGGGCCGAAGGGCCTCTATCCGTGCTGTATAACTCTATGACTCTATGACTCTATGACATAACTGGAGGCAAGTGGCAGGAATTCCCTCGGGCCTTCTCCCGCTCTGCCACGGTAACTTTATTAACCTATATTCAAGGGGTCTCATTCATAGTGCATACGATTTGAAGGAATAACTTTTTGCACACTGATGTCCATTGGGGGCCAACATGTATACTTATTCCTCACAACATACGTTTGCAATTACCGAGGGAAATCTTTGACCTGCCCCCTCCCCCTTTTCCCACAACTCCCAAAAATATAGTAAGGTGGTCCTCTGACATGGGTTTAAATCGGCTTTAAAAAAAAATCAGCCAAGTTCAATCCTAAAGTTAGTTGTTTTCGAGTATTTTCCCTATAATTGGAATGACGGAGGAGGATCAGTTACCTTTCCTGCCCTGCGGTGTCCCACAGCTGTAGTGCCACACGGGTTTTGTCTACAACCAAACTCTTCACTTGGAAATCAATACCTGGTGATAGGGGGAAAAAAAATCATTGAAAAGAATGGTACAAAGGAAGCAGTTTCTAATACACTATTGATTAGAGAGAAATGATATTGCCTGGTCATCTCAATACATCCAAACTTCATTCCTCAAGTCAAATACAAAAGGATAGGGGGATGATATACAATGATGGAGGCACTAGCATGTCATAATTCCTCTGTGCTACTTTTACTGTACTGTTTAAGGCACTCGGGTCGAATTTTTGTGTGCGTTATTTTGGTGGAGCTGTTCATTAAAATGGCACAGCCAAATTTGATGCCAATGCGTTAATTAAATAACAAACATGCATTTATATAGCACCTTTTAGATCCTTCTGATGCCCCAACATATTTCTCATTTACGACATTACTTTTTACGTAGAGTGACTGTTATGTCGGCAACTGCAGCAGCTAATTTGCACACATGCAAGGCCCCGCAAACAGCAATGAGATAAATGATCAGATAATCTGTTTTGGTGGTATTGATTGAAGAATAAATATTGGCAAGGACACCAGAAGAATGTCCCTCCCCTTTGAAAACGTGCCAGGGGATCTTTTACACTCAACCTGAACAAGCAGCTGGGGCCTCAGTTCAACATCCAACCTCTGAACACACACTCAGTACTACACCAAGTGTCAGCCTGGATTATGTGCTCAAGTCATGAAGTGGGACTTGAACCCACAATCTTCTGAGTCAGAAGCAAGAGCGCTGCCACACAGCCAACTGACAGTGCGCTAAAAAAAAATCTCAGAGGAATTTCAACCCTTGGTGTGTTTAGATGAACCCAAAGAAATCCCCATCACTACCAATTTACATGAAGCATAACCGAGTTCGTGTTAAACATCAGAAAGGCAGCTCTTGTGGGCTGATGCAGTCATACACTGTGCCACAAAGTGACAGGTCGCAGATTGATCCCTTCAATTGGCCGCCCAATCAGTTCCTAATGTCACCTAGGTGGAGGCAAAAGTAAGGAACTTGCCAACCAAAGAGAAAAGGGGGAACCAATCTAACCCTCTCAAACAGTTACAATCAGGGGTGTTAATTAGCAGTATGTCATCAATGCCACTGTGTACAGTTTTATTTTCTGCAGGGGCTACACTTACCTGGCCATCAGCCACAGGCCTCCAGCTGCAGATGTGAGCACTGAAGGCAGTTGAAGCTCACCTCCAGCGATCCCAATGACAGATCAGCTTGTGCTGCACAGTTTGTTGATCAGGTTTTATGCCCACTCACAGTAAGCTTTCCTGGACTTTACTTGCATCCAATGTTGAGGGGGAGTCAGGGTCACCCAATATACTATTCTACTGGTGACTTCATCAAGTTAAGATGATTCCAGCTTGGTTGGGCCCACTGGCTCCAGGCTGAATCCTGCGAAAGCACACAGAGAAAGAGCTCGCAGAAGGCAGGGATCCGGATCCCATCTACACTTGGGGGGGGGGCGAGGGTGGAATCTAGGTAGAAAGGGGAGAATCCAGTTTTCTAAATGAACCACTATATACATCTGGGTGTAAATTTGCAGAGAAGAGATGCAGGTTGTTTCATTTGGTTTACCCTTTTATCACTCATCAGGTAGACACTATTTCCTGGGGAGCAACTTGGAGTTTGTGTCTTAGACTGGAATGAGAAACCCCAAATGGTGTTAAGTCTTTAATGAGTTTGGGAAAAACAGATATAATGTTAGCATTTTCTTTTTATTATTAATTGAAAGATTTTTAATTTTAGCAATTTAATTACTGGGCACAAAAGAATGGGTTGGTCCTGACACTGGGCTGCTGTTATTGTGCAGGTGAGAGTTCCCGATGATGATTAAATCCTTAAGTACCATCGCGTTGAGTTGTTTTGATTCAAATTAAAAAAGCTCCCCAGAGTCTCTGTAGGTAAATACACTGTCCAGTGTGGTGCAAGACGCACAGAGATTCAAATTAAAAAAGCTCCCGAGTCTGTAC
This sequence comes from Heptranchias perlo, assembly GCF_035084215.1. Taxonomy (NCBI): domain Eukaryota; kingdom Metazoa; phylum Chordata; class Chondrichthyes; order Hexanchiformes; family Hexanchidae; genus Heptranchias; species Heptranchias perlo. The sequence continues at coordinate 17,666,535 of NC_090336.1, forward strand.
CGAGCCAGCTAATCTTATCTCATGGTGACATTAGGAACTGATTCCTGCAGCTACGGAGGAAACAAAATTAACAATCAGCCAGGCCCTAAGATGACACGGTGTACGAATGCTCAACACATTTGTCCAAAGTTCCTCTCTGCTATTTTCCTCAGAGGTGTCAACCCATTTATTTGGAACAAATCAAGCCCCCCATTAATATATAGAGGAGGCAAGAAATTATAGACAGGTGCATTAAGCATTCATGCGCTAGCACCTGCAGCATAATTTCAGGTCCCTGGGGCAACGCACCTGATTATTCAGCTGGAAAGTGCATGCCTCTGTGGGCATCCAGCGAATACAGGAATACACTCAGCTATGATGAGTCAAATAGCCTGCAAGCAGGCAACATACAGAAAGAAAGGCGTGCATTTATATAGCGCCTTTCACGACCTCAGGATGCCCCAAAGTACTTCATAGCCAATTAATTACTTATGAAGTGTAGTCACTATTGTCATGTAGGAAACGCGGCAGGTATTTGGCATGGCACAGCAAGGTCTCGCAAATAGCAATGAAATAAATGACCAGATGATCTGTTTTAGATATTGGTTGAGGGATAAATGTTGGCCGGGACACCGGGAAGAACTCCCCTGCTCTACTTCGAATAGTGCCGTGGGATCTTTTACATCCATCTGAGAGGGGCAGATAGGGCATCGGTTTAACAAGCGAAAAATGCAATCCGGCAGTGCAGCATTCCCTCAGTACAACACAGAGGTATCAGCCTGGATCGTGTGGGATCTAGGATCATGCATGAGAAAAGGTCACTTCGGTGAGATACATCAGCTGTTGGAATCTTACTCCATTACAATTCAGCGCCTTCGCAACAGGAAAGGAGATTTTTTTTTTAAAAAGCACACACAGGTAAAAGTTCCATATTTACCAATTGTGGCATTAATTTCTGTGAGAAATCGGTCATAGCAGAATCGATGGATAAATGAGCTCTTCCCAACACCGGAGTTCCCAATAAACACCACTTTAAATATTCTATCAGGGGAAGAGCTCACTGGCTCTGACTCCTGGATAAAAGGACAAAAGAAGAATCAGTTTACCACCTTCATAGACCCATATCCTACCCAGTATCATTCCCAGGTACCCTACACTTCTGCATAGACCTGTGAGCTTTGACAGCACCAACTTATACTGGACTTTTTATTAGCATTGCTGTCTAAATTATATCAATCAATTTTAAAATAAAGTCATACTTGTCCACTATTGTGTGACTGGGTGAGCACGAAAGCCATAATTCGTAATAGCAATTTGTTGTGAAAGTAATTTGAGACTTGTATTAAGAGAAAGCCACAAACAAACATACCAAACAACACAGTGTATCAAGGAGCCTTGTAAAAGTATTATTGTAATGCAATTTTTCCAGAAGGTGTCATTAAAAACATAATTAAAATGTAAAATATCTACATGCAAGGATACAGTTAGATTCTGTTTTGTCACAAATTGATATATTGGAGTGAACTTAAGTCCAACTAAGATAAGGTCAAATTCCTGTAGAAATAATTTTTAAAGGAAGGGGGAGAAGAATTGAATACCCATAACTCAAGCAACAGAGAACAACCTCTAAGCCAAAAAATAAGGAGTTCCAGTATCAGTCACTCCGACTCACTGCACTTAGTTCTCTGCCAGGTAGCTGGGGAATTAAAACACAAGTAAAAACATTCCATATTGGAGGTGAGACGAGGAGTGGAGTTGAATGGAGAGGAGAGGAGATGGATGGAGAGGAGTGGAGTGGAGATGAATGGAGAGAGGCGAGGAATGGAGATGACTGGAGAGGAGGGGAGAGATGGATGGAGAGGTGAGGAGATGGATGGAGAGGAGCAGAGAGCAAAGGGAGGAGAAGAGTGGAGATGAATGGAGAGGAGAGGAAATGGATGGAGAGGAGAGGAGATGGATGGAGAAGAGAGGAGATGGATGGAGAAGAGAGGAGATGGATGGATGAAGAGAGGAGTGGAGGAGAGGAGATGGATGGAGAGGAGAGGAGATGGATGGAGAAGAGAGGAGATGGATGGAGAAGAGAGGAGATGGATGGATGGAGAAGAGAGGAGTGGAGGAGAGGAGGTGGATGGAGAGGAGAGGAGATGGATGGAGAGGAGCAGAGAGCAAAGAGAGGAAAGGAGTAGAGCAGAGGAGATGGATGGAGAGTAGAGGAGGTGGATGGAGAGGAGAGGAGATGGATGGAGAGGAGAGGAGTGGAGGAGAGGAGGTGGATGGAGAGGAGAGGAGATGGATGGAGAGGAGAGGAGATGGATGGAGAGGAGCAGAGAGCAAAGAGAGGAAAGGAGTGGAGCAGAGGAGATGGATGGAGAGTACAGGAGATGGATGGAGAGGAGAGGAGATGGATGGAGAAGAGAGGAGTGGAGGAGAGGATATGGATGGAGAGGAGAGGAGATGGATGGAGAGGAGAGGAGATGGATGGAGAGGAGCAGAGAGCAAGGAGAGGAAAGGAGTGGAGCAGAGGAGATGGATGGAGAGTAGAGGAGATGGATGGAGAGGAGAGGAGATGGATGGAGAAGAGAGGAGTGGAGGAGAGGATATGGATGGAGAGGAGAGGAGAGGAGATGGATGGAGAAGAGAGGAGTGGAGGAGAGGATATGGATGGAGAGGAGAGGAGATGGATGGAGAGGAGAGGAGATGGATGGGGAGGAGAGGAGATCGATGGAGAGGAGAGGAGATGGATGGAGAGGAGAGGAGGGGAGGACATGGATGGAGAAGAGTGGAGAAGAGATGGATGGAGAGGCCAGGCAAGGAGTGGAGATGAATGAAGAGAGGCATGGAATGGAGATGACTGGAGAGGAGAGATGGATGGAGAGGAGAGACACGGAGTGGACATGAGTGGAGAGAAGAGGCAAGGCGAGGCCTAATGTTAATTCACATCTGGTCATTAATGGAAGATCGCGGAGAAGACTTATTTAAATGAAACAACATTGGAAGAAATCAAAGCCTTGTAACGTGACATTTTCTTTGACAAGGACATCTAATCCAATCTCAACTGCAACGAACGAAAACCAGGACATTAAAGTTAGAGCAGATGTTATCACGTTTGTTCAATCCAAACACTACATATCAAAAGGTACTGGATCAGGAAACTACATGGTAACATTAGATATATAACCGTATATTTACAGGAAACAGGATATGCATCAGAAAGCTTCCAAGGCAAGTATCCACTGCCTGATAATACAGAGAGCTGTATGTTTTTACATGCACTGTTTATTGCAGAATAATAAAGTTCTGGGAAATCCTGAGATTTATCAATATTTCATAAACTCAATGTACAACATAATAATATTCATTTACCTGAAATCAAAAGACTCTGCACAACAAATGCCAGCTGTGAAAAAGCAGACATCCTTAATCCTATTGAATTGCTGCTTCCCTTCTCTCAGCAGGAGACTTCTGACCTCATACGTTTTTGGTAAACTCTTGCTGGGCAGAAGCTCAGAGACAGGAGACAACTGCTCACTTTTGGCTCGAGTGCCCTCTGAACAGAAAATTTAGGAACAGTGATCAACCTGTAAGGTGCGGCTGGCCCTACTCACCACTGTTTCAATGCCAATGGGCTGGCCTCTGGGCGAAAGTGGAGCCTCATCCAGGTCCTCATCTTCCTCTTCCGTGGTGTGAAACGGTAGTCCAGCTACCCCGCAGCCTGCTGCCTCGCCTGGCGCTCTTTGGTCTTCTGTTGACGTTAGACTGCATGGCCCTTCGGCGCCCCCTTCTCCCGTGCCTTCCGATACATATTTACAGTTCTTCTTGCTGGGCTCAGATGTCACTTCCTCTGCGACGCCGAGAGATTGATCTGCAGCGACGAGCTGTCTGCGCAAAAGTCCATTCGTCACAGATACAGGAATTAATACAGCAAAATCAAAAAAACAACCGACAATAAGTTTGAGGATTCGTTTCAACCAAAGCCATAAATACATTCCATGCAAGTAACAAAAAAAAGTGAAGTTTAACAAAGGGGGTAATTTTAACCTAACTCGCCATGCGGGAAACCCACGCGATCGGGAGGAACGCCGGTTTTACACTCCGCCCAATATTACTTTCATTGACTTCAATAGAATTTCCCGACGGGCGGGTAAGGTTAAAATTGCCCCTAAATATCTGAACAATTATTTGCTAACGCCAGACATTTCCATTTCTGTTTTACAAACAATGGGCTCAATTTTCAAACGGAGCCGGGAAGCACGTCTTTTATTTTTTTTTGTCGGTTTCCCGTCCGACTGACCGGCTGATTGACAGGTTGGTCTCAGTCGGAGACCAACCAGGGAGAGGACGTCTGTAGATAAGTCTGCAGGTAAGTAAGGGGCGGGGGATGGGGGGGCATGGGGGCATGCGTGGGCAAGAGGCACGAGTGGGCAATGGGGCAAGAGTGGGCATGGGTGGGCACAGGTGGGCATAGGTGGGCAGGGGGGTCGAGAGTCATGGGGGATGGGATCGGGGGTCAGTGGCGGGGGGACGGGATCGGGGGTCATCCCCGGGGTCCGTGATCGTTGAGGGAGGGTCGGGGGTCAGAGGATTGGGGTCGGGGTCAGAGGATCGGGGTCGAGGGTTGGAGGATCGGGGTCGGAGGGGGAGGTTTGGGGTCGGTGATCCACGATCAAGGTGTGGGTCCGCAATCGGGGGGCGGGGGGGGGAGGAATGTCCGCGATCGGGGTGGGGTGGGGGGACGTAGGGTCAGTGTAGGTAGGCTTGTTGGGCCTTGGGGGAAGCATTCCTGCTCCTCCAGGCCAACAAGCTGTACCTTTCTAGGCACTTACCTGCAGTCTCGGGCTTTCTCGCCTCCTTTCACGAGGCGTGAAACCAAAGGCCCGGGAATCCCGGCCCCCCTCCCGGGGTTGAAATGGGAAATTAGTTAAAAATGGAGGCTTGAAACATCTTTGAAAGCTTTTAAGACCCGACCCGTCTCCTGGGAGCGGGTTAGTCATCCGCCCCCGTGAAAACCGGAAATGGGCGGGTTGGAGGTGGGTCTGAAATGGTGGCAACTTTCAAGTGGGTCATCTCAAATGGTGAGTGAGGGAGCTACAACTGTGGCCTCGAGTGTACCTGTGCTAAGGAGGGAGGGAAATCAGGTACTACAGCTGTTTCTCAGCACTATCCAGTGTGCATATGCGGACCTCAGGTTTGGCCGTGATGCCACGTTCAGCCAATAGCCTGCTGCTGCTTGTAGCTCTATACCTAGCACAAGTCACCACATTCATTATTATAAGAATATGCTGGCGAGGGGACTGCTATATGTCATTTTGGAATTGGAAAAGGACCCCATTTTTTACATGCAATTCTCACGTGAGAGGGGAGCAGAGCCACGCATCGAGCAAAAGCCTGTAGGCTAGATTTTCCACCCATTCGTAGTCAAGATAGAAAATCCAGCCTATAATTGTTAGGGAGGGGAAGGGGAAGAGAACTTTAGTTAATCCAGTTTGTAAATCAGAATGAGATATCTGGCAGCTGGTAACCCAACATTACTGTAGACAAGATGGATGAGAAGAGAATTTTTCACATTAAAGTTTCAGTGATGCTGCATGAGCCATTTTGTTTCTTTTTCTATCATGTACCCTGCAGATTTAAGAATTAGCCAGAATCCGTCAAATCTGTCCCGACATCAAGGAGTTTGTGGGACCTGGATAACACTGCAGCACTACTGCAAAAGCTTCCAATGACCAAGAGGTCAAAATCAAGAACAGAGACCTGCCCTGTACTGGCCGATCTGCACATCAAGCTGTCGGATCTTAATGCTGGAGAATAGGACTCCATCTTTGGAACCCAAAGTCTCCATGAAACACTCCCAAGTCACACGAGTTAGATGCAGAGCTCCTGTACCCCAATTATCTGCCTCAATTCCAACTGCTCAAGGCAACTCCTACTGTACCAGTGTGACATTTCCATTTCATGCACCAACCATCCTTGATCCCTCTCAGAGCGAGACTGCCAAATGAAATTTGTGCTGAATTTTGTGTTACGATCCCATGCCAACCGGAAATGGACTGATCCCATCCCAAATTAATTTCACTTCAGGCCCTTAGAGGTGGAAAGCTTAGGAAGCATTCATCCCATCTTGTCTGGCCAGGATTTAAACCAAAAAGGCTAGGACAATATACTAACTGCAACATCCAGTCTCAAGACAAATACTGACCCCTGACGAAGGGTCACATCTGAAATATTAACCAGTCTTTTTACACATGTTGCTGTATATTTCCAACATTTTCTATTTTTGTTTCATAGGGTGGACTGACTGAGCACTTGAGCAAATCTGAGCTGATCAAAGAGAGCCAGCATGGCTTTGTTAAAGAAAAGTCATGTCTGACTAATGTAGGTGAATTTTTTGAGGCTGTCACTAATAAGGTAGACAAATTATTTCCTCTGATGGGGGAAATCAAGAGCGAGGAAGCATAATCTTAAAATTAGAGCTAGGCCATTTAGCAGGGAAATCAGGATGCACTTTTTCACACAAAGGGTAGTAGAAATCTGGAATTCTCTCTCCTAAAAGGCTGCGGATGCTTGGACAATTGGAGCTTTCAAGACTGAGATTGATAGATTTTTGTTAGGTAAGGGTATCAAGGGATATGGAGCTATGGCGGATACATGGAGTTGAGGCTCAAGTCAGCCATGATCTAACTGAATGATGGAGCAGGCTTGAGGGGCTGAATGGCCTACCCCTGTTCCTATGTTCCTAAAACAAGAATATGCTTGTTTTCTTAACAATTCTTGAAGAAAATGTTACATAAACATTGTCTTCCCTTCCCTCCTCTTCTGAAGGCGCTTACTTTCATACAGGACTATGTCCCTCCCCCATATTAAGGAATTCACACAAACTTTCCTCACGTCATCAAGTGCCATTTCCCAACTGAGAGGGTAGGGAGGCAGCTTAATGTCAAGTTTGTAGCGAGGCTATTCTTAAACCCAGCCTCTAGGAGACACCTGAGAGCAACCTAGGCTCACTGTCCCAGATTTCCCTTTCTTTGCACTTCTTCCTGACAGCACTGTAGAATTGTGGAGCTCGCTGTGTGAGTTCACTGAGGTTGTGTACCTATGTCCAACCACTTCCAAGTGCAGCATATTGGAGAGGCTCTGCGTCGATGTACCGCCTTATATTAAAGAGAGCGTTTTTTTCTCTCCTGAAAAATTTGGAATCTACCCACAAGAACAACTTTAAGTGGCCTACAATTTTGACACCTTGATCACCTGGATCTGTAAACATGAAACCTTGAGGAAACAGCAAGCTTACACATGGAGATGTTCACGGTACAGGAGGTGATATGAGCATCTCATTTTGTGGTCTGAGAACATTGAATGCAAGACCATGGATGAAGTAACATCAACTTTAGGAAACAAAAGTGACTGCATCAATACGGGATCTCACAATTCATTGCATGCATTTATATTTGCATTGGCAAGGGTCTAACCGTTTGACTGGTTTGTCTTCTACCAGGTAATCCCCTATCACTGAACCTCTCTTCAACAGGGGCTTTTTGCTGGGGGAGGTCTGAAAATTAAAATAAGTCCAGAACAGTTAATTCAAGTAAATCTGTGAAGGAGAAAGAAATAACATTAAACACTCCCGAGTTTCACAAAACAAAAAAAAAAGCCCCATCACTCTGAACATCCCAAAGTTTCTCACTGTTTAATAACCATTCTACAGAAGATTCTGTCACTTCTCGCTCACTTTATATTTGGTACTGATCGATGCAGCAAGGTTTTGTGCCATTGCAGATGCAAAGAAAAGCACCAGGATTTTGGTGCCATTTAAAAAGGACAGAAAAGGTCACATTGACCTAGTGTAAAGGGCCACCGATGCCCAGAAACATTGTTAAGCAAGTGATTTTGCCAACTCTGACATTATTCTTGTCAAAAACTATCAAAAATTGTCATCACGTTGCAGAAATGCCATTATGTTGCTTATCATCATGAAGCTAAACTGCTCTTCAAACAATGGGAGGAATGGGGAAGAGGAAGCTCCCTCAGCTTGCTGGCGTACATCACAACCCTTCCTTCTTAATGTGGAGATGCCGGTGATGGACTGGGGTTGACAATTGTAAACAATTTTACAACACCAAGTTATAGTCCAGCAATTTTATTTTAAATTCACAAGCTTTCGGAGGCTTCCTCCTTCCTCAGGTGAACGATGTCGAAAAAAAAAGCACAGCTGCCAATGTGGCCGATTTCCGATTCACAAGTGTCCCGAGGTACATTACAATAAACAATTTTCACTCAGTGCTTTGTGCTGCAACGTTATCATTTCTGCTGAGATGATGAAGATCTCAGGTCAGAATTGGGCAGGACGAAGCGGAAGAGTAAATATTTTAAAAAGGTTTTCGGAGAGTCTAGAGCCTCGATTCTGCCTTTACTATAGTTCACATATTACACACCCACACCCTTATTTCCCCCTCCCACTGAAAAACAATGGGAGCGCTGCTGGGCAGGAGAAAGTCATAGTGACCAGTCAATATGAAGATTTACTGCCAGTCTTTTCAAGAAGGCTAACAGCTGCACACCAGCTGTTTACACCAGTTTAAAGCTGCCATCCCAAACCCTTGTATGTAAACCTGGGCAATTTAGGTAGATATTTACTTTGGAAAAACATGACTTTTTTTAAATGGCTTAGTGAGGTTCACCAGATGACATCGGCATGATCAGACTGAGCAAGAACACAATGCACCTCCGAGCCACTGGTTCAAGAACAGCACTGGCAAATGCCTGGGGAACAAACTTTCTGACTGGACACGGTCAGAAATGGTACAGGGGCTCAAAAGAAAGACGAGATAAATCATTTGCAAAATGGGGTAAAATATTCAAAGAAACATAAAAATGTAAAGCAAATTTCATTTACATATATTTCAAGAATTTATTCGACAGAGAAAGCCTGGATTCCATAAAAACTAATTTTTCTTAAAATCAAGCAGTGTAACTTGTACAGTTATCCACTCCATTCAAACAAGGTTTTTCCAATAAACAGATGCGAAAAGTATCAGTGATGAGTGGAGAGTTTGGATTTGATTTGCCCATTTCAAAAACAGGGCATTGGAAGGTAGTAGCTTCTTTTAACTTGATTATACTAAAGCACCTATAGAGAGAGAGAGTAATTACACAAGGTTTATTTTGAGGCCCATCCATATTTAGTTTGCCTCTCAGGGTATCAATGACCATCCGCAACACAGGCTATGGGCCTTCACTTCTCTGGAAAACACTTGCGCCTTGGTTTTAAACCGATGTGCTGTTGACAACATCTGATTAGATCCTCATCTGTAACTCAGTCATGAATATCCATTATTCTATATATAAATCTTCTGAATCCTTAATTAGATCCCAGCCTGTAACATATGTCCAGGTATCCATTATACTATAGAGATAATGGAGGTACTTTTAACCCTCAAGAACAGGTGGGTTGGGGGCGGGTGGGAAGTTAAAATAAAAGCCTTTTTGGAGTGGGACCTCATCCGGCTCCAACATGGCCACTTCCAGGTTTGACCCAGGTGCGTTAGGATGTGCGCACGCAACAGACACCCGGAAGTCCCACCAGTGCTTAAAGCTGGCGGGCCGATATTTAAAGGACCAATTTACGCACTTGAAGCTCATTTGGACCTTTAAACCAGTGATTGACACATCTGAATAAAAGGTGAGGTACTGCAGCTTGGCACTCAGTTCTCTCAGACAAATCTTTGGTTGGGAGTTCTTTGTGTTTAGACTTTGATTTCGTTGTTGAGACTGAGAATTCTTGTGTTCAGACCAATTTATCTATATTTTGGAACTCCTTAAACTGACAAGATCAGGATGGGGGAATGTAATGGATCTATTCCACAGTACAACTGAGGAGGAGGCACATCACCATTCACGGCAGGCACGGCGTGCAGTTCTGGGATCTGCAGGTGCAAAAGACGGAGTCAACACGGTTTTATGAAAGGGAATCAGTGCTTGACAAATCTATTAGAGTTTTTTGAGGGTGTAACTAGCAGAGCAGATAAGGAAGAACGAGTGGATGTAGTATATTTGGATTTTCAAAAGGCATTCGATAAGGTGCCACACAAAAGGTTGTTACACAAGAATAGGGCTCATAGGATTGGAAGTAATATATTAGCGTGGATTGAGGATTGGTTGACGGACAGAAAACAGAGAGTAGGAATAAACGGGTCATTGTCGGGTTGGCAGGCTGTAACTAGTGGGGTGCCGCAAGGATTAGTGCTTGGGCCTCAGCTATTTACAATATATATCAATGACTTAGATGAGGGGACCGAGTGTAATGTATCCAGGTTTGCTGATGATACAAAGCTGGGTGGGAAAGTAAGTTGTGAGGAGGACGCAAAGATGCTACAAAGGGATATAGACAGGTCATGTGATTGGGCGAGAAGGTGACAGATTGAGCATAATGTGTGGAAATGTGAAATTATCCAGTTTGGTAAGAAGAATAGAAAAGAAGAATATTTTTTAAAAGGTGAGAGACTAGCAAATGTTGATATTCAGAGGGATTTGGGTGTCCTTGTACACAAATCACAGAAAGTTAGCATGCAGGTACAGCAAGCAATTAATGAAGCAAATGGTATGTTAGCCTTTATTGCAAGGGGGTTGGAGTATAAGAGTAAGGAGGTCTTGCTGCAATTATATAGGGCTCTGGTGAGACCACACTTGGAATACTATGTACGATTATGGTCTCCCTACCTCAGGAAGGATATACTTGCCTTAAAGGGGGTGCAACGAAGGTTCACTAGATTGAGTCCTTAGATAAGAGGGTTGTCCTATGAGAAGAGATTGAGTAGAATGGGCCTATATTTTCTGGAGTTTAGAAGAATGGGAGGTGATCTCATTGAAACATATAAAATTCTTGTGGGCTTGACAGAGTAAATCCTGAGAGGTTGTTTCCCTTGGCGGGAGAGTCTTAAATTGGGGGGCATAGTTTCAGGATAAGGGGTCGGCCATTTAGGATTGAGATGAGGAAAAATTTCTTCACTGAGGAGTGTGACTCTTTGGAATTCTCTACCCCAGAGGGCTGTGGATGTTCAGCCGTTGAGTATATTCAAAACTGAGATCAGTAGATTTTTGGGCACCAAGGGAATCAAGGGCTATGGGGATAGGGCGGGAAAGTGGAGTTGAAGTAGATTAAGGCTCGAGGGGCTGTATGGCCTACTCCTCCTCCTAATTCTTATGTTCTTGAGACAGAGGTGCACAACAAGGACCTGGAGAACAGCAGAGAGGGGACCAATGGAGCGGCCGAGGTCGCAGTAGGCATTACCCACATGAGAGGGTGTACACAGAGGCTGAGCTTCCTGGACCTCTCTGAGGAGCAGTGCCTACACGGGCTTAGATTGAGTCGGCAGGTGGTCGCAGATATCTGCAGCCTCCGTCATGCAGATCTGCTCCTGGCTGGGCCTGGTGGTCACGCATTGCCCGTCATAGTTAAAGTCACCACTGTCCTCAATTTCTTTGCCTCCGGATCCTTCCACTAGTGACATCGTCAGGGTGTCTCTGTTGTCTGCCCATAAGTGTATATGACACGTGATGGATGGCTTGTTTGCCAGGGCATCCCACTGCATCAACTTCTTCCGTGACGACATCAGCCAGACTGAGAGGGCAGTGGGTTTCAATTCTCTGGCTGGCTTCCCACGGGTGCAGGGCCCGATTGATTGCACAAACGTAGCAATACGAGGACCTCCACATGAGACAGGACTGTTCATAAACCGAACGGGATATCACTCCATCAACACACAGATGGTTTGCGACCACCTGAGGAGGTTTCTGCAGGTTTGTGCCAGATTCCCTGGCAGCTGCCATGATTCCTTCATCTTGTGCGAGTCTAACATCCCAGACCTCTTCCACTCACAAAACATACGTACGGGCCGGCTCCTTGGAGACAAGGGATACCCCCGCAAACATGGCTCGTGGCATCTGTGAGAAACCCCACCAGCGAGGCACAGCAGCAGTAAAATGACAGTCACAGCACCACCAGGTCTGTCATTGAACAAGCCATAGGAATGCTGAAGATGTGCTTCAGGTGCCTGGATCTATCTGGGGGAGCCCTTCAGTACTCACCAGCGAGGGTGTGCAGAATAATAGTGGTGTGTTGCGTCCTGCACAACATCACTCAACAGAGAGGGTTACAGGTGGAGGGGCTCGAATGCGCTCATGAAACATCCACATCTGCCTGCAACATTGAAGAAGAGAGGAGGAGGAGAAGGGGAATGAAGATGGGGACCCCATCGCCAGAGCAGCGGCGACATGGCTGCCCGTGTTTCCAGGGAGTCACTCATATCTATCAGATTCTCATAATGAGGTCTGCAAATTGAAGAATGTGAACTACTTAGGCCACCTGAAACAATTACCTCCACCAACACCACCAGCCGCCCTCCCACAGTTTGCACAAAACAATCCTTCAACCACACGTATACCCATTGCACACATGCCCAATGGGTGGCATCATGTCTTGGAGTTCATGATGAAGCACATGAAAGGGCGATTTCACAAAAGGGACTCAAGAATGGGCAAGACATGGCAGTGGTGGGTGATAATTATAACATTTAACGTGGAGTTAACAAAAAACAAATATAAATGAAAAACATGACATTCCGTCAGACACCCTTGTGCATCCCCTGGTCATCACAAAACCTTAACCTTTCTTTTCCTAGCTTCTTCTTTCTACGTGGTGCATCTCCTGTGGCTTCATCAGAGGTAGTGGCAGGTTGCTCAGTTTCATCCCCTGAGTGATGGGATGCTTTCGGCCTACCACCTCCGGGTTTTGGAGCCAGTGAAGCCCTGCTAAAGACTGCTCCACCTGCACCCGTGCAGCAGCAAACTCGGCCATCAGGAGAGGAGGCAGCATTGCGGTTATTGGTTAAGGGTGGGAGGGGGGGGGCAACGAGTGAGAGGTGGGAACGCTTTGAGTGAAGTCCCCACTTCCATGTCCCCTTTCGCCATCATCCCTCTCCCGGGCCAGCGCAACACCACTCCTACCACTCTGCTGGTCAGCAGGCTGGTGAGGAGATGTGGCGCTTTCTAAGGCCACGGATGAAGTCTCTGTCTGCCTGTTTAAGGCAACAGACATGTTGGCATCCAGAGTCTGCACGGCCGTTGCCATGGCCTGAATGGACTCATTTGTGAGCCATGCTTGAAGCTCAATGGATGCTGCCATTCTCTCTACTGAAGACATTCCACCAATCCACCAGTGATGGAGTTGGACTCCTCCATCCTCTCCGCTATTGTGGAGAGTGTGCATGACACCTTTTCCATTACCCCGCAAAGGTGCAGCTTTACCTCGATCATTCTCACTCTCAACGATGTCCCTTGGGGTTCAGCATCTCTGTCCAGCTGAGCAGAGCTTGGAGCGGAGTGGGCCCCCCGACACGGACTCTCCACAGCTGCCCCTGACACCAGTGTCTGCTCATGCATGCTTGTGAGTGTTGAATCACCAGGTGACAACCCAACTATCTGTCTAAGAGGACCCACCGAAGTGCCAATATCTGCGCTGGTGCATGACTGGATGTGATGTGACGCTGTGCCCTCAGAGGAATTGAGCTCCTCTGAGGAATTGCCTTCTTCCTCATCTATCCGTGAAGGCCCTGGAAGACAACATAAACCAATTTTAAATAATCATCAGAGAAGTTACAATCTTGCCAAAGAGCGCACTGAGGTGTGCAACAGGTCAATCATTGATAACATCAATTCATCATGTGTGAAAGATGTTAAAGTTCTGTCACCAGCTGTCTGGGGGTTGCCAGTCTCTCCATCTCCGACAGCCAGGCATGTGACCATGCGGCTTATGTCCATCGTCTCCTCCTCCGCATCTGTCAGGGGGTACTATTTGTGGTGGGCCCCCTCCAGTTGTGCTCCTCTCCCTTGCATTTTGCGCTCTCTTCTCCTACAAGGGGAGAAAGAACAGACCCATGAGTGACTGAAGGTGGCTTGTTCACCCGATGGATGCATTGCTTTGGGTGAGGCTGCCAATGAAGCAGATGCATCAGACGGTGACTATTGGACAGATTCATCACATTGCATCAGGATTGGGGTGAGTGGGAGTGGTGGGTTTACAAATGGGGAGGTGAGGAAATGCTCAGAAAGTGAAGGTAAGTTGATGATGAGATTAAGTGGGTGTGAGGAGTGATGTGATGGAGTAGGCTTGCCAACACAGAGTGAGAGAATGGGAGGTTCTTTTCACAGGCGTGGGCAAATCACCAAAAGTACTCACTTTTCCTGACATTAGGTCGTTAAATCGCTTTCTGCATTGCACCCATGGCCTGGGCACCATGCTCCTGCTGCTGAGCTCCTCTGCCACCTCCAGGCTCACCACCTTAGTGGCAGAAGCAGGGCGCTTCCTCTTAGCAGCTGGATATATAGTTCTTCCCTCCTGCTTCTGACACCAGCCAGTAGCAACTCAAGGGAGGAGTCGCTGCCTTCGCCCCCTGGTGCCGCATTCTGGAATGCTCCTCCTTTCTCCTTCAAAATCCATGGTTAAATGCTCCAGTTCACAGCATCTCATACAGGTGCGCAGTATGCCTGCTGCATAGTTTGGAGACCCGAAACCCGGAGGTAAAACTAAGGGGCTTCAACTCAGTCACGATCGCTCGAACCAACGTGCAAAAATGTTTCCGTGATTCGCTCACCCACTGACTTCCCACCGCCATGTTAAAATCATGCCCAATGTTCTTACTTTATACTTTTCTGCCCAAAGCACAATTTTGACGTTTGGCCACGAACTGTGCACAGTTTTCCAACCATTCGTTTAAATGGCAAGAAAAAACAGATGCGGCCACTCGCCCAAAGTCAGAAAATTACCCCTTGTATGTAAATAGATTCCAGCCTATAACAATCAGTTAGCCATTGTTTTATAGATAGGCCCCTTGATCTTCAAAATGAGCTGATGCCTTTTTAAAGCATTTGTCTCCCATTTAACAGCATTCTATTGGAAAAGATCAAAGTTTTTCAGTACCACATGGAAACTGTGCTAAAAGTGAAGCGAATTAAAACAAATATTGCAAATTTTGTTCACATCAAAAATCTTTATTATCAAAAGGTGGGTGTTTCCCTCAAATAATTTTATACATATAAGTACTCATTTTATAAATGCTTCATCAAAATATGCACACACGTTATGCAGTCCTTTAGATCTCTGAAATGATTTGGCATTTTGAGCAATTAAAAGATAATCCAGTAAAGTTTAAATATTTAATTTAGAAATTTATTTAAGTCATATTTAGCTGCAGACTGAATGATTCACCACCACCGGGTGTCTAGTGGGCCAGCAGACTTTGAGAATATTTTAATGTCCGTACTTTATTCATGATGGCCAAGGAAGCTAAATCTGTTCCCAGTGGCAGGGGGAAACAAAGGGGTAAGATGTAATTCAGGATATAAAATGTGCGAGGGGAAAATCGGTGAGGCAGATGAGAAGACGCTCTTTGTGCTGAGAGAGAACTGGAGAAAAGATTGTAAGTAAAGCAGAACCAAAAAAACAATGGAACAAGAAAGGGGATACAAAACCCCTGGAAGTGTTTCATCACACCACTGGGGTTTGACACCACATAGTGCATGACTCCATTGCACTGTCAAACATGATTTAAAAAAAGGTTCTCAGCAGGTCCCACTGGGCCTCCTGAGCACTTTATAAAACCTATCTGGAGTTAAATAGATTGAGAGTGCAAATACTCGCTTCAAGGTTCTCAAAGCATTCACATTGTGACTAGCTAGGTGGGAGGCTCCGTATAATGGTGTAAGCAGCATTCACACAGCTCTATCCTGTGTAGTTGGAGAGAAGCAGTACATACTTGACTAGAACAGATGGTGAAGAACAAATCATAGTATGGTTACAGAACAGAAGGAGGCCATTCGGCCTATCGATCCCATGCTGGCTCTTTGTCAGAGCAATCCAGTAAGCCCCATTCCCCCGCTCTTTCCTCGTAGCCCTGCAATTTTTTTCCCTTCAAGTATTTATCCAATTCCTTTTTGAAAGCCACAATTGAATCTGCTTCCACCACCCTTTCAGGCAGCGCATTCCAGATCAAAACTATTCACTGCATAAAAAAGTATTTCCTCATGTCGCCTTTGGTTCTTTTGCCAATCACCTTAAATCTTTGTTCTCTAGTTCTTGACCCTTCTGCCAATGGGAACAGTTTCTCTTTATTTACTTTATCTAATCCCTTCATGATTTTGAACACTTCTATCAAATCTCCTCTCAACCTTCTCTGTTCTAAAGAGAACAACCCCAGCTTCTCCAGTCTATCCATGTAACTAAAGTCCCTCATCCCTGGAACCATTCTAGTAAATGCACTGTAAGATTATGTATTGGCCCAAACGTCAATAAAAATTCAACAATTAATGCTCAACTTTTGAAAAACCTTTGCAGGACTGTAAGCTACCACAACTTTAATGTGTAGAAAGAAAAAAAAAAGACAGCTACTGGGTTCCCCCTAAATGTCTAGCAATATGACACATGGGCAAATTCAGAAATACAAAACCTAGCCACAGTCCTGTATACCTTTCATCATGCATCTTAGAACAGAGGCACTAATACAGATAGGTGATGCACTCTAAACCAGGCTATGAACTCCCCAAACCACCCCCTACCCCAACAGTTTCCAAAAATAAAGTCTTTCTTTCCTTTTGGGAACTGTTAGGGAGGTGTCAGGAGAATTAAAGTAAATGTTGAAAACAATTGTTCTTCTCGCAATAGTTCATCAAAAATCCAAAGTGTAGGGAATAAAGTTGATACAATCAATATAGTTAGCTACCTTCTGGTAAAGATTAGCTACTAGTTGCATCATTGTGTGAGCCAGGCCCATTACTCCATCTTCCTCTGAAGGCCTAGCCTTCGCATCGACCCTTCTTTCTCTCAACTGAGGTGGACAGACTTTAAACCATGTATGACTGGTGATGCAATGATAAAATACAAGTCAGCAACAGCAGTAACAGGGCAATGGCCCTGTACGGACTGCATTTGTCCAGCCCCGAAATGTCCCTTCCACATACCCTGAAGCTGCAGTTTAATGGGGAGTACGTAGAAGTATGCAGCTCTGCTTTACAATAGGAAGATGGGAGGGCAGAAAACAATTTGTTTAAATAAAGCAATGTATTGCCAGTGTCCCCTCTTCCCCCCAGCGAAAGACTATGGAGGTCAGGCACTAATTGCAACTTTTAATAGGTCAGATAGGATGGACATGGGCTAAAATTTGGTAGCAAACTATGAATGAAGATAATTAAAGTCAGTTCTTATTGCCAACTTAAAACCCATTTTTGCCTGGATACTTTCATGTTTATTTTAAAGAAAAGGAGAGAAATAAATGGGGAAAAAAATTGAGCCTCCCCCTCCAATAAAACAGGTAAATTTGGGAAAAATCTATTTTTAAATAAGTCTAGAGAACAAGGGTCTTAAAAAAAAGGAACAGTCGAGCGAAAGGATAACCCATAATTATTTACTCAATTCAGATGCCACATTTATGATGCTCACCGTCAGACTCTCCCCCTTAACATAGAAACAGGAGAAGGCCATTCAGCCCCTCAAGCCTGTTCTCCTTTTCTATTAGATTATGGCTGATCTGTACCTCAACTCCATTTACCCCTTAAATAGTCTCTTTTAAATGAAAAGTTCAAGAAACTATGTTTATTGTTGTAGCTTCAGCCACTTACCTGCTACTATGATGGCAAGATAATTAAGATTGTTGGAAATTATGCAGAGGAGAACAGTTGCAATCTTGCTTTTAGTAAACAATGTCTTGGTGGGTAATCAGAGTCAGCCTTTGATTAATAACCTGAGTCTTCAGGGTACCATCATCGTGGTAACTGTGTTGGTACACTACTGCCCTTAGGAACAGGAGTAGGTTATTTAGCCCCTCGAGCCTGTTCCGCCATTCAATTAGATCACGGCTGATCTGTATCCTAACTCCATTTACCTACCCTTGCTCCATACCTAACTAGGTTGGAAAGATTGCCGTTTGTTGCAGTGTAAGGAATATAGTCCTCATAGAAGTACCAAAAAAATGATTCTGGTTTCGTTTTCTTCTGCCGAATATCGTTTCCAGAAATGCACACGCATCACACCCGTGACGACAGCATTAACCATACAGTGTGCAAAGTGCGTACAGGTATCACGGATACAATATGCATATATCTCCAGAGCCATCGTTGCGGTAAGAAAACAATGGGGAAACTTCAAGGAGGGCGGCGGGGCGAGGTTCTCAAGTTTGGCAGAAAGATTGGCTTGAACTGATTCACCGTACGAAAGATATCCAGGAATATACTGGTGAAAAAAAACCCTGATAAAAACTGATTTTAATGGTCCCTAATTACAGAGTACAAACCAGCCACCATGATATGTTATCGAAAATGTTCTATAAGAATGAACAGCAGCAGAGACTCCAGTGGTAACAATAATATATAATTACATCCCTCCTCAGTACAGTAGCTTATGGTTTTGTTTGAAACACTTGGTAAAAAATTACATTTGTATATAAATTAAAACTTCCATGCTCGATGTCAATACACTTTAAACAAATATCAACGCATCCTATCTTTTACCCGACAATGGCCTACAATTTTTGTGCAAATGAGCCTGCTTTATTTATATATCATGCCAGTACCACTGTGTTTGTAAGATGAAGCAGTGGCTAACAGCAATGAGTAAGCCTTTGATAACTAATTGGCCTCATGTTGCAAAACTTTCATGTAACAGATGCAATTAAGAGAATTTGATTTCCATTTTCAAACAATTACACGCACACAAAAATACATCTTAAAAGATGTAGTATCCCATCTGGTTAGTGTACTGAACAAGCAGGGCTTGGTGAACCAGAAATAAATTTGTTCTGATCAAAAATGTCACATTAAAATGTTCTGTTCCCCTCTTTGCACATTGTAACTGGTTTCAACCACCTCAAATCTATAGCTCCTTCTGATTAAAGAAACTCTTAATTTCAATCAGTAAGTGCAACCATTGTGCTTACATTTGTGAAAATGAATCTGCCTTAACGCTGACCTGACAGATCTTTCCAAGTAAGATTCGCTCCTTTGGGTTAAAGCAGATTTAACCTTTTTTTGTGTCCCACTCTTTGAAAATAACCAGCACTGTGCAAACTAAATGAGTTGGCAAATCAGTCAGGCTCTATTGTGCTCAGAAAAAATGATACTCCTGGAAAGGAATGGAGTTTGGCAGCTATGGTTTGCAGTGGCCCCAGTGAACATAGTGTGGGTCCACAGGGGGGCAGCAGCAGCAGCAGCAGCAGCAATTGTCACGCTTGTGCACTAGAACTCGCTTTTTGAGACTAACCAGCTTCTTGGCTTCATAGGCATCCCTTTCGTCTCGGAGCTTCTTGTTCATCTCCCTGATTGAAAGACAAAGGATTGATTTCCAGTCAACAATCACGTACACTGCACTGAACTACACAGGTCTCACACTTACACAGTCAATCCCCACTGGCTTAAATGCTAATGAATAGTGAAGATTTATCTCTGCTGAGTAGCCACCGTGGGGAGAAAAATCCCCATTTCAGATCCACAACTTGTTATACTGGTGTTAGCTTAAAAGCTTCATTACTATTCTGAATTACAAGGCTCTTGTGGTTGTGGTCTGAACATGTAGGCATGCATTATCGCTTGGAGCTACAAGTCCCACCCAGCCATTATTTAGAGGGCTTAGTTAACCTACTTGGGGCAGAGGTGGGGGGGGGGGGGGGGGGGGAGGGAGGAGGGGCTACAGTAACAGTCTGCAGTATCCAACATAGTGGAGTCCTGTGTCATTTCTTTAACCCAGTCTTTGAAGAGCTCATATCATGCAGTTTCAGTATGTGTGAAACCATTTAGAGCCTTCCCGCCATTGTATACCGAGGGGCTGCAATCAGGGAAAAAACCCCCTCGGGCAGAATGTAAAATTCAAATTGATGTAATGAGATGTAATGTACCTGTAATGAATCTGTAACGTACCTGTAATCAATAATCTGTATTGAGTGTAATGCAATGAGGCACCCTAGAGTGTCATGAACTGTAATTATGTACAATGTGTTCAATGAACTGTACTTCATGTAACCTGCAAATTTATAAACTGTATTGTGTATGTTTGGAATGTGATATGACAACTGTATTGTATGTATTGTTTCAAATTTTATGAATAAAGTATATTTTTTGAAAAAAAAAATTCAGTATGTGTGCTACCACAGCAAGCACACCCCTGGCTTTCTGCAGGCAAAGTGCCGACAGGTTGACTCCACCTGGACAGACTTATCCAGTATCACTGATGGGAGTAACATATTTGTCCACAATGTACACATAATATGGATATGGAGAAACAGCAGGTAAATGGAGTTGAGATACAGATCAGCCGTGATATAATAGATAGGGTGGAACAGGCTTGAGGAACTGAATGGCCTGCTCCTGCTCCTATGTTCCAATTTTCCTAAGTTCCTATAAGGGGCTCTACTTTCCTCAGTTCTTTCATTTTCATGCATAAAACACACAAGAGTATAAAGCGAAGACCACCAGTTTATACTTGTATTTATTAATATACATGAAATGCAGCGAGAAAATGACAAAATATTATCAAATACATTATCTATTGAAATCATCTCTCCTTTATTTCACTAAGAGTGAAAAATTATATAATTAAAACGCAGTTATTTAGAAAACCAACTTTGTACAATGCAGTTTAGTCTCCTCGCCATTGATTAGTGCCAATTACCTGAGAAGTTCCAGCTGTCTCAGCAGACTTTCTCTTTCCTTTTGCATGTTCTTGGACACCTTGAGAACATCCCTGTTCAGAAACAAAGGCCTGTTTAATGGTTTCAAGATCTTATTTCTGCCCAACCACTTGAGAGTTCCACAGAGAGCATTTGAGCCTTTGGTCACACTCCAAGGAGGTGCATTTCAGCTCCACAGGGAGGATTTGCCTTCTTCCTTCCCTCCCCCCCTTCCACCACTGGCATTTTTCACTCACTGACAGAAATGGAGCCAAATCTCAACGACTAACAGGACCCTCTCCATTTTTTTTCCTCCTCGACTTGGGCAATCTATCCAGTTGTAGCTCCTTTACTGCTGCCTGGGCAGGGAATCTGGGGCCTTCCCTGTCTGCATGTCCAGTGTCACACCATGTGGTGCATTTACCCAGTAAATGGGGCAACTTTCTTGGAGAAACAACAAACCGTTTTTATGTAAATCTAAAATGTGCCAATGAAGAATAGTAGGTTGTTTACTCTTTACACAAAGACAAGCATGCTGGATCCTAAACAGTGCAGTAATCTACCATGCTGCTCAGTTTTGTTTCTGCATTAAAATCATAGACATTGTGCATTGTTTTTCCAATAAAATTGCCCCAATACTTGACTCTTATTTACCCTCTGAAGTGGCCTAGCAAACCCCTCAGCTGTTTCAAAACAGAAGAAGGTCCCCCACCACCTTCTCAGGGCAACTGGGAGCAGACAATAAATGTCAGCCTTGCCAGCAGCGTCCACTTCCTGAAAATGAATTTAAAAAAAGGTTCACAGCTTCGAGTAAACTGAGGTAGTCGAGTAGCAATAAACAGTAGCAAAGCCACCTACTGTAGGAGGGCTGTAAAGTAAGTATCTCAGTAAATCAGGTGTTACGATATTATATACCAAAAGTAATGTAAGCTGGCATCCCCTCAGGCATCACTAATTGTCACAAGGTGTGATAAAAATCATGACACAAAGTAAGAAATGTGACAACAGGAGATGTACAGTTGCAGGAATTTTAAAGTAATATAAATGATCTTATGGCTGACAATGTAAAATATCCACAGTAATAAAATTAACTCTGATCCTCCAGCGGTAAACCCACACCACCTTATTCTCAACACAAGATTTCCTTTTATTGGTCCAACTGGTTACTTATAATCATCACAAGCACATGGACTTCATCTTCAAAAAGGAAAAGAGCATTTATATAGAGTTTTTCATGTCCTCAGGATACCCTAAAATGCTTCACAAGCAATTTATTACTTTTTGAAGTACTGTGACTTACGTAGGTAAAGGTTACAGCCATTTTATTTTAAGTTGTACTTGGCATGCGGGCTACTCTGGCATGGCAACATTTATCGCCCATCCCTAAATTCCCTGAAGGCATTAAGAGTCATCCACGTAGTGTGGGACTGGAGTCACATGTAGGCCAGAATGGGTTTGGGGTGGTAGGTTCCCTTCCCTGAAGAACATTAATAAATCAGTTGGATTTTTACAATAATTCAGCTGGTTTCATGGTCAGCCCACAAATTACCAAATGATTTGATTTCAAGTTCACAACTTGTACACAGCAAGATCCCACAAACAGCAAACGAGATGAATGATCAGTTAATCTGTTTTTGATGATGTTGGTTGAAGGAAGAATGTTATTCAAGTCACTGAGAGACGCCCTGCTACTTTTTGAATATTACCATGAGATCTTTCAAGTCCACATGAACCAAAGGATCAGGCAGATGGTGATATGTATGGTACTTGCATATTGCTAACTAAACACTAGATGACTCTCTGATGAGAGTAAACACATTGCTGCAATTACTCTCCAATGACTTCTCTTGTATTACTTTGTTATTCTTTGATGAAAATGTTCTAGAGGGTCTGGAAATAAAAGCAGTTAGTTAAAAACACACCAATACAAGTGGTTATTCGCACATAGCAGATGGGGCCTCAGTTTAATGTCTCATCCTAAAGACAGGGTTTATTTTAGAATCAGGGACAGATGCTAAAAACAAGTTCAATAAAGTCTTTTAATCCTCGACAAGGAAAGACAATCAATACTGTTGTCAAGTCGAGACTTTGTGCATATAATTAATTACAATTGCGCTTGTGATGTGATCATTAAATGTTATCCTTATTATATGTGGACTATTACTTAGAGTTCTTTAATTACCATTTGGTGGACTTTTTAAGAATAAATCTGACTCCATTAGCCTGAGAGTGCTCCAGCTCACTGTTTTATACATGAGCACTGAGTGCAAAACATGCGCAGCAGTAAAAGCAGATTACTAAATCATTTAATGCACGTCAAACTTAATTCTGTTATTCCCAACTTGTTTACTTTGGGGAAAAGATTGAAATGAGATTTGAGCTAAATATTTAAAATGATGAAGACATAAATAATGTGATGTAAGCAGGTCTTTAACTTAGCCCATGAGTATAGGTTAGTAAGTCTTAGGCAAGGCTGCTCATCAGAAGAAGAACTGTCCTCCCATCTCTCAAAAAGAGTTACATGTACGTGAACTGTGGAATAGACCAGACTCCCACCAGCAGTACTCACTGCTTGATCAATTTTGGGGGAAAAAAATTAATGAATAAATGTCTGGCTATAACAATGCATATACACGGTGATAGGTTATTAAAACCTGTATCATGATATTTAGGTTTGATGCATATGGAGCAGTAAGGCTTTCCTTTTTTAAAAATTTAGAGTTAATGAAGAATAGTTAGGTAAAACTATAAATTAAACATACTGCAACATGCTGCACATTAGCATTCATCAGCCCAGTCATGAAAGCATGAATACAAATTGTGGAATCCTTACCCCCCTCATCTTCCCTTTCTCCTACAATCTACAGGCTTCACTAGCTTTGTTTTGTCTTGCCACTACCTCTCGATCCATTTCAACCTCTGTCCTACTCTCTTTAACCGTGATGGTATTCTGCACTATTGCCCTGGACCTTCAGCTACGTGTCTCAATGAAAAAGGTCACCACTGTGAGGAACATCTCACCATTAAATTTATGGTGTACGTACCGCAGGCCAACAGTGTGAGGAATAAAATTTGGAATTTAGATCTAGAGTTATGTAGACAAGGTGGTTTTGTAAAGATTTACTTCATCTAGGGACATGGTTGTAAACTTCATAATCCAGTAGCTGATATTAAAGGTTATAAAGGACAAGTATCAACAACAGATGATCAAATGCTCTACACAAAATGATGGTTCCTGTTGGGATTGTCACGTCTGGAATGCAATTTGTCAGAAATATGGTCATTGAGAGTCATAGAGGGGTGCCAGATGAATTCACATTTTAATGTCTTCATTGGTAATAAATTAGATGACATTTAAGTGATAGCATAGATACATTTGGCAAACACACATTTAAATTATACTGTCAATCCATCACATCCTCAAAATGTCCCAAAGTGCTTCACAACCAATGAATTACTTTTTAAATACACCTTCAATACTTAAGTGCCCACCAAAAATCAATTTTGCAATTCTGTTTTGTATTACATACCTCATGTTTGTGACCAGATAACAATAAAGGAGAAAGCAACTTGGAAACTAGCAGAGGGAGGGCACAATCCAAATAGTGGACAGGAAGGGTAGTGGGGGGGGGGAGGGAGAAAAACAAAACATTTGGTTTTGTTTCCTGCTGCTGTTATTTAAAGTCTAACCTCAAATCATAGACTATTTTAGTGGGTGGTGACCACGTGCATCCTTGGCACTTAGACACTGTGGACACTGATCAGGAACTGTCAATCATGCACAAGGGCTGTTCCTTGGGTCGCCAACTCTGGCTGGATCTACTCCGTCCAACTGCCCCGCCCCCATGCTCCCCCCCAATGGTCCATCCTCGTGACACCCCACCTTCCTGCACCACTTGGAAAGCGAACAGACTCTTCATTATCCAACTGGATGATTCTTGATTGGCAGTCAAACACAGCCTTTTCTTTCCCATCACCAACATTTTTATAACTAATGAACAAAATTGTCGAAAGAAAATTCTTTTTGTTAATGCCCCTATGATTTTTCTCCCCAGGTTTGCTCCTAGCAATATCCTGGAGATGAATCTTCAATTCCTGGAGACTCCAGGGTATTCCTCAAGGGTTGCGAACCCTAGCTGTTCCTTGGATGGCCAATTGAAATGAGGGTTGGAAGAGTACGAGATGTAGGGAAAGTACAGGAAGCAATCTGAATCCCACCACAAGGTACATGACTTTAAGAACATTTAGCTTATAGAACACAAGTGAAGAGGCAGAATCCCCAGCCTACCTGGCTTTCTGCTGATGTTCATACCGGGCCTCATCTTGAAGAATCTGTAGGTTAAGTTGCGCAGTCTCCAAGGCCTGCTTGGTCCTATCCAGCTGCTCCTGCAGATCCTCATTCACGCGCCGCAACCTCTCGTTCTGAATCCTGGTTTCTGTGTGCTCATAGCTAAACTCCTCAAGTTGTTGTTCCAGCTGTGAATGCAATCAATCAGACATGATTGAATGGGATTCTTTAGCCGATTGTGGTAGAGCCCATTTTTGTTTGAAATATCATTTCGGTTTTTTTCCACACACCCCCTCAGGTGGCCACTAAAGATCCCATGGCACTATTGGAAAAATAGAAGGGAGATCGCCTGCTGTCTTGGCCAACATTCCTCCTCCAACCAATGCCACTTATTAAAAAGCAAAATGACTCATTAGCAATCTGTATGTGGGGTATTGCTGGCACAGATGGCTGCAGCCCTTCAAAAGTGAAAATAAAGTGCCCTTAGATTTTTCAACATCAGAGGCGCTATATAAAAATAGAGGTATTACATTACGTATATCATTGTTGATTGGAGATCTATAAAAAAACATTTACAAAGGGTCCACATTATAAAGGGGTTAATTCCCCTGATAGCTTAGTAAATTTTATTCAGTGATCCTCGGAGCTATTGCAGATCAGGAGGCTACCAAGCTTGATCCCAGTCCACACTGGGTATTTGATCTCAGCTGGGCAGTAGTAGGGACATTACAATTAGTCTCAGCACCTATCCATTCAATACTGATAGGTGGTTGTTGATCTGTTCAAACCCCTCCATAACCTCACCTCTCCCTATCTCTGTAACCTCCTCCAGCCCTACAACCCTCCTCGAACTCTGTGTTTTTTCAACTCCGGCCTCTTGTGCATCCCCCACTCCCTTCACCCCACCATTGGCAGCAATGCATTCAACCGTCTAGTCTCTTAGCTCTGGAATTCCCTCCTTAAACCTCTCCGTCACTCCACCTCTCTCTCCTCCTTTAACGCACTCCTTAAAACCTACCTCTTTGACAAGCTTTTAGTCATTCCTCCTCATACTTCCTTCTTTGGCTCTGTGTCAAGGGTTTGTCTGTTTGTGCTTCTGTGAAGCGCCTTGGGATGTTTTCCTATGTTAAGGTGCTATATAAATGCAAGTTGCTGCTGTTGTTCTAATATAATTAGTAGAGATGTCGCCACCTCCTGACTCTTACTTCAGTATAATCTGAAAGGGACTTTGATCATCTTTCTTTGGGTGAGCATGTAAGCTTGACAGGGTCACTGATTGATTGTAGTCCTTTTGGACAGACAGCTCGTGGCCAAAGGTTTCCAATTGTGGGATTATATTAGGCTTCACGTCTACTTCTACTGTCAGTCTACAGGCTTCACCCTCCAGCAAAGAGCTGCCTTATTTGAAGTTTCGTGCCGATCAGCAGAGGAGCTGTCAGATTGAAGCAAGTAAACTTCTGTTTAAGTTTATGTTTGGAGAGAGAAAGTAAAGGGCATCTATACTGTTTCAGGTACCAAGAATAGAGAAGTGTATGAGTCACTGTTTTATACCATTTACTCTTCGTTCACTACTTGTTGGTTCAGAGCCAGAGTCTCAGTTTGATAAGAGTACATTCAGTCTGCTTTTTGAAGACTCATGCGGTGGCATGTGACACAGAGGATTTTTTTTTTAACACAGCGAGTTATTATAATCTGGAATGCATGCCTAAAAGGGTGATGGAAGCAGATTCAATAATAACTTTCAAAAGGGAATTGGATATATATTTGAAGGGGAAAAATTTGCAGGGCTATGGGGAAAGAGCAGGGCAGTGGGTCTAACTGGATAGCACTTTCAAAGAGCGGGCACAGGCACGATGGGCCGAACGGCCTCCTTCTGCGCTGCATCCTTCTATGTTTCTATGTTTCCATGATTCCAGTGAGGGCTATCTGATACAATCCCCAAGTCTTGCTATCATTTATCTAGAAATTAGGCAGAAAAAGGTGCACACTGGATCGTAGGGGTGCTGAACCGGAGAAAATAGCAAATGTCAAAAACGTGATGTGTGAAACAGGTGAAAAATTAATTTAGGACCAATGTCAGGAAGTTCTTCTTCCCACTAAAGAGTGATATACACTCGGAATGGACTTCTGGGGAGGATAATGGAGACTAAAACCTTGGAGTTACTAAAAAGATAGTTGGATGCCATGATGGGGGATTGTAGATTCTTCTGTCCTAGCCAATATTTATCCCTCAACCAACACCAAAAAAAAGAGATTATCTGGTCATTGTCACATTGCTGTTTGTGGGATTTGTGATACACAAATTGGCTGCTGTGTTTCCTACATTACAACAGTGACGACACTTCAATAAAGTACTTCATTGGCTGTAAACTGTTTTGGGACTTCCTGAGGTTGTGAAAGGCGCTATATAAATGAAAGTCTTTCTTTCTTTCTAGGTGAATCAGTTAAAATGGGCTAAATGGTCTTCTCCATCTGCATTTACCCTGTGAAATGAAAATATAATATTGAATGCTTCAAAAGTTAAAATTACTCTCAGTAGAAATCTTTAAAACAATTCTCATATGAAAGACCATTTCTTTTCCTTCATCTGTTATTCTGACAGTCCTCAAATAAATTCCTGTTTCTATGGGTTTTGCCTTGATGCAGCAGTGTGTGCATTGATGATTTATTAGACCAAAGTGCTCTTTTCATCAATCAGAAAACATTGAGTCAATGAAGCAGTTTTCTGACTATGTTCTCATTTGTTTATTTACCTGACAGATATTAATTTTTAATGTTTATAGGCACTTAGATGCCAATTAGAGGATATTTTACATTTTTTTTATAAACTGTTGCAATTTTGTAAGAGAGAATTATCAGTCATAACGGCCTCTGTTTTAAACCAGGCTGATTGCAGTCTCTCAACACCATCTATGCAAGATAATGAATGGCTCAGCCTTTCACTGGAAAACTAATCTGGATAATAAAGAAAAGAAAGAACTTGCATTTATATAGCGCCTTTCATGACCTCAGGACATTCCAAAGCACTTTACAGCCAACAAAGTACTTTTGAAGTGTAGTCACTGTTGTAATGTAGGAAACGTGGCAACCAATTTCCACACAGCAAGATCCCACAAACAGCACTGAAATAAATGACCAGATCATCTGTTTTTGGTGGTGTTGATTGAAGGACAAATGTTGGCCAGGACACAGGGGAGAACTCTGACCCAGACTTCCAAGACCGTGGAGTCCATAACCACCAACAGACACTAAATAGGGATGTATACAAACAGCTGACTGAGTGTGAGCTCCCTAGGATCAGTCCACATCAGCAGTGATTCTGGTCTAGTTACAAATCAGTCCATCTCTGCCGCTGATCACACATAAATGAATAACTGCTTTCCTCGGTTTGGAAACAGCTTTATTCACCTGCAATTCCTGACAACTTTAATCCACATTCAACAATTACTTTGTATTGAATAGCATTAGGCCAACCCAACTAATCCTTCCATTAATAGATGTTGATCAGAGTTTCACAGAGACTGCTCTTCCTGAAGGACTGATGCAATTCACTAGAATTTACATGGAAAAATGTCATCTACCTGTGGATTAAATCCAACACCTGGTAACGGAACAAAACCAAGGCATTCTTTGAGGAGAAGCAAATCATTAGTTCGGCCGCAAGCTGCAGAGCACAGCTCAGCTCAGCAAACTCTCAGCTGTTCTAATGGGGCTCCTGTAGTTGGAATGTTGCTAGACCAGAATACCAGATTTTGTATTCTGCCCTCGGGCTGGTTTTATTGGTGAGGGAACAAAAGCTAATTAGGAGAAATTTGAGCACAATACCCACGTACTTTCAACAAGCTAAAACAGACAGTAAAACAGTACTACAAAATGCTGCGGTACAGAGGGATCTGGGTGTCCTCGTACATGAAACACAAAAAGTCAACATACAGGCGCAGCAGGTAATCCGGAAGGCAAATGGAATATTGGCCTTTATTTCTATGGGGATGGAGTATAAAAGCAGGGAAGTCATGCTACAACTGTACAGGGTGCTGGTGAGACCACACCTGGAGTACTGCGTACAGTTCTGGTGCCCTTATTTAGGGAAGGACATACTTGCATTGGAGGTAGTTCAGAGAAGGTTCACTAGGTTGATTCTGGGTATGGAAGGGTTGTCTTATGAGGAAAGATTGAACAGGTTGGGTCTATACTCATTGCAGTTTAGAAGAATGAGAGGAGACCTTATTGAAACATACAAGATTCTGAGGGGACTCGATAGAGTAGATGCTGAGAGGATGTTACCCCTCATGGGGGAATCTAAAACTAGGGGGCACAGTTTCAGAATAAGGGGTTGCCTGTTTAAGACGGAAACGAGGAGGAATTTCTTCTCCCAGAGGGTCGTAAATCTTTGGAATTCTTTACCCCAAAAAGCTGTGGAGGCTGAGTCATTGAATACATTCAAGGCTGAGTTAGACAAATTTTTGATCAGCAAGTGAGTCAAAGGATATGGGGAAAAGGGCAGGAAAGTAGAGTTGAGGTAAAAATCAGATCAGCCATGATCTCATTAAATGGCGGAGCAGGCTCGAGGGGCCAAATGGCCTACTCCTATCTCTTATGGTCTTATGGAGAGTAAAAAGAAACACCTGCACTGCTTGCTTTCTATATAACCAGAGCAGCAATCGAACAGTTGAGAAAGTAGCATTCAAATATAATGTGTAAAAGCATTTACAAGTCAAAAAATTGCTCTTGTCTCAGGGAAGAACCCTCCATGCATCACTCGCCCCTCTTTACACATTCCATCAGGCACTAGTCTTCTTAGCGTAGCTGGGCTCCACTGTGCATTGTGGAGACCCAATCGCTTAAACAGAATACAAAGGGGATCATATCAGTGATAGGGATTTGGCTCCCGTTGTAGTCTATTCAAGCAAGAGAATACAAACAAAGAGGCACCGTTATCTTGATGCCAGGTTCTCAGACCCACATTTCCATGGGTATATAATGCTGTTGATTCTAAATAGCTTAGGTTGTTTATATTATGGGGTGCAACCGACAGAAGGAGAATTGTGCATCTCTAAAAGCAAAAGAAGTTTCTCCTGAATTTCCTATTAGATTTGTTAGTGATTATCTTATATTTATGTCTTCCAGTTTTAGACTCCCCCACAAGTGGAAACATCTTCTTCACGTCTACCATATCAAACCTTTTCATTATCCAAAAGACCTCTGTCAGGTCACCTCTCAGACTTCTCTTTTCTAGAGAAAAGAGCCCCAGCCTGTTCAGCCTTTCCTGATGAGTATAGCCTCTCAGTCTGGTATCATCCCTGTGAATCTTTTTTGCACCTGCTCCAATGCCTCTGTATCCTTTTTATAATATGGAGACCCAGAATTGTGCGCAGTACTCCAAGTGTGGTCTAACCAACGTTCTATATAGGTTGCAGTCTATTGGGGAATAGATTCCAAGCCATGGAGGGAGAGATGTAGAAGGGGTGAGCTAAATCTAGAGAAATAGAATTGAAAAGCAGTTATACCTGATTGGATTCTCCACTACTGTCCTCAATTAAGTTAAGAGGCAGTTGTCTCCAGTGAATGACAACAGAGCACAGGTTATTATCCATGAGCAAATCAGGTGAAGATGATTCCAGTTTTGGAATAACCTCAAAGCTTGGGGTTTACGGAAACACTTGGCTACAATTTCAGAAATCAAACTATTGGCTCTTGGGTTGGATTGCAAACCCTGAACATGTAATAATGTATTTTGCTTTCAAATCATTAAAACACATTTAATCATTCTGCAGCTTGCCACCAGTGTCAATATTTGACTAGTAGGAGATTCCTTGAAAAAACACAAGGAAAAGAATGTGGAACATGGAATATGAATGCAAATATACATCAGGTTTTATCTCCATTGTCTCACAAATTTCACAGCATTCAACAGTCTAGCTTTATTATCCCTCAAACCATTACAAATACAGTAATATGTTTCCATGTAAACACATTCACAGACACTAAATTAAAAAGTAGTTAGACACCATTCATTGCAGAGCAAATATTTGCTAAGTGCAACTTCAGTTTTTGATTTATAAGCATTTGTTTCCATGGAGATTTTTTTCCCCTCTCACTCTCACATTTAAAAATGAGGCCACTTCATTCATTTAAAGATTTTATCTGATTGCTTCTTCAGTCAGAGAGGCTTCAGCACCACTCCTGGTTCTTTCACAATATCCTCATACTGTGAAGTCTCAGCACTCTCAATTGCCTAGACAAGCAAGGAGAAGGCCATCCTGACCTCTCACAGTATACATCAGCTAATAGGGACATTATTCCTTATCCCCCTCAAATGTTACTCCTTCGTATCTGGAATGTGCTGATTTTTCCTGGTGTACGATTCCATGTGTCAGTTGCCCTCTGCTACCTTGCACAAGTGGTCATTCTTCAAGTGTGAGCCTAAACACTGGGTGTTGCCAACCTATTTGACCTCGAGGTGGCACGACAGACAAGGCCAAACCTGCCTCATCCAAAACATATTCCCTGGACTGTGTTAAGAGCAGGAGCCCTGATTGAATTTTCCCCTCCCTTGCCGAGGAACACAGAGGCTCCTGTAATATTTTGGCTGAGATCAGTTCATCCAGCACAGATCACAAGAAGTGAGCCCAAGACTTATGGATTGTATAGAATCCAGTTGGATACTAATAACTGCATTTACCAACTGAACCATCAGGAGCTTGAGTAGCTTTCATATCAAGTCATCATTTCTTCAGGCCCCAATTAATTAGGGAGGAAATGTACTGCCAGTTACTAACAATTATTTAGACTGAGGTGGGTTACTTTTAGAAAGGTCCAATTTGTCAGTAGTGTAATTTGTTCACTATTGTATTAGCAAACACAAGTACTTCATACACAAACACTTTTATTTGTTTGTATGCATCACTATCTCCCGCAGTCCTGGATGCCAATCTATAGTTTGCTTGTGAAAACATTCAGGACCATCCAAGTATATAACTGTATCCATTCTGTATTGAATTATTACATTACTGGTGTCTCCATATGGTGACTGAGAAGGATGACAATCTACGGCAACATTATGAAAGAGGCTAGCAGCGACGAGCCTGCTGCTGAGGTGACATGGCAGGTCTCCAAGAGAGGAAAGGAAAAATGGAGATATTTGCTCACAGGTAAGAGACAGCCATAGACTTTTTCCTCAAACATTATTAAAAGTCCCCCTCCCACAGAGGAATATTTCTTTTCAAGAATACTTTCAATTTAAATATTATACTGGAACAAAAAATTATTTTCAGAATCTGACATTACTTCAATCCATCTTCCACATTTGCTGTACCCCTCTGCCGAGGCACCCATCGCCTGACCTGCTGCACATGTTGCTGCCTGTGATGCCAGGGATCCCCTCATCTCTAATAGGTTCTCATAGTGAGAGTTGAAATATAAAGAATTTGAGATACTCAGGCCATCTGGAACAACCACCACCAGCACTACCAACCCCGCCCCTGCCCCTTGCACAAAACAGTCCTTCAACCACGCATACACCCATTGCACACCCTGCCAATGGGTCCCGTCATGTCTTAGCATTCATGATGAAGCAAATGAAAGGGCGACTTCACACTCGGGACGCAATAATAACCAAGACGTGGAAGTGCTAATAAATTTTATGTGCCAATATAAGAAAAATGATAAAATTAACAACATGACATTTCTTCAAATACCCTTGTCCATACCATTGGTGCATTACAATTGCTTAATCTTACGCTCTCTACCACCTCTACATGGTGCATCCCCTGTGGCCTCAGCAAAGGTAGTGGAAGGTTGCTCAGATCCCTGCCCTGACTGCTGAGACTCCCTCTGGGTTTTGGAGCCCATGAGGGCCCCGCCAAAGAATACTCCACCTGCACCTGTATAGGGGCAGAGGCAGACTCGGCCATCGGGAGAGGAGGCTTATGTCGGGTACTGGATTGGCGGGGGGTGGGGGGACCGGGAGGCAACGTGTGAGGCGTGGGAGCGCTTTGAGTGGATTCCCCACTTCCATGTCCCCTTTCGCCATCATCCCTCTCCCAGGCCACATCACTCCCACCACTCCGCTGGACAGCAGCATGGTGAACAGATATGCCGCGTTGTAAGGCCACGGATAAGGCCTGTTTAAGGCGGCAGACACATTGTCATCCAGAGTCTGCATGATCAC
Organism: Heptranchias perlo; assembly: GCF_035084215.1. NCBI lineage: Eukaryota > Metazoa > Chordata > Chondrichthyes > Hexanchiformes > Hexanchidae > Heptranchias > Heptranchias perlo. Next base: position 17,699,674 of record NC_090336.1, read on the forward strand.
GGTCATGGCCTGCATAGAATCATTTGAGAGCCGTGCCTGAAGCTCAATGGAGGCACTCACTCCCTCCATTGCAGACATTCTTGCACTTACCTGCGCCATCAATCCACTAATGCTGAAGTTGGACTCCTTCATCCTCTCCGCTATTGTGGAGTGTTGTGTGGCACATTTTCAAGTACCTTGCAAAGATGCAGCTCCAACTCTATCATTCTCATTCTCAACGATGGCCCCCAGGGTTCAGCATCTGTATCCAGCTCAGCAGAGCTTGGAGAGGAGTGTGCCTCCTGACACGGACTCTCCACAGCTGCCCTTGCCACCAGTGTCTGCTCGTGCTCACTTGTGAGTGGTGAATCACCAGGTGACAACCCAACTGTCTGACATGACCCACCGAAGTGCCAGTATCTGTGCTGGTGCATGGCTTAATGTCATGTGACAGTGCACTCTGGGTGGGGGACTTCAATGTCCATCACCAAGAGTGGCTCGGTAGCACCACCACTGACCGAGCTGGCTGAGTCCTGAAGGACATAGCTGCCAGACTGGGCCTGCAGCAGGTGGTGAGCGAACCAACACGAGGGAAAAACCTACTTGACCTCGTCCTCACCAATCTACCTGTCGCAGATGCATCTGTCCATGTCATCATTGGTGGCAGTGACCACCGCACACTCCTCGTGAAGACGAAGTCCCGTCTTCACACTGAGGACACCATCCAACGTGTTGTGTGGCACTATCACCGTGCTAAATGGGATAGATTCAGAACAGAACTAGCAGCTCAAAACTGGGCATCCATGAGGTGCTGTGGGCCATCAGCAGCAGCAGAATTGTATTCCAGCACAATCTGTAACCTCATGGCCCAGCATATTCCTCACTGTACCATTACCAACAAGCCAGGGGATCAACCCAGATTCAATGAGGAGTGTAGAAGAGCATGCCAGGAGCAGCACCAGGCATACCTAAAAATGAGGTGCCAACCTGGTGAAGCTACAACTCAGGACTACATGCATGCTAAACAGTGGAAGCAACATGCTGTAGACAGAGCTAAGCGATTCCACAACCAATGGATCAGATCAAAGCTCTGCAGTCCTGCCACATCCAGTCGTGAATGGTGGTGGACAATTAAACAACTAACGGGAGGAGGAGGCTCTGTAAACATCCCCATCCTCAATGATGGCGGAGTCCTTGCAAAAGACAAGGCTGAAGCGTTTGCAACCATCTTCAGCCAGAAGTGCCAAGTGGATGATCCATCTCGGCCTCCTCTCAATATCCCCACCATCACAGAAGCCAGTCTTCAGCCAATTCGATTCACTCCACGTGATATCAAGAAACGGCTGAGTGCACTGGATACAGCAAAGGTTATGGGCCCCGACAACATCCCGGCTGTAGTGCTGAAGAGTTGTGCTCCAGAACTAGCCGCGCCTCTAGCCAAACTGTTCCAGTACAGCTACAACACTGGCATCTACCCGACAATGTGGAAAATTGCCCAGGTATGAACTGTCCACAAAAAGCAGGACAAATCCAATCCGGCCAATTACCGCCCCATCAGTCTACTCTCAATCATCAGCAAAGTGATGGAAGGTGTCGTCGACAGTGCTATCAAATGGCACTTACTCACCAATAACCTGCTCACTGATGCTCTGTTTGGGTTCCACCAGGACCACTCGGCTCCAGATCTCATTACAGCCTTTGTCCAAACATGGACAAAAGAGCTGAATTCCAGAGGTGAGGTGAGAGTGACTGCCCTTGACATCAAGGCAGCATTTGACCGAGTGTGGCACCAAGGAGCCCTAGTAAAACTGAAGTCAATGGGAATCAGGGGGAAAGCTCTCCAGTGGCTGGAGTCGTACTTAGCACAAAGGAAGATGGTAGTGGTTGTTGGAGGCCAATCATCTCAGCCCCAGGACATTGCTGCAGGAGTTCCTCAGGGCAGTGTCCTAGGCCCAACCATCTTCAGCTGCTTCATCAATGACCTTCCCTCCATCATAAGGTCAGAAATGGGGATGTCCGCTGATGATTGCACAGTGTTCAGTTCCATTCGCAGCCCCTCAGATAATGAAGCTGTCCATGCCCGCATGCAGCAAGAACTGGACAACATCCAGGCTTGGGCTCATAAGTGGCAAGTAACATTTGCACCAGACAAGTGCCAGACAATGACCATCACCAAAAAGAGAAAGTCTAACCACCTCCCCTTGACATGCAACGGCATTACCATCACCGAATCCCCCACCATCAATATCCTGGGGGTCACCATTGACCAGAAACTTAACTGGACCAGCCACATAAATAACGTGGCTACAAGAGCAGGTCAGCGGCTGGTTATTCTGCAGCGAGTGACTCACCTCCTGACTCCCCAAAGCCTTTCCACCATCTACAAGGCACAAGTCAGGAGTGTGATGGAATACTCTCCACTTGCCTGGATGAGTGCAGCTCCAACAACACTCAAGAAGCTCGATATCATCCAGGACGAAGCAGCCCGCTTGATTGGCAACCCATCCACCACCCTAAACGTTCACTCCCTTCACCACCAGCGCACCGTGGCTGCAGTGTGTACCATCCACGGGATGCACTGCAGCAACTCGCTAAGGCTTCTTCGACAGCACCTCCCAAACCCACGACCACTACCACCTAGAAGGACAAGGGCAGCAGGCACATGGGAACAACACCACCCGCATGTTCCCCTCCAAGTCACACACCATCCCGACTTGGAAATATATCGCCGTTCCTTCATCATCGCTGGGTCAAAATCCTGGAACTCCCTTCCTAACAGCACTGTGGGAGAACCTTCACCACACGGATTGCAGCGGTTCAAGAAGGCAGCTGGCCACCCACCACCTTCTCAAGGGCATTTAGGGATGGGCAATAAATGCTGGCCTCGCCAGCGATGCCCACATTCTATTGGAAAAGTGACAATCTTTCCAATGACCATACTGAGGTTTGTCACAGTTCACTCATATTGATGAAATAAATTCATCATGTGTGTGAAAGATGCTAAAGTTCTGTCACCAGCCAGGGTTCTCAGTCTCTCCATCTCCGATGGATAGGGATGCAACTGATTTCCATGGCCTCCTCAACAACAACAGCTACTATCATATAGATGCATCACATTGCATTAGGATTGGGGTGAGTGGCAGTGGTGGGTGCATAAATGGGGAGGTGAGGAAATGCATAGAAAGTGAAGGATGGTTGATGCAGAAGCTTAACTTCATGTGAGGAGTGATGTGATGGAGTAGGCGTGCCAACACAGAGTGAGAAGGGTGTTGCACAACACAGGATGTGGGTGAAACATCAAATGTACTCACTTTTCCTGATCTGCTCAGGTCATTAAAACATTTCCTGCGCTGCAGCCAAGACCTGACCACAGCGCTTCTGCTGCTCACCTCTTCTGCCACCTCCGGACAGGCTTTCTTGGTGGCAGAACCAGGTTTCTTCCTCCAATCAGTTGGGTGCAATATCTATCTCCTGCTTCTCACAGCACCCAGCAGTACTTCAAGGGATATGTCCGAGAACCTGGATGCTGCCTTTCCTCTATGTGCTTCCATAACGTTATTTCCGTCTTTCTCTTCCAAAATCCATTTTTGTACTGGCCCTTTAAATAGTGGAGTTCAGATCGCATCATACGAGTGTGCAGTATGCCCGCTGCACAGCTTGGAGACCCGAGACCCGGAAGTAAAGTTAAGTGTCTTCAATTTGGTTGCGATCTCAGATTTCAACCTGCTCAGATGAGTTGCGGGTTTCCCACGCGATTATCTACCTACCCGCTGAGTTCCCGCCTCCAGGTAAAAATTATGCCCCATGTCTTTCAGGCTCTTTCAATTTTTGAAAGATGGACTGAGAAAACACTTGGTAAGGCAAGGCCAGATACAATTAGTTAAGCTGCTTTATTTCACATCAAGTGAACATACAGAGCATCAGTTATGATCAGACTCACTTAATTCAAATCAGTACACCTTGTCTTTGCATAATAATACAAATATAATTAATACACTACATATACACACAGACTGGGTGATCTTGTTTGACTTAAACAAAGTAGCTCTCCTGCATTCTCCTCCTGAGCCTCACAACAGCTTGCCCTCACAGCTGTTTGACTGTCTGCCGCGTCTGTCTCTTTTTGTATCTCCCTCAGTTCACAGCCAGAATGAAAGGCCTGCCAGATCTCACCTGCCGAGAACTCAGGACTAGAGACTTCCCAACAAAATAGATGACAGGTGCTTACTGAAATAGGCTAATAAATTACTTATTGTTTACAGTCTTTAGGGAACAGTTTCAAAATCTAGCCCATTAACATTGTAATCACATTTCATCTAGGTGCATTTTTAAAAAAGCTTGTTTGAACACACTTTGCTTTAAAATACAACCCTCAAATGGGATGATATGCTAAATGGATCATCAATCGAGGCCATATGGGTTGAGCTAAGAAATAAAAATGGGGCAGTCACACTACTAGGAGTGTACTATGGACCCCCCAATAGCGAAAGGGAGATAGAAGAACAAATATGTAGGCAAATTTCTGAGTGCAAAAATAAGAGGGCAATAATAGTAGGGGACTTCAACTACCCTAACATCAACTGGGATTCAAACAGTGTGAGGGGCACAGAGGGCGCAGAAATTCTTGATCGGTGTCCAGGAGAACTTTTTTAGCCAGTACGTGACAAGCCCAACAAGAGGGGATGCAATTCTAGATTTAGTCCTAGGAAATGAAGATGGGCAAGTGGGTGAAGTGACAGTGGGTGACCATATTGGGGATAGTGACCACAATTCAGTTAGTTTTAGCATTAGTATGGAAAAGGACAGAGTTAAATCAGGAGTAAACGTTTTAAATTGGGGGAAGGAAAATTTTACAGAACCAAGAGGTGATTTGGCAGACCTAGACACAACTGCTTGAGGAGAAATCAGTGGCAAACCAATGGGAGGCACTAAAAAGTGAAATTCTACGGGTACAATGTAGACACGTCTCCTCAAAGAAAAAGGGTGGCACTGCCAAATTTAGAGCCCCTTGGTCGTCTAGAAGTATATGGGGCAAGATAAAGCAGAAAAAGAAAGCTTATGACTGTCACAGAAAACTAAATACTGCAGAAAGCCTACAGGAGTATAGAAAGTACAGGGATGACGTATAAAAGGAAATAAGGAAAGCAAAGAGAGGGCATGAGAAAATATTAGCTAGTAAGATTAAAGAAAACCCAAAGATGTTTTATCAGTACATTAAGAACAAAAGGATAGCTAAGGAAAAAGTGGGACCTATCAGGGATGATAAGGGTAACCTGTGTGTAGAAGCAGAGGATGTGGGTGGGTTTTAAATTAATACTTTGTCTCCGTATTCACAAAGGAAAGGGATGATCCGGACATAGTAGTTAAAGAGGAGAGGTGTGAAATATTGGGTAAGGTAAACATAACAAGAGAGGAAGTACTAGAGGGACTGGAATCCTTGAAAGTTGATAAGTCACCAGGGCCGGATGGATTGTTTCCTAGGCTATTGAAGGAAGCCAGGGAGGAAATAACAGATGCTCTGAGGATCATTTTCCAACCCTCACTAGATACAGGGGAGGTACCGAAGGACTGGAAGACTGCAAACATAGTACCATTGTTTAAAAAGGGTACAAGAGAAAGGCCGAACAATTATAGGCCGATCAGTCTTACCTCGGTGGTGGGCAAACTATTAGAATCAATACTGAGAGATAGGATAAACTGTCACTTGGAAAGGCATGTTTGAATAACAACGACACCTTTTGATTGGTGTGATGCTGTCCCAACATAGTATAAGATATGCGATTTGAGAACCTTTTCATTCATTCATCTGATGAAGGAGATAATCTCCGAAAGCTTGTGATTTTAAAATAAATTTGTTGGACTATAACCTGGTGTTGTAAGATTCCTTACATTTGTCCACCCCAGTCCATCACCGGCATCTCCACATCATGAATTCTTTGAGGAAGCGACAAGGAAGATTGATGAGGGTAGTGCAGTGGATGTTGTCTACATGGATTTTAGTAAGGCATTTGACAAGGTCCCACATGGCAGACTGGTCAGAAAGGTAAAAGCCCATGGGATACAGGGAAATGTGGCCAATTGGATCCATAATTGGCTCAGTAACAGGAAACAAAGGATAAAAGTCGATGGATGTCTTTGCGAATGGAAATCCGTTTCCAGTGGTATGCCACAGGGTCAGTGTTGGGTCCCTTGCTGTTTGTGGTAATATATTAATGATTTGAACTTGAATGTAGGGGGCATGATTGGCAAATTTGCAGACGACACAAAAATTGGCCGTGTAGTTGATAGTGAAGAGAATAGCTGTAGACGCCAAGAAGATATCAATGGGTTGGTGGAGTGGGCTGAAAAGTGGCAAATGGAGTTCAACCTGGAGAAGTGTGAGATAATGAACTTAGGGAGGGCAAACAATAAAAGGGAATATGCAGTAAACAGGAATATATTGAAATGGGTAGAGGAAGTGAGAGATCTTGGAGTGCATGTGCACAGGTCCCTGAAGGTGGCAGTACAGGTAGATAAGGTTGTGAAGAAGGCATACGGAATGCTCTCCGTTATTAGCCGAGGTATAGAATACAGAAGCAGGGATGTAATGATGGAACTGTATAAAACGTTGGTAAGGCCACAACAGGAGATTGTGCGCAGTTCTGGTCACCACATTACAGGAAGGACGTAATTGCTCTGGAGAGAGTGAGAGAAGATTTACAAGAATGTTGCCAGGGCTTGAAAATTGCAGCTACGAGGAGAGATTGTGTAGGCTGGGATTGTTTTCCTTGGAGCAGAGGCGGCTGAGGGGAGACTTGATTGAGTACAAAATTATGAGGGGCCTAGATAGAGTAGACAGGAAGTACCTACTTCCCCTAGCAGAGAGTTAAAGAACGAGAGGACATTGATTTAAGCTGATTGGCAGAAGGATTAGAGGGGACATGAGGAAAAACTTTTTTACCCAGAGGGTGGTGGGTGTATGGAATTCGCTGCCTGAATTGGTGGTAGAGGCAGGGACCCTCAACTCTTTTAAAAAGTACCTGGACCTGCACCTAAAGTGCTGTAAGCTGCAGGGCTACGGACCGGGTGCTGGAAGGTGGGATTAGAATGGGCACCTGGTTGTTCTTCGAGCTGGCGCGGACACAATGGGCTGAATGGCTCCCTTCTGTGCTGTATCTTTTCCATGGTTCTAAATGTAACTTTTTTTCCCCAAATCCTTTCTGTGCAAAAAATGGTCAAAAAATCCCAAAGTGACAAGCAGGTTAAACCACTAAGCTGAAAGAACTTATGAACCTTCACATAAGCCACATCATACCTTCTTCTGCCGTAGAATGATATTTTCAAAGTCCTGTTCCTTACTCTTCAGTTCTTTCTGCAGCTGATGGTTTCGGTCACTATGCTTCCACACATCCTGCAGAAACAAACGGCAAGAGCAAGACATTTAAAATACTGCAGTACATGCCTTAGCTTTTCTTCAGTATCATAGAGTAGATCTGAGCTAGTTATAATGCACCCTGCTTCCCCTTCACCTCTTCCCTCGATAGACCTGCTGCACTATGTTTCATTTGGCCTCTGCTGCTGACCAGTTCGGCTCTAAGACAATTATTCCCTCTCTTTCTCTCATTCTCCAGCAAAAGGTGTTGTTAGCCTTGGACCAGGGGTGACACTCATGCCTCTGAATCAGAAGGTCGTGGGTTCAATCTCCACTCCAAAGACTTGAGCACATAATCTAAGCTGATACTTCAGTGCAGTACTGAGATCATAGAATCATAGAATGATACAGCACAGAAGGAGGTGATTCGGCCCACTTTGTCTGTGCCGGCTCTTTGGTAGAGCTATCAAATTAGTCCCACTCCCCTGCTCTTTCCCCATGGCCCTGTAATTTTTTTCCCCTTCAGATATTTATCCAATTGCCTTTTGAAAGTTATTATTGAATCTGCTTCTACCACCCTTTCAGGCAGTGCATTCCAGATCATAACAACTCGCCGGGTAAAAAAAAAATTCCTCACGTCACCTCTGGTTCCTTGCCAATCACCTTAAATCTGTATCCTCTGGTTACTGACCCTTCTGCCACTGGAAACAGTTTCTCCTTATTCACTATCAAAATCATGAATGATTTTGAACACTCTATCAAATCTCCTCTTAACCTTCTCTGCTCTAAGGAGAGTAACCCCAGCTTTTCCAGTCTCTCCACATAACTGAAGTCCCTCATCCCTGGTACCATTCTAGTAAATCTCTTCTCCACCCTCTCTAAGGCCTTGACATCCTTCCTAAAGTGTGGTGCCCAGAATTGAACACAATACTCCAGCTGAGGCCTAACCAGTGTTTTATAAAGGTTTAGCATAGCTTCCTTGCTTTTGCACTCTATGCCTCTATTAATAACACCAAGGATCCCATATGCTTTTTTAATAGCCTTCTCAACTTGTCCTGCCACCTTCAAAGATTTGTGTATAAACACCCCCAGGTCTCTCTCTTCCTGCACCCCCTTTAAAATTGTACCATTAAGTTTAAATTGCCTCTCCTCATTTTTCCTATCAAAATGTATCACTTCACGCTTCTCTGCATTAAATTTCATCTGCCATCTGTCTTGCCATTTCACCAGTCTGTCTATGTCCTCCTGAAGTCTATCACTATCCTCCTCATTGTTTACTACATTTTCGAGTTTCACGTCATCTGCAAACTTCGAAATTATGCCCTGTGTACCCAAGTCCAGGTCATTAATATATATCAAAAAGAGCAGTGGTCCTAATACCACCCCTGGGGAACACCACTGTATACTTCCCTCCAGTCTGAAAAACAATCATTCACCACTACTCTCTGCTTTCTGTCCCTTAGCCAATTTCGTATCCATGCTGCCACTGTCCAATTGATCCCATGGGCTTTAATTTTGTTTACAAGTCTACAGTACTGCATTATATGAAGTAACATCTTTCAGAGGCAACATGAAGCCAAGGTTCTGGTTGCTCTCGCGGGTGGATGTAAAAGATATCATGGCACTATTTGAAGAAGAAGAGTTTTCCCAGTGTCCTGATCAAAATTTATCCCTCAGCTAACATCATTAAAACAGACATCTGGTAATTTCAAGGAAAAGAAAGAACTTGCATTTAGCGCCTTTCCCGATCTCAGGACATCTCAAAGCACTTCACAATTTTGAAGTGTAGTCACTCTGTTGTAATGGCAGCAATGCCACAGCCATTTTGTGCAAAGCAAGGTCCCACAAACAGCAATGAGATAAATGACCGGATCATCTGCTTTGTGATGTTGATTGAGGGATAAATATTGGCCAAGACACCAGGGAGAACTCCCCTGCTCTTCTTCGAATAATGCCATGGGATCTTTTACATCCACCTGAAAGGGCAGGCAGGGTCACGGTTTAACGTCTCATCCGAAAGACTGCACCTTCGACAGCGCAGCACTCCCTCAGTACTGCACTGAAGTGTCGACCTAGATTATGTGCTCAAGTCTCTGGAGTGAGACTTGAAGCAACAATCCTTTTGACTCACCCTTCATATCCGTTTCCCCTCAAAAAGGCTTTGTTGCTTTCAAAATTCAACTGCTGGTTTTGAAAAAAAAATTAGAATGAGAAAAATACTATCCATCTGCTTTTCCCTCCTTCTCTCATATGGGCGTTAACAATTAGGAACTCTGTCCCTCAGCCACATAAAGGTAAAGCTAATTCTTTACACCTGTCAAGAAAACAAGGGGAGGCAGGCCAATTAGTTGGCTTCAAATTCAACCTGTGCTTTTTTTTAATATAAAGTTGATCAACATAAAGAGGGTGATTTTAAACCCCAACGGGTGGGTGGGAGTTGAAAATAGTTGGTTTTTTGGGTCGCAACCGCAAAATTTTCAGACTTTGCATTCCCAGTGGGAAGCCTGTGCTTTTACGCGCCGACGTTAAACCCGGAAATAAAGCCGGGTTGCGGTCGCGACCCAAAAAAAACAACTATTTTCAAATCCCACCCGTCCCCAACCCACCCGTTCTTGGGGTTTAAAATCACCCTCAACGTCTCTCACTCTCCCCCTTCCCTCTCTCTCTGACTGCATTGTCCCACTCCTTCAGCATCATACACTTTCTCGAGTTTATGGAACATAAAACAAAAGCTACAACAGGTGTGTAACCAGAACACTGGCATCCTTTTCCTACCCCCTCTTTATTTAAAAAAAATGTTCAATATAAGTTTTATGTCAAATCTTTTGAAATTTATCCTTTTACTTTTTCAAAATCATCTGAAGAAAAGCTGCCGAGTATAAAGTGTTAGAAACTAAAAGATATTCCCATCAGTACTGTTGACTGAATATTACTGATGCAACCCAGTAAACTGAACATGCTGCACACACTCAGACTGCACAATCCAAATTTAGCTCACAAAATCACAGCTCTGGGCAAAAAAAAATATCAAGTCCAAGCTCAGGCTTTTGGGGAGACTGAAGCCTTCAAGTAAAACCTTTAATGAAGGCATTAAAAGACAAAAAGACATTTCAGCGAGTAAATTTACTCATGTTATTGTGAAACACATAATTTTGTGATTTGTTCTATTTGTTTAAACTCTTATTTTGGACTTTAGAAATTTCAGTTCCTGAAACAAATAGCAGATGAAAAAAAAAATCTAGAAAGCAGTTTAAGTGATTTGTAGGAACCCAGTAGCCAGATTAAGTAATCATGGGTTGCTATATTCTCACTATAAAATAGCAGCTATTTTGAATCACTCAGCATGACACTTTTAAGATTGAAAATACCCATCGCAGCACCAATTACAGGAGTAACAGGTAGGCATGTGTTTTGAATGAAATATGCATGTTACTTGCCAAATTTAATAGATATGTTTCTTGATAATGGATGCACTAAAATGTAAATTCATACCCAGATTTTGAGAAAATGAACGTTACTAAAAATCACTTGACAGAAATGGAGTGTGCTGCGTCCCAAAAATAAAATCAAAGAATTACCTGACTCAACAGCTTTTCTTTCTCTTTCTTAATCTGTTGCTCCATTTCCTCATACAGGTAACGTACCTCTCGGTCATGGTCACACTCCCTCCTGTATTTAAGGAAAAGAAAGGTGCTTCAGACAAGAAAACAAAAGATGTTGCTCCTCACTTGTACACTGTTTGCTGCAACAGATGGGTACTGATTCATCTTGAAATAACATTCTCTCTGGTTTTTGCCACTGAAACATTTGGTAAGGAACAAAGAAAATATAAATCTAATTTAATAAAGGGAAAGCAAAACGGTCAAGTATAAAATAAAAGTTAGCAGAAAGCTTAAAATGCCTTGATTTCCTGACGCCATTTATATTTCCTTTCCCTCCTTGCTATTTTCTCTCCTCCTCTCATGAATTTAATGACCGAAGTGCCCATTCTTCATAGGAGAGCCTAGACAGTGAATATTGGCCAACCCTTCACTATGGGGGTGGAAGGCGTTATGGCCCAACCCAATTCTGCCTTCACCTGGCATCTGTAAAAAAGCATTTCCCAGTGGGGATTGCTGGATAATGGTCAGGAACTAAGCACAAGTCAGAGAGCAGAGAATAAAACTGAGGAATTGCATTTCCACACCCTTTGAATGTAAGGCACGGTACACATTACTGAAAATCACAATTGATTACCGTTTCAATGCCTGTTCCATGGTTTCCTTGTCATGTTGCACCTCCTGGATGTGCGCTGAAACTTTAGATAAAAACTGTTCAAAGCTAGCCAGCAGCTCAGGCTTGTCCCTCCTTAGCCTGGCCCATAACTCCCTCACCTCACTTTGACTGAAGGGGGGAGAAAAGGAAGATTTTAAAGGAACAGCACACGTCTCATGTGGACACCAGATTGTTCATTTATATTACAGCATTAGTGTAATTAAAAGAAAGAATTAATGTCAGTGTTACAAGTTTTGGGTTTTGCTATAGATATTCCATCAGGTACAGTAGTGCTGATCACTCTAGTAACTGGCTTGACCACCTTATGTTTAAGGGTGTGCTGTACTGCCCAACATCAAACTATATGATAGGGTAACCCAGGGGTGTAACAATAACATCCCCTTATGATCTGAACTGGATATTTATGTCTTTTGCTAATGTGCTTTTTCAATCTTTTTTGAAGGCAGACTTAGCAAACACTTAGTAGGACAAGGCCAGTCACGAATCACAGCACCTGAACATAAAGAGCAACAGCTGATCAAACTCGCTTACTTCAATCAGTACAACTTTTCCTTGCGTAACAATACAAAATTATGAATATGCTACGCTTCCCCACATCATTGAGTCACCTTACTTGAATTAAACAAAATAACTCCTAACTAACCTCCCTCATTTCTCTCCTCAGCTGGGCCAAAATGTGCCCTTGCAGCTTTCAATTTTCAAAAGCTGATTGGCTCTGTATCCTTTGCTGGACCTCACTGACTGCCTGTGTTTCCATCTCTGCTTTTACCACATCACAAATATATAAGCTGCTGACCCGCTTTCTCAGGGTCGGTGTCTGTTGAATGAAGTACTGCCCGATTGGTTTTGTGGTGGTGCCTTGTAATTGGAAGATGAAGACAACAATGGCCAAAGTTGAATCAACCTTCAATTACAGCCTCTTGCTCCCAAGTCAGACCAGAAAAACAGTTATGCACAATGTGCCATCTTCCTCTACACACTGTATATTGTGCTTTTTTTATGTCTACATTGACAGTCTCGGACCTGATTTTGCAGAAGCTCAATAGAAAGCCGGTGAGTAAATTCCTATAATCAGCTTAGATTGCAGATTGTATTCTTTCTCTCCCCCAGCCTGCACAAAAAAGCAATCTCGCTCTTTCTTTCTCTCACACATTGATGCACATCAAACTTTCTAACAGAACTATTACTTGGTGAGGTTTGCTCCTGCAGTTCCCTCTTCCTCATCTCCTGGAGGCACCGACTTCTTGTTGGGATAAGATTCCACAGGTACTTGTCACCCTCCAGTATCTCTTTGTACATGAAGTCAGACAAAAGGAACGTCAGCATGATTGTCTGACAGTGAGAGTAATCACAACCAAACCCATTCGGGTCCTCACCTGACATCCACACACAAGACACTTCCACCAGGGATTACTGGATAGCAATGAGGAATAGGAAACCTGGTCAATTTCCCCCCTACCTAACCTGGTGTGGTGATGTGAAATGTAGCATTTTCAATGCTGCCCCTAAAAGCAGTTCTACTCTCTCTGACTGAAGAACGGGGGGAAGAAAATGGAAGAATGTATGTTACTTAACCCATGCAAAGCTCAATAAGAGGCTCGACTCTGCCCAATACAAAATCATTTTCCACATTGCTGCAGTCACTTGTTCCACTTTCTGCTTTTACAAAGTTGCAGCCAGCATCACTTGCAGACTGCAATAAAGGAGCTACATTTGTACAGGGTGAGACAGGCCCTCTGAGCTTTCCTCTACCACTGTGCCCAGTCAAGCGACTGGGTCAAGATCTGTCAAAACAGTCAGAACAGACTTTGCTGCACAGAAGTTAAAGGAACACTGTTTTCAGGAACATATGCTTGGTAACTTGTTTGGTTTTTGACAATAAACATTTTCATCACAATGACATCACTGCACTGCATGCTTGTTCCTCTTTGCCATAAATTTTTGTAGCACTAGAAATGCAATAGGCATTAAAGAAATCCAAGCACGTAACAAAAGGCTAACTATTTTTTTTTAAGTAAAACTCCCATCATTTTTGATGAACACCATGAAAGGTTGAAAAGGTCCATTCCTTATCCCATAGAGAAGTTATGGGGCTTCAACTTACTGAATCTCCTATAATTATCTGAAGACTCCATTTTCTTTGAACATCGATACCAAGTACATTCTATGGACTACTGCCAATCAACTACTAATATTTCCAATACTTTTTTCCTTCCTCACCAACATTAAGACCATGCCGAACTCGTTTAGAGATTTACTCTATACGTCATTGGATGAAGGAGATAGAATGAAGAATAGAACCAGAATTACATAGATTGTACAGCACAGAAACAGGCCAATCGGCTCAACTACTCTACGCCACTGTTTATGCTCCACACGAGCCTCCTTCCACCTTCTTCATCTAACCCTATCAACATATCCTTCTATTCCTTTCTCCCTCATGTGTTTATCTAGCTTCCCCTTAAATGCATCTATGCTGGTCGCCTCAACTACTCTTTGGTAGCAAGTTCGACATTCTAATCATTCTCTGGGTAGAACAGTTCTCCTGAATTCCCTATTGCATTTATTAGTGACTATCTTATATTTATGGCCCCTAGTACTGGTCTTCCCTGCAAGTGGAAACATCTTCTCTACGCCTTGTATAATCTGAAAAACCTCTATCAGGTCATCCCTCAATCTTCTATTTTCTAGAGAAAAGAGCCCCCGCCTGTTCAATCTTTCCTGATAGATATAACCTCTCAGTTCTCGTATCATCCTAGTAAATCCTCTTTGCACCTTCTCCATTGCCTCTATATCCTTTTTATAATATGGAGACCAGAACTGTTCACAGTACTCCAAAGATGGTCTAACCAAGGTTCTATGCAAGTTTAACATAACTTCCCTGCTTTTCAATTCTACTCCTCTAAAAATGAACCCCAAAGCTTCAAATTTACAGGACAGAAGGAGGCCATTCAGCCCATCGTCTCCGCGCCAGCCGGAAATGAGCCACCCAACCTAATCCCACTTTCCAGCACTTCATCCGTAGCCTTGTAGATCACGGCACTTCAGGTGCACATCCGGGCACTTTTTAAATGAGTTGAGGGTTTCTGCCTCTACCACCCTTTCAGGCAGTAAGTTCCAGACCCCCACCACCCTCTGGGTGAAAAAGAATTTCCTCAACTCCCCTCTAATTAATCTACCAATCACTTTAAATCTATGTCCCCTGGTTATTGACCTCCCTGCTAAGGGAAATAGGTCCTTCCTATCCACTCTATCTAGGCCCCTCATAATTTTGTACACCTCAATGAAATCACCCCTCAGCCTCCTCTGTTCCAAAGAGAACAAGCCCAGCCTATCCAATCTTTCCTCATAGCTAAAATTCTCCAGCCCTGGCAACATCCTCGTAAATCTCCTCTGTACCCTCTCTTGTGCAATTACATCTTTCCTGTAATGTGGTGACCAGAACTGTACACAGTACTCAAGCTGTGGCCTAGCCAGTGTTTTATACAGTTCAAGCATAACCTCCCTGCTCTTATATTCTATGCCTTGACTAATAAAGTATCCCGTATGCCTTCTTATCCACCTTATCTAGCTATCCTGCTACCTTCAGGGATCTGTGGACATGCACTCCAAGGTCTCTCACCTCTGCTACACCGTTCAGTATCCTCCCATTTATTGTGTACTCCCTTGCCTCGTTTGCCCTCCCCAAATGCATTACCTCACACTTCTCCGGATTGAATTCCATTTGCCACTTTTCTGCCCACCTGACCAGTCCATTGATACCTTCCTGCAGTCTACAGCTTTCCTCCTCACTATCAACCACATGGCCAACTTTTGTATCATCTGCAAATTTCTTAATTATGCCCTCTACATTTAACTCCAAATCATTAATATATATCACAAAAAGCAAGGGACCTAGTACTGAGTCCTGCGGAACCCCACTGGAAACAGCCTTCCAGTCACAAAATCATCCGTCGACCATTACCCTTTGCTTCCTGCCATTGAGCCAATTTTGGATCCAACTTGCCACTCTCCCTTGGATCCCATGGGCTTGTACATTTTTGACCAGTCTGCCAAGTGGGACCCTGTCAAAAGCCTTGCTAAAATTTATGTAGACTACATCAAATCGTTACCCTCATCGACCCTCCTTGTTACCTCCTCAAAAAATTCAATCAAGTTAGTCAGACATGACCTTCCCTTAATAAATCCATGCTGACTGTCCTTGATTACTCCGTGTCTTTCTAAGTGACGGTTTATCCTGTCCCTCAGAATTGATTCCAATAATTTGCCCACCACCGAGGTTAGACTGGCTGGCCTGTAATTACTTGGTCTATAACTCGCTCCCTTTTCAAACAACAGTACAACGTTAGCAGTCTTCCAATCCTCCGGCACCAAGCCTGTATCCGTTGAGGATTGGAAAATGATTGTCAGAGCCTCCACTATTTCCTCCCTTGCTTCTTTTAACAGCCTGGGATACATTTCATCCGGCCCTGATGATTTATCTACTTTCAAAGATGCTAATCCCCTTAATATTTCCTCTCTCATTAAGTTTATCCCATCCAATATTTCACACTCCTCCTCCTTAACTACAATCTCTGCATCCTCCCTCTCTTTTGTGAAGACAGACGCAAAGTATTCATTAAGAACCACACCAACATCTTCTGCCTCCACACATAGGTTACCTTTTTGGTCTCTAATAGGCCATACTCTTTCTTTAGTTATCCTCTTGCTCTTAATGTATTTATAAAACATCTTTGGGTTTTCCTTGATTTTACTTGCCAATATTTTTTCATGCCCTCTCTTTGCTTTTCTAATTTCCTTTTAAATTTCACCCCTAAACTTTTTATACTCTTCCAGCCTTTCTGTAGTATTGAGTTCTTGGGGTCCGATATTAGGAGGGAGGCGGGTTGGCAGTGGGGGGGGTCAACTGGGCGCGTGGGTAACGCGCCCAGAGAAATCGGGGTGCTCCGCACGCGATTGCAGCCTAATTGAATGTACTTACGCGTGCTTCCGGGTTTCCGTTCCAGACCTGCGCAGCGGGCGAACTGCACACCCGCATCACAGGCTGTCAGCAGGAGGAGCCCTATTTAAAGGGGCAGTCCTCCAATGCTCCTCCTGCAGCAAAGAACCATTTTTGGAGCATGGTGCAGGCCAGAGGCAAGGCTGCTCCAAGGTTCTCGGACTCCTCACTCCAGGTACTGCTCGATGGGGTGAGGAGGAGGAGGGAAATTTTGTTCCCGTCTGATGGGAAGAGGTGGCCTCCCTCTGCCACCATGAAGGCCTGGCTGGAGGTGGCCGAGGAGGTCAGCAGCAGCAATGTCTGCCGAACCTGGGTCCAGTGCAGGAAGCGCTTTAATGACCTAACGAGGTCAGCCAAAGTGAGTATACTTACGCAATCTCCCACACTCCGTCTTCCACATCACCTCCACCACCACACAACTCCTTCTGCACTGCCACCACAACGCTCTCGCATCACTCCTCACATCCACTCAACCATCATCCTCACCTTGCCTGCACTTACTCATCGCCCCAGTTCCCATTCGAACACTACCACGCAACCCAATCCTCATACAATCTCATGGCGATGTCTCACACGCACCCTCCCATGTATCTCCCTCATGGTCACCCCCACCCACACAATGCATGCAGTGTCACTATGCAACCATTACTCAATCATGCCTCTCTGTGTTTTGCCTTGATAGGAGAAGAGATGCCAGAATGCATCCCGGGAGAGGGCAAGGACCGGAGTGGGCCCGCCACACCAGGTGGTCTTAACAGACACGGAGCAGCAGGCATTGGAAATAAGCCGGACGCTGGAGTGCCTGTCCATGGTGGATGCCGAGACTGGGAGTGCACAAGCGGCTGGTGACAGAAATCTAATACTCAGCACTCATAATAGCGAATGATCTTAACATCATTTGGCATCTGCAGCACCTCAACATCTGTCCACATATTGCTTTCTGTTCTCTTGCAGAGCCATCTGCGAGCGCCGTGACTGTGGAGGGCGATTCCTCAGAGGACCTGCCGGCCTCTGAGGGTGCATCGTCACATCTGAGCCAGCCATCCACCAGCGCAGATACACACACCTCGGTGGGTCCCTGTCCTCAGTTAGTTGGGCTTGCACATGGTGAGTCACCACGCACATGTGAGCACAAGCAGACCCTGGTGGCAGGGGCAGCCGTGGAGAGTCCGCGTCAGTGGGAGCACTCTTCTCCCAGCTCTGCTCAGCTGGACACAGATGCTGAACCCTGCAGGCCAGCCATGAAAAGGAGAGTCATCGCGAGCCAGCAGCACATTGCCGAGGTACCGGAACAGTTGCCACGCGCAAGGAGTCCAAATCCTGGATGAGTGGAATACTGTCACAGGGACGTGAAGGCATCTCTGAGATAGTGTCGCGGGTAGGTGCAGGAATGTCTGCGATGGAGGAAAGGCTAGCCTCCATCGAGCTTCAAGCACGGCTCAACAATCAGTCCATTCAGGTCCTGACAATGGCCATTCAGATTCAGGGTGAGCAACATTCTGCCGCCTTAAACCGGCTGACAGATACATTACAACTGGCCTTCCAAGGCTTCACTCAAGTCCTCCAAACTGTCGTCCAGCAGGGTGGAAGGAGTGATGTGGGCCTGGGCCAGGAGCAGGATGATGGTGAAAGGGGACATGGAAGTGGGGACACCACTCAAAGCGCTCCCACGTCTCACCCGTTGCCCCCTCTCAACCAGTACCCGCAATGCTGCCTCCTCTCCAGGTGGCCGAGTCTGCCCCTGCACAGGTGCAGGTGGAGCAGTCTTTGGAGGGGCCCTCATGGGCACCAAAACCCAAAGAGCGTCCAAGCAAAGCATCTCATCAGTCTGGGCGTGGACAAGAGCAACCTGCCACTACCTCTGCTGAAGCCACAGGGGTAGCACCACGTAGGGGTTCCCGTAAACGTAAGGCGAAGGTTTTGTGAGCACAAAGGGGATGCACAAGGATGTACGACAGAATGTCATGTTTTTGATTTACTTTCGTTTGTTTTGCAAAGCACATTAAAATTTGTTATCACCACTACTGCCACATCTTTGCAAATGTTGTCTGGTTTGTGCAATAATTCCCTTTCCTGAAGATCACCATGAAGACCCACACCTGATGCCACCCATTGTGTCACTGCAGAGTGGGTGTAGGTGTTTATGCAGGGCTCTTTTGTGCAGACGGCTGAAAGACGTCGGCGATGTCCCCAGTGACACCCTGGAAGGATCCGGAGAAGTTGTTGAGGGCAGTGGTGACTTTGAGAGTGACAGGTAAGAAGATGGTGCTCGGGCCAGCCGGGAGCAGCTCGGCATGAAGGAGGCTGCAGATGTCCACGACTACATGTCGAGTGACTCTGAGCCTCCGTGTGCACTGCTGCTCAGAGAGGTCCAGGAAGCTGAGCCTCGGTCTATGGAACCTGTGGCGAGGGTAGTGCCCTCTGCGACGCATCTCTCTCTGCGGTTGCCCTCCCTCCTGCTGTGCAGGTGGATGTGTCACAGCACTCTGTTGTGGAGCTGCAACAAACAGAAAAAATTACAGCATGGAGCAGCCCAGGGGGAAGGCTGCTCCCAGTTTAATGATGCCTCACTCCAGGTATCAATATATGGGGTGAGGAGGAGGGGGAGGACAGAGACCGTCCCCCCGGCGGGCGGGAGGAAGCGGCCTGCCTCTGCCACCACGAAGGCCTGGTTTGAGGTGGCAGAGGAGGTCACCAGCACCACCAACATATCGCCCACCTGCATACAGTGCAGGAGGCGCTCCAATGACCTCAGTAGGTCAGCCGAAGTGAGTACACTTACTCTTTCCCCTACACTCCATCTGCCACATCACCGCCCCCACCCCACATCTCCTTCTGCACTGCCAACACTACTCTGTCGCATCATCCCTCATACCCACTCAAACCTCATCCTCATCTTACCTGCACTTACTCACCTCGCCAGTACTCATCCCACCACTACCACTCAACCCAATCCTCATACAATCTCATGGCTCTATCTCATACTCACCCTCTCGTGCATCTCTTTCACAGTCAGCCTCACTCAACCTGCCACTACCTGTGCTGCAGCCACAGGGCATGCATCACAAATGTGCAGTAGGCAGCGTAAGGCAAACGTGTCGTGAGCATGAAGGGGATGCACAAGGGTGTTTGAGGGTTTGTCATGGTTGTTACTTATATTGAATTTCTGACCAACTCACATCACGTATTATATTGTCACCACTACTGCCATGTCTTCGCGAATCTTGTCTGGTCTGTGCAATAATGCCCTCTCCTGAGGATCACTATGAAGACCCACAATGGATGCCACCCATTGTGTCACTGCAGAGTGGGTGTAGGTGTATTTGCAGGGCTCTTTTGTGCAGACGGCTGAGAGACGTCGGCGATGTCCCCGGTAGCACCCTGCAAGGATGCGGAGTAGAAGTTGTTGAGGGCAGTGGTGACTTTGACAGCGACAGGTAAGAAGATGGTGCTCGGGCCAGCCGGGAGCAGCTCGGCATGAAGGAGGCTGCAGGTGTCCACGACTACATGTCGAATGACTCTGAGCCTCCGTGTGCACTGCTTCTCAGAGAGGTCCAGGAAGCTGAGCCTCGGTCTGTGGACCCTGTGGCGAGGGTAGTGCCCTCTGCGACACATCTCTCTCTGCGGTAGCCCTCCCTCCTGCTGTACAGGTGGATGTGTCACAGCACTCTGTTGTGGAGCTCCACGTGTCAGAGGTGGACGGCGTGGATGGCGAGGCTGGTGATGCTGTTCGCCCTCCGAGGAGGTCATGACTGCAGCTACGGCGGCCCCCATCCGGAAGATGTACTTTTGAGGGGGTCCGCAAGGTAGGTACATGTCTCTGGACCCCGGGGTAAGTGTGCAAGTTGGTGACTCTGATTGTCAGGAGGAGGGTGGTGGAGGCCAAACTTTGTCCCAAGTGACAGAGTGGCCTCCTGCAGTGAGTGAGGGTCTCCCCCCCCCCCCCACCTGTCAAATGGACCTTTGCAGCAGCCACAGGCTGACAGATGCAACAGGTCCATTTGAACTGCGAGTGTTTCCCTCAGTATGGGAAACAGTCCCAGTTTGCTCTAAAATCCCACCCCTCCTCACATAATCCCTTAATCAGGTCAGTTAATGACCTGAACAGGCAAAATAAATAGCTTCAAGTGGCATCCCGCTGGCTTTAATTGCCTGCGGGATTCCCACCAGCGGGGGCTGCGCGCGCACGCCGGCGCGTCAGTGGGGAACCCGGAAGTGTGCGGGTTGGAGTCGGGCTCCCGACCAACTCCGGAATTCTCCGATTTTCGGAGCCGCCCCGCCAGGAACGCACCCGATAGCGGGTGCTAAAATGACGCCCTTAGTGTTAGGGGGAGGGTGGTGGAGGCCAATCTTTGTCCAAAGTGACAGAGTGGCCTCCTGCAATGAGGGAGGGTCTCCCCCCACCACCTGTCAAATGGACCTTTGCAGCTCCCACTGGCTGGTGGCTGCAACACCTCTGTTTCAACTGGGAGTGTTTCCCCCAGTACGGGAAACACGCTCAGTTTGGATGAAAATCCCACCCCTCCTAAAATATCCTCCCAATCAGGTCTGCTAACGACCTGAAGTATCAAAATAATTGGTTTAATTGGGATCCCGCCAGCTTTAATTGCCAGTGGGAGTTCCGCATGCGGGGGCTACGCGCGCATCTAAGCGCGTCATTGGGGAACCTGGAAGTGGGCGGGTTGGAGCCAGGCTCCGGACCCGTCCCGGGAATCCCCAATTTTCGGAACCCCCCCCCCCCCCCCCCCGCCATGTACGCACCCACTCAGCCACCCTAAAATTGACCCCTTGGTGTCTGACATAAGCTTTCCTTTCTAGAAGTAAATGGAATTAGGGGTTACGGGGAGCAGGCAGGAAATTGGACATGAATTTAGATTTGAGGTTAGGATCAGATCAGCCATGATCTTATTGAATGGCGGAGCAGGCTCGAGGGGCCGATTGGCCTACTCCTGCTCCTATTTCTTATGTTCTTATGTTCCTTTTCTGCCTTATCTACCCTGTATGCTCCTTGATATCCTGGGGGCTCTAGATTTGGAGTCCCACCCTTTTTCTTTGTGGGAACATGTTTACTCTGCACCCCTTGAATCTTCCCCTTGAATCCCTCCCACTGCTCTGATATTGATTTGCCTTGAAGTAGCTGTTTCCAGTCCACTTTTGCTAAATCACTTCTTAGCGTAGTAAACTTGGCCTTTCCCCAATTGAGAATGTTAACTCTTGTTCTATCTTTGTCCTGTTCCATAACTATGCTAGAACCAACTTAATTATGATCATTACCACCAAACTGCTCTCCCACTTATACTCCTTCCACCTGCCCAACTTCATTTCCTAAAACTTAATCCAGAATTGCCCCTTCTCTTGTTGGGCTTGCTACATACTGGCTAAAAAAATTCTCCTGAATGCAATTTAAGAATTCTGCGCCCTCTATATCCTTCACATTGTTTGTGTCCCAGTTAGTATTAGGGTAGTTGAAATCCCCTACTATTACTGCCCTAATATTTTTGTACTTCTCAGAAATTTGCCTACATATTTGCTCTTCTATCTCCCTCTGACTGTTTGGGTGTCTATAGTACACTCCCAGTAGTGTGACTGCCCCTTTTTTGTTCCTTAGCTCAACCCATATGGCCGCATTTGATGATCCTTCTAACATATCATCCATCCTCACAGCTGTAATTGTTTCTTTAACCAAAATTGCCAACCCCTTCCTTTTTTATCCCCATCTCTATCTCGTCTGAAAACCCTGTAACCAGGAACATTGAGCTGCTATTCCTGCCCCTGTTTAAGCTATGTTTCTGTAATAGCTAAGATATCATACTGCCACATGCCTATCTGTGCCCTCAACTCATCTGTCTTATTCACTATACTCCTTGCATTGAGGTATATACCATTAAGCACTGCCAAACACCCTTGCTGTTTATTTTCTAACCTTTGTTTCCTCTGCCTTCCTAAGTCACGTACTAATTTTCTGCCTTCTAACTCCAGTTCTGATTCTGTCCCATCTGAATCTACACTCAGGTTCCCATCCTCCTGCCAAGCTAGTTTAAACCCTCCCCAACAGCACTAGCAAACCTCCCCACAAGGATATTCGTCCCAGCCCTGTTGAGGTGCAACCCATGGCTTGTACAGGTCCCACCTTCCCCAGAACCGGTCCCAATGCCCCAGGAACCTAAAGCTCTCCCTCCTACACCATCTCTCCAGCCACGCATTCATCTGCTCTATCCTCCTATTTCTATATTCACTAGCGCCTGGCACTGGGAGTAATCCGGAGATTACTACCTTTGAGGTAGTCCCCTGACTCTACATGCTCTGACCTTAGTCATGAGTCTACCTTATCGAAGGCCTTTTGAAAATCCAAATATATTGTAAGGTACTTACTCCTCAAAGATCCGTGAAGCACCGAGGTGCTGCATCATGAAACAAAATAGCTTCTCTTCCTCATCATCTACGATATCCAGATCGTCAGACCAGCCGGATTCAAATGTTTCCTCGTGCTTGGAGCTTTCTAGCCTCTCCGTTGCTGGCAATACCTCAATGCCTATGAATTGCCCTGGAATTTCAAGAGACAATCTTACAAGCTACTCACCAATGGATCAAAAAAAAAAAGCCAAGGCCCTCCAACTCCTACTGCTCAGATTTAAACAAGTGGTGGAATTGCATATATTGGAACAGGTATACTAAAGAGAAAGAGCAAGGACCAAGTTAAGAGTATAGAGGTAGGAGAGCAGCCTTGGCAGTGCTCCGAGGTGATGTGCTAAAATGCTAAGGTACACATTCCACACGAAGCTTCAATCTCAACCATTGTCAGAGGCACTCAGCGAAGTCTAGGTGCTTCTACCGCAGGAATTCATGGAGAAAATAAAATAAATAAATGAGAAGGCAGTCACCTCTAGCCACTCTCCTACATCTCCGAGAAGGCGATTGGAGAGAAATCATGGTAGGAACCCCTCAGACTAAGTTGCCTGCCGCACCTGTTGAAGCATGGCCTTGTCACAGAGAAATCAAGGAGAGAAGGGCGGGAACATTTTAAGATTACTAAGATTCTTAAGATTGGGGGGGAGAGGGAGGGAAATTCTGTACACCTGTAAAAAGAGCTTGTATTTTGTCACTTTCTAGTAAAATTCAGAAGCATGTAACTGGTAGCAAGTAGTAAAAGTAGACAACGATCTTAGAAAATTGAATAACTTGAGTTGCCCTGATAGGTCTTACTGATGAAGCGGCCAGTTTGAACCCCATTCTGAAATCATTGTTCCAGCCCTGTTTCTCTCAATGTACTAGTTTTTTTTCCCCCATAACTAGCAGCTATGCAAAACATATGACATTCTTCCAAGATGTTTTTGTTTAAAAAGTTACCTTTTCCAAAATCGATTTTCTGTCAAAAATTTTTTTTTTAAAACAGACATGTAGAATTTTATCTGCACATTTCCAAAAATTTTAATTTTCAAAATGAATCATATTGTTGGAAAGACAATAGTACACCATGTATAAATAAGCAATCTGCATGATAACTTCAACCTTTATAGACAATTACAGCACAATTGCTACCTTGAAGTCTCATCAGTAGATGCCTAGCAACAAGAGTTGGCGATCTAGGCCAATGGTTTTATTATTCAACCTTCACCATTACTGTAGCATGGGCCCTCCAGCACAAATGGTAGATTATTGTTGGCGCAAGTCAGATTAAACATATTACCCTCTGTTTGGGCAGCCACAGTATATAAAATGAACAGCTTTCAGCAAGGAACAAGTCAGGTAGTGAGGCTGTAATTGCTGAAAGCTACACCATGTAAGCCTGCAGAAGTAATAAGTCCATCAGTAATTTTTAATTATACCACTAGTTATATTTAATCATTGAGTAGTTGTTGTCTTGACAGCAGCCTAATCTTTTCTACTAATTAGCTACACTAGGTTTTTCATCAAACTTTCAGCAGAGCATTGTGGGAGACCAGCACAAAACCAAACCTTGGTAAATTCGTTCCCTAATGATCCGAATGCGTCATGGGCTTCTTTACTTGTTTCGCCTTATGTTTTATTTCCTCTCCATGACATGAGATGAAATGATTACAGCCGACAACAGCCCACTCCAACTTCTGCAGAGGGCTAATGAAAGTTGAACGCGCACACTAATTTCACGACTAATTAGCGTCGAATCCATTCTGAGTGGCATTGGGGGGATAAAAGGAAATCAGGATTAATTCAGAGCTGCCGGTGTTGCCAATGGTTTCCATCAACAGTGAGGCCACCTTTACGCAACATGCTCTTTTCAAAATATGCCTGCAATTTCGACACAGGACCTTTAATTATAACCGTGTGGGAGTTGAAAGGATACTTCCAATTAGAAGAAGAATTGATATGTAACTAAGCAGTTCTGCCCATACTACCTTTGTTTTCACTTGGACTGGAGAGTGGGCCTGCCCTTTGTACAGAAGAGACAAAAAGGTACAGATGGCTGCTATTCTATTCATCTAATTCTGTTTTTTTAAATTTAATGAATTTCATTATAATAATTTATTATAGTAATACGAATGTTGGAGTATGTAACTACTCCTGCATGTGTCCCAGTATTATATAGATTTTATTACTCATCCCACATTTTCAGTGTAGGCCTGCATTTCAAATATTAAGAAAATGTTGAACTCCTGAGCTCTCTGGAGGAGGCCTTTTAAAAATTTAGGGTGAAATAGAAGCATAGACAATTACAGCACAGAAGAAGTCCATCGTGTGCATTGGCTCTTCGCTAAAGCAATCTAAAACTAATCCCACTTCCCTGATCACTCTTCATAGTCTTGTAACTTTATCTGCTTCAAATATTTACCCAATTTTCCCTTAAAGGAACGAGTGGCATCTATCTCAGCCACTCTCGGTGGCAAAGAATTCCATGTAATGAAATTTCTTCTAACCTCTCTCCTCATCCTCTTAAGTGATCATGTTAAATCAATGACCCTTTGTCATTGACTCCTGCAAAGTGTGGCCAGAAGCTAGCAGTGTGTTTTATAGTGATTGGGTTTATTAACCCTTTTTATTTAGGAATTGTAAACAATTTTACAACACCAAGTTATAGTCCAGCAATTTTATTTTAAATTCACAAGCTTTCGGAGGCTACCTCCTTCGTCAGGTGAACGATAGGGACCTAGAATCCAGTCTTTCCATCTCTGAATATCTTGAAGAAAAGTCATGGCTAGTTTCAATCATAATAGCATCTTCACAATTTATACAGGGTTTCTGGTACATACCAAGACCCATGCTGAATTCTACTGGTGTTAAATAGCCATTGTTATCCTGGTCCAGGCTGTCAAAGACAGCTTCCAATTGCTCTGGGGTCAGGGGTATCTCATTCTGCAGTCTCTGTAACAAAGCAAATAACAGTCCCACGGTGAGGGTTAGAAATAATAAAGTTGTCCAGCACTTCACAAATCAACAGTAGGAGAATCAACCACATTGAAATGAGTTACAATACAGGACAAGGACCCTTAAAAGCATTCCTGAACCTGGGAGAAAAGGACTATCCACTTTCATAGCTTACAAATGGATTTGGTTACTCCAACTAATCCGAAAAAAGGTACGACAGGCTGAATTATGCAATAGTGCTCCCCTATTTCAAAATTTTTAATTTTTAAAATGTATCCAGAAAAGAATGTGTAATTTATATTCAAAACTCTGCTTCCTGTACCCTATCCCGCACCAATCTTGTTCATCCATACAAATGCCCTCACTGACCTACAGTGGCACCTAGACCTCCAGTGCTTCAAATTTAAAATGGTCATCTCCCCATAGCCTTGCCCCTTCCTCATCTCTGTAACCTCCTCCAGCGAAACAAGCCCTCAAACCCTTTGTTTCTCTGGCCTCATGTGCATCCCCTTCACTCCACTATTGGCAGCCGTGCCTTCAGCAATCGAGGTCCCATGTCCTGGAATTCCCTTCCTAACCACTCAGCCTCGCCATCTCCCTCTCCTTCTTTAAAACCCTTCTCTTTGACCAAGCTTTAGATCACCCCACCCTCCCATATCTTCTTTGGCTTTGTGCCCATTTTTTCCCTTGTGCCTCTGTGAAGTGCATTGCTGCATTTTTCTACATTAAAAGTGCTAAGTAAAAGCAAGTCATTATCACAGCCAATGAATAGTCCGCAAGAACAATAGTAAGGAAAAATGATTCGAATTATTGAACTATTGGAAAGAAAAAATGGTGACTGGGAGTTATATGAAAGACTTATACTGTCAAGGTTCAGATAACCCAGAAAACTATTGGAGATGTACTGCTTACTTTTAGTGAGTCCTCTGAATCCCTGAAGTGCACGCAGAACGACAACACACTTACGACCATTATACTTTTTAAAAAATAACTACAAGCTTAACATTAACCGGCAGTAGAAATGTGATGTGCATATTTCCACACACTGATGTGCCTCAACTCGACAAGTACAAAAACTCAAGATATATCTTCCTTGCAACCTCCCCCCCCTCCAACCCCAACCTTCTCTCTCAAAGAGGTGACTCTCGCTGTAGGTACTGAAGACCTCTTCTCCCTCACACAATTGTCCACTTTATATATGCAAGCTAGGCAATGAGCATTGCCAGACCTTCCAACCACAAGGGCATCACAGCTGGGTCCAATCCTGTCCTCAACGGCCATACTTGGACACATCCAGTGGAACGCACTCCCACTGCCAGCCCAACTGAGTTCAGCTAACTTAGCACAGGCCAAGGAATCAAACTTGCTACCTTCGTATCCCATATGGTCCAGTGGCATATCATGCAATGGATTTAGCATTGAGCAGTCTCAATGTTAAGCGGACTAGGTCTCAGACCAGCCACGATCTCACCGAATGGCAGAACAGGCTCAAGGGTTAAATGGCCTACTCCTGTTCCTATGTGCTGGCTTCTGTTGCATCAACAGCTGTAAAATCACACAAAACCTAACCAAGGATTTGAGTCAGTCACACAGCAGAACAGAGTCATGATGAAAGATTAAAAAAGGATTATTGGTAGCGAGCCAGAAACATCAGTTTAATTTTGACGTTGTGACTTTTCTTTACCACTAGATGTCAATGCCATGCTGTGACAGTGTAATCTGCACCAGCAACATCATGAGGCAGAATTGGGTGAAAGAGCAGAACATTTTATGGAATCAGATGTGTGTCAGTTTGGCACTTTTGCCTTTGGGTCAAAAGGTTACGGGTCCAAGCCCACAACGCAGTATACATTGAGGCGCACACTCCAGTGCGGTGCTGAGGGAGTGCTGCACCGTTGGGAGTGCTGTACCTCAGACGAGATGTTAAATCAAGATCCTCATCTCTTGCTCCAGTAGACTTTAAAGATCCCTTGGCATTATTCAGGAACAGTAGGGAGGTCTCCCAGTATCCTGGCCAACAACGCTCCCTCAAGCAGAAACGTGGAAAAACAGAAAAACTGGTCATTCATTTCACAGCTGCTTGGGGAAGTTGCTGCACAGAATGGCTGCCACATTTCTCCACTCAATAGTATTGCACTGAAAAAAAATATTGAATTAATTTTGTAAATCACTTTTGAGATATTTTGACATGAAAATAGCACATCTAGTGCACATTTCTGCCTGTCACACTTCATCAAATTTCTCTGTCACACATTAAAAAAAATTAAAGAAACAAAGATGAAGACTGTTCTGTGTGGCATACAGAGAAACTCTTCACTGCAAGAGATTACTGGAGTCAGAATATCTGCAGCCTCTCGACTTCACCAATCACACTTAAAATAAAGACAAAAACAAATCCAGGCTTCTGACCTGAAGTTTGGATAGCAATTAAACTCTGAATGACCCTCACCCAATATTGATTAACATAATTTAGACTCTGTGCCTTAAAATTTCACAGCTTTCCCTTAGCAGCATAATAATGCCTTGTGCATTACAAAACATAATACTCCTGTCTTCCTAGCACAGCCTATCTTCTGACTTACGTGAGCGAGGTTGTACAATATACCAAAACCTGAACCTCTGTTTGGTATAATTCCTTTAAAGCACACACACATATATACAAGTACACAGTGCAAGCTCACACTCTGAATAAACACAGCCTCAGTCACTTAACTCAGCAGTTTGAGATTACATCTGAATTGATCACTATTTTCTGACCTCAGTCTGATATATTCAGGCCCAGATTGAAAGCTTATTGGTAAAGAGTTTTCTTTTCTAAGTCAACTTTCAAAATAATCAACAACATTCTCACTGACGAGATCTGTAACCAAACACACTTAAAACAAGAAAGCTTCCTCCATTTTCTGTACAGCACAACAGCAGGAAGGAAAAGATCCTGAAAAGAACAAATCGAGTAATCTATCCATTAGATTAATGTCCGTTCTTCAGGAGAACATCAATAAATTGGCTGCTAAGGAACATGGACTACAATAGAAAAGACCATATAAGGGTCCTAAATTAACTACAATATACAAGCCATAACTTTTATAAAATAGGAATAATTGATGACTGGCAATGAGTTACAGTGCAATTATTAAACTCTCAGTTGTCAGACAGTAAGATTTAATTACTGTCTTAAAGAATTAGCAGTGCTTTTCTACATTTTTTATAATGTACACTGAAGATTCCTTTCCTCCCTTCTGTTTGTACCGTAATAATTTCCATATTCCTTTCTCCCCTTCCACGCTGAGATACACTTCCGCATACAACTCTCTTAGGCCATTTTTCACGTCAGTCAAGACAGTGAGCTGGTTATATGCCCATGAGAATGGAAGGAGGGAGTCACAGATCAAGGGAGTCCTCATGGCTGAGCCCAATCCTGCTCTCACCCACTTTCCCCACAATCACTCTTTTGAGCAGAAGCCAATGGTTAGCAATTGAGAATGGGAAGCCTGGTTCACATTTTATCTTTCCCTAGACTATGGTCACTGAAGCCAAATGCAACGCGTCATCACCACACCAGTCGAGATCAGCAAGGTCACCTCTGTCTGGGAATTGGCCCTTGCGCCTTCTTGGTCTGTATGGCTCAATATACCAGATGCTACATTTACCACTGAACCTCTGAACTTTCTATTTAGCACTTGGAGGATGAGTTCTGAGCCTGTTAGAGGTGGTGTAACTGATGTACAGTGGTAGTAAACACAACAGCAGCAGTGAACATTAGGCCATGGCATTATGTGAGTAGTTCTACAACCCCAAGGGTGTTCTGCTAACAGATTAGCCAGAAACAAGCTGCACATCATATGATACAGAGAATAATAGGCATCTAAAGTTACAAAGCTGTAGTCATAGAATTGTACTGCACATAAGGGGGCCTTTTGGCCCATTGTGCCTGTGCTAGCTCTCTGAAAGAACTATCCAATTAGTCCCACTCCCCTGCTCTTTCCCCATAGCCCTGCAAACCTTTCCATTTCAAGTATTTATCCAATTCCCTTTTGAAAGTTACTACTGAATCTGCTTCCACTGCCCTTTCAGGCAGTGCATTCCAGATCGTAATAACTCACTGTATAAAATAAACTCCTAATTTCCCCTCTAGATCTTTTGCCAATTATCTTAAATCTATTGGGCTTCTGGACCCTCCTGCCAGTGGAAATAGTAGTGAAAGATGGTCAAAACTTTGAGCACTAGATTACAGTTTTTAAAAAGAAATTATGTATAGTTTCATTTGTTCACGGAATTTCTAATTACATTTCGAGTAACATTTATCAGTCAGGGCTCATGAATGTGCCAGCATGTCCACAAAACCACATTAACCATTTTCAATACATTCAAGACACAGAATCCCCAGTGGTGCTGCCTATTGGGTTCACACACCAGAACCTAATTCTGGAGTCAGAACATTTGCTTGCAGATTCTCAGAGTGTGGCTTACTGTTAATTTTTCTCCCCCGAAACACCTATCAGGCTCTCCTAAAGGAGGAAACCATTTCCTTTAATCTTGCCTTAAAGGCTTTCTTTCTAATTGCACCTCTCCATTCCATTGCCAATATTTTAATTATTCAAAGGCAAGTATTTGATCTTGGACTTCACATTGAACTATGTTCCAGAGGCTTTTCGGATGTGAAACCCAGAAGGTTGGTGAGGTTGCGATCATTAATGAGACCAATAAATTTTACTTCCGAGTTTCGTGCCCAGCAGCCAGCCTGATTGACAGGCTGGCTGACTGTCGGGCAGAAAGGCCTTCAGTGGCCGCAGCCGGGGATCGGAGGGAGGGAGGGAGTGAGGAATCAGGGGCCGGGAAGGAGATTGGGTGGGGCCAGGAAGAAGATTGGATGGGACGGGACTTGGGGACTGGAGGTCACTGGAGGTCAGGTGAAGAGTAGGTGGTAGGTGGGGGTCCACCATGGGGGGAGGGGGATTCACCATCGAGGGGTGGGGGGGGGAAAATTCAGCCAATCGCAGGGTTCTTGTTGGTGGGTGAGCTTGATATGCCTGGATGAAGCACTCCTGCTCCTCCGGGCCCACAAGCAAAGCAATAAAGGTACTCTCTTCATGGATCCGGCCCTTCCTGCCTGCTTTCACCTGACGTGAATCGGAAACGATGGGAAACCTGAACAGGTAAGGTTAAATTCATTTTAATTTTCCAATACACAAAATATTAAATATCTCAAGTATTTCGATGAGCTACATTGCCCTTTTAAGTATCGGCCCGCCAGTTTTAAGTGGGGGCGGGACTTCCAGGAGCCTGTCGTGCGCGGACATACAAACCTACCTGGCTTAAACCCAGAAGTGAGCGCGTTGGAGCCGGAATGCGGTCCCGTTCCAAAAAGCTGTTATTTTAACCTCCCACCCGCCCCCAACCCACCTGTTTTCGGGGGTTAAAATTTACCTTTAATTCCTAACTGCACTATTGTGTATAGCAAGCCTCAGAATGGCCTGTGCTATGCGTGGCCACTAAATAATCCATCTGGAAGGAGAGCTCCAGGGAACTATTTCGTCACCCATCCCGACGTAGGTGAGCTGATCTCCTGGACCCTCCTGTCCCTATCAGCCCATAACTTGCTTTATTTTCCTTTGTGGCTAGTCAGGGCTTACACACTACTGGGAAGGAGACTCACCTGATCGACCACTCCAGGACACTTTCACGATTGTGTCTCTGTGCAACATTTCTCTTTACTTAGACAAGGATATATGTTATCATCAATTCAGGTTAATCACAAGTGTACCTTGGACTAGTTTATTTCCCTTCGAAACCAGTGTTTAACTGCATTAATTTTGTCACCACATTACTACCTATTACAATTGATGGCTGCATGTCGTTTCTATAAAAAACAATAATGATTACAAATTCCACTGTAAAGTATGGCTTGCTAGAGCATGCCGTTCAGAGTTTCATAAAGTTATTGCATCCTAATTAATTAATTATATCTGATATGAAGCAGCAATGATTCAACTAGAGGATTTAATTATTAACTAGCTGTGGTACTATGAAGGAGTCCCTTGAATCATTTCAACATCAAAGCTTTGTGCAACATGATTGAATTTAAAAGGAGAATGAGTTGGCTGTTAAATGTTTTTGCAGAGCTTTTCAGATTCTCTGTGGGGGTCAGACTCCCTTCAGTAGTTCTGTGTTGATTATCGTGAATTTATTCAGCACTCCATGGGCCTGAAGTTGTCAGAGTTTGTTAACTGGATTTCAGCAAATCTCTCATCCTGCTGGATTTTTACATTTTCTTTTGGCAAATTAGCTTGTAATCTCTCCCCTCCCCGCCACCCCCCCCGCCCCCCCTTCCCAATCAGGTGTCCCTGCATTACACGGAGCAAGCCTCTGCCAGTGCAGCTCTTACCACCAGATACTGGAGGGGACCACCACTCCCATTAATTGGTTCCCTATGAGGTGACACCTGAGATTAGGAATTACAATTTGCATCAGAACCGAGGATCCATCCAGTTGCAGATCGTAATCTATATGAAAAACTTTTAATTATAATTTAAACTAGGCCAAAGTCCTGGTACTTTTAAAATAGACTTCAGTTAGTGGTTGAGTCATCTGGTTTGGCTCCAACTACTCCATTACAAAGAATTAAAACAGGGAAAAGGACTGTTCAGCCCAACCAGTCCATTTTGGTGCTTATCCTCCATGTGAGCA
The DNA here is from genome assembly GCF_035084215.1 of Heptranchias perlo. Lineage (NCBI taxonomy): Eukaryota > Metazoa > Chordata > Chondrichthyes > Hexanchiformes > Hexanchidae > Heptranchias > Heptranchias perlo. The sequence goes on from NC_090336.1 coordinate 17,732,307, forward strand.
GGAGTCCTAAACCCATGTGTCCGCTCATATCCCTTTATCCCCCTTTACTTCAAGCATCTACCTGACCTATTCTTAAATGTTAACATGGTCTCTGCTTCAATTACCAAGTCCGGTTGTGCATTCCACAGCCTCACAATCCTCTGTGTAAAAAAACTGGTTTATCCTGCTCTGTTCTAAATCTCTTGCATTTAATCTTATATCTTTGTTCCCTCATTCTAGACTCCTCATTCACTGGAAACAATCTGTTTCTATCTACTCTGTCCCATCCTTTCATAATTTTAAACACTTCTATTGAATCACCCCATCATCTCCTCTGTTTTAATGAAAATAACCCCAATTATTGAGAGAGTACCTTCACCCTTTGGACTGCAGCAGTTCAAGGATAAAGCGCACCACCACCTTCTCAAAGGCAATGAGGGATGGGCAATAAATGCTAGCCTCGCTAGTGGCGCCCATATCCCGAGAATTAATCAATTAAAAAATTCTATGTAAGCAGAAATCAGAACCAGGAAAAAAAAGTGTGAAATGGAAAAAGGCCATTTACCTTGGCAAGCCCATTCCCTCCACAACCCAGTTAATGGTGGGCCAAATAATGGCTTCTTTCCAATCGTTACACATTTCAGGTCTGCTCTGAATATTCTCTCAGGTTCAGCATCTCCAGTCACTACCACAGGCAGGCTTCTTGTCCCCTACAGTCAGGAGTACGACACAATGGGGTCGATTTTCGGATGGCCGAGCGGGTGCAATTAAAGCCGGCGGGATCCCAATTAAATCAATTAATTAGATATTTCAGGTCGTTTGCAGACCTGATTGGGAGGATATTTTAGGAGGGGTGGGATTTTCATCTCAACTGAGCGTGTTTCTCGTACTGGGGGAAACACTCCCAGTTGAAACAGAAGTATTGCAGCCACCAGCCAGTGGGAGCTTCAAAGGTCCATTTGACAGTGGCGGGGGGTGGGGACCCTCACTCATTGCAGGAGGCCACTCTGTGGACAAAACTTTGGACAAAGTTTGGCCTCCACCACCCTCCTCCTAACAATAAAATTCACAAACTTGCACACTTACCCCGGGGTCCAGAGACATGTACCTACCTTGCGGACCCCCTCAGATATACATCTTCCGGATGGGGGCCACCATAGCTGCAGTCATGACCTCCTCGGAGGGCGAACAGCATCACCAGCCTCGCCGGCCACGCCGTCCACCTCTGACACGTGGAGCTCCACAACACAGTGCTGTGACACATCCACCTGTACAGCAGGAGGGAGGGCAACCGCAGAGAGAGATGCGTCGCAGAGGGCACTACCCTCGCCACAGGGTCCACAGACCGAGGCTCAGCCTCCTGGACCTCTCTGAGCAGCAGTGCACACGGAGGCTCAGAGTCACTCGACATGTAGTCGTGGACATCTGCAGCCTCCTTCATGCCGAGCTGCTCCCGGCTGGCCCGAGCACCATCTTCTTACCTGTTGCTGTCAAAGTCACCACTGCCCTCAACAACTTCTCCTCCGCATCCTTCCAGGGTGCCACCGGGGACATCGCCGGCGTCTTTCAGCCGTCTGCACAAAAGAGCCCTGCAAATACACCTGCACCCACTCTGCAGTGACACAATGGGTGGCATCAGGTGTGGGTCTTCATAGTGATCCTCAGGAAAGGGAATTATTGCACAAACCAGACAAGATTTGCAAAGACACGGCAGTAGTGGTGATAACAAATTTTAATGTGCTTTGCAAAACAAAAGAAAGTAAATCAAAAACATGACATTTTGTCATACACCCTTGTGGATCCCCTTTGTGCTCACAAAACCTTCGCCTTACATTACGGGAACCCCTACGTGGTGCTACCCCTGTGGCTTCAGCAGAGGTAGTGGCAGGTTGCTCTTGTCCACGCCCAGACTGATGAGATGCTTTGCGCGGACACCCTCTGGGTTTCGGTGCCCGTGAGGGCCCCTCCAAAGACTGCTCCACCTGTACCTGTGCAGGGGCAGACTCGGCCACCTGGAGAGGAGGCAGCATTGCGGGTACTGGTTGAGAGGGGGCAACGGGTGAGACGTGGGAGCGCTTTGAGTGGCGTCCCCACTTCCATGTCCCCTTTCACCATCATCCCTCTCGTGGCCCAGGCCCACATCACTCCTTCCACCCTGCTGGACGTCAGTTTGGAGAACTTGGAAGGCCAGTTGTAAGGTGTCTGTTAGCCTGTTTAAGGCGGCAGAATTTTGCTCACCCTGAATCCGAACGGCCGTTGTCAGGGCCCAAATGGACTCATTGTTGAACCGTGCTTGAAGCTCGATGGAGGCTAGCCTTCCCTCCATCGCAGACATTCCTGCACCTACCCGCGACACTATCTCAGAGATGCCTTCACGTCCCTGTGACAATATTCCACTCATGCAGGAGTTGGACTCCTCCATCCTCTGCGCGTGGCAACTGTTCCAGTACCTCGGCAATGTGCTGCTGGCCCTCGATGACTCTCCTTTTCATGGCTGGCCCCCAGGGTTCAGCATCTGGGTCCAGCTGAGCAGAGCCTGGAGAAGAATGCTCCCAACAACGCGGACTCTCCACAGCTGCCCCTGCCAGGGTCTGCTCGCGCTCACATGTGCGTGGTGGCTCACCATGTGCAAGCGCAACTAACTGAGGACGGGGACCCACCAAAGTGTGTGTATCTGCGCTGGTGGTTGGCTGGCTCAGATGTGATGATGCCCCCTCAGAGGCTGACAGGTCCTCTGAGGAATCGCCCTCCACAGTCACGGCGTCACAGATGGCCCTGCAAGAGAACAGAAAGCAATATTAAGCATGTGGATAGATGTTGAGGTGCTGCAGATGCCATGTGATGTTAAGATCATTCGCTATCATGAGTGCTGAGTGTTAGATTTCTGTCACCAGCCGTTTGTGCACTCCCAGTCTTGGCATCCGCCACGGACAGGCACTCCAGCGTCCGGCTTATTTCCAATGCCTGCTGCTCCGCGTCCGTTAGGACCACCTGGTGTGGCGGGCCCCCTCCGGTCCTTGCCCACTCCCGGGCATTCTGGCATCCCTTCTCCTATCAAGTGATGGTTGCATAGTGACCCGCTGCATGCATTGGTGTGGGTGGGGGTGACCGTGAGGGAGATGCATGGGAGGGTGCGTGTGAGACATCGCCATGAGATTGTATGAGGATTGGGTTGCGTGGTAGTGTTCGAATGGGAACTGGGGTGATGAGTAAGTGCAGGAAAGGTGAGGATGATGGTTGAGTGGATGTGAGGAGCGATGCGAGAGCGTTGTGGTGACAGTGCAGAGGAGTTGTGTGGTGGTGGAGGTGATGTGGAAGACGGAGTGTGGGAGAATGCGTAAGTATACTCACTTTGGCTGACATGTTTGGGTCATTAAAGTGCTTCCTGCACTGGACCCAGGTTCGGCCGACATTGCTGCTGCTGCTGACCTCCTCTGCTACCTCGAACCTGGCCTTCTTGGTGGCAGAGAGAGGCCACCTCCTTCCATCAGATGGGAAAAACGTTTCCCTCCTCCTCCTCACCCCATCGAGCAGCACCTGGAGTGAGGAGTCCGAGAACCTTGGAGCAGCCTTGCCTCTGGCCTTGCTCCATTCTATTATTTTGGTTCTTTGCTGCAGGAGGAGCATTGGAGGACTGCCCCTTTAAATAGGGCTCCTCCTGCTGACAGCCTGTGATGCGGGTGCGCAGTGCGCCCGCTGCGCAGGTCTGGAACAGGAAACCAAGAAGCACGTGTAAGTACATTCAATTAGGCTGCGATCGTGTGTGGAGCACCCCGATTTCACTGGGCGCGACCCCCCGCTGCCAACCCGCCTCCCTCCTAATATCGGGCCCAATATCTTGTCAGTGGAAACATCTCTACCTATGATTTCCCCTCCCAAGTTACACACCATCCTGACTTGAACCGTTCTTTCATCATCATTGGTTCAGAACCCTGGATTTCCCTACCTAACGCCATTGTGGGAGCCCCATCACCATAAGGGCTGCAGCAGTTCAAGGAGAAGGCCCACCACCACCTTCTCAGGGCAATGAGGGATGGTCAATAAACTTCCTAAGAAGTACTGTAATTAAAAAACGATAGCTTGACTCTGGGATGATAATAATAAGACCCCTTGTTGTATTTACTAGATTCAGTGACCTTGCATGTACAGATAGATAAGCAGTCTAGTGAGACAAGTTGAGCCGCAGACAAACTGGTTTATTTTACATACAACACGTGACCGAACAGAATGCAGTTTTCAGTGAAATTCAATCCATTTCATATCGCTCCTTGTAACATCAAAAATAATAAATTACACAAACTTAACCCTTGACATTGGCCTAGCTTCATCTTACAAGTCAGTATTCGTCGAAATGACTGGCACTAACTTCAGGAAAAAAAGTTCTCTGCTTGTGACTATTTCAAATTCAAAGATGCTGCAGACTGTGTTTTCCTCAGACATGGGCAACAAAGCTGACCCGCCCCCAGCTCCCTGTTGAGGACTGGCTCATCAAGCTGCCAATCAAAACTGGTGCCTCAAATCTAACGGTCTCCACATGGCATGCACATGGCCTGTTCAGCTGGGACCCCTCCTGTCCTCAGTGGCAGGAAGCTATTCTAATGTTACAGGTGCATATGTTTCTAAAATGTACTAACAACCGCCATTGCCTCAATCTGATATGGAATATGAGAAACACTATTGGTCCCAGATAATAAGCGTGAATCAACAATCCTAGATAGTTTAAGTATTATTGAGAGTTTAAAATCAAAATGGTGAAATTGAGGGTGATCAAAACAAAAATTCCAAGCATGCTCAGCGGTCATCCACTGAGTTAGTAAACTCCCTATGGTGGAGTTCAAGGGTCACCCGGGTGAGAGCCGCAGCTCGAAAGGTGCTTAAATTTTAGTTTTTTTTGTATATTTTGTTTATACTCCCTGAAACGTTAATGGTGCCGTCCCTTTAAAGGGAGGGAATTGTTGAATCCTGGTGCATTGTGCATAGCTCAACTGCACAATCTCCATCGGCCTACTTTATTGCGTATACTTGTTTAACGTTTCCTAAACCAATGTGTATTACACTTAGCTACATGAAAATCCATCTGCCATTCCTTAGTCAATCCAACTTGTTTGCCTCGATCTCTTTAAATGTCATCAGCTTTACCTACTCTCGTCACTTGGGTCACACAACTTCGTGCCATCATTTGGTACCTCGAGTACTAGATGTACAATCCCCTGACATTACTGACTAATGTTAGCAGGAACAGATTGAAAACATACCCTGCAGAACTCAGCACTCCAGAAATCTTTTCCATTTAGCATCACCTTCTGCTTTAAAAGGTAATCAGCTAAGGCTAAAAAAACAAAACACCAATTTCATACTAACTTTCCCAAAACATGGACCGATACTGCTTTCAATAATCTTTTTGCAACAAGACCTCTTGACTGCATCAGAACGCTACACAGTGGCCACTCTCCATATAAACCAGGACACTATCTTTTTGGCATTAAACGTTGGCTTAAAATCCCAACATCATTAGGTCCAATTAGATAGAATTGTCCCCACAGACCTACAGTCACACAGCTGGTGTATGAATAGGTGTATTCTGCAGGCTGCTAGTTCCCATTGATGATTCACGTGCATTACTTTTTCATTATCAGAAATGACAGCCTTTTGAGGTTTTGTTGGACAGCTCCTCCTGCTCCAGTACAAAAGTACAGTGCAACAGGCTTTTCACAAATCTTGCATTGCACAACTGCCTTTAGAGGTGATTATAAATAGGTGCAGAGCCTTCCAGGAGTTGGGTACAATATAATTCACTTCCCTGCTTGAAGAAAGATGGTTGTAGAGAAAATTATAATCTATATAGAGAGATTGGTTGTCTTGTAGGGTTGTTGTAAAAAGAATTTCTTGGAGAGGGGAAAAGGCAACAGGATCTTGCAGTGAGTAATATATAATAATATGAAAACGTGCGGACATGCTATGGGCATCGAGTGCATGGGTCAGCTTTAGCCTTGCAACTTTGTGAAGACTGAAGTAATACCATCAATGGACCTCCACAGACAATACAAGCACACCCAGTTACCAAGTGCTAGACTCAGTACCTACTCTTATCGCAATACCTGCAACAATCTCAATAAGATTTAATGCAAGTACATTCAAGACAGCAGAAACAAAAAGAACACAGCCAATCTTCATAATTTTTTGGTCGTCATTTGTCATCGTTTGGTGCTAGCAGGACAGTGTGGACTGCTGACCCTCGAGTGGATTTCAAATCTCTGAGCCTTGACTCACAGTGTCCTGGTTCCTAATTCTTTGTATATGAAATGCTTTGAGATGTTTGAAAGATATGTTAAGGCACTATATAAATCTTCCTCTTCAGCATAGTTTCCACACTGCTTCATTAGGCCACAAGATGAGCAATCCATAATACTGATGTTTTTCTTTTATCGAGAAACTAGGATGAAGGCCAAAAGCCAGCAGCACAGGAGAGCAATGAGTAAAAGAGATGAAGTATGTCAGCATGTTGTGAATAGGCAATCACAAACTTGGGTTTTAAACGTGTGAAGAATTAAGAGGAAGGAAAGACTGAGGAAGGCAAAGGAGTTGCACAATTCTGAGGTCCTGGAATTCTTGCTCCATTTCGAGGGAGCAGGGTCCTGGATTAATGTCTGTCGTGGAGAGGTCCACAACCAATCCAGCTAATACTCCTCGTTGGCAAAGAGATCGGGATATAAGGCATAGAAACGTAGAAAATAGGAGCAAGAGTAGGCCCTTTGGGCCCGCTCCACCATTCAAAATGATCATGGCTGATCGTCTAACTCAGTACCCTGTGCCTGCTTTTTCCCCACCCTCTGAGTGAAGAAATTTCTCCTCATCTCAGTTCTAAATGGCATACCCCATATCCTGAGACTGTGACCCCTGATTCTGGACTCCCCAGCCATCAGGAACATCCTCCCTGCATCTAGTCTGTCTAGTCCTGTTAGAATTTTATATGTTTCGGTGAGATCATCTCTCATTCTTCTAAACTCGAGTGAATATAAGCCTAGTCGACTCACTCTCTTCTCATACGTTAGTCCTGCCATCCCATGAATCAGTCTGGTAAACCTTCATTGCACTCCCTCCATGGCAAGCACATCCTTCCTCAGATAAGGAGACCAAAACTGCACACAATACTCTAGATGTGGTCTCACCAAGGCCCTGTATAACTGCAGTAAGACATCCCTGCTCCTGTACTCAAATCCTCTTGCAATGAAGGCCAACATACCATTCGCCTTCCTAACTGCTTGCTGCACCTCAATGCTCGCTTTCAGCGACTGGTGACAAGGACACCCAGGTCTCGTTGCACCTCCCCTTTTCCCAATCTATCACCATTCAGATAATAATCTGCCTTTCTGTTTTTACAACCAAAGTGGATAACCTCACATTTATCCACGTTATACTGCATCTGCCATGTTCATGCCCACTCACCTAACTTGTCTAAATCACATTGGAGCCTCTTTGCATCCTCCTCACAGCTCACATTCCACCCCAGCTTTGTGTCGTCTGCAAACTTAGAAATGTTACATCTAGTTCCCTCATCCAAAGCATTGACATATATTGAGAATAGCCGGGGCCCAAGCACTGATCCCTGCGGTACCCCACTAGTCACTGCCTGCCACCCGGAAAATGACCCGTTTATTCCTACTCTCTGTTTCCTGTCTGTCAACCAATTCTCAATCCATGCCAGTATATTCCCCCCAATCCCATGTGCTTTAATTTTGCACAATAACCTCTTGTGTGGGACCTTATCAAAAGCCTTCTAAAAATCCAAATGCACCACATCCACTGGTTCTCCCCTATCTATTCTACTAGTTACAGCCTCAAAAAACTCCAGTAGATTTGTTAAGCATGATTTCCCTTTCATAAACCCATGCTGACTTTGTCCAATCCCGTTAATGCCCTCCAAGTGATCTGTTATCGCATCTTTTATAATAGACTCTAGCATTTTCCCACTACTGATGTTAGGCTAACTGGTCTGTAATTCCCTGTTTTTTCCCTCCCTCCTTTTTTAAATAGTGGGGTTATATTTGCCACCCTCCAATCTGTAGGAACTGTTCCAGAGTCTATAGAATTTTGGAAGATGATCACCAATGCATCCACTATTTCCAGGGCCACTTCCTTTAGTACTCTGAGATGTAGATTATCAGGCCCTGAGGATTTGTCAGCCTTTAGCCCCATTAATTTCCCTAGCACTATTTTCTTACTAATACTGGATTCCTTCAGTTCCTCCCTCTCACTAGACCCTTGGTTTCTTAACATTTCTGAGAGGTTATTTGTGTCCTCCTTTGTGAAGACAGAACCAAAGTATGTGTTTAATTGTTCTGCCATTTCTTTGTTCCCCATTATAATTTCCCCCATTTCTGACTGTAAGGGACCTACATTTATCTTTTTCTCTTGACATATTATAGAAGCTTTTACAGTCAGTTTTTATGTTCCCTGCTAGTTTACTCTCATACTCTATTTTTCCCCTCTTAATCAATCTCTTTGCTCTCCTTTGCTGAATTCTGAACTGCTCCCAATCCTCAGGCTTGCCGCTTTTTCTGGCAATTTTATATGTCTCCTCTTTGGATCTAATACTATCCCTAATTTCTTTTGTAAGCCACGGTTGAGCCACCTTTCCTGTTTTATTTTTGCGCCAGACAGGAATGAATAATTATTGTAATTCCTGCACATGTTCTTTAAATATTAGCCATTGCCTATCCACTGTTATCCCTTTTAGTAAAGTTCCCCAATCTATCATAGCCAACTCGCACCTCATACTTTCGTAATTTCCTTTATTTGGATTCAGGACCCTAGTTTCGGATTCAACTACTTCACTCTCCATCTCAATGAGGAATTCTATCATGTTATGGTCGCTCTTCCCTAAGAGACCCCACACAACAAGATTGTTAATTAATCCTTTCTCATTGCACAATACCCAGTCTAGGATCGCCTGTTCTCTAGTTGGTTCCTCAACGTATTGGTCTAGAAAACCATCACGTACAATACGGGAATTCCTCCCCTACAGTATTATTGCTAATTTGGTTTGACCAATCTATGTGTAGATTAAAGTCACCCATGATTATAGTTGTACCCTTCTTGCATGAGTCTCTAATTTCCTGTTTAATGCCCTCCCCTACATCTCCACTACTGTTTGGGGGCCTATAGACAACCTATAGACAACCCCCACCAATGTTTTCTGCCCCTTGGTGTTTCTTAACTCCACCCATACAGATTCCACATTGTGATTTTCCAAGCCAATATCCTTCCTCACTATTGCATTGATTTCCTCCTTTACTAACAACGCTACCCCACCTCCTTTCCCTTTTTGCCTGTCCTTCCTAAATATTGAATACCCCTGGATGTTCAGTTCCCATCCTTGGTCACCCTGCAGCCATGTCTCCATAATATATCATAACTGTTCATATCTACCTGCGCTGTTAATTCATCTACCTTATTGCGAATGCTCCGTGCATTAAGACACAATGCCTTTAGACTTGTCTTTTTAAGATTGCTAGTCATCTTAGTTTTAGTTTGTATTATGGCCCTATTTGTTTTTCACCCTTGTTTTCTCTGCCTTCCACTATTGCTTCTTCCCTTTCTTTCTTTTGTTTCTATCCTTGTTTCCCCCAATGGTAGATTGCTGCGTAAGTGAAGGAGGCACCGCAAATTCAATGAAACATTTATTTCATCAGGAACTGCTTTATACAGTAGTTCAAGGGGTGAAGATATCCAGTACTGCATGAAATGTTGCTCCCTACTACTGAACTCAGCTGAGCTATCCAGAGGCAGGAACAAGTTTCCCCTCCTCCTTGAAATTCTTAGTACAAGAGCTGCATAATGAGATATTGGAAATGAAATAGAAAAATCTCTTACGGCATATATTCTTCATGGTGCAATATATGGAAAAAAATGTGTACAAAATAATTATTTAATGCTGGAATCCAGATGTGGTCTTGCTTTTCTCAAGCCTGACTGAAAAAGAAAACAGTGTTTGACAAACAGTCACAAGTGTTTAGTTCCTTTTATGTCATATTTCAGGTCCTGAGAGAGCAACATTAAAAGTGACTCGCCACTCTGTCAGCTCTAAAAAGGCTAGTCCGATGCCCACTATCCAAACTGTTCATTAATCACGTTGCCTGCTGCCTATTTTCCACACTGCCTGCCATTCTCCGATGCCCACTATCCGCACTGCCCGACATTCTCCAATGCCCACTATCCCCACCGCCCGCCATTCTCCGATGCCCACTATCCGCACTGCCGCCATTCTCCGATGCCCACTATCCGCACTGCCCGCCGTTCTTTGATGCCCACTATCCGCACTGCCCGCCGTTCTTCGATGCCCACTATCCGCACTGCCGCCATTCTCCGATGCCCACTATCCCCACTGCCCGCCGTTCTTTGATGCCCACTATCCGCACTGCCCGCCGTTCTTTGATGCCCACTATCCGCACTGCCCGCCATTCTCCGATGCCCACTATCCGCACTGCCGCCATTCTCCGATGCCCACTATCCGCACTGCCCGCCGTTCTTTGATGCCCACTCTCCCCACTGCCCGCCATTCTCCCATGTCCACTATCCGCACTGCCTGCCATTCTCCGATGCCCACTATCCGCACTGCCCGCCGTTCTTTGATGCCCACTATCCCCACTGCCCGCCATTCTCCCATGTCCACTATCCGCACTGCCTGCCATTCTCCGATGCCCACTATCCGCACTGCCTGCCGTTCTTCGATGCCCACTATCCCCACTGCCCGCCATTCTCCCATGTCCACTATCCGCACTGCCTGCCATTCTCCGATGCCCATTATCCCCACTGCCTGCCATTCTCCGATGCCCACTATCCGCACTGCCGCCATTCTCCGATGCCCACTATCCGCACTGCCCGCCGTTCTTCGATGCCCACTATCCCCACTGCCTGCCATTCTCCTACGTCCACTATCCGCACTGCCTGCCATTCTCCGATGCCCATTATCCCCACTGCCTGCCATTCTCCGATGCCCACTATCCGCACTGCCGCCATTCTCCGATGCCCACTATCCGCACTGCCGCCATTCTCCCATGCCCACTATCCGCACTGCCTGCCATTCTACGATGCCCATTATCCCCACTGCCCGCCATTCTCTGATGCCCACTATCCGCACTGCCTGCCATTCTCTGATGTCCACTATCCGCACTGCCTGCCATTCTACGATGCCCATTATCCCCACTGCCCGCCATTCTCCTACGTCCACTATCCGCACTGCCTGCCGTTCTCCGATGCCCATTATCCCCACTGCCTGCCATTCTCCCATGTCCACTATCCCCACTGCCCGCCATTCTCCGATGCCCACTATCCCCACTGCCCGCCGTTCTCCCATGTCCACTATCCCCACTGCCGCCATTCTCTGATGCCCACTATCCGCACTGCCTGCCATTCTCCGATGCCCACTGTCCCCACTGCCGCCATTCTCCCATGTCCACTATCCGCACTGCCCGCCATTCTCCCATGTCCACTATCCGCACTGCCTGCCATTCTCCGATGCCCATTATCCCCACTGCCGCCATTCTCCCATATCCACTATCCGCACTGCCTGCCGTTCTCCGATGCCCACTATCCCCACTGCCCGCCATTCTCTGATGCCCACTATCCACACTGCCTGCCATTCTCTGATGCCCACTATCCACACTGCTTGCCATTCTCCGATGCCCACTATCCCCATTGCCCGCCATTCTCCCATGTCCACTATCCGCACTGCCTGCCATTCTCCGATGCCCACTATCCACACTGCCTGGCATTCTCTGATGCCCACTATCCGCACTGCCTGCCATTCTCCGATGCCCACTATCCACACTGCCTGCCATTCTCTGATGCCCACTATCCGCACTGCCTGCCATTCTCCGATGCCCACTATCCCCACTGCCTGCCATTCTCTGATGCCCACTATCCACACTGCCTGCTGCCCAGAATTCTCCCTGCCCCCTGCTCCTCCCTCACTCTCCACACTGTCAGCTGCTCCTTGCTCTTCAAAAAATGCCAGGACCACATTTAGTTCTTACTCCCGTGCATAAAGCATTAATCCCACATCCCTGAAAACGTCACACTGCTTCAATGTGAGTAAGTCCTACTGAAAGGTCACAGGACCACACTTGAGCAATGGAAAATCAACCTGTGGCTCACAAGCCACGTGCCGGCCACTGTTGAGTTAGATTATCTCGACTAAATTACTGCCTTGTGTCACACCTACCGTACGCTCCATAATTCAAAGTCAGTTTGCCCACTAAAAATTTTTGAACTGTCCAATAACTTGCAATAAGCAACATAAATAACACAGCAAAGTGAGAATTTATGGCTAAATAAAATTACATTTTCAGATCATTTGAAGTAACTTTCAATTGAGAATATAAATAAAGATAGATAGATAGGTAGACATAAATAAATGGGGAAAAAAATTAGATTAAAGCATTGATAAAGCACAATCTATCATTTGAAGAGGCACCGGGGGAAATAATTTACATACAAATGCTAAACCAATTCAAAGTACGTGAGCCTCATCAAAGCTTGCTTTCTATTCAGTGACCTCTGTTCACTAAATTCAGTACAGCACAATCCCTTCTCAGGCCCACAAATGATTGAGTGTACGACACAGTGCAGCTAATTTTTCTGAATGCATAATGCATTATTTCCAAATTAGTCAATAAAGGTCTTCGAAATGAATAAATAATAGGCAGATAGAATTAGATCACAGTAAATAGATGGTTTTCTTCTTGTCCTTCACCGCTGCATAAAAACAAATAGGGTACTTCACACTCAAATTATTCGAGCCTGCAATATAGTTAAAATGCATTGTGAACTGCACAAAAACACCACAAAACCTTCATAAAATGTGACAAAATATGATGACAAGATTAACCCCAAGGCAACCATAGCAAGGAGACAACTTAATTTTATAATGGGACAGTCATCAGGATGCATTGATCTACAGCAGGTAAATGCACCACTGGTGCGGTACCGAGCCATGGAGGCCTTTTAAAGTCCCATCTTTGGTCCCCCGGTCCTTGCTGAATTAGCAGGTCTCGGCTAGAGCAGCAATTTGGGGCATTACAATTGGCTTCACTGTCCTTTGGATGAGATAAAGAGGGGAATAAATAAGCCTGGGTTGAATAAATAAGCACCTGCTGGAAAATGCAAGTGCGATTGGATGTTACGCGAGGATGGAAAGATTTTGTGATACTCTCTACTGTCAAATACCCTACCAACACCCACTAGCTAGGCTCACACATGAAGAATGGCTACTTAAGGTGAGGTACTATACCCCAGCGACAGCAGCACCTTCCAGATAGGAGCAGAGGAAGAAAAAATTATTTGGTACACCTTCCTGATCGACCAATTTATTGGGAAACCCGTTATGGGGAATTTTGTTTGGGAAAGATCCACATCACTGCCAGCCTGAGCAGATATCTCCAGCCTGACATCCACTGGGCAGCTTTAGTAACATTGTTGAACTATGTCACAACACCAAAACTGACATCACACTACAAACCACAGAGATATAATCACCTCCCTACTGCCCTACAATTTAATGCATACAATTTGCATCATCCCATAACCTACATTAGGCTAGTCAAGGTTTCACACAACATATAGGAGATTCAACAATGCAATCTTGCATTAACGCCGTTACATTTTTCTAATGCCGGCTGTGTACAAAATCCCCCGTCAACCCTTCCCTCTAGAAAAGCCATTATTACATGACTGCATAAATGCAGACCTTAAGACAGAATGCAAAGCTTTATGTTCTGAGAGAGCAGAATGATGTGGATTTTTGGCTTGGATACCGCAAATTCCTGTGTTGTGATCCAACTGCTCTCTAAACCTAGCATCTGTGTTTTCGGTGCACCAGTTAACTTTCTTGCTCCCTGGCTCTCGGGAGTGGGGATTGGATATAGAAGCTTCTACAAACGGCGCCAACTAAACTCAAAGGAAAGTGTCAAAAGAAATGAGTCAGTTACCGTGGCTGTTGGTATTATTTTACCACAGTCCCTCACTTCAGCTGATAAATTGTGCCTTTACAAACATTTACACAATTTTATTTAATCTATAACAACCAATGGCGCGTTAATTAAGTAACAATTTCTAGGGAGCAGTAGCTGTGTAGCGTACTAGAGAAATAATTTGAGCTTCTGGAGTTACAGTCTAGGTGATATAACACCTTGATATAATTATTAGCAAAGTTTTTTGCCAGTCTCCTTCGACTTCAACGTGTCAAGTTCTCAACGTATTGCCTAAGGATTTATTGTGAAATGCATAAATCTGACAGATATTTTTGAGTCCATATTGGCCAGGGTAGATAACCAGGGTGGATCATCAAAGCATGACCATATAGCACGATGTGGCCTAATTGAGACATTTTGGGGTTGATTCACAAATACTCAAATTAGCCGAGATTCAGGCCCACCTTAAAATGTTCTTAATAAACAAAAACTCAAGCAGCGCACATGTTACACAAGAGAAACAAACAATCTCATTTAGCAGGGAAATAATTTTATCACACTATATTTCCAAGTTAAATCGTCTGTGAAGCTGTGGTGATGACTTCCTATTTGCTTTTCATATAATGATTATTTCCTTTTCCCCAGGATATTTGGAAGAGTCACTGGAACTTTATTACCACTGCAACTGAAAGAAGTGAAAGTCGGAACCAGCTGTCTCAGAGCCGCAAGGTGAAAAGGCTCCAAGGCAGCAATACATTAAAAAGACATCACATACCAGATCAGATTAAAAAATACTCTACTAAAGCTGAACGACTGTTGCTTATTGGATACGCAGCTAGAAAAACAACTCACAAGCTTTAAAATGTCGCTACAATACGTACTCCTGCATTGTAAGCATTGCAAGACTGCTAGATTTAATTCCGCAGAAATTTTTTTTAAAAATTCGTTCATGGGATGTGGGCGTCGCTAGCGAGGCCAGCATTTATTGCCCATCCCTAATTGCCCTTGAGAAGGTGGTGGTGAGCCGCCTTCTTGAACCTCTGCAGTCCGTGTGGTGAAGGTTCTCCCACAGTGCTGTTAGGAAGGGAGTTCCAGGATTTTGACCCAGCAACGATGAAGGAACGGCGATATATTTCCAAGTCGGGATGGTGTGTGACTTGGAGGGGAACGTAGAGGTGATGGCGTTCCCATGTGCCTGCTGCTCTTGTCCTTCTAGGTGGTAGAGGTCTTGGGTTTGGGAGGCGCTGTCGAAGAAGCCTTGGCGAGTTGCTGCAGTGCATCCTGTGGATGGTACACACTGCAGCCACTGTGCGCCATGGGTGAAGGGAGTGAATGTTTAGGGTGGTGAAGGGGGTGCCAATCAAGTGGGCTGCTTTGACCTGGATGGTGTCGAGCTTCTTGAGTGTTGTTGGAGCTGCACTCATCCAGGCAAGTGGAGTATTCCATCACACTCCTGACTTGTGCCTTGTAGATGGTGGAAAGGCTTTGGGAAGTCAGGAGGTGAGTCACTCGCTGCAGAATACCCAGCCTCTGACCTGCTCTTGTAGCCGCAGTATTTATATGGCTGGTCCAGTTAAGTTTCTGGTCAATGGTGACCCCCAGGATGTTGATGGTGGGGGGATTCAGCGACGGTAATGCTGTTGAACGTCAAGGGGAAGTGGTTAGACTCTCTCTCGTTGGAGATGGTCATTGCCTGGCACTTGTCTGGTGCGAATTTTACTTGCCAGTTATCAGCCCAAGCCTGGATGTTTTCCAGGTCTTGCTGCATGCAATAGGTTACTCAAGGTACAAGGAATTTTGCACTCTGAACGTTTTTTTATATAAATGGTCTGTGGGTCTGACTATGCTCCAAACTATAAATGAGACGTATAAGTGCAATCCAGCGACAGAAAGGACTTTCTATAAAGGTCCAATCGTGACAATGGAACAAGGCAGCAAGTCAAATGCCAACATCCAAAGCAGTTTTTATTCAATTTAGTTTGCACACCAACTAATAAATCTTCAAGCCATCGTCAAAGGAGCACCAGATTAGTACAACCCTTCCAATTCTCAAGCCTTTCAAAAAATTAAAGGGAATCCATTAGATCAGTGTTGGACAGTCAAGTGGTATCTCAGTTGGGTAGTGTGATGGTTATGGCACTAGACTAGCAAAACAGAGGTAGTAAGTTCAAATCCCACCAAGGCGAGCTGTGAAATGGAACCCAATAAATCTGGTCATTTGTAGGCTGGTACCAGTAAAAGAAAATGAGCATGAAAGCTGCTGGATTGCCTCCTCTCTGCTATTGCCAGCTCAGCTTACTGGGTTGAACACACGCCTCTGACTCAGAAGCCACACTTCAGGGACTTGAGTACATAATATAAGCTGACACTTCTGAGGGGGTGCTGCATTGCCGGCCAGAGGTGCCATCTTTCACACGAGATGTTAAACCGAGGCCACATCTGCCTCACAACAGTCGGGTTATGAAAGGGTTGATGGTATTTTAAATGAGCCATTCTTACTTTCAGTGGTCTTACTGCATTCCCTGTAAGTGGGCCTGGCATGCCCCACGAGCTTTACTTCAATCCTAGTCATTTCGGAAGATAGAAATACCAACGTATCTCACTTGAGTTAATTTCAGGTTACAACTTGATTGTTACATTTATCGGAAATTTAATACATAGAATCACATGCAGAACAGCACAATTCTACAAAATGACTGGCTACTAAACTCATTGTGCTTCCTGCTTCTTCAGCAATAACCAGTATATGGTCTTTTGCATCACAAGTCAGTTTCTCACTCCAGCGCTAACATCACCACAGTTCCCAGAGACTGTGCATCATGTCCCTCTTCCTTTTGTTCTTGCTCTGCCCAGCAGCACCCAATCCCCCCATGTTTAGATCACCCATTTCACTACGATTTGTCCAGAGATCACAAGTCAATTCAACCCGAATATGAAATGCAAATCTGCCTTGCAATGTCTGCTTATCTGTCACTCTGACAATGTTCGTTTCAAAGTGGAATTGAGCACAGAATGGATGTTCACACCTTGGAAATCTGGTCGCCTGGTTTGATTATACTCAAACTAGTCTGAGGATCACAAGCAAAGAGCATTTACTGCACTACGAGCAAGCTGGCACCTGTCAGCCATCTTAAAGGATTCTAGGCACAAGGCAAATCATGTCTTAGCTTTCACTTTATAAAGAAAATAAAACACATCGTCGAGGCTAGTTTTACCCCTTGTCAAAACGTATCCAATGATAGGGGAAGGAGGGAAGACTTGCACTTTCAAGGTTTCCAAGGTAACGTGCAAGCTTTTTCTGAAAATGCAACCAATTTATGAATAACATTCGGTTAATTAAAACATATGAAACAAGAAAGGACCATTTGGCCCATCGATGCACTCCTGCTGACAGTGGTGTACAACTTGCACTGCAATTGTACTCCAGCACTGCTGGCTTCTCAACTACAATTTGCTGCGTTGAGTCCTGGGCAGAAAACCACATTCTCCTCAGTCGAATGCCATTTCTTCGCTGGCTTCTGAGCTTTACTATGACCTCCGCCTTCGGTGCCACTTTCTACCGAGACTGAATTCTCTGCTGGGTAGCCTATATTCCACTACCTGGCGGGCTCTTCCGCGGGGGTAGCTCTGACCTGTTCCTGCTGGTTCCTATCCTGTTCTGGATTCTGCTTCCATGCTACTGAACAATCTGTGCTTCCCGTGGTTTCCTATTCTGCTCCACTCGCCCTTCAGAACTTCTTGATCATTCTTCACTAGACTGGGTTGCACCCGCTCCTCAAGCTTCTGCAGTTGCTCCCAATAATGTGTACTTCTAACCATCTGACAGTTGTTCCTTGGTCCAGCTCCCTCAACTGCATTGATCCCATGGGTTTTTCACCCTCCCCTGACACCCTGGTCTTCACTGCTCTTGATCCTCAGGTTTCAATCCTACTGCTCCTCGCTCCTCCACTGGCCCAGCGGGTCCACTGCCACGGGTGGGAGGTCACTATACGCATCTCTGCTGGACCCCAGCATCAACCTCTGCTGGCTCACGGTTGACTCTCCACTCCTCCTCGGCCCTCTGATTCCACTGGCTAACTTCCATCAGTGCGTCAGCTGATCCTCTGCCCCTTGAATGACTCCTGGATCCACTCCCTCTCCAAACCTGAACACTGGTTTGTGGACACTCCAAGTCAATTTTAACCCACCACAGGGCCTTCGACTTTAACTCTGGACTGTTTCATACCATCTCCTCCCTGACTTTTGTTTACGGCCAGGGCATATCTCTCCTAATCTCTGCCAAGCCTATGTAACTCAAATTTCTTCTTTGTCCATTTGTGTGTGCATTTTGACTGCCATTCCAGACCTGGGCTCATTACCTCTATTATCATTTCTTCCCCCTCTCGGCTTCCTGTCACCCAGTCATGCCACCTTTCGTTTCTCCACTCTCGGATACTTGTTCCCCCCCTGCAATCTCTACCCCAACCTACTCATCTACCTTCCTACTCTCCTGCCACCATCCCAGGCTTGAATCTCCCTTGACTAAGCTCACAGGTAACCAATGTGCCTCTCTCAACATTCTCCGAAGGGCCCATCGAGGTACCTGTCACTGCCTCCTTACGAACAGCAACCCTCAACTACCCCATCGCCCTCTCTCGCCAACCTTCCAACCAAGCACACTCGCTGACAACTTACCTCACCAACCTCCTTCCCATCCTGCTCATCCCTCCCATCACTATCCCCTTGGACTCTGCCAGCAGATCAACAATCACCCCGCCTCTCTGGATTTCCCTACAGAATGTCCATTCACTCCCGAACAAGGCCCTGCCATCCATGATCTTACTGTGGATGACTGCATTGACATCATGGCTTTGATTGAAACTTACCTCATGGGTGGCAACACCTCACCCCTTACTGAAGCCTCTGCGCCCATCTATACTTTCCACCACTTGCTCCGTCCAAACCACATCGGCGGTGGTGTGACCCCTATCACCAAGCTACAACGTGGTCTTTCACCCTACTCCTCTGGCACCTTCTCCTCACCCTGTCCCACTCTTCTCACTCTCCTTTAAAATCTCCATTATCTACCACCCTCCCCACCACCTGCTCCTCCCCCCCCCCCAATCCTACACTTTCCACCCTCAGCCTCTGCACTGGGTGTCTTCTTATCCATGGTGATTTTACTCCATCTCAGCTCCCCCTGCCTTCTCTCCTCTGAATTCACTGCCTACCTATACTCCCTAAGCTTCTCCCTCCATGGAGACTCTCCTATCCATATTCACAGCCATCCTCTTGATCTCGCCCTCTCCTCTCACTATCTCCATCATCTATTGCCAACCACCTATATCCCCCTACCCTTCTCCAACCCTATGGAAATATCAGCAAGCTATTTGACTATGGGAACCTGATCAGGTCCTCATCTGACAAACAAACCATTCACTTTCCCGCTGGCACCACTGGATGACGACCAGAAGCAGGAATATTGGATAATTTTACCTATCTCTCTCTCTCTCAGAATACAAAAAAAATCAGTGGCTGTTAACTGTAAATCTTTGTAAAAAGTGAAACAAAATTGGAGCCTGCATAGCACTTACTAGGGCTCATCAGGTAGACAAGAGCCACCGGCCATTATAAACTGGTTGATATTCATCTTGATGCCATTATAATTTGGCCAGAATTAAATGCAGGAACATCCCCAGCAGTTTTAGCTCCTTTCAATATGGTTTTAGCATTTTCGTTATAAGATCTTTGAACACCTAAATCTTTTGATCTTTTTATAAGATCATGCTGGGCTATATCTCAGCTCATCAACCAGTTAGGCTAAAATATTCTTGTTTGGAGTTCAGGTTTAGAATACGTTAAAATATCTTTAGCAAACGTTCATGAGTTATATGGAGGACACAGGATTTTAAACCCCTGAAGTGCTTTATTTCCCAATTCTTTACTGAGGTGACATCCTCAAGCTAGTTGGATTTCTGATCAACATATGTTAAGAATCGGGGCTTGAGTGCACATGAACACTATAGATAAACGAACCTGCATTTATATAGTGCCTTTTATATTCTCAGCACATCCCAAAGTGCTTCACAGCCAGTGAATTACTTTAATGTAGTCACTGTTGCGCTATAGATCCACGCAGCAGCCAGTTGGCACACAGCAAGATCCTATAAACAGCAAAATAGAGGAATGACCAGTCAATCTGTTGGTTGGGAGATGAACATTAGTCAGGGCACCAGAAGAATTCCCTCCTCTTCAATAAAAAACACCCACCACCCAAGCTGGCAGACAGGATCTTGATTTAACACCTCATCCAAAAGATGGCAGCTCCAAAAATGCAGTGCTCCCTCAGTGCTGCACTGAAGTGGCAGCTTAGAGTCACTATACCCGGACTCAATGTTAGAGACACTGAACATCTCCTAGTTGGGGTCAGTCAAACACACCACAGCACTGGCTGAAAGAGAAGTTTCTCTCAGGTAACCAATGCGGCAACTGCTGTAAGTCTGTGAGGGCGTTTTCAGTTTACGTCAGTCACAACTACTCTTCTGCAACAAATATTTATTTTTGAATGCTGCCTGAGATTTCATCACCTATCTCACCTTTGTTACCTGCACTTGTATACAAGTAACTTTCTTGGTTAAAAAATTTGCCGTGTTAAAAATCTGTAAAGCCTTTTCTTCTTAAAAAAAAATTTGAATGACTTTAAAAGGAGCATTGTTGGCACTCCAGAATTTGCCCTTCACATATAATTTTAGCACAATGGAGTAATTTTGACTGTAGAGCGATAGTTTCAAACAGGCGATGGCGAATCGGGCAGCCCTATTTACACCTCTCCAGATTTTTATTAACATTAAAGTCGGGTGGCCGATTGTGCAATAGTCTAAAACGGGTGACAGCCAAAGTCAAAATCGGCCCCATTAATCAGTCCAGTATACTCTGGCGCTGGGTGCCCAACATTCACCCAGAAACCTTCGCACTCACCATCATAAATAATAATAATACATTTTTTAAAAATCCTTAAGATTGGTTTCCTGTAAAAGAATGAGAGCGCCCATCGAGCAGACTGTACTCTCACTACCTGCATGTCCCGCTTGGTGATGAAGCCCTTCTCCTCTTTGTCACACAGCTGGAAGAGCTCGCGACCCTTTTCCAGCGTCTTGTGGCGAGCGCCGCGTTCATTGGGATCGGTTCGGACCGCCACAGTCCCTCTGGCTTCGGGATCCGCTCCTCCTGCGAGCCACACATCAGCCAGCGTCTCCCTCTTACTGGACATTGTCTACTTGCTCCTCCAGCCCGGCGGACAGCACAGAGCCCAGCGAGCGCGCCGCTCTGAGGGACAACAAAAAAAAATGCTCATGTTTGCATCATTCATTGAGGCTTCCGATATTAAGTAGCATCACTTAGCAACAACCCACTTAGTGGTGCTCTGAAGGTTCTCCGAGTATTGCAGTTACTCGGTCTTTTTTTTGCGTCCGGCAGAGAAAATAAAAAGCACACAGGAAGAAAAGTGAATACAGGTTTTTCGGGAACAGGGAGAGCAGAGTTAGGGAGCTGTCAATCTATATTCTATACCAAGCCACACAGTAAGGGAGCTGGCAATCTAGGAACATAGGATTAGGCCATTCAGTCCCTTCAGCCAGTTCTGTCATTCAATCAGATCTTGGCTGATCTGTATCTCAACTTCATTTACCCGCCATGGTCCCGTAACCCTTAATACCCTTGCCTAACAAAAATCTATCGATCTCAGCTTTGAAATTTTCAATTGACCCCCAGCCTTCAGCAGCATTTTTTGAGGGGGGGTGGGGGGGGAGTTCCAGATTTCCATTACCCTTTGTGTGAAGAAGTGCTTCCTGACATCACCCCTGAATGGCTTATCTCTAATTTTGAAGTTATGCTTCAAAGAGAGAGGAGCAATCATGAATACAGGTTTGTCGGGAACAAGCAGAGCACAGTTAGGGAGCTGGCAATCTATATTCTATACCAAGGCAAGCCACACAGTGCAATCAAAGGGTTGGTGAAACACTCCAGAGAGCATTTATGTCAACTTTACGCTCACCTGCAATGTTCACAGTGTTGCTGAGTCCCAACGGTTGACACGAGTGAAGCTTAGTTGCTTAGGCAATGTAATAACTACTTCTACCCATTGCCAAATAATGTATTTGCTGCAGTCCCTCCTCCCACTGTAAAACATAAAATAGCTGGGGAATGGGGGAGATGGGAAGGGGTGGATCCCTGTAGGCAGCCATCCCATTTCTGGTGCTGTAAATGGTGGCAGTGCTGTCATATTGTTCTGCAAGACATCAATTTTAAACATTCAAAAAGCACAACAGATGGTTCACAATATAGAATCCCAGCTCTGTGCCACAGTGCCACAGACTTCTTAGTGTCAGACTCACACGCCAAATCTAAAAATCAGGTCTAATAAACACTAGCGAGGGTACAGAGGAGATTTACGAGGATGTTGCCAGGGCTGGAGAATTTTAGCTATGAGAAAAGATTGGGTCGGCTGGAGTTGTTTTCTTTGGATCAAAGGAGGCTGAGGGGAGATTTAATTGACATTTATAAAATTATGAGGGGCCTAGATAGAGTGAATAGGAAGGGCCCATTTCCCTTAGCAGAGAGGTCAATAACCAGGGGGCATAGATTTAAAGTAATTGGTAGAAGGATTAGAGGGGAGCTGAGGAGAAATATTTTTCACCCAGAGGGTGGTGGGGGTCTGGAACTCACTGCCTGAAAGGGTGGTAGAGGCAGAAACCCACACTGCATTTAAAAAGTACTTGGATATGCACATGAAGTGTCTTAACCTACAAGGCTACGGACCAAGAACTGGAAAATGGGATTAGGCTGGATAGCTCTTTTTCAGCCGGCACAGGCACAATGGGCCGAATGGCCCCCTTCTGTGCTGTAAATTTCTATGATTCTATGAACATTCAATCATTAACGTAGAGAACTCCGTGGGGAAGTGTGTACCAAGCTGCACAAACCATGAAGGGCCCAGATTCATTCCTTGGGATGCGCTACTGAGTTGGCCAATCACAGCCAGGATGCAGTGTGAGCACTAAAACTGGCTTCATCATAAAAAACTGGGGAGGAAGTGAAGAGGAATGAGCTGAAAAAGTCAGCCTGCTCCTGATAGTTATCCAGTGACCCCTCCTAGACACGTGTGTGTGTGATGCCCCACTGGTTGACCAGCCCACTCACACTCACTGTCTAGGCTCTTCCACAAACCGAAGAGGCCACAGACATCTGTGGAACTGCATCTCGGCAAGGAGTCAGTGGCTTCAGGAGAGGGAAGGCGAGAAAACTGGGAAAAGATGGAGAACTCCACCTGTGGAGCAAGACTTTAAGCAATGAATGTGAGGGAAAGAAGTACAAGATATTATTATAACTTCCACAATTATTGACATGGAGCAGCTGGATGAGAAATAATTTACTGAGCGAGGTTTGAAAAATGTATCAGAAGGGTGAGAGAGAGGAAAAGAGTAAAAGAGACAGAGAGGAAGAGAGAGAGAGAGAGAGAGAGAGGAAACGAAAAGAAAGAACTTGCATTTAGCGTCAGTCATGACCTCAGGATGTCCCAAAGTGCTTTACAGCCAATAAAATACTGTTGCATGTCGTCACTGTTGTAATGTAAGAAACGCAGCAGTAAATTTGCACACACAAGGGGCATGATTTTAACCCCGAAGAACGGGTGGGTTGTGGGGGGGCAGTAAAAATTGCAGGAACGAGTCCCGGCTCCAAAACGCCAAAAAATGAATTTCACCCAGACGTATCTGGGTACCCGCACCCTTCAGAATCCCGGAAGTCCCACCGGCGATTAAAACCGGCAGGATGACATTTAAAGGGGCAGTTAAGATCGTTAAAATACTTAAATCAATTAAATTTATGGGAAATGAAGCAGACAAATGATTTTAACTCTGCCTGAACGTTTCTCCTGTGGCCTCTGAAACACGCCAGGGAACTGGAGGCGAGTTTCAGCCTGCAGCCATTAAACCAGTGATTGACAAATGGGGATTAAAGGTGAGTTTTTGCAGCAGGGGAAACAGTTCTCTCAGACAAACCTTTGGCTGGGAATTCTTAGGGGTCGATTTTAGGATGGCCAAGCGGGTGTGTTGGCGCTCGTAAAATCGGGGAATCCCGGAACGTGTCCGGAGTCCGGGTCCAACCCACCCACTTCTGGTTCCCCAGTGACGTGTTTGGGTGCGCGCGTAGCTCCCACATGCGGGACTCTCACCGACAATTTAAATACCTAGTTGAGGTACTTGACAGACCTCATTGACAGGCGATTTTGGCAGGGGTGCAATTTTCATGGATCCTCAGCGTGTTTCCCGTGCAGTCCGCCCACTGCGCAGGTTTCCCGGAAGCCAAGGTAAGTGGCTTCGATTTACTCGCGATTGTGTGGGGAGCCCACCGATTTTACTGGGCGGGTTACCCACGCGCCCAGTTGACCCCCCCCGCTGCCAACCCGCCTCCCTGGTAATATCAGGGCCTTAGTGTTTAGACTCATATTTCTTTCTTCACACTCAGAATTCTTCTGTTCAGACATATGTACCTGCATTTTGGACCCCCTCAAACTGACACCATCAGGATGGGGGGGGGTGCAATGGATTTATTCAGCACTACATCTGAGGAGGAGGCACATCGCCACCCGCACCAGGCATGGCCTGCAGTTCTGGGAGTTGCAGCTCCACAAGACAGAGGTGCGCCACAAGGACCTGCAGGAGAGCAGAGAGGGGACAAACGGAGGGCCCGACATCACAGGAGGCACTACCCTCGTGAGAGGGCCTACAGACAGGGGCTGACCTTCCTGCACCTCTTTAAGGGCGGTGCCCACGAAGGCTCAGATTGAGTCGGCAGGTGGTCGCAGGCATCTGCAGGCTCCTTCATGCAGAGCTGCTCCCGGCTGGGCCTGGTGGCCGCGCATTGCCCGTCACAGTTAAAGTCACTACTGCCTTAAATTTCTTCGCCTCCAGATCCTTCCAGGGCGCCACCGGTGACATCACCAGGATCTCTGAGTCATCTGCCCTTGAGTGTACACGACAGGTCAGAGATGGCTCGTTTTTCCAGGGCATCCCACTACGTCAATTTCCCCATCGACGACATCAGCCAGACTGAGAGGGCAGTGGGTTTCCACTCTCTGGCTGGCTTCCCGGCGTGCAGGGTGCAATTGATTGCACACATTTAGCAATCCGAGGACCTGCACATGAGCCAGGAATGTTAATCAACGGAAAAGGATATCACTCTATCAATGCGACTCCGGGCAACTGCCATGATTCCTTCATTCTGCGGAAATCCAACATTCCGGCCCTCTTCCCCACGTAAGTCAGACTTAGGGGGTGGTTCCTTGGAGACAAGGGATACCCCCTGCAGGCGTGGCTCATGACACCTCTGAGAGACCCCATCAGCGAGGCACAGAAGCAGTACAACGACAAACACATCACTACCAGGTCTGTCAGAGCAAGCCATAGGACTGCTGAAGATGCACTTCCGATGCTTGGATTGATCTGGGGGAAGCTTTTCAGTATTCACCGGTGAGGGTGTGTAGAATAATACTCGTGCGTTACGTCCTGCACAACATCGCTCAACAGAGAGCGTTACCGGTGGATGAGTTCCCATGCGCTCCACAAGCAGCCGCACCTGCCATCAACATGGAGGACAACGACGATGACTAGGACGAGGACGACTGAACGATCGGTAGAGCAGCGGCTCACCTGGCTGCTCGTCATGCCAGGGAGTCGCTCGTATTTGATAGATTCTCAGAGGGAGATCTGCAAAGCGACTACAGCCAAATACTCAGACCACCTGTAATGACCACCATAACCACAACACCCCCCCACCCCCCAAACAAAACAGTCATACAATGACGCATGCACCCATTGCAAACGCATCCAGTGGGTGGCATCAACTCGCCTTTCATGAGCAACCACATGAAAGGGTGCTTTCACAAAAGGGACTCAAGAATGGGCAAGACGTGGCAGTGGTGGTGAGAATCATAACATTCAATGTGTTTTTAACATAAACCAAATATAAATCAAAAAGTTAGTATGCAGGTGCAGCAGGTGATCAAGAAGGCCAACGGAAGGTTGGCTTTTATTGCTAGGGGGATAGAATATAAAAACAGGGAGGTATTGCTGCAGTTATATAAGGTATTGGTGAGACCGCACCTGGAATACTGCATACAGTTTTGGTCTCCATACTTAAGAAAAGACATACTTGCTCTCGAGGCAGTACAAAGAAGGTTCACTCGGTTAATCCCGGGGATGAGGGGGCGGACATATGAGGAGAGGTTGAGTAAATTGGGACTATACTCATTGGAGTTCAGAAGAATGAGAGGCGATCTTATTGAAACAGATAAAATTGTGAAGGGGCTTGATCGGGTGGATGCGGTAAGGATGTTCCCAAGGATGGGTAAAACTAGAACTAGGGGGGCATAATCTTAGAATAAGGGGCTGCTCTTTCAAAACTGAGCTGAGGAGAAACTTCTTCACTCAGAGGGTGGTAGGTCAGTGGAATTTGCTGCCCCAGGAAGCTGTGGAAGCTACATCATTAAATAAATTTAAAACAGAAATAGACAGTTTCCTAGAAGTAAAGGGAATTAGGGGTTACGGGGAGCGGGCAGGAAATTGGACATGAATTTAGATTTGAGGTTAGGATCAGATCAGCCATGATCTTATTCAATGGCGGAGCAGGCTCGAGGGGCCGATTGGCCTACTCCTGCTCCTATTTCTTATGTTCTTATAAATGAAATGAAAAACATGACAGTCTGTCAGGCAGTCTTGTGCATACCCTTCCTCTTCCTACAGCTTTTACATGGTGCAGCCCTGTGATTGCAGCAGAGGTAGTGGCAGGTTGTTCAGGTTCATGCCCTGATTACTCAGACACTTTCAGCCTACAACCTCTGGGTTTTGGACCCCTTGAGGGCCCCTCCAAAGACTGCTCCACCTGCACCTGTGGAGTGGCAGACTCGGCCACCTGGAGAGGAGGCAGCATTGCAAAGACCGGTTGGGGGATGGGGGGGAGGGGCAATGGGTGAGACATGGGAGTGCTTTGAGTGGTGTCCCCACTTCCATGTCCCCTTTCGCTATCATCCCTTTCCTGGGCCACCTCACTCCTACCACCGTGCTGGACAACAGTTTGGAGGATATGTGTGGTGCCTTGTAAGGCCAGTGCTAATGTATCTGTCTGCCTGCCTAAGGCAGCAGAATGTAGTTCGCCCTGAGTCTGCATGGCCGTTGCCAGGGCCTGAATGGACTCATTTGTGAGCCACGCCTTGAAGCTCAATGGAGGCTGCCATTCTTTCCATCACAGACATTCCCGCACTTAACTACGCCGCCAATCCACTAGCAATGGAGTTGGACTCCTCCATCTTCTCTGCCATTGTGGTGAGTGTGCATGGCATGTTTTCCACTCCCTTGCAAAGATGCTCCTGTACCTCTAACATTCCCCTTCTCAGGGATGACCCCCAGGGTTCAGCATCTGTGCCAAGTTGAGCAGAGCCTGGAGAGGAGTGCACCCACCGACGCGGACTCTCCACCGCTGCCCCTGCCACCAGTGTCTGCTCGTGCTCACTTCTGTGTGGTGACTCACCAGGTGACAACCCAACTGCCTCTCTAATAGGACTCACCGAGGTAAAAGTATCTGCGCTGGTGGATGGCTCGCTAAGATGTGACGGTGCACCGTCAGAGGCCTGGAGCTCCTCTGAAGAATCGCCCTCGTTCAGGTCTTCAGTCCGTGACGCCCCTGGAAGAAAACATACAGCAATATTAATAATCATCGCAGAAGTAATGTTGCGACGAGCCTACTGAGGTGTGCAACAGATCAATCATTGATAATATCAATCCATTTTGAGTGTGAGGCGTGTCAGTCTATATATTCCCTACGGCCAGGCACTCCACTGTCCAGCTTATATCCAAGGCCTCCTCCTCCGCCTCTGTAAGGGCCATGGTTTGTGGAGATCCCCCTCCAGTCCTCACCCTGTCCCTTGCATTTTGTGCTCTCTTCTCCTACAAGGGGAGAAAGTACAGACGTGTGAGCGAGTGAGGGTGAAGTGGTCACCCGATGGATGCATTGCTTTGGGCCAGGATGACAATGAGGCAGATGCATCAGAGGGTGACAATCAGACAGGTTCATCACATTGGATCAGAATTAGGGTGAGTGGGAGAGGTGGGTGCACAAATGGGGAGGTGATGAAGTGCATAGAAACTGAAGGGAACTTGTCACTGAGCTTTAAGTGGGTTGAGGAGTGATGTGATGGAGTAGGCTTCACAGGGCACCGTGAAGGGGGGTAATGTTCACCACAGAGTGCAGGTCAATCAGTAGCTGTACTCACTTTTCCTGACCTGGTTAGGTCATTAAATCTCTTTCTGCATTGCAGCCATGCCCTGGGAACTGTGCTCCTGCTGCTGACCTACTCTGCCACCACCAGCCATGTCTTCCTTGTAACAGAGCCAGGTTTCTTACTCCTGTCTGGTGAATAATGCTCCTCCCTCCTGCTTCTCACTGCGCCCAGCAAATGTCTCCAGGGCGGCGTCGGAGAACCTAGGTCCTCCCTTGGCTCTGGAACGTTTCATAGTCATTGCAGCCTCCTTTCTCCTTCAAAACGCATTGTTGGAGTGGCCCTTTAAATAGTGGGCTTTAAACGCGTCATGTGGGTGCACTGTCCGCCCGCTGCGCAGCTGGAGGACGTGAAACCCGGAAGTTCAGTTAAGTGGCTTCAATTGAGTCGCGATTGCTCGGGAAACCGCACAACTTTTTTCTCCGGATTTCCCACCCAATTATTCAACCTCTCACTGAGGTCCCGCCACCATGTTAAAATCATACCCTAGGTCTCACAAACAGGCATGAGATAATGACCAGATAATCTGTTTTAGTGACGTTGGTTGAAGGATAAATATTGGCCGGGACATCGAGGAGGACTCTCCTGCACTTGGAATAGTGCCCTAGGATCTTTTACATGTACAGGAGAGGGAGGACAGGGCCTCAGTTTAACGTCTCATCTGAAAGACTGAACCTCCGATAGTACAGCACCCTGGTTGGGGTACTTTCTTGAATACCATCTCCACTAGCGTCACACATTAGTCCAATCAAATTGTGTACACCTTTTAATTGTAAAATTAAAAAGAAATAATAACCTAGGAAACCGAGGAAATTAAATTTCCACTTTCCTGCCGTGTAAATTTAGCCTTCTTATTCTCCCAACTGACTGCCCCCCTTTGTCCTAATTTGTGCCATCATTTTCCTCTTCCTGCCCAGATATTGGGTGTAGGCCAATGTGTGACACGGGACCGCGGGTCGGTGCTTAAGCACTGAATCCCCACCTTAATCACTTCGATGCTATGCTTGACTCTCCCTTGCAAAAGACAACAATCCAGTTTTGGTCATCGTCTTTGAGAAAAACATGTCAAGTGCTTCCAAAAGCATTCAAATAAAACCAAGGTGAGTGAAAGGACAATGGCAGACTACACTGGGATATAGGAGACAGCCATTTGGAAAAAATGGAACAACTGTAATACACAACATCCAGAGACATTTACTGATTTTACTAAGAAATATAAATGAATGGGTTGACAACCCAAACATGCTCTCTGAGGTGTTCCTTTGAAAATACCACTGATGATCAGGCACAAGATCAATAAAATCAATATGGAATTCAGTCCTTGAAAATGTTTAGAAAAAAAGTTATGTTTAAATTAGGAAGTTGATAAATCAAATGACTGATAAAAATCTACTAATTTGCAAACCTTTATGCCAGAGGCCATTAAAATAATTCAAATAACTCAAACCTAAAACAAAGCCATTAAACAAAGTTATGCATGCACACGCACTTCATACAAAGTAAACTGCTTATCTACATTGTGCTCCTGTCTGCCTGAAATTCAGCAGTGGAGTGACTATTTTGTGTGCTACACATTAACTAAGATTCATAACGGCCATTTCTTTTCCTTCACAAAAGGAGTCTGTAGCTTTGTCCTTTCTCCATATCATAAAAGTCTTTTGAAAAACCGGACAAAACTACCTTGTAGGAAAAATCAGGTCAGGATGACTTCATCAAAAATCAGGCAGTAATTCATGAAGTCATTTATTTTCTTTATTTGCTCTCGGGTGGTGATCACTGTCAAGGCCGGCATTTATTGCCCATCCCTCGTTGCCCTGAGAAGGTGATGGTGAGCCTTCTCCTTGAACCACTGCAGCCCTTGTGGTGATGGGGCTTCCACAATGATATTGTTCGATAATATTTAATTCATAACTATCTCGATCATATTTGCTCCCAATTCTTTCAACTTCTAAACCGAATACATGGAATAGGATTTTTTATGCCACTGATCATAACTTACCTCACAACCTTCTCGCCCTTGAGCTATCTAGTCAGTCCACTCAAGATATAAAGAAATCAAGAAAGAAAGACTTGAATTTATACAGCACCTTTCACACCCTCAGGAAGTCTCAAAGTGCTTTACAGCCAATGAAATATTTTTTAAGTGTTGTCACTGTTGTAATGTAGGAAGCGTGGCAGCCAATTTGCACACAAACAGCAATGTGATAATGATCAAATAATCTATTTTAGTGAAAGCTTGAGGGATGAGGGATACATATTGGCCAGGACACCAGGGAAAACTCCCCAGTGTCCTGGCCTTCTTCAAATTGTGCTGTGGGATCTTTTAAGTCCACCTGAGAGGCCAGACAAGGCGTTTTAAATAGGGTAGATACAGAGAAACTATTTCCTCTCATGAGGGAAATCAACAACGAGGGGACATAATCTTTATGTTAGAGCCAGGCCATTTAGGAGGGAACCAGGAAGCACCTTTTCACATGAAGGGTAGTAGAAATCTGAACTTCTCTGCCCCAAAAGGCTTTGGGTGCTGGGATGATTGGAGCTTTCAAGACCGAGATCGATAGATTTTTGTTAGGTAAGCGTTTCAAGGGATATGGAGCTACAGCAGGTAAATGGAGTTGAGGTACAGATCAGCTGTGATCTAATAGAATGGCAGGGCATGCTAAAGGGGCTGAATGGCCTACTCCTGTTCCTATGTAGTGTGGGGAGAAGTTATGGAGAAATTTCTTGATTCCGTTCATTCATTCATTCCGTTGAGAAACAGGGAGACGTTGTAGATCAGGGGTAATGGGCAAGTGGGACTTAATACAGGACAGGATTCAGGCAGTGAAGTTTTGGACAAGTTGGAGTTTATGTTGGAGAGTGGAAATCAGGAGGCCGGCAAGGAGGACATTGGCGAGAACCATCAAGTCTAGAAGTGACAAAGGTATGGATAAAGATTTCAGTAGCAATGGGGGTAGAGGCTGGTAATGTTACAAAGGTTGAAGTAAGAGGTGTTGGTGATAGATAGTTAATAAGGTTTGAAAAACTCAGCTCTGGGACAAACAAACCAAACTAAGACCTAGTCTGGTCAGCTCCAGCTTGCAGCGGTTTATTTTTACCATCCAGTTAAAAAGCTACATCTCTCAGTTAACCGTACAAACTTCCCAAAATATATAAAATACTGGATAAATTATAACAAAACAATAACAGGTCTCAATTTAACAGATATATCTGCTAACTCAGCTAAAATACCAAAACCCATAAATTTTGTCCATGGGCAAATTTGAACAGATCATAAAAATGTTTAAAAGTTTAGAACCAAATGAGGAGCAGATACCTGGCAGCATAACAAATGCTAATTTGAAAGGTAATGATGCAGCATAGCGAATTAACCCACAAGTACTAAAATTAACTACAACCTCCTCTGAGTGGGCCTTATAAGTCACTGCTAGGAAGTGTGCAAACACAGTCTGGGGTATCTTCCAAACACAGTTTTTCTCCTTCATCCAACCATCAACATAGAATCATAGAAAGGTTACAGCACGGAAGGAGGCCATTCGACCTGTTGAGCCCATGCCAGCTCTCTGCAAGAGCAACCCAGCTAGTCCCATTCCCCTGCCCTTACCCCGTAGCCCTGCAATTTTTTCCCTTCAAGTACTTACCCAATTCCCTTTTGAAAGCCACAATTGAATCTGTCTCCACCACCACCTCAGGCAGTGCATTCCAGATCCTAACCACTCGCTGTGTAAAAATGTTATTCTTTATATCGCCTTTGGTTCTTTACCAATCACCTTAAATCTATGTCCTCTGGTTCTTGACCCTTCCGTCAATGGGAACAGTTTCTCTCTATCTACTCTGTCCAGACCCTTCATGATTTTGAACACCTCTATCAAATCTCCTCTCAACCTTCTCTTCTCTAAGGAGAACAACCCCAGCTTCTCCAGGCTACCCATGTAACTGAAGTCCTTCATCCCTGGAACCATTCGAGTAAATCTCTTCAGCATCCTCTCTAAGGCCTTCACATCCTTCCGAAAGTGCGGTGCCCAAAAATGGACACAATGCTCCAGTTGTGGCCGAACCAGTGTTTTATAAAAGGTTCATCATAACTTCCTTGCTTTTGTATTCTATGCCTCTATTTATAAAGCCCAAGATCCCGTAGGCTTTTTTAACTGCTTTCTCAACCTGCCCTGCCACCTTCAAAGATTTGTGCACATATACCTCCAGATCTCTCTGTTCCTGCACTCCTTTCAGAATTGTACCCTTTAGTTTACATTGCCTCTCCTCGCTCTTCTTACCAAAATGTATCACTTCGCACTTTTCTGCATTAAGTATCATCCGCCACATGTCTGCCCATTCCACCAGCCTGTCTTGTGTCCCCTTGAAGTCTATCACTAAGCTCCTCACTGTTCACTACACATAGGGAGAGAACTGCTCTGGTGGCTGTACGTAGGAACAATCCATTCTAAAAGGACGCATTATGCCACAGTGACCAGAGCAATCCTCTGTCACATGGGGTATATTGACAATAAATTTGTACCTCTGAACACGGCACATCAATACCAACATATTATTCAAATCATGTAACATCTGTCGAGGAACAATCAAGTTTTTCCCGTCACAGTATGTTCGCCATTACGCATCAACCTTCAGCAGAAAAGGTAGGACAATCTCAGGACACAGACTTCGTCACATCAATATCCCTCGGGAGATACAATTCAACCAGCACGAGGCAGGGTAAGGTTGCTGGCATGAATGAGCATTGAGAAAGCTGACCAAATGCAGTGACTATAAAACTGAACAACAGAAATATTCCCTGAAATCAATTATATTATTAAAAAAATATTTAGGCAGTCTGAGATCGTGGGAATACCATGTGCCCATCCGTTTATATCCTGCTACATGATATCACTACTGATGGCAGTTCCTTCAAAGACAATCTCAGTGTTATAAAAGTCTATAAACTGGAGCCATCATTTTAGTCCTTCTCATTTTGTCATCTGACACATGCACCTGGCAATCACAAGACAATACAGCTGAGGAAGGTCATTCGGCCTTCTTTGTTCATTCATCCAGAAAAATCCTAAAGTTCCCCCTTTGCAGCATCCAATTGTTTAAATTATTCCAGGGTTTTCACCTGCACTCCTCTATCTGGGAGTCCATTCTATACATAGATCACTTTTTGTGTGAAGAAGAACTTCCTAATTTCAGTCCTAAATTTGCCTTTTTACCAGTTTGGATATGTTTCTTTCCAGTTATAATCATTCCCAATTGGCCAATTTACATTAGCGTCCAACAGGTTAAACTTAACATGTAATTGGAGGCCTCCTAAAAATGTTCCTCAGCTTAAAATACTAGCAATAGATTTCAATGTCGGTCCTCTGCTCAGCTTTTGCAAACAGCCAATTCTTAGAACACATTTGCATTTAATTTCCCTTAGATAACCTATTTGGCCTCAGATCTAAAGAAGTTTGTGCTTTCACAAAATTTGCAGCATTTCAGCAACAGCTTGAAGTTATGGTGTTTAGTTCCGTGCAGTTCCGGTTAGCAATATGTACCTCATCAATTAGTACCTGCCATTTCCCACCAGCAATAACCAATGACTATAGTGCTTGATCTAACTCTCATTCCATCTGCACAGCAGGGCTCCCGTTCGTAAGGGCTGCTGAACATTTGCAGGCTAAATAATACACTGGAAGGTGGTAGATATAATGACAGGGTCTACGCAGAGACAACTAGAATGAGGCAATAGATCAAAGGGCTCCATTAACAAGGTGGGTCACATTTACTGCCTAGTCTTTCTGCACACGATGGATTGGTTTACTCATCATACTATAGCCAATTGTTTCTTTATTTCCTGCCCAATCTTTTCCGATTTTTTTTTTGCCTTTACAGGCAAATGACAGTTTCCACCACAACTATCTGGTGAATCCTGCTCCCATTAGCAAAAAGGAGCATAGAATATGGAAAGACAATTATATTCTGCTGCCTCCTTTCCTCCTCCTACTTCACTCCAACAGATAAGCAATTCACTTCTTAAAGGCTGAAAAGGAATGACTCCCCTGTCCAAGGGAGGGGAGTCTCACACAGGCAGATACTGCGATTCAAAATCAAAACCTATTAACAGCCAACCTCTTCCACTGCGTGGATGCTGTGGGTTTTGGTGATGTTAAAGTCCGAGATGGAATTGGAATTTTTTTTTAATATAAGATTGCCTTAGATTTAGCAAGTCTGCAAGAGGGAAGAAATCCCTAAACCATAAAGGCAGTTGTGTAAAATCACCTCATTTTTTTAAAAAAAACTTTCGCAGGCAACACCGAGGTGCTAAGGTGTGAATATGTGTCTTAGATTCCCCACTATTTGAGCCTTCCATCTCGGCCAAGCCATCAAGAGGAGGACAACTGGTTGGAGCTCACTCAGTGGACTGAACCAGACCATTCTCGCATGCGCCCTAGTGGCCAACTAAAAGGCCTGGCAGGTAGTTGCCTTCAAATTGAGATAGAAAGGCCCCCATTCTGATGTGCTCCTGTCCCCCTCCCCCACCCCACCAAACAAACTGAGGGATGGCACCCAAAAGTAGGAGTGGAGATCACCGGAGCTCCACCCATATCATGCACATTACAGACTGGGTAGAACTTGGGCACAGGTCATTGATCACACCCCCTATAAAATGGGCACCCAGGTTCTGGCTGTAAGCATTGAACATTTATAAAAGGATGGGACCAAGTAGGATTAATCTTTTTTAGACTAGTGTAAAAAGTTTACAGCTGAGTTTTTTTTTTGTTAGCATTTTTTTGGGGTACACCTTGGGTTACAACTGTTTGTGCCAAAAGTTTGGGCCACCGCCAATTTTATTTTGTGCCATTAAAAATTGGGCTATGGGTATTTCAACTGGAGTCCCTAAATGTTATTAGGAGGAAGAGGAGTATGAGGAACAAGAAGAAAGGGATGGCAGGCAGACGAGTCTGCATCAGAGGCATACTACTCGTAACCCCTGTTATCCTTCAACCTGTATATGCAGCAGAGACAGAACACCAGTAGAGCACAGGTAGAATGAGGATTATGAAAGAACAAACCACAGGCATCCTCAAGCTGCACATCATTTGCCTTGATGGGTCGGCGCTGTGCCCCAATACAGATCAGCAAACATCTCCCAGATCATTGTTATCTGCTGCATGCTGCACAACACTGCCGTGCAATTTTTGAAGGGTAATTCCCTTTAGGAATGTGAGCAAAGAAGCACAGGATTTAGAGCAGAAAGAAAGGTTATTCGACCCATCGTGTCTGTGCCGGCTCTTTTGTTAAAGCAATCCAAAACTAATCCCACTGCCCCATAGTCTCCCCATAGCCTTGAATTTTCCCTTGCTTCAATATTTAATCAAGTTTCCCTTAAAAGATGCAATGACCTCCATTCCCTGTGGCAAAGCATTCCATCCTCCAACAACCTCCTGCGTAAAGAAATTTCTTTTAACCTCTCTCCTCACCCTCTTAAGTGATCACTTTAAATCGATGACCGCTCAACACGGACTCTGCAGCCAGAGGAAATAGTCTTTCCTTACTTACCATCAAAACTTTTCATAATTTTAAAAACCTCTACTAAATCTCCTACCCTTCTCCGTTCCAATGGAAATAGTCCCAATATCTCAAATCTCTGCTGATACTAGCTTCCCATTCCTGACATTCCTTTAAAGTCCTTTCTTTAATGAGGCATCCGAAACAGTTCTTTACCTGTGACTTAACCAATGTTTTGTAAAAATTCATCATTGCTTCTTTATTCTTACACTCTATGCACTTATTTCTAAAACCCAAATTTCTATTGGCCTTTTTATCACTTTATCTTTCTGCAATCGCACTTTCAGGTAATTGTGTATTTGAATCCTTAGGTTTCTGTGTTCATCAATTGCTTTCCATTAAGAGTCCAATTTTATTCCTTGCTTTTCTCAAATTGTATTACCTCACACGTTTCCACATTAAATTGCATCTGCCCACTCCACTGACCTGTCTTCTACAGCCCTGCTGTTTGCCAAACCTCCTACTTTTGAGTCTTCAGAAAATTTTGAGATTGTGTTCCCTATACCTGAGTCCAACACTGAACAAAAAGTGGACCCAGCCCTGACCCCTGGGTTACCCCACTTCCAAACCTGCTCCAGTCTGTGCAGCATCCATTTACCCTGACTCTTTCTTTCCTGTCTTGTCAATCATCTTTCTATCCAAGCTGCTACATTTCTTCTTGTACCATATGCCTGAATTTTTCTAACAAGTCTCTTATGAGACACCTTACGATAATGCATATACACTACATCTACTCCATTGCTTTATCTATGTGATAGGATTTTCTGGAGAATTGACCAATTACATTTGTCAAAGAAATCCATGCTGATTGTCCTTGATTAACCCATGGATTTCTAAATGCTCACTAATTTTATCTTAAATCATGGATTGGTGGTATGAAAGTCTTCTATGTCTGTCGGCCACAAGGGTCCTGTGTGAAACTTATTTGGCAATCTGAACTCAGTCTCATTCGAGGGGGTACGGTAGTGGAGTGGTTATGTTACTGGACTAATAATCCAGAGACCTGGACTAATAATCCAGAGATCATGAATTGAAATCCCACTGCGGCAGTTTGAGAATTTGAATTCTGTTTAAACAAAAATCTGGAAATTTAAAATAAAAAGCTAGTATCAGTAAAAGTGACCAGAAAGCTGTCGTATAAAGATTGTTGTATAAACCCAACTGCTTCACTAATGTCCTTTAGGGAAGGAAACCTGCCGGCCTTACCCAGTCTGATCCCTATGTGACTCCAGTCCCACATCAATGTGGTTAACTCTCAACTGCCCTCTAAAGTGACCTAGCAAGCCACCCAGTTGTATTAAACAATCAGAGCAACTCGGGATGGACAGCCTTGCCAGCGACACCAAATCTCTACAGTTAGTGTTTTTTTTTAAAAGTCCATAGCAAAGATGAACCCACAGTACAAAACGTTACCTATAGAAAGATGGTGGGTGAAGAACTACGGCCTAACATGTAAAAGAAAGAAAGATCTGCATTTCTATAGCATCTTTCACGACTTCAGAACATCCCAAAGTGCCTTACAGCCAATGAAGTATTGTTTAAGTGCAGTCACTGTTGGAATGTAGGATGCCATGATCGAACAGAATAGAACAGACAACAAAATGGCACAAGCTTGGGCTTTGAAACCTCTAGAATGTAGCAGGAAGAGAAGGCTGTAGACTGTAAAGAGTGCCACAGCTTTGAGGGAAAGAATAAGTTAGAGTAGGAGCCAGTGTAAGAAGTCTTGATTTCAATATAGCGAGAAAGAGGGAGAAAAAGATCATGTAGGGCAAAGTATTTAAACTTCTGGAGGAATAACTGCCCCAACTGGTGATTTTACCCCCAAAAAAAAACACTGAGTGGTGGGTGTAGGAAATGGTAAAAATATCAGATCAGGTACATTGGGGGTGCTTTTCAGAGCAGAATGGAAGAGATTTACTCTGCAGCTAAACATACAATACCTGACCTGTGTGTTATTGATACGGACACTGAAGGCATGATTTCGACCCCGAGCCGGGAAGGGGGCGGGAGAGTCAAATTGCGGACGGGAAACTCGGTTCAATGAGGAGGGTAGAACAGCACGCCAGGAGCAGCACCAGGCATACCTAAAAATGAGGTGCCAACCTGGTGAAGCTACAACTCAGGACTACACGCATGCTAAACAGCGGAAGCAACATGCTATAGACAGAGCTAAGCGATTCCACAACCAACGGATCAGATCAAAGCTCTGCAGTCCTGCCACATCCAGTCGTGAATGGTGGTGGACAATTAAACAACTAATGGGAGAAGGAGGAGGCTCTGTAAACATCCCCATCCTCAATGATGGCGGAGTCCAGCTCATGAGTGCAAAAGACAAGGCTGAAGCGTTTGCAACCATCTTCAGCCAGAAGTGCCGAGTGGATGATCCATCTCGGCCTCCTCCCGATATCCCCACCATCACAGAAGCCAGTCTTCAGCCAATTCGATTCACTCCACGTGATATCAAGAAACGGCTGAGTGCACTGGATACAGCAAAGGCTATGGGCCCCAACAACGCCCCGGCTGTAGCGCTGAAGGCTTGTGCTCCAGAACTAGCTGCGCCTCTACCAAGCTGTTCCAGTACAGCTACAACATTGGCATCTACCCGACAATGTGGAAAATTGCCCAGGTATGTCCTGTCCACAAAAAGCAGGACAAATCCAATCCGGCCAATTACCGCCCCATCAGTCAACTCTCAATCAGCAGCAAAGTGATGGAAGATGTCGTCGACAGTGCTATCAAGCAGCACTTACTCACCAATAACCTACTCACCGATGCTTTGTTTGGGTTCCGCCAGGACCACTCGGCTCCAGGCCTCATTACAGCCTTGGTCCAAACATGGACAAAAGAGCTGAATTCCAGAGGTGAGGTGAGAGTGACTGCCCTTGACATCAAGGCAGCATTTGACCGAGTGTGGCACCAAGGAGCCCGAGTAAAATTGAAGTCAATGGGAATCAGGGGGAAAACTCTGCAGTGGCTGGAGTCATACCTAGCACAAAGGAAGATGGTAGTGTTTTGGAGGCCAATCCTCTCAGCCCCAGAACATTGCTGCAGGAGTTTCTCAGAGCAGTGTCCTAGGCCCAACCATCTTCAGCTGCTTCATCAATGACCTTCCCTCCATCATAAGGTCAGAAATGGGAATGTTCGCTGATGATTGCACACTGTTCAGTTCCATTTGCAACCCCTCAGATAATGAAGCAGTCCGTACCCACATGCAGCAAGATCTGGACAACATCCAGGCTTGGGCTGATAAGTGGCAAGCAACATTCACGCCAGACAAGTGCCAGGCAATGACCATCTCCAACAAGAGAGAGTCTAATCACCTCCCCTTGACATTCAACGGCATTACCATCGCCGAATCCCCCACCATCAATATCCTGGGGGTCACCATTGACCAGAAACTTAACTGTTCCAGCCACATAAATACTGTGGCTACAAGAGCAGGTCAGACACGGGGTATTCTGCGGCGAGTGACTCACCTCCTGGCTCCCCAAAGCCTTTCCACCATCTACAAGGCACAAGTCAGGAGTGTGATGGAATACTCTCCACTTGCCTGGATGAGTGCAGTTCCAACAACACTCAAGAAGCTTGACACCATCCAGGACAAAGCAGCCCGCTTGACTGGCACCCCATCCACCACCCTAAACATTCACTCCCTTCACCATTGGCGCACTGTGGCTGCAGTGTGTACCATCCACAGGATGCACTGCAGCAACGTGCCAAGGCTTCTTCGACAGCACCTCCCAAACCCACGACCTCTACCACCTAGAAGGACAAGGGCAGCAGGCACATGGGAACAACACATCATCCCGACTTGGAAATATATGGCCGTTCCTTCATCGTCACTGGGTCAAAATCCTGGAACTCCCTTCCTAACAGCACTGTGGGAGAACCTTCACCACACGGACTGCAGTGGTTCAAGAAGGCGGCTCACCACCACCTTCTCAAGGGCAATTAGGGATGGGCAATAAATGCCGGCCTCGCCAGCGACGCCCTCATCTCACGAACGAATAAAAAGAAAGCATAGGTTTCCCGGACGTCTTTACGATTTTAATGTCAGGACGTCTTATTTTTTTTGTCAGTTTCCCATCTGACTGTCCGGCCTGATTGACAGGCTGGTCTTAGTCGGACGAGAAACCAGCCAAGGAGAGGACGTGTTCAGGTAAGTTATCAAGTAACTCTTTGTTTGTTTGAATGGGGGGGTTGAGAGGCATGGGGGACAAGGGTCGACACGGGGGCTCATGGGGCAAAGGTTGGCACGGGGCCGTTAGTCATGGGGGGAAGGATCAGGGTCCGTGATCGGGGTCAAGGGTCCGCAATTGACAATCAGGGTCGGGGGTCTGCGATCGGTGATCGGGGGGGTCGGGGGGGCGCCATGATCGTTAGGGGTGTCGCTGCAGATAGGCTTGTTGGGCCTGGGGGAAGCATTCCTGCTCCTCTCGGCCCACAAGCTGTGCCAGAAAGGCACCTACCTGTCAGTCTGGTGCCTTCTTGCCTCCTTTCACAAGGCGTAAAAGAGAAGGCCAGGGAATCCCAGCCCCCCCAGGGTTGAAATCAGTAACTGTGGAAAAATGGAGGCCTGAAGCCTCCTTGAAAGGTTTTAAAGCCCGACCCACCTCCTGGGAGTGAATTGGTCACCCGCCCCGGTGAAAACCAGAAATGGGCGGGTTGGAGGCGGGTCTGAAATGGTTGAAATTTTGAATGTTCCCCCGCCCCCAACCTGCAGTGTGTCACTGTTAAAATCATGCCGAGTGCCTGAAATGGAAACGAGCCATTTCCCACCACCCTGATGAGCACGAAAATGGCAGATCCAACAGGGAAGCAGAAGTGCTTCTCTGTATTTATAGATTCCTTCTCCCCTTCACTGTATCCCTCCATTTGACAGATTAAGGCATCCAGCTCTTTAGTATTCTGGAATACTTTCTACTATCTTTCAAATACATTCTAGAGACTCTGATTATATTACTCATGTATGTATGTCTGTAAATTGCTGCCTTCAATATCAGGCTTTAAAGAGGCTTTAAAAATTGGGACTAGCTTAGTAGTATAAACTGGGCGACATGGACATGTTGGGCCGAAGGGCCTGTTTCCATGTTGTAAACTTCTATGATTCTATGATTCTATAATAAGCCAGCCACTTAAAGGGTTTCTACAGGACAGTCTGCTACTTCAGCAATCAATAGTCTTTCCACTCATAACTCAAAAATACAGCCAAATTTTTCATAGCATTGCACATGCACAGTTTAAAAAGGAATAATCAATATTAGGAGGCTTAACGACTTCTTTAAAAGAGGCAGGAGAGAAAAGAGAACATGCATTTTGAGGCAATTTACATTGTAATGAAGGTCAGATTTCCATGCTACATTTCCACAACATCTGCTATTTTCCACTTTTATCGTGCAGGTAACATTTGAGAATAGTTTCCTGTACCTTTCTGTTCCAAGCCCTTAAAGAGAAATTGCATTCTATTGAACTGTCACGTAGACCCCAAGATGGTGGGCAGGAGCCTCCCAATGCACATTGTTGTGTTTCAACCACCTGTCTTATTGTGTTCTGTGCTTGGAAAACTACCGATGTGAAGCAGCCTGGACACAGAGTTCTCCACAACACAACATCAAGAATGGGAATGATGGACTGTTGTAAGACTCCCCATTCACACTGCCACCTCAAGAGAGTTCTACACAAAATATCTGCTTCCGGGCTGCCTCCAATCAACAGTTTATAGACACAAAGACAACAACAAAGAATAACACTAGTTAGTGTAAAGATATCTACCTTAAATAGCAAGAATTTTGTAACATTTTATCGTAATATATTTCTTAAAATTTAAGTAATACCACAATGCTTACTCATAACTTATTTCAACAATTTTAACACATATCATAGCATCGCACATACAGTATAAAACTAGACACACACACACACACACATATGCAAATATCAAATGAACAGTGAAATTACCCAGCTGCTTAGAGTCTGGATCTGAAAATGGCAGCACTAGTAATTAATCAAACAGAGCCTACACATTAAATGACTGAAGTTTTAGTGATTATTAAATTAGTGCATACAGCTACTTTGAGCTTTTGAATCCAGTAAGCTGCATTATCAAGCATTCCTGTGCTGAGTGACTTCACCTTGCAAGTAACCTTGGAGTGTTTAGTATAGCGATTGCCAAAACACACAAGATGCAAAACCATTTATAAAAAGATATTTTCCAGCTTGGGCAGTGAAATGATAAAGATTCAAACAGACTGAATTAATTGTTATGGTTCTATTGTATGTGTGCATGTCCATGAAAGAGGAATAGGGGTAATGAATAAAGGCATAAAATGAAATGGCACATTCTGTTCTCCCCCAACAACTGCATCAAACTGAAACAAATGAAATTTTCCCCACCATCGTCCAGCAACACTCCCTGAACATTAAATTCTTCGATGGAACTCTGCCCAGTTTCCTCACCCAATCAATCAGTCAATAAAACCTTTAGCCAGGGCTTTAAAAGATTCCATTATCTTAGATTCCATAACTAAAATGAGGAGAGAATTTTGATCCATTTGATTGCAGAAAGGCTGCTACTTGAACTGTCTGCCACCAAGTTCACCCCTCCCCTATACATCTCAAGGCTTTCAAACATTTTATGAAAACCTTATCAGAATGCAATATATCTATCCATGACAAGAACAGTGCACTTTTGTTTACGATGAACAACTTATTGGATTCTTTCCTGCTCGTCAAAGGACACAAGGGGTTAAAATTGATCACTGCTGGTTGTTTCTGCAGGTTTGAGAGAATATATGTTACGGTCTGCTATACCAAAGGCAGTTTTTTACCTGCTTGCTCTGGTTATTGTGGACTTAGTCGTCAATTGGATTGCTCCTGTATCAATGAGATGGTTATTGTCCTTTGACATCTCACAGATCATTCAAAGTGCTTAGAACACATCAATGGGTTTTAATTACAAGCATCTTGCTGGCTTGTTTACAGCGTGTTTCTTTGGGAAGATTCCATTTACCTGAAGGTAGTTATTAGAAATACTGCGTTAATGTCCTTTGCTTTCAAATATCCAAAAGAAATTGGAGCCATATCTTGGCTGATATTGCACAAAGGTCACAGTTAGTCTGGAGCTATCTACGGCTTCATATTTTTTTATTGGCTGAAATTTTTTTTTAAATATTCACAATTCTACATCTATCTTAACTAACCTCTAACTACGTACAAGGTTAGTCAGAGGACTCTGGTACTGAATAGCCACATAAATTAAAGACTTGTGTTTCAAGGGTTAGTTTTATGTTGAGAGTTAGCACAGAGAAAACACCTTTGTTTTTGACACTTTGAAGAGATTAATAAAGTTTGCAAATACACTTGTTTGAAGTGAGTATTCTTCCATTTACTTGTTCAATAAATCTGTCGAATGGTTTATAATCTAAGGCGCAGTTTACTAGGATTTATAACTTCTGCGTAATAAAGACAAGATCATGTGGCACACACAATATATTCTTTGAGGTGGAGTACAGTGTCATGGGTTCTCTGTTTGACTTCTGAGTCTCACTGTACTTATCTAAATACAAGACAGATAAGCAGCAACCTGGGTGGTAAAGGACACAAAGTCTACTTATAAGGGTGACTATTTCGGACACTGAAACCAAGGAAATAGCTTGCCTAAATATCCCAAAATGTTTTTCCATCTATAATATATTTTAAAATGACAGACTAGCTTATGGTTCAAATATAACGCATTATATTTCCTGTGCCAGTCTTTAGCTCAATACTTTTTATTGGCTGAACTTTTTTTTTAAAAATGATCACAATTCTGCAATTATGAACTCAATAAAATCGCTCTAAAAAAAGTCAAAATCCATTCACCCACCATATTTTTCCTCAGTGACTGAAATGCCTTGGGATGTTTCACTACGAAAAGACACTATATAAATGCAAGTTGTTGTTGTTGTCTAATCACCAAAATAAGATTTGTAACATAAAAACAAAGAATTAAATATTTCTGGACACGATTACAAACTTACTACTATTAAGAATTTTATTTTGTATCTTTAAGTACCTTCATTGATCCTTTTACTCGAAGGTCCACGCCTCTC
The DNA here is from genome assembly GCF_035084215.1 of Heptranchias perlo. Lineage (NCBI taxonomy): Eukaryota > Metazoa > Chordata > Chondrichthyes > Hexanchiformes > Hexanchidae > Heptranchias > Heptranchias perlo. Next base: position 17,776,205 of record NC_090336.1, read on the forward strand.
TCAAAAGCTTAGGCTTGGACTTGCTAAAGTCAGTTAAAGTTGAAGCGTGTGCATTGTGCACAATTTCCAGAATGAATCAGTAGGATTCACTAGCCGTGGTTGTCCACTTCTGTTCTTACCAACCCATGATTTTCCATCCTTTAAAGTGAACAGGAGGTGAATGACGAGCCAGCAAACAGAATATCCCAGCTTCTCAAAACAAGTAGAAAGGAAAGTCTCGTCATGTTGTTGAATGATTTTGGAGTTTCAGTTTTTCCAAATGATTTGAAAACATGCTGTAGAATGAATCGTTCAGCTAAAGCTTTCCCATCAACTACTTAAATTTTTAAATTCTGAGAGAGGTCATAGCCTCGATTTTCAAATTGGTTATGCCAGATTTCATTCAATTAGAAAAAAGGAGCAGAGATCCATAATGCTAAATCTCTGCCCGTTTAGCATATCGCACACATTTCCAGTTCTGGGCTTGAAGGAAACTGAAACCTTCTACCTGAGCTTAATTTGAAAGTGCTAATGAAGTTCTGATGAGGTCTCTTAGTTATCTATGTTATTTCTCAGCATTCCCAACTACATGGTGCAGATTCACGATCAAGCCCATTGGAGGCAGAGGAGAATGGCCAACAGAGTGATGCCAGGCTCATTAAGCTCCACCACAACCAACCATTCTCATCTGAACTCCCCCCGAACTGGAAAATCTTTCCTCATATATTAGAGACAAGTAAAGAAAGAAAGGAGGAACTTGTATTTATGTGGCATTTTTGTTTACATCCTCCAGACATCCCAAAATTCTTCACAGCCAACAAAATACTGGGCTTGAACCCGAGACTCTCTGACTCATGAGCGGGAGAAGGCAATTGGGAGCGAGAGAAGGCAAAAGGGAGCGACAGATAAAGGGAGAGAGACAGAACAGAGAGAGGGACAGAGAGATGATTACAGCAGCTGCTTTTTTTTGATTTTGCACTGAGAATTCAAAAGCAACCATCGTTCACATAAAGATCTGTTCATGCAGCTGTGGTACTCAGTTATATATAACTAGCTGCAGTGGGTAAAAAAAGACACACTTTTTCAGCAACCAATCAAAAAACACTTTGCTGGTTCTGCCTCCACTTGAAAGTCTCACAAGTGCAAAGAATCATTTGCACTTGATTGGTTCAAATATCATGTTCATAAAATAGCAACAAATCCCAACTGAAATCACAACAACCAATGAGCATCTTTAAGAAAAAGTGCAAAAAAACTAGTCATTTCCTGCTAGTTTCTCTGACCTTGATAATTTGGTCTCTTCCCAAAGGGAGGAGCTGGGGTTCTATATGCAGCTGCCAATCTACAAAGTTCCCCTTAGAGACAACAATTAGCTTTTGACCTTAAGATATATCCATTGAGAGCACTTAACATTGATGGTTTTAAGACCACAAGTTATACAAGGCTCTACTTTAGCAGCTGTGTATAATTTCGTTTGTCCTTTTAAATTGCTGTAAATAGATACACCCTGAGGTCAAAGGCAAACTCCTGGCCTTATAAAACAGCATATCCTCCAACTTACCCTGAACAAAGATATGGGAGATTCATCAGTATATATATATATATATATATATGCACACACACACACACACACACACACACACACACACACACAGAACAGATTCCTCCCCATGTAATGAAAAAGCAAAGAGAATGCCATCCCATCAGATCCACTACAAGCACACACACAAATATTGATACAGTATTACAACATAACACACCCAAAACATTAAAATATGCTCGTGACATTTAAATTTAGAACAATTTCCCCATTGGAAAAGGTTCAACGTTTCCAGAGCTTACAATTAGACCTGACAAACTTGGCATGTAATGGCTTAGAAAAAGAAAGAAACTTTTAAAATATATCTTTGGCAGACAAGCAACATCTCCTTTCATTGGAGGTATGCTTGAATCAAGCTCAGGCTGATGAATGAATCACTGCAGTGAATGTGGTGAAGGTTCTCCCACAGTGCTGTTAGGAAGGGAGTTCCAGGATTTTGACCCAGCGATGAAGAAGAAACGGCGATACATTTCCAAGTCGGGATGGTGTGTGACTTGGAGGGGAACGTGCAGGTGGTGGTATTCCCATGTGCCTGCTGCCCTTGTCCTTCTAGGTGGTAGAGGTTGCAGGTTTGGGAGGTGCTGTCAAAGAAACCTTGGCGAGTTGCTGCAGTGCATCCTGTAGATGGTACACAGTGCAGCCACTGTGCGCCGGTGGTGAAGGAAGTGAATGTTTAGGGTGGTGGATGGGGTGCCAATCAAGCGGGCTGCTTTGTCCTGGATGGTGTCAAGCTTCTTGAGTGTTGTTGGAGCTAGCTGCACTCATCCAGGCAAGTGGAGAGTATTCCATCACACTCCTGGAAAGGCTTTGGGGAGTCAGGAGGTAAGTTAGTCACCGCAGAATACCCAGCCTCTGACCTGCTCTTGTAGCCACAGTATTTATATGGCTGGTCCAGTTAAGTTTCTGGTCAATGGTAACCCCCAGGATGTTGATGGTGGGGGATTTGGTGATGGTAATGCCGTTGAATGTCATGGGGTGGTGGTTAGACTCTCTCTTGTTGGAGATGGTTATTGCCTGGCACTTGTCTGGCACGAATGTTACTTACCATTTATCATCCCAAAACTGGATGTTGTCTAGGTCTTGCTGCATGCGGGCACGGGCTGCTTCATTATCCGAGGGGTTGCGAATGGAACTGAACACTGTGCAATCATCAGCGCACATTCCCATTTCTGACCTTATGATGGAGGGAAGGTCATTGATGAAGCAGCTGAAGTTGGTTGGGCCTAGGACACTGCCCTGAGGAACTCCTGCAGCAATGTCCTGGGGCTGAGGAGATTGGCCTCCAACAACCACTACCATCTTCCTTTGTGCTAGGTATGACTCCAGCCACTGGACAGTTTTCCCCCTGATTCCCATTGACTTCAATTTTACTCGGGCTCCTTGGTGCCACACTCGGTCAAATGCTGCCTTGATGTCAAGGGCAGTCACTCTCACCTCACCTCTGGAATTCAGCTCTTTTGTTCATGTTTGGACCAAGGCTGTAATGAGGCCTGGAACCGAGTGGTCCTGGCGGAACCCAAACTGAGCATTGGTCAGCAGCTTGATAGCACTTTGCTGATGATTGAAAATAGACTGATGGGGGCGCTAATTGGCCGGATTGGATTTGTCCTGCTTTTTGTGGACAGGACATACCTGGGCAACTTTCCACATTGTAGGGTCGATGCCAGTGTTGTAGCTGTACTGGAACAGCTTGGCTAGAGGCACGGCTAGTTCTGGAGCACAAGTCTTCAGCAATACAGCTGGGATGTTGTCAGGGCCCATAGCCTTTGCTGTATCCAGTGCACTCAGCCGTTTCTTGATATCACGTGGAGTGAATCGAATTGGCTGAAGACTGGCTTCTGTGATGGTGGGAATATCGGGAGGAGGCCAAGATAGATCATGCACTCGGCACTTCAGGTTGAAGATGGTTGCAAACGCTTCAGCCTTGTCTTTTGCACTCACAAGCTGGACTCCGCCATCATTGAGGATGGGGATGTTTACAGAGCCCCCTCCTCCTCCCGTTAGTTGTTTAATTGTCCACCATCATTCACGACTGGATGTGGCAGGACTGCAGAGCTTTAATACATAAGGGGCAAAAGAGTAACTAGGGAGAGAGTAGGGTCTCTTAAGGATCAACAAGGTCATCTATGTGCGGAACCACAAGAGATGGGTGAGATCCTAAATGAATATTTTGCATCGGTATTTACGGTTGAGAAAGGCATGGATGTTAGGGAACTTGGGGAAATAAATAGTGATGTCTTGAGGAGTGTACATATTACAGAGAGGGAGGTGCTGGAAGTCTTAACGCGCATCAAGGTAGATAAATCTCCGGGACCTGATGAAATGTATCCCAGGACGTTATGGGAGGTTAGGGAGGAAATTGCGGGTCCCCTAGCAGAGATATTTGAATCATCGACAGCTACAGGTGAGGTGCCTGAAGATTGGAGGTTAGCAAATGTTGTGCCTTTGTTTAAGAAGGGCGGCAGGGAAAAGCCTGGGAACTACAGACCGGTGAGCCTGACATCTGCAGTGGGGAAGTTGTTAGAGGGTATTCTGAGAGACAGGATCTATGGGCATTTGGAGAGGCAGGGACTGATTAGGAACAGTCAGCATGGTTTTGTGAGAGGAAAATCATGTCTCACAAATTTGATTTGAGTTTTTTGAAGGGGTAACCAAGAAGATAGATGAGGGCTGTGCAGTAGACGTGGTCTACATGGACTTTAGCAAAGCCTTTGACAAGGTACCGCATGGTAGGTTGTTACATAAGGTTAGATCTCACGGGATCCAAGGTGAGGTAGCCAATTGGATACAAAATTGGATTGGCGACAGAAGACAGAGGGTGGTTGTAGAGGGTTGTTTTTCAAATTGGAGGCCTGTGACCAGCGGTATGCCTCAGGGATCGGTGCTGGGTCCGCTGTTATTTGTTATTTATATTAATGATTTGGATGAGAATTTAGGAGGCTTGGTTCGTAAGTTTGCAGATGACACCAAGATTGGTGGCATTGCGGACAGTGAAGAAGGTTATCTAGGATTGCAACGGGATCTTGATAAATTGGGCCAGTGGGCCGATGAATGGCAGATGGAGTTTAATTTAGATAAATGTGAGGTGATGCATTTTGGTAGATCGAATCGGGCCAGGACCTACTCCGTTAATGGTAGGGCGTTGGGGAGAGTTATAGAACAAAGAGATCTAAGAGTACAGGTTCATAGCTCCTTGAAAGTGAAGTCACAGGTGGATAGGGTGGTGAAGAAGGCATTCAGCATGCTTGGTTTCATTGGTCAGAACAATGAATACAGGATTTGGGATGTCTTGTTGAAGTTGTACAAGACATTAGTAAGGCCACACTTGGAATACTGTGTACAGTTCTGGTCACCCTATTATAGAAAGGATATTATTAAACTAGAAAGAGTGCAGAAAAGATTTACTAGGATGCTACCGGGACTTGATGGTTTGACTTATAGGGAGAGGTTGGATAGACTGAGACTTTTTTCCCTGGAGAGTAGGAGGTTTAGGGGTGATCTTATAGAAGTCTATAAAATAATGAGGGGCATAGATAAGGTCGATAGTCAAAATCTTTTCCCAAAGGTAGGGGAGTCTATAACGAGGGGGCATAGATTTAAGGTGAGAGGGGAGAGATACAAAAGGGTCCAGAGGGGCAATTTTTTCACTCAAAGGGTGGTGAGTGTCTGGAACGAGCTGCCAGAGGCAGTAGTAGAGGCGGGTACAAATTTGTCTTTTAAAAAGCATTTGGACAGTTACATGGGTAAGATGGGTATAGAGGGATATGGGCCAAGTGCAGGCAACTGGGACTAGCTTAGTGGTGTAAACTGGGCGACATGGACATGTTGGGCCGAAGGGCCTGTTTCCATGTTGTAAACTTCTATCTGATCCGTTGGTTGTGGAATCGCTTAGCTCTGTCTTTTGCATGTTGCTTCTGCTGTTTGGCATGCATGTAGTCCTGAGTTGCAGCTTCACCAGCTTGGCACCTCATTTTTAGGTACGCCTGATGCTGCTCCTGGCATGCTCTTCTACACTCCTCATTGAACCAGGGTTGATCCCCTGGCTTGTTGGTAATAGTACAGTGAGGAATATGCCGGGCCATGAGGTTACAGATTGTGCTGGAATACAATTCTGCTGCTGCTGACGGCCCACAGCACCTCGTGGATCCCCAGTTTTGAGCTGCTAGATCTGTTCTGAATCTATCCCATTTGGTACGGTATCTCCTCCTTCGACCCAGTGTCGATGTTTTTTTTCTGATTACGCTTCTGTGAAGCGCCTTGGGACATTTTTCTAAGTTAGAGGTCCTATATTGTTCTTGGAAGTATCCCTAAGTGAATTAAGTTTGAGCAATGTCAACCCAGTTCCTAGCAGGAACCAGCCCACAGGATAAAGCTGCTCTTAAGTTGGCACGAACTGGTATTAAAAATTGACAATCACACACAAAGTGGGTAACTTTAACCTAACTGGCCAGACGGGAAACCCACGAGATCGGGTGGAACACTGGTTTCACACCCCGCCTAATATTACTCTCCATTGACTTCAGAAAGTAAAATCGGATGGGATGTGAAACCAGCGTTGCACCCGATCTCATCAGTTTCTCAATGGGCGAGTTAGGTTAAAATAGCCCCCAAAGACTGTAAGGGTGGTTGATCTGGGACATGAAAATACCACACCGGTTCAGCAAGAGGTGCTCTCCCAGGATTGGGGTTAAGGCTCGATATTGGATCAGAAAGACGGAGCTTTACACAGCATTTGGCTGAGCTGTACCGCTCCTGGGAGGAGTCGATGTCGACACCAGCTGTCAATGTGGGAAAGTGTTCCATTCCCCAGCACTGATATCAAATCAACTTTGTGAGAAAAAACATTTAGTACAGCACACGCAGCGTCTCTCCGTAAAGTTTTAATTTCCACGATCAAGGCTGCCTGGACAAAATCTCAGGTGAGCTACAGTCAGTCACACAATTGAGAATCAGTGCCAACCTGCACTGGGAGCCTCTGAGCAATTAATGACTCACTCACTGGGGATTTTCCAGGCTTCAATTAATTTATTCTAAAGCCACAGCAACCTAAAGATTAGGCAATATCATGCTCATTCATCAGCTGTGGATTTCCCAGCCATGTATCTTAGGTTATAAATTAGATGATATCTTGCTAGTAATAGTAAGGGGTTTCTGCGCTATAACTCAGCACTTTATAATTGCTATTTCGGATCTCCTGCCCTCTCCTCTGATACTGTGAAATCTGCCGTCATCAACCCCCTCCTCAAAAAACCCAAGCTTGACCCCTCTGCCCTTGCAAACTATCACCCCATCTCCAACCTCCCTTTCCTCTCCAAAGTGCTTGAACACGTCTTCGCCTCCTAAATCCGTGCCCATCTTTCCCGCAACTCCATGTTTGAAGCTCTCCAATCAGATTTCCGCCCCTGCCACAGCACTGAAACAGCCCTAATCAAAATCACAAATGACATACTCTGTGACTGTGACCGTGGTAAACTATCCCTCCTCATCCTTCTCGACCTGTCTGCACCCTTTAACACGGCTGACCACACCATCCTCCTCCAACACCTCTCCTCCATTGACCAGCTGAGTGTGAACGCCCTTTCATCCATCACCCTTGTGCTCGCTGACTTTCATCAGCTCCCAGTCCCCGAACACCTCGATTTAAAAATTCTCATCCTCATGTTCAAATCCCTTCATGGCCTCGCTCCTCCCTATCTCTGCAGTCGCCTCCAGACCTACAACCCTCTGAGAAATCTGCATTTCTCCAATTCTGGCCTCTTGTGCATCCTCAATTTCCTTCACCCCACCATTGGCGGCTATGCCTTCAGCAGTCTAGGAATTCCCACCCTAAACCTCTCCACCCTCCTTTAAGACCCTCCTTAACACCTACCTCTTTGACCAAGCTATATGGTCACCTGTGCTAATGTCTTCTTAGGCTAACTGTTAATTTTTGTCTGCTTACATTCCTGTGAAGTGCCTTGGGTCACTTTACTACACTAAAAGTGCTATATAGAAGACTTGTGCTCCAGAACCAGCCGCACCTCTAGCCAAACTGTTCCAGTGCAGCTACAACACTGGCATCTACCCGACAATGTGGAAAATTGCCCAGGTATGTCCTATCCAAAAAAAAGGACAATTCCAATCTGGCCAATTACCACCCTATCAGTCTACTCTCAATCAGCAGCAAAGTGATGGAAGGAGTCATCGACAGTGCTATCAAGCAGCACTTACTCACCAATAACTTGCTCACCAATGCTCAGTTTGGGTTCCACCAGGACAACTCGGCTCCAGACCTCATTACAGCCTTGGTCCAAACATGGACCAAAAAGAGCTGAATTCCAGAGGTGAGGTGAGAGTGACTGCTCTTGACATCAAGGCAGCATTTGACTGGGTGCGGCACCAAGAAGCCCTAGTAAAACTGAAGTCATTGGGAATCAGGGGGAAAACTCTCCAGTGGCTGGAGTCATACCTAGCACAAAGGAAGATGGTAGTGGTTGTTGGAGGCCAATCATCTCAGCCCCAGGACATTGCTGCAGGAGTTCCTCAGTTGTAAACAATTTTACAACACCAAGTTATAGTCCAGCAATTTTATTTTAAATTCACATTTTCACATCGTTCACCTGACGAAGGGGGAAGCCTCCGAAAGCTTGTGAATTTAAAATAAAATTACTGGACTATAACTTGGTGTTGTAAAATTGTTTACAATTGTCAACCCCAGTCCATCACCGGCATCTCCACATCAGGAGTTCCTCAGGGCAGTGTCCTAGGCCCAACCATCTTCAGCTGCTTCATCAATGACCTTCCCTCCATCATGAGGTCAGAAATGGGGATGTTCGCTGATGATTGTACAGTGTTCAGTTCCATTCGCAACCCCTCAGATAATGAAGCAGTCTGTGCCCGCATGCAGCAAGACCTGGACAACATCCAGGCTTGGGCTCATAAGTGGCAAGTAACATTCATGCCAGACAAGTGCCAGGCAATGACCATCTCCAAACAAGAGAGAATCTAACCACCTCCCCTTGACATTCAACAGTATTACCATCACCGAATCCCCCATCAACATCCCGGGGGGTCACCATTGACCAGAAACTTAACTGCTCCAGCCACATAAATACTGTGGCTACAAGAGCAGGTCAGAGGCTGGGTATTCTGCGGCAAGTGACTCACCTCCTGATTCCCCAAAGCCTTTCCACCATCTACAAGGCACAAGTCAGGAGTGTGATAGAATACTCGCCACTTGCCTGGATGAGTGCAGCTCCAACAACACTCAAGAAGCTTAACACCATCCAGGACAAAGCAGTCCGCTTGATTGGCACCCCATCCACCACCCTAAGCATTCACTCCCTTCACTACCGGTGCACCGTGGCTGCAGTGTGTACCATCCACAGGATGCACTGCAGCAACTGGCCAAGGCTTCTTCGACAGCACCTCCCAAACCCGCGGCCTCTACCATCTAAAAGGACAAGGGCAGCAGGCACATGGGAACAACACCACCTGCATGTTCCCTTCCAAGTCACACACCATCCCGACTTGGAAATATATTGCCGTTCCTTCATCATCGCTGGGTCAAAATTCTGGAACTCCCTTCCTAACAGCACTGTGGGAGAACCATCACCACACGGGCTGCAGCGGTTCAAGAAGGCGGCTCACCACCACCTTCTCAAGGGCAATTAGGGATGGGCAATAAATGCTGGCCTTGCTGGAGATGCCCACATCCCATGAACGAATAAAAAAATATATATAAATGTAAGTTGCTGTTACTGTAGTAGAGCCTCTCTGGTGATGCCATTAAAGAGAGGAGCCAACAGCATCTGGTAGCAACTTGCTTCTTTTCACTGGGGGCCACAATTTTGCACCAGTTTGGGAGACAATTCAGAACCATCTGACACTGGAAAGATACTGCTACTGGCATAGTAGCATATGTTCTCATGATTGAGCAGCTGATTAGCCAGTCCAATGGTTTCATCCCCAATGAAGTGAATAGAGGCATTTACTTCCCTGATGGCTCTAGCACAACCTCAAGCAATCTAATGTCAGTGTTGAAAGTACAAAAGATCTCACAGTTGACCACGCGATGTGACGAGCAGTGATCCATCGTGGTGTTAGCCAATTCTGGCACAGTTGCATGGATCTCTTCAATGAGAAACAGCAGCAGTAGAAACGTGAACTAGAAGCAGCTTCTTAACCCAGATAAGCTGTTAGAGAGCTTGCATATCTCATATTAGTAGTCAATAAGACCCTTTCCAACAAGAGTCATCATTTTCCAGTATCAAAAAACTACCACCAATCTCCCTATACTTTTCTTCCATTTTAATTGGCTTGTAGTAGAAAGGTTCAAAATATAGCCTTTTTCTGGTGCCAGTCACTATTAACAGGGATATTGTTGGTTTTGAGAGAAAGAAAGAAAAAAAAGAGTGAATGAGAGAGAGGAGTGAGAGAGAGGGGAAAAAAGAGATTTGCCTGTGCTGGATTCAATCTAACACTACGGAGCTAAGGAGTCCAATGTTCCAGCTCACTGCCAGATGAGAAAATAAGTTTAATTGAAAAGAGCCCTTTGGCCGATTTTGCTTTCATTCTCCCACGATACTAAACTTGACCATCTCCTCATTATAGCATCTACCTGTTTGTTAAAGGAATTCAGTGGCCTACCCACAAACACCAAACATGGCAACCACCACTTCTTGTTTTTCCTCCCCCAACAATTCTACTTAGAATCACATATTCACAAAGAGCATTAAAAAAAACACAAAACTGATACCGACCGGCAACATCATTTTAAGATATTTAAGATACTTACCAGGGAGATTTAAAAAAATAGTACAACACTGTTCCAACGCTTGGCCTTAATTCAGAACAGCTGGTGGCATTTAGTCGTTTTGTTTGTTTGATCCTTTGATTTGGGTGAGTTCAGCCCAAGGACTCAACAGATTACAGGGTTGTGTACCTTCCTTCACCTGTTCTTCAAGTACTTAGACCCCAGAGTACTGGCAATGCCGAGGGCCACATGTCACAGATGTTTGTCCAATAAATGGCAGTTCTTCCCTAAAGAAAAACAATGAACAATAATAAAGGCACCTCCCAAATAAGCAACAAATATTAGCTTTCCGGCAACGGGCAGGATTGCATACCACACAAGTCACGCCTTCTTATCCAGATTAAGAGCCATTACACCCGAAAATATATACAGGCCTACAGACTGATTCTGAGGAAGTTTCTTAACTGGGTCATCTTTCTCCAGCGTCTTTCCATATTCCACATAGATCGATAAATAGATATAGATAGATAGATACATATAACATAATGGTTGGATCCCTATCCTGGATATACTAGGTCTGTATACAGTTGATTTCCTCCTGAAAGCTGCAAGTAGGCTTTCTCCCCGCAGACTACAAGATGATGTGGGAGGGGGATGAGCAGAAAGAATTAACACCAAAACTCTTTTCACACGAGTAGGATCATATTCAATATCAAGCCACTTCCTCTTCTTCTCTTTACCATACATGCTTAGGGATCTTTTCACAACACATTGAACACAACTGCTGGTGGCAATAATAATACTTTATTCCAAAAAAAATTTTTCAAACGATATTTGACTACAATAAGTGATAACATGCTTTGTAACCAACAGCAGATTATTACTCGATAAAAGTAGAAGCTCTGCATTTGCGTCTGCATGAAGACAAGTTACTCGTAGACAAGTGTTAGTTAAAAGGGGAAAAGATCACAATCGTTTGGTCTGAATCTCATCTCCACTCCTAGTTGTCTCACCTGCAGTGACAACCTGCTCATATTTCGCCCTGCTCCTTACTCTCTCACCTTTCCATCTTATTTCACCCCCCATTGTCTTCTTGATCTAGGGTCGGCACCCCTCCAAGATTGCCCTGGAGTCTCCAGGAATTAAAGATTAATCTCCTGAACACTGCTGTGAGCAACCCGGGAGAAAAAAATCATAGGGGCATTTTTTTTTAAAGTGTCGATTTTTCCCCCATTTTCTTTGAACACTTTCAATTGTTATAAAAAAATATTGGAGATGGGGGAAAAAAAGGTTCCTTGACTGAGTGGGGCAGTTAGAGGTGGTGATGAAACCTCCAAGAATACGTTCAAACAGAGTTGGCAATCCTATCTTGCTCTCTGGACACTACAGTGCTGAAATCACGAGGATCCCCCTTCGATGCAGAGCCTCGTTGTGGGCAAGCATGGACCGCCATTTCAGGTGTGCTCTTAAGTCGCTGTGTGATGCAATCTGTGGGCCAAAGGGAGGCTGTTTTGCTAACCGATCTCGGCCTCTTCGCGAAGAAGGAGTTACAATAATGAGATCTTGTGCCAAAGATTTATAATCTTTGGGTGAGCCCTGTGCTTGCCCATATGAAATGCTTGCATCACTAGATCACCTCCCTGGCCTGCTGAAGTGGGCTTCTTAAAGCTAATTTACTTTTGTCTAGTTGATGTGTTTTTTTTTTTCGGAAGAAGCTTCGGTAATGAGTTCCATTTAGCTCCCTGCACGAGTTTCTTATGCTGTGGAGAATGCCCTATTGACACTGTTTATCACAATTTCGTACGGTTGTGGGCCAACCAGCAGCCATTTAAGAGCCGCTACCTCGCTGCAAATTTAATCACCACTAGGCCTTGCTCCCACTGCCTGTTTTCCAGGTGCTGGGAGTTTAGCCTTATAAATTCCAGTGAGGCCACTCCTTCCCACCGCTAGCGGAGGTGTGACAACAGGTATGCCCAGGCCTACATTCACCAATATAACAACATCAAAGCTGATATTTCTTACTTACCCGTTCCTGCATTGTAATTTTAGTCTCCAACAAGTCAACCTCTCATGGCACTGCACACACAGAGTCAAGACCAACTGTGGCCATCAGGTGAGGCCGGGTTAGAGGGCAGCGGATAATTGGAACAGGCAATTTGGGAAGTAGAGCTGGTTGGACGATAGGCGAGGAGTTGAAAGACGTGAAACTGAGGCATTACAGTGGCACCGCCAGGGAGTGCAAATAATGCAGTGTGATAAATTTACATGGGCTGTTCCCATTATAAATGTGGACATAGGAATTTATAATGGAAAATGTTGATAGAGGAAGACCATGCAGACCACAAGGCTTTTAATATATAGATTGTTCTAGTTGGCCCCGTGGTGCAGAAGCTCCACAATAACTTGTAACACTCAAGTCCTTTCCTCCACCGTGCATGTGTTCAAAATCAGCAATTTATTTTTAACGAGTTTCCAGCATGTGATTTACTGTAGCTCAGGTCCCCCACCATTTGCACCGTCTCTTGAACTTTTTCATGCAAAATGGAGAATGTGCGGGTAGTTGCTGAGTTTGTCAAGGACATCACATCACACTAAATCACGTGTCCTACTAAGGGCAAAGAAACCTCCTGGTGAATTGGGCTGCATGACTCTTGCATTGCATGTTGCCTAGTGTTTCGTTTTTCAGTAAACAGTTCTATATTCTACATATAACTGGCCATTAGCAGTTCTAGGGAGAGCAGCTTGGGACAAACCACCTGCCTGTTGATTCTCCCTCTCCTGACCTCTATTTCTCACTTCACCTCCTTCCCTTACTCCCCCCAGAAAACACTTGCTCAAACCCAAACCTTACACTCTGTGACACAGCAAGTTCATTTTCAAACCAGATAGTTCCACCTATAAATGTCTTAAATGTGGCGTTTACAAAATGTCATCGTATTTGCAATGCAATTTGACTAATAACTATTTGACTAAGAACTCAGCCTCTTAGAGGAGTGGGCAATGTCCAAGAGTTAAACACCACGGCCTATAATATTGCACTAATAGTACAGGCTGCTATGTACTTTGTATTGCAGCTTGTAATCGAATAGTCCACATAGCACTAGCCATTTAACAATTTTTAACCAAGGAAGGTGACAGCTGTTTAAGGCATTAGAGTTACAGCACATCCTTTTCAAGGGATTTCATCACGTGGATTAGAAACTTAGGCCTGGAAATTCCTGAGGTTGGAGAGGGCATAATTCACATTTACTCCCGGGGGACAGAATGGAATATGGATCCTGACTCTGCTGGGATTGCACCCCATTTGGACCAGACCTTTAAATTCCAGTCATGGGGCGGAGGGGGTGCTTAGATGGATCCACCCGCGTTTATTTAACAATCCTTCGATCTGATTGATTCAGGAGATACCTAATTGCTTGCCCTGTTCACACTGATCCCAGATGCCCTGTAGAGGGCGCCACGCTGTTTCTATCTCGCACTTCCAGCAATTTGCAGCGCAAAATTTCATGGGGATTAAACAGGCAAGACCAAGTCTAACTAATGGCAGACGCTATTCCCTGTCCGGCTACAGCAAATTCTGGGCCATTAGCTGGAGAGGAAGTAGATGATTGCAGTTTAATTTTAGGCTTCAGAAGAGTTCAAAAATTCTCAGAGTAAAACTGAGTGTTTTATAGGGGTTGTCTTGTACTTAATGCTCTGCTATTCCAGAATATGCAAGTGCCAAAACATATACATATATTATGCATCTACTCAATACAATTGCATTATCCACAGACATGGGATCAGCTTCTACATGTACGCTGATGATACCGAGCTCTACCTTTCAACCACTGCTCTTGACCCCTCCTTGACTCTGTGCTATCAAACTACTTGTCTCACAACCAATGTTGGGTGAACAGTAATTTCCTCCAGCTAAACAGTGGGACGACCGAAGCCATCCACCCAACAAACTCTGTACCCTCACCACCCACTCCATCCCCCTCCCTGGCCACTGTCTCAGGCTGAACCAGACTGATCACAACCTCTGCATCCTATTCAACCCCACGCTGAGCCTCGGATCCCATATCACAGTGTAACTTCAAAGCCATAAACTTAAATTTATAATTTTCCTGGAATACAGCACTGAACATTTAGCACCCCTTCAAACTGAATTTGAATTCAGTTTTTAAAAAATCTGGAAATAAAAAGCTGGAATCGGTAAAGGTGACCACTGTCAGATTGTCGTAAAAAGCCAACTGGTTCACTAATGTCCTTTAGGGAAGGAAACCTGCCGTTCTTGCCCAGTCTGACCTATGTTACTCCAGTCCTGCACCAACGTGGTTGACTCTTAACTGCCCTCTGAAGTGGCCTAGCGAGCCACTCCGTTGTATCAAATCACTACACCATGCAGTTCAAGAAGGCAGCCCACCACCACCTTCTCGGGGCAACTAGAGATGGGCAATAAATGTTGGCCTTGCCAGGGCCAACCACATCCTAAGAATTAATTTTTAAAAACATGCATCAAAAAGAAAAGTAACATTAGAGACACACTCACAAATACCCCCATTCCCACTGAGATTCAGGTGGTTTTGAAAAGTGTTTAAGGACATGTGGTGAGGAGGAGGAGGAGGGGCAGCAGAACACAGAGGAGCAAAGGTAATTCCAAACAGAGAAAGGTACAGCACAACCCAGAACGTTACCGCCTCCATCAACTACTCAAACAGACAGATAAGCTCCAAAAACAAAAAAAAATGAGACTCAAGCACAGACAACATTCCTCTCGCACCTTGTCCCCCTCCACCCCACACAATGAGAAGACGGTGAGAAGTTGAATGAATGAGATATAATCTGGATTGCAAAAGTTCAAATTTTCATATACTAAGGACATCAAATCAACAACAAATTCATATATCGGGAAGCAGAGAAAGGGCAAGAAAAGGAGATTTCAATCACTAAGGAGCATTTCTTTCGATGACTGCGAACACAGTTATTCAATAGAAACCAGAATTGCAATATAAAAACAGACCTCAGTGCTGTGTATGACTTCACATGCACATATTTAATATTTATTAGCAACAGAACTTGGAGAGGTATCTCTAGCCCAGCTCCCAAGAGCTTGAATTTATATAGCACCTTTAATGTATCGGACATGAGTAGTCTTTGATAGGTCATCACACACATACCTGTGGGATATGCTCTGCAAAATAGAGTTTGGGAAGAGAAGTCAGCAATTGGATCAAACTGCTCTACACCGACATCCATACTGCAGTGTTAATCAAGGGGTGGGAACCGGAAACCTTTCTCACCAGATCTGGAGTCAGGCAGGAGTGTCCCCTCTCCTGTCTTGTCCAGATGTTGTATCTAACCCTTTGCCGAATCCATCAGGTGGAATGCGGGTATGAAAAGGGCAACAGTCCAAGGCAGTGAAGGTGATCTCAGGTCAGGGTGAACCTGAAGTCAAGTAAGAAATTTGACACAAGCGCAGCTAAATTTCCAAAGACTGTTCCCCAAAGCACGTGTTCCACAACTGGTTGATGGGGTGACATTAATGTTCTGTTTATACAGTTTGCTTCTAAGTTACAACATAAACAATTATTTTTCAATGCAGTTTTTAGCACAGCTCTGCAAATTCCACTTCAGGTAAAATCCCTGATGGATCATCTGAGATTCATCAACATAAAGAGGCAGTATAAACGATAGGACTTTTAATGTGTTTTGAAACACGATCAGCTGCTCAAGTGGCGGCAATGGAAATTGGTTTATTTTTGAGGTGGCCTTATCTTCTGACTTTGTTGCCTAATTTTGTATTTGCAGTCAACCCATTTGCAGCGCCGTTCATTAATAATGTCAACAGGCAAATAAAACATCGTGACCTACCGCAGCAAAGTCAAGACATGTGAACAGTGTCAATACTAAAAACTGTACGACACTCTCAAAGTGGATAACGGGACTGCACTAAGTAACACAGACCAGGAGGGCCACAGGTGACTAAACTCACCTCAGTGCTCCCGGGACAGAGAAATCAAAGCCTGGATTCCCAGTCCTGATCGCGGATGGAAAGTGCACATATATGGATGTCAGACAAGACGGAATCAGGCTCGACTGTGATGATTCCCACAGCTGAATAACCTGCTGACACTGTCTAGCCTCACATAGGAAGAGTGGCCACTTGCGTGAATCAGTGAAACCATTCTGCAGCATAAAACAGGCTGGGAAGGAACAGGAGGGAACAGTAAATAAATCCGAAGAGAGAAACAATTTGATTGTCAGGGAATGCAATGAAAATGTTTTGTTTCTTTTTCTCCTGAAGGTGCTAAGTCATGGAGGGTGGGGTTCTATAGACACCAGCCACCCTCCAGTATGTCCCAGATGGCCATTTTTCTTCTGTCTTACATCATCTAATACTTTTTTTAAAAAATTAAAATGAGGAATTGTGAGTTTGAAGTACTGATAATTACAAGATACAATCAACTAGCTTTTGGTCTTTTGATAAAGGGGTTAATTAAACATCACCGTGAAGCTATGCATCCTGATTTTGCATTAATGGATATAGTTCTTCCTACACAAATACTGTCTGGTGGTTTCAGCCTTTGAGAATGCTTCTTTTAATTAACCTTTGCAGCGGGAGATGAGGGAGCCTCTTTACTTTCTAATGTGGAGACTGAGGCCATAACACACTCAAGGTTAGCTGGTTAGAACCTGCTCAATTGTTCCTACTACTCAATACACAGCACTTAGGTGGTCTTTTGATTCTTAATGGTAGACCAGCTGCATTCATTTTGACATCAGCAATCTGAGTCATATTTGAAATTGTCTTAATAGTTCTTGACCTTGACATGGAGGGACAATGCATTCCCCGATCTTTGATATTTTTTCAATTCCGCAAGTCTATAGAAGAAGCAACAGGGATTCAAAGATGTGCAGGCTCCTGATGGGCTACTAATGACTCTTCTCTTTGGAAACCAATTTAGTTGCGCACATCGTACCAGATCAGTAAAGCCCAGCTGTCTTCAAACCCTTTGTAAGATTTCCAAATGCCAGAGATTGCATTTAATTTGGTCCTGCCTGCAGTCAGTTTGTGAGCAGGGAAAGTACTATACTGTCCATCCACCTGCACACTGACTTTTAATCCACTTATCACAACAGGAGGTTTGTGCTAACCTGTTGCTTCACAGCCCCAAGCAAAAAGACAGAAACAGGTGGGAGCTTTTAACTCTCATTCACACCAACATATCTTCCCATCGGCAGTATGTATAGCACCTTGTGAATGTTTTTTTTTAGAAAGGGCAATGATACAGGTATTAGCTTCGGCTAACTGGCCGCACTCTTGCCTCTTGAGTCAGAAGGTCATAGGTTCAAGGCTCACACCAGAGACAAGAAAAGGCTTGCATTTATAGAGTGCCTTTCAGGACGCCCCAAAGCACTTTACAACCAACAAAGTACTTTTGAAGTGTAGTCACTTTTATAATGTAGGAAACGTGGCATCCAATTTTTGCACAGCAAGGTCCCACAAACAGCAATTTGATAATGACTAGATAACCTGTTTAATTTGAGCACATAATCTAGGCTGGCACTTCAATTAAGTACTGAGGGAGTGTTGCGCTGTCAGAGGTGCAGTCTTTTGGACAAGCCATTATATTGAGGCCCAGTTCTTCCTCTCAGGTGGATGAACAAGATCTCGTGGCACTACTCAAAGAACAGCAGCGGAGTTCCCCTCGGTGTCCCAGCCAACATTTATCCCTCAACCAACAGCATTAAAGAAAAGTTATCTCCTTGCTGTTTGTGGGATCTTGCTGTGTGCTCACTGGCTGCAGCATTTCCCTTCATTACAACAGTGAACGCACTTCAAAATTACTTAATTGTCCGTGAAGCACTTTGGGACATCCTGAAGACATGAACAGTGCTATATAAATGCAAGTTCTTTCTTATTCTTTCCATTAGGTCTCCATTTAGGCCAGTTGATTTTTTGTTTTTTTTAATAAAATAAAATAGGCTTTTTCTGTGAATTTATTTTCTGGAATCTGAAAGGCTCCAAGGCAACTACAGTCACCCTGGAAACACCTCACACTGATCACCTGAAGGGGAATTTGTGGAATAAAAACCATGTAACTCTCAGCAAGTGGGGGTCACACAAGCCTCTATGGAGCTTCTACATTATATAATGGTTTGGGGAAGATGAGTCCTAACAGACAGGAGATTTTTACGAAACTATATGGATAGGAAGACAATGGTAAGGCGGGTGTCCAAACTAACCTGAAATTTCTATCCTTTAATTGATCCACTCCTTCTTTCGAAAGAACATGCCTTGGATCACTTGATAGAACACAGAAACAATGGATGTTCTTCCAGAGCTAGTCAGTTCCACAGTTTGACCAGAGAAAACCGATTAGTTGATCTTGCACTTCCAAATGTTCACTGGGATATTGTAGTGATCAGTCGCAAAGTTATTGACAGACTAGCAACACACAACCAGTGTTTGCCCCAACTCTCCGTTCCGTTCCTTTGCCTTTACCCTCTTGTACATCCATGCCCCCGCGCCCCCTTTCCTTCGCCCCACCATTGCTGGCCGTGACTTCAGCCACCGAGGCCGCACGCTCTGGAATTCCTTTCCTAAACTTGTCCACCTCTCCGCCTCCCTCTCCTTCTTCAAGTCCCTCCTTAAAACCCACCTCTTTGACCGAGCTTTTGGTCACTCCTCCCAATATCTCCTTCTTTGTCTCAGTATCCAATTTTTTTTTGATTATGCCGCTGTGAAGGTCCCTGCGACATTTTTCTATTGTTAAAGGCATTATATAAATGCAAGTTGCCATTGTTATTGAGGCATTGGGGGAGCTCTGCAATTAGTTTGACTGAAATAGTGGTGAGATTATCACAAGATCCCAGCGGAAGCATAGATGTTTAACTTCAATATTTTATGATGTGGAGATGCCGGTGATGGACTGGGGTTGACAAATGTAAACAATCTTACAACACCAAGTTATAGTCCAACAATTTTATTTGAAAATCACAAGCTTTCGGAGGCTTCACCTGACGAAGGAGGAAGCCTCCGAAAGCTTGTGATTTTCAAATAAAATTGTTGGACTATAACTTGGTGTTGTAAGATTGTTTACATTTGTCAATATTTTATGGAAAGGTGTTTTTAAAATGTACATTAGGGCTCAAGATTCTGTGGAAAATTGTATAGAATGGCAACAGTGACATCATTCTGCACAGAATAGACTGAACAAGAAGCAACAGCTTCCTCCATGGGATGGTGAAAGTGGGAATGATGCAATGATACGAGCCTCATAACTTTTGCAGCCCGGATGAATCTGTGTTCCATGTTTATGTCGAGTGTGAGAGACTGCAGCCCCTATTCGGTTATCTGAGGGGGCTGCGCCTCAATTTTTGGTTGCACTTCAGCCCTATGCTCCTGAACTTTGGACACCCGGTACGGAGATGGCGGGGGGGGGGGGGGGGGGGCGGGGGGGGAGGTGCAGGTAAGTCGGAGAACCTTTTTGTGAGTCTGATTCTGGGCCTGGCTAAAACAGAGATTTCCAGGTCCAGGATGGACGTGGCCCGCCCGGGTGGGTCTGGCTGCCTGCCTCTCTTATCTGTGCCTGAGTGGGAGTATGCAGTGTCTACCAATACGCTTGAGGCCTTCCGTGATCGATGGGCACTGCAGGAAATAGAGCATCTGATATACACGCATAATAATATTGTGATTTAGTGTTATAAGTTTCCTTCTGGTTCTGTTGAAATCAAACTTTGTGTTTCAATTCTGTTGTTAGCCTTCTTTAAACAAAGGGGCTCGTGCAAATTTGTATCTCTGTTGATGACACCAGGACAATCCAGTGCCACCTTTATGGATCTTATAAAAGGCACAACCATAACAGAGTAATAAGTGGCCCAGAATAGTTTAATGGGGTCACTGTTTAATAGGTTGTTAAAATCCATTGTTTCAAATATGTAGGAACCTCCCCTTTAAGTTACTCATGTCAAATACCCTGTGTAGCACATTTTTTTAAAAATTAATAAAAGATGAGATGAAATTTGTTTAAGAAGTCGTTTGCAAAAGGTTGAACCTTACCCAACATTTACTTTTGTGATCACACACCATTCTGTCCTTCATCACCTAGCAACAAGACAATCAATCTCCTTGTGATCCTTTCAAAAACAAAGCCCAGGGGAAAGCTGTTTGCTTTGACATCAGGACATGGTTGCAAGCCAAGAAGGAAATGTCAACGGCTGCGTTTTAAAACTAAATACTTGTGAAGATCAGAGGACTGCATTCCCTCGCTGCACCTATTGTGCGTAAATGTCAACACCTATTTACTTTTCAGTATAATAATGCCAGCCATTGAATGGGTTTATTAAAAGATGATCAGTCCCGGTTCCTGTGAAAATAAATCCTTAACAGGTTAGCAGGACCGTACAAAAATACCGTGCCCAGCAGTAAGCTTTGAAAGAAGATTTCAAGAGGATTTTATAGACACAGGTTCACGCTGGATTCATTCAACCACTCTTCAGGAGGGTATTAAACGGCAGAGGGGACATCTTTGAGAAAGGCTGACTGCACGCAGTGCTCTGAAGTGCACAACTTATTTCCCATTGTTCCGCAGATACTTATCCCAATCCAGTGGGCACGTTCAGCCCTGTTTTACGTGCTGATAAAAGTTTCTGTGGAGATGGTGTTTCAGTGGCTGGAAGGAGCTAATAGATGCTTTCATTGGCTTTTTTTTTTCCTCCAGTCATGGTTTAAGTGAAATTTCCAGGGCATTAGAGTAGGGAGGAGATGTATGCATCTAATGCATGAACCCAAATTCTTGGCAGTCATGGCAGGGGAAGGGGAAGGAAGGCGGAGGCAAAATGATCTTTCCTGGTCTCTGGGGCTAATTCCATGATTCTGTACAACTATCAGGGAGAGGCATTCACAGGGAGAACCAATTGGAGTATCAGGGCTACAGTATGGTAGCCCTTTCTTCAACCTGCGCTGCCTTCAAGCAAAGTTTCCCCACTGGGAGCACAGATTACAGAATTAGCCTTTATATCCAATTTCTAGCATTCTAGCAAGTGGAAATCCTCTCTGTTCCAAAAATAAGTTCACCCTTTATCTCCACTGCCCCCCCCCCCAACCACAAAGGCAGCAATTCAGGTGGTTCCACTGGCACCAGTAGCCCTCTGTGAACTCATGCAATCAGCCATTCTCTGTGTGTGTCTAGACCCTGGATAATGGGGGTACATTTAGACTTTGTGCGATAGCGTAAAACGGGTGATAGCGAATCAGCACCCCGTTTTCATGGAAATAAAAATCAGGAGAGAGTTAAAACGGGCTGCCGATTCTGCTCCAAACATGAAACTTCACGGCTACAGAATTCCAGATTTCTGGGAGTCATTTCTATTTTTTGTTTTTAAAAAAGGACGGGGCGAAAAAGAGGCATCAGTTATCCCAGAGATTCTCAAACTTAGTTCAGTCACCTTATTCTTTGAACAATTCTCTAAAACTGACACAGACTAGAAAGCTGATACTTTGGATCTTCCAACACCATTAACGGCAGCTCGATTACCAACCCTGAAATCCAGATCAGTCGAGATACTGTTTAAATGATATGGAAAAGTAACTTTGGAAAACATTACAAGGCTCTCAAGTTAAAATCAATGTTATTTCACAAGGAAAAAGCGGATTTATAATTACAGATCTGAAAGGACTGACAACTACTATAACATGTCTTCTAAAACAGACAGACAAGCTAGATAAAAGTATCCCATCAGCATGAATAAGATAACAGATGTTTTTCTGCATTCAAATTTCAGGGAAGACTGTAGTCAAAGAACAGTTCTATTTAGGATCTTGCCTCTTTACGCCTGTTGTTACAGCAAATGCCAAGAAGCAGCCAAAAATGGCATCATTGGCTTCGCACCAAGTTGTGTCCCAAGGAGAACATATTGCCTTGGCAGCAGGCCTGACTGTGGACCTGGCTCTGGCCCTCCTCACACAGAAGCTCAAAAATCTTTTAACTCCATGTAAAAATATTTTCAGTAAGCCCTATACATGGGCCAAAAAGAGTGAGTGAGCTAGATGGAGTGAATGCCTTTTTCTGCTTCCTACATTATGTGTAAGCGAAGAACTTCACACTTTTAAGTTCCTGCTCATTTTTCAGCCACAAACTCTGGGTGCTCAGTGGTTTTGGTACCAGCAATAGAACGTTGCACTACCCATCTCTGCCATACTGTAAAAGTTGAAGGAGAGAGAAAGAAAAAGAGACAGAAAAAAGTTTTCCCCATGACACCAGATGGAACCAACATAATAATAGATGAGCCTCAGGTCACTGTCTGGTGCATTTACAGCCAAATTAAATCAGTTTACATTTTTCGGGGACACTGGCACTATAAAGCGGGAAAATGACTAAACTAAGTGTTTGACCCTCCCTTTTATTGCGGCCCAACACACTCCAGGCATGAGTGCACATGCGTTAGTCCCTGGCAGCAGTCAGACAGTAAAAGCCATCTGACTATGTGCTGAACCGTACCCCAGACCATTAGAGGGCTGGTTTGGGGATTTTTTGCCACTGCCATGGGAGTCTTGCAGAACATCTGGTTCTCCTCACTCCATTACCTGGCCAGCGGCACAGCCAAAAAAAATAAAAACTGCAAAAAAAAGTGAATTACAATTTTGACAAAGTTGAAACCATTTTTGACCAGCACTTTTGCAGCCTGTAATTTTACTGTGTTGTAGACTTTAAATTTAAAAAAAAGTGGGGATTTACCTGTAAACCCGGCTCAGGTTCAGGCAGGAAATCCCTGGGGCTTGTGACTTTGTAGTTAGCATCAGGCAGGTGGCAGCTCTGTGACTCCCACTGAAATACCTCCACACCCAAGTGACATTTCAAACAGAAAAACAGAACCAAAGACTGAGCAAAAATAAAAGGGTATTTTTGACTGAAACTGGAGTTTTGATCCCACTGATTCTGCAGCCTGTTCCCCAGACCAAGGTGAGCTGGGCTGAGAGAGATCACACACACCTCGAGTCTGCTAGCAGCAATTAACCCAACTTTTGCCATCAAACCGGCTGGTGTGAAAGAAACAAGCGGCCTTATTTCTCTGAACGGAGTCTTACCTGGCCGAGCACTCTGAGTGCTGTTGCTGGTAGGAAGACGGGGACCTGGGCTCCTCTGATCAAACTGCACCGAATCCGCCTCTTCCAAACGTAAACTGCAGCCTCTCGATTTGCAAACCAGATTATTGCTGCCAATTTCCGGAAATGGATCGCAGAAACCTGGCGGCTAAAGACAAATATTGTTTCTCCGGGACACGGGGCAAACTGAGACACTTTTTAAAAGTCCTTGGGACTCGATCATTAAAGGCGTGCACCTCCCCGTGGCATTTACAGGGACACCACTTCCCCCGGTGTCATTTACATCCACTAACTGCGGTGGAATTTTACATTTGTTTAGCATTTAAATTGCTTTTAAGCTGCCTGCCAATTTAGGAATATTTATTTATGGGACATGATTTCATTTGCCCTTGGCCTGTCACGTACAGCACCTGCTGAAATCCAGGGTGCCCTTGGAGTAGTCACAGAGGGGATATGAGGAGAGATTTTTCTCCCCAGCCAGTTGTTATGATCTGGAATGCACATTCAATAGTAACTATCAAAAGGGAATTGGATATATACTTGAAAGAAAAAAAAATAGAGGGCTATGAGGAAAGAGCACCTGTGGGACTAATTTGATAGCTTTTTGAAAGAGCCGGCACAGGCATGATGGGCAGAACGGCCTCCTGTGCTGTATGACCCCCAACACTAGACACTTCCCGTGAGCACTGGGCGTAGGCCTCGGACTGCATTGTTGACCTGAATTTGGCAGTTATGATCTGACATTACCAATGCAGATCATAGTTTGGACAGGCTGCCCATTACTCTTTATTTATGGTGTCCTACTTTTCAGGTGGCTCTTTATGTAACAGTACAGAAGGAGGCCATTCGATCCGCTGCACTGATGTATACTCTCTGAAAGAGCTCTCCATTTAGCCCCATGCCCTTGCCCTTTCCCCATACCCTGGCATGCTACTTCTGCTGCTACTCATCTTCCACTCTCCCTGTTCAAGCTAACATTCTTTTCTCGCCCCTCCACCCCTGAAAAATTAATGCAGACATTCTTTCTCTCTTCCTCCTCCCCCCAACCCAACAGTTCATGCAGGCACTGCCCTTCCCATTTGGTTGGCACTCTCCTTCCTTCTCCACCCCAAAAAACTGCTCCCAGGTTCTCCCTTCTTTTCCCCTGAAACACCTTTTACAGTTTCTCTTTCATCTTCATAGTCATCTATTTTCCTTTCTCATTACCATCCACCCTGACGCATTCACTTAATTGCACACCTACCCGAGTCCAGTCGGTAATGCATTTTACGAGATATTCAGTACAGGATAGGCCTTATATCAATATGCAAACATTTGGTGCCTTAAAAATCACAATTCAATGACTGTGAAGCAATTGTTCATCAAATTTGCACAAATTGACTAGCGTGATTACGATAATATGTTTTGCACATAGATTACTTCCTGCTGTGGATAATAACCTTGTCAGCTCTATGTAATTTAATAAGCTGTGCCTGTAGTGGTTACAGATTACATGTGGGTATCTCATTCACTCTGTTAAAAACAGACAGAAACTCAAAAAGAAAGTGGCAGACCAGCAGGTCTCAATTCAATCCCTTGTCTGTGCTGAATTAGTTGATCTCAGCTGGGCAGGAGCATGGGTGCTTCTAATTAGCGGCAGCCCCCCTGGGCTAGGCAGAGTTAAAATCAGCAAGGGTTCCCATTTCTGATCCAGTGATCCCTGCTGGAAAGTGCATGTGTGTCTACGCCAGGTGATGTATGCTCGAATGCTCACCACAGTTCACTGTCCTCACTCGTTACATGAAGAATGGTCACTTGGGTGAGGTACAGTGGTGCCGTGCCCACAGAACTGTATCCCATCAAAGTGTCAACACCCACAAAAAGGGAGGGGAGAAAGTTGATGAAAAAAGGAGGGGGCAGTAAAAGACTTTGCACCTTCAGAAGTGGAGGGGAGCTAAAAAATGAACTGTGGCTGTTTCATGTTAAGGCAAGTTTCAGTCCTTACATCCACTCCAAAAAAAACTCTTCAGATAGTGTGCCTGCCTGCTTGTATCCCACTAAATGGAGCTACAGTAGCAAAAGCTGTTAATTTGTCTGTCTTTCTTTCTCTGCATCTTCCCAATCCCCGATTTTCTCTTCCCCTCTGCTTCTTCTGCGTTAAGATTCCAAAGGTAAGACCAGCACTGCCCTGTAACTTGCCACAGAGGTTATTCTTCATGTTTGAGCCTATGCAGTGACTGGCATTGTGCTATACCTCCATGAGAACTAACTCACCCAGACCAATCTCAAGATCACCTGTCGTGCTCCTTGTCCTTCCCAACCTCTCTGTGCCATTCAGCAT
Source organism: Heptranchias perlo (assembly GCF_035084215.1). Classification (NCBI taxonomy): domain Eukaryota; kingdom Metazoa; phylum Chordata; class Chondrichthyes; order Hexanchiformes; family Hexanchidae; genus Heptranchias; species Heptranchias perlo. The sequence goes on from NC_090336.1 coordinate 17,801,931, forward strand.
GGTCGACCATGCCATTCTCCTCCACCGCCTCTCCTTAGTGGGACTGCCCTTGTCTGGTTCCACTCCTGCCGGTCCTAACACAGCCTTTGTATCTCCAGCAACAGCTTCTCCTCTTGACACCACACTCACCTCCAGAGTTGCCCATGGCTCCTCTTCCTCATTTACATTCTGTTCTTTGATGAAATCATCCATAAACACAGGATCAGCGAGGGCTGTAGGGGATTTTTAAAAATTTGAGATGTGGGTGTTGCTGGTAGAGCCATATTTATTGCCCATTCGTAGTTGCCCGGAGAAGGTGGTGTTGGACTTTTCCCTTGAACTGCTACAGTCCTTGTGGTGATGGTGCTCCCAGAGGACATTGATGGTGAGGAACTCAGTAAGGTACTGTCGTTGAAGGTGAAGGGGTCATGGCTGAGCTTTCTCTTACCTGGGACTTATATGACGCAAATGTTATCTGACTCACTTACATCCATGTAAGCAATTCAGTAAGAGTTATATGGGATTCAGTAAGGGATGCATAGGATTCAGTAAGGGTTTCCTAGGACCACAATGGTTCAGTAAGGACTATAAGGGTTCCACAAGGGCCACAATGGTTCAGTAAGAATAATAAGGGTTCAGTAAAGGTTATAAGGAATCATTGATGATTTCCAATAACCCATTTTTAAGGTGTGGGTATGTGGACATTAGGTGAGAACAGGATTGCATTTGGCTGATCAGCCCTCACAATCACTAGCCTGCCAACTCTAAGTTCACACGTGATGAATAGATACTTGGGCAAGAACCCAGAGGGCTGTTGGAGTCCAAAGGACCGTATCTAGTTCCTATTTATTACCCTGACAGAGTACAGAGCACAGCTCCCTTATTTAATATTAACAAAACACTTTGCAGAGTTGCTGCATGTTACCTTGGCCTGATACATGTTTGATTTTATTGGGTTTAAGTGAAGATCACATTCTATTTGCCACTGTTCTCAGTCTTCACATACACATTCAGAAAGAACATTGAAATGTTCCATTAATTCTAGGCTGGTTTACTATAACCATGAACAGACAGCCTAAGCATGCCTCCAAAATCAATACTGCACCAGATAAGCAGTCTCAGATAAAGGATGACAAAAGATCTGGGCCAAGGTTGTGGAGAATAGAAAAAGATTTTTGGCAATGAAGGAGACCCCCTTTGCGTATTGTTACTTCCTCACACCAGGCCTTATTTAAAAACACTCAGTGTAGTAAAAGTGAAGGGGAGACTTTCATCCCTCACCTCTGTAAGCACCAAAGCAGCTTCCAGTAGCTCAATGAGTTTAGTTAGTGAGTATCTGAGCCACATAGGCCAGAAAAGGTCCCAGGTTTAATCCCTGGTCTGTGCTCAGTCAGCTGAGCATGGTTGGGGTGGAAGGAGGGATGATATAATTGGCTTCGGATCTTCGGGATTAGAGAGATGAAAATAGGCTGGGTCCCTGATTGCTCTCTTCAGCAGAAGGTGAGAGAGATAAGCTTGGCAAGGATGGAGGATCTCCTAGTCACTCAATTCCCTTTTCTGACCATTATGCTTGCTAATAGCGTAAATGGCTCCCTTTACTTCGGCACTGTCTTCTTCTCTCTCTCTTTTTCAAAACTGCTTTCACCATCTTCTTGCTCACACTGCCCATCCTTAGCTCATCCATTCCACCGAAGTCCAGTCTAAGGTCTTTACGTTGCCGTTTTCCAGCGTCGGGCCCAGTTCCCCCACAATTCCCTGATTGAATTGCTTCAATCCAGCTTCCACCATTGCTCACGGCACCAACACCACTCTGGTCAACGCTGCCAACGATCAAGTAACTAAATCCTCTGGCCCTGACCTCTAAGCAAAGATTATCAAATGGGTGATAATGCACCAAGACAGCAAACAAAAATAAACGCGCGGAGCACAAGCTGTAACCTTTGCGGTCTGGGTGAGTCCTTTTTCCACATTTACATGGAGTGTGAGAGGTTGCAGCCCCTGTTCCATTATTTGAAGGAGCTGCTCCTCAATGTCTGGCTCCATGTCCTTCCCACGCTCCTAATCTTTGACCACCCGGTGCGGAGGTGGGGCGGCCAAGTCGGAAGATCTCCTCGTGGATCTGCCCCTGGGCCTGGCCAAAGTGGCCATCCACAGGTCCAGTTTGGACGTGGCTCCTGGGGGTGGTTGCTCGGGCTGCCTGCCTCTCTTCCGCGGCTTTGTCCGCACCCGGGTAGCCCTGGAAAAGGAGCATGTGGTGTCCGCCAGTACGCTTGAGGCCTTCCCCAACCGGTGGGCACTGCAGGGACTGGAGTGTGTAGTAGATACAGGAAATAATATTATTTAGTTTGTTTTATATGATTTGGGTTTTGTTAGTTGTGCCTCTCTAAAAGGGAAGAATTTTTGTTAGATTTTTTGTTTAGTGACACTGGGGCAACCCAGTGTCTCCTTATCATTTTATTAAAAGAGGCATACACGTGTTATCAGCAGGGTCAGTATACAGCCTTGTTAGTGCAACGAAAATGCTGAGACATGTTTATTGGATAAAAGTAGCCAGCGTGGTAACTAAAGTCACTTACAGGACTAAAAGTTGTGGCATCACCGACAACAATTATTTGCATTGCGAGCACATTTTCAAATACACGGTGCCCACATTTTGCAGTGTTAACCAGACCAGGATTGCCCTCTACTGACCATTTCAAGATCTTCTAGACACAGACATCATATCAGCATTGGCCTATTTTATAAGGGGTAACAGGTGAAGTTTTTGTTGCCATATAACATGTATCTTACAGAACATAATCAAAGGTTATGTCAAAGGAGATATATACTAAAATTAAAATCAGATGGTTTGATCATAGAATCATAGAAAGGGCTACAGCATGGAAGGAGGCCATTCGGCCCATAAAGCCCATGCCAGCTCTATGCAAGAGCAATCCAGCTAGTCCCACTTCCCCCCCCCCCTTTCCCCGTAGCCCTGCAATTTTTTCCCTTTCAAGTACTTACCCAGTTCCCTTTTGAAGGCCATGATTGAATCTGCTTCCACCATCCCCTCGGGCAGTGCATTCCAGATCCTAACCACTCGCTGTGTAAAAAAGTTTTTCCTTATGTCGCCTTTGATTCTTTTGTCAATCACCTTCAATCTATGTCCTCTGGTCCTTGACCCTTCCGCCAATGGGAAGAGTTTCTCTCTATCTACTCTGTCTAGACCCTTCATGATTTTGAATACCTCTATCAAATCTCCTCGCAACCCCAGCTTCTCCAGTCTATCCACATAACTAAAGTCCCTCATCGCTGAAATCATTCTAGGAAATCTCTTCTGCACCCTCTAAGGCCTTCACATCTTTCCTGAAGTGCGGTGCCCAGAACTGGACACAATACTCCAGTTATGGCCAAACCAGTGTTTTATAAAGGTTCATCATGACTTCCATACTTTTGTACTCTATGCCTCTATTTATAAAGCCCAGGATCCCATATGCTTTTTTAACCACTTTCTCAACCTGCCCTACCACCTTCAACGATTTGTGCACATATACCCCCAGATCTCTCTGTTCCTGTAACCCTTTTAGAGGCGTTCCGTCTAGTTTATATTGCCTCTCCTCATCCTTCCCACTGGGTAGCCCTGGAAAATTTCATCTGCCGCGTGTCTGCCCATTTCACCAGCCTGTCTATATCCTCTTGAAGTCTATCACTATTCTCCTCACTGTTCACTACACTTCCATGTTTTGAGTCATCTGAAAATTTGGAAATTGTGCCCTGTACACCCAAGTCCAAGTCATTAATACATATCAAGAAAAGCAATGGTCCTAGTACTGACCACTGGGGAACACCACTGTACACCTCCCTCCAGTCTGAAAAACAACCGTTCACCACTACTCTATTTCATGTCCATTATCCAATTCTGTATCCATGTTGCTACTGCCCTCTTTATTCCATGGGCCGCAATCTTGCTGATAAGTCTATCGTGCACTTTATCAAACGCCTTTTGAAAGTCCATGTACACCACATCAACTGCATTGCCCTCATCTACCCTCTCTGTTACCTCATCAAAAAACTCTATCAGGTTAGTTAAACACAATTTGCCTTTAACAAATCCATGCTGGCTTTTCCTAATCAATCCACCCTCGTCCAAGTGACTGTTAATTCTGTCCCGGATTATTGTTTCTAAAAGTTTCCCCACCACTGAGGTTAAACTGACTGGCCTGTAGTTGCTGGGTTTATCCTTACACCCTTTTTTGAACAAGGGTGTAACATTTGCAATTCTCCAGTCCTCTGGCACCACCCCCGTATCTACAGGTGCTTGGAAGATTATGGCCAGTACCTCCGCAATTTCCACCCTTACTTCCCTCAGGACCTAGGATGCATCCCATCAGTACTAGCTAAGTACAGCTAGCTTTCAAATACCTCTTCTTTATCAATTTTTAGCCCATCCAGTATCTCAACTATATCTTCCTTTACTGAGACTCTGGCAGCATCTTCTTTCTTGGTAAAGACAGATGCAAAGTACTCATTTAGTACCTCAGCCATCTCCTCTGCCTCCACAAGTAGATCTCCTTTTTGGTCCCTAATCAGCCCCACCCCTCCTCTGACTGCCCGTTTACTGTTTACATGCCTGTAGAAGATTTTTGGATTCCACTTTATGTTGGCCGCCAGTCTATTCTCATACTCTCCCTTTGCTCTTCTTATTTCCTTTTTCACTTCCCCTCTGAACTTTCTATATTCTGCTTGGTTCTCACTTGTGTTGTCAACCTGACATCTGTCATACTCCCCTCTTTTCTGTTTCATCTTACTCACTATCTCTTTTGTCATCCAGGGAGCTCTGGCTTTAGTTGCCCTACCTTTCTACCTCGTGAGAATGTGCCTCAACTGTACCCGAACCATCTCCTCTTTAAAGGCCGCCCATTGTTCAATTACAGTTTTGCCTGCCAATCTTCGATTCCAATTTACCCGGGCCAGATCTGTTCTCATCCCATTGAATTGGCCCTCCTCCAATTGAGTATTTTTACTTTAGAGTGGTCCGTGTCATTTTCCAAGCTCTTCTAAACTTTATGATGCTATGATCACTGCTCCCTAAATGCTCCCCCACTGACACTTGCTCCACTTGGCCCGCCTCATTCCCTAGAACCAAGTCCAGCAAAGTCTCCTTCCTCATTGGGCCAGAAATGTACTGGTTAAGAAAGTTACCCTGAACAGATTTCAAAACTTCCTCCCCCTTTGTGCCCGTTATATTATTATTGTTATCCCAGTCTATATTAGGATAGTTGAAGTCCCCAGTTATCACTACTCGATAGCTTTTTCACCTCTCTGTAATTTCCCTGCAAATTTGCTCCTCTATATCCTTCCCACTAGTTGGTGGCCTATAGAATTCACCCAGTAGTGTGATGGCACCTCTATTATTTCTTAACTCTAACCAAATAGATTCTGTCCTGGATCCCTCCAGGACATCCTCTCTCTCCAGTACTGCAATATTCACCTTAATCAATACTGCTACCCCGCCTCCTTTCCTTCCCTATCTTTCCTGAACACCTTGTATCCAGGAATATTTAGTAACCACTCCTGACCTTTTTTGAGCCAGCTCTCCGTTATCGCCACAACATCATATTCCCATGTGGCTAATTGCGCCTGCAGCTCACCAACCTTGTTTACCATGCTTCGTGCATTTACACGTATGCACTGCAAACCAGTCCTAGGCTTTCTTGTACTCTCTCTTAGTCTGATCCCACCTAATACTGTACTATTACTTACTCTAATGTTATCTGTCTCCCCCGATCCTTTGTGCCCTTTGTTTCTCCTTTCCATTGCTACATCCTGGTGCTCATCCCCCTGCCAAATTAGTTTAACCCTCCACCCCTCCCCCCAACAGCACTAGTGAACCTCCCCGCGAGGACATTGGTCCCAGCACTGTTGAGTTGCAACCCATCCGGCCTGTACAGGTCCCACCTTCCCCAGAACTGGTCCCAATGCCCCAGGAATCTAAAGCCTTCCCTCCTGCACCATCTCTCCAGCCACACATTCATCTGTTCTATCCTCCTATTTCTATACTCACTAGCGTGTGGCACCGGGAGTAATCTGGAGATTACTACCTTTGAGGTTCTGCTTCTTAATCTCTTTCCTAACACCTTAAAATATGCCTGCAGGGCCTCATCCCTCTTTCTCCCTATGTCAGGGTAGCATAAAATGCTCAGACCCTGCCTCATTTAAAAAAAACATTTCCAGGAGTAATTTTATTGACTGATCTCTAAGGACTGATGTTTTAAAAATACATGTTATGATTCAGGCACTTTCCCAACACTCATGCGTGCCTCAAAAGACAGTTTTTGCAAGCAGGCCTGCACCTCCTATGAACTGAGACTAAACCTTATTTGTGTAATAAATGGGATGTCTCGGGGCTGACAATCTACCTGTTTACTACTAAGTTATATTGGAAATAGAACAGTTATAAGGTCTACAGGAGAGATAGGGAAAATGGAAGAGGGGGAGGAGTAGCCTTAGTGATTAGAGATGAAATCACTTCAATGATAAAGGAGGATATAACGAGGGGTAAGCAGCCAACAGAGACCTTATGGGTTGAATTGAGAAATAGGAAAGGATCTAAGACTATAGTGGGAGTTGTATATAGGACACCTGCCAACAGCTCTGAAGTGCTAGATTGTATAAATGCAGAGATTAGACAAGCGTGTAAGAAAGGCATAGTGGTCTTAATGGGGGACTTCAACCTTCACATAGATTGGGGAAAGCAGACTAGCAACTGTCAGAAAGGTGGTGAATTTCTTGAATTTGTCTGGGATAGTTTTCTACAGCAGTATGTCCAAGATTTAGTAATGAACCAGATTTAATTAACAGCTTAACTGTGCGAGAACATCTATCCAATAGCGATCATAACATGATCGAGTTCAATGTAGTGTTTGAAAGGGAAAAAAGTGAGTCAGCTGCTAAGATTCTAGACTTGGGTAAGGCCGACTTCAATGGGATGAGGCAGAGACTGTCCACAGTAAACTGGGCAAATCTGTTAATGGGTAAAACGACTGATAATCAGTGGGAAATGTTTAAAGAAACATTTAACGAGGTACAGAATCGGTTTATACCCCTGAGGGGCAAGAACTCTACTTGCCAAAAAAAACAGCCATGGACAACTAAAGAGGTAAGGGACAGTATAAGACGTAAGGAAAGGGCATACAAAAAGGCAAAAAATGGCATAGATCCCGGCGAATGGGAAAGATACAAAGATCAACAAAGGGTCACAAAACAGATAGTAAGAGCTACAAAAATAGAGTATGAAAAGAAACTTGCAAGGGATATCAAAACCAATACGAAGAACTTTTATACTTATATTAGGAAAAAGAAGATGGTCAGGAGCAGTGTTGGCCCCTTAAAAACTGAAAGTGGAGATATTGTCATTGACAATGGGGAAATGGCGGACATGTTGAATAATTACTTTGCGTCAGTATTTACAGTAGAAAAAGAGGATAGCATGCTGGAGATCCCGAGAAAACTAATATTGAATTGGGGACAGGGACTCAATAAAATTAACATAAGTAAAGCAACAGTAATGAAGAAAATAATAGCACTAAAGAGTGACAAATCCCCAGGACCAGATGGTTTCCATCCCAGGATTTTAAAGGAAGTAGGTGGGCAGATTGCAGATGCCCTAACTATAATCTTTCAGAGTTCTCTAGATTCAGGAACTGTCCCTCTAGATTGGAAAATTGCACATGTCACTCTGCTTTTTAAGAAAGGAGAGAGAGGGAAACCGGGGAATTATAGACCAGTTAGCCTAACATCTGTTGTGGGGAAATTGCTGGAGTCTATAATTAAGGATAGGGTGACTGAACACCTCGAGAATTTTCAGTTAATCAGGGAGAGCCAGCATGGATTTGTGAAAGGTAGGTCGTGCCTGACAAAGCTGATTGAATTTTTTGAAGAGGTGACTAAAGTAGTGGACAGGGAAATGTCAATGGATGTTATTTATATGGACTTCCAGAAGGCATTTGATAAGGTCCCGCATAAGAGACTGTTAGCTAAGTTAGAAGCCCATGGAATCGAGGGAAAAGTACGGACTTGGTTAGGAAATTGGCTGAGCGAAAGGCGACAGAGAATAGGGATAATGGGTAAGTATTCACATTGGCAGGATGTGACTAGCGGAGTCCTGCAGGGATCTGTCTTGGGGCCTGAATTATTCACAATATTTATTAACGACTTAGATGAAGGCATAGAAAGTCTCATATCTAAGTTTGCCGATGACACAAAGATTGGTGGCATTGTAAGCAGTGTAGATGAAAACATAAAATTACAAAGCGATATTGATAGAGTAGGTGAATGGGCAAAACTGTAGCAAATGGAATTCAATGTAGACAAATGTGAGGTCATCCACTTTGGATCAGAAAAGGATAGAACAGGGTACTTTCTAAATGGTAAAAAGTTAAAAACAGTGGATGTCCAAAGGGACTTAGGGGTTCAGGTACATAGATCATTGAAGTGTCATGAACAGGTGCAGAAAATAATCAAGAAGGCTAATGGAATGCTGGCCTTTATATCTGGAGGACTAGAGTACAAGGGGGTAGAAGTTATGCTGCAGCTATACAAAACCCTGGTTAGACCTCACCTGGAGTACTGTGAGCAGTTCTGGGCACCGCACCTTCGGAAGGACATATTGGCCTTGGAGGGAGTGCAGCGTAGGTTTACTAGAATGATACCCGGACTTCAAGGGTTAAGTTACGAGGAGAGATTACACAAATTGGGGTTGTATTCTCTAGAGTTTCGAAGGTTAAAGGGTGATCTGATCGAAGTTTATAAGATATTAAGGGGAACGGATAGGGTGGATAGAGAGAAACTATTTCCGGTGGTTGGGGATTCTAGGAGTAGGGGGCACAGTCTAAAAATTAGAGCCAGACCTTTCAGGAGTGAGATTAGAAAACATTTCTACACACAAAGGATGGTAGAAGTTTGGAACTCTCTTCCGCAAACGGCAATTGATACTAGCTCAATTGCTAAATTTAAATCTGAGAGAGATAGCTTTTTGGCAACCAAAGGTATTAAGGGATATGGGCCAAAGGCAGGTATATGGAGTTAGATCACAGATCAGCCATGATCTTATCAAATGGCGGAGCAGGCACGAGGGGCTGAATGGCCTACTCCTGTTCCTATGTTCCTAGTTACCCACTGTACACTCCTGGCCTCTCCAACAGGTGGAAATATGCTATGCTGAGAGGTCATATAACAGGCTAATAATAGTAAATAACATTTATTATAAGACATACAATTATATAGAAGCCAAAAATAAATCATCAGTTGTTTCAGTAATTAACTCTACCTGATATTCTATAAACAAAGTTTTTCGATGAACTTTTTATGTAAGCGATGCCCATGTTTACAGAATTCTGTCTCACTGCAGTTACCTAGAAATATGGTTAAACTAAAGATGAACATCCAATGAATGGCTTCTATGCCAAAAGAAACCTTTCCTGTCACATATGCCAGCTTTGAGATGTCTTTCCTTGCAGGACACCCCGTTTGCACATCACAGATAATGGGCTCAATTTTCAAAGTAAAAAATGGGTGGGTTGGGGGCATGGGGGCGTTGAAAATTGCCACCATTTCAGAACCGCCCCCAACCTGCCTCCAACTTGCCCATTTCCGGTTTTCACCGCGGCGGGAAGAGGGGCGGGTGACCAACCCACTCCCAGGAGGCGGTTCGGGCCTTAAAACCTTTCAAGGAGACTTCAGGCCTCCATTTTTCTAGAATTCCCGATTTCAACCCGGGAAGGGCCAGGATTCCCGAGCCTTCTGTTTTACGCCTCATGAAAGGAGGCGAGAAGGCCGGAGACTAACAGGCAAGTGCCTAGAAAGGCACAGCTTTTGGGCCCAAAGGAACAGGAATGCTTCCCCCAGGGCCCAATAAGCCAACCCCTCCCCCCCAACGATCGCAGACACCTGACCCCGATCGCGGTCCCCCCACCCCGATCATGGACCCCCGACCACTGATCGTGGACTCCCCGAACCCGATCCTCCCCCGACCCCGATCCTCCCCCTCTGACCCCGACCCCGAACCTCCCCCCACTCCGATCCTCCGACCCCCAACCCTCGATCCTCCCCCTCAACGATCGCGGACCCCAACCCCTGATCTGACTCCTCCCCGTGACTGACTCCCGATCCCATCCCCCATGTCTCACGACACCGTGCCAACCTGTGCCCATCCATGCCAACCTGTGCCCACCCACACACCCCCCATGCCTACCCATGCCACTCCCCAATCCATACAAAGACTTACCTGAAGACATCCTCTCCCTGACTGCTCCCCCATCCGACTGAGACCAGCCCGTCGGACGGAGAACTGACAAAAAAAAATAAAAGACGTCCTTTCGTCAAAATCATAAGGACGTCTGGGAAACCCGTACTAATGGGTTTCCCGACTTCAATTTGAGCCCCTCGCCCCCTTTCCCAGCTCGGTTTTAAAATTGAGCCCAAATCTCTGGCAGCCACCTCCTCTAATCTTACCCAGCAGGCTTTGTAGATCCCAATATTGGGAAAATACAATAGCTATAAATCAGGATAGGCCAACAAAAAAGAATCCCAAGATGAATTGACCATAGGCAAATTTGATAGGAAACCAAGGAGGAATTTAGGGAATTCTTGATTATATGTTTCAGCCTGCACTAGATCGAAGTCACAATCCCAGACAAAACCAGGTTGGTATGGTCACATCAATTCTAAAAAATATACATTTTTAGAAGAGATAGCTTTAGATGCAAGTTCAAATAATGTGTTCAGTGTTGTGGATTGGTGTGATGCAGAGCTCCCAATCTCAACTGCATTATATGGGGTTGTGCTTAGCAAAGAGAGAAAAGGAAAGTCAGAGGGAGTAGTGTCATTTGATTGCTTGTGTGCCTCCTGGTGGCTGGGTCAGAGCCAAGACCTAGAGGTGATAACTCACCAACTTTCACTGCTACAGTTGGTGCATTATTTGAACAGACCAAGATGTGAGAACTATGAGGAAAAAGGAATGGGTAAATGGCCCTCAAAACAAAAGTAAGTATAAATTGAGGCTATTAAGCTTATAAAGTTCTCCACAGGACCTTTCCCATCTGAAGCAGTGTAACTATAAATCATTAACTCATCTGCCTGCAAGCTGCATTAGTGTTGAAAGGTTTATACCCTGTGATTATAAAGTAGTTAGTAGTTTTCAAATATAGCGTGCAGGGATGTAAACCCACCCCACCCAGGACAGGACGATTTATTGGTGGCAGATAACGTGTTTTTTTTTGACTGGTTTAAATTGTTTTCTCAAACAGGAAGCATCTCAATCAGACTTTGACACAAGTCAACCAGCCCAGCTTCCTCCAACGCCTCGCCTCCTTTGTTCACCCTCGGTGGGACTACTTTCACTTGGGTTCACTCTTCCCTAGCCAGAGCATCTCCAGCTATGGATTATCGTCCCACCACATTATCTTTGGAGTCCTCCAAGAATCTATACTTGGCCCAGTCCTCTGCCTCAACTACATTATGCCCCTTGGCGACATCATCCGAAGATATGGAGTCAGCATCCACATGTCCATATCCAGCTCCACCTCTCCATTCCCTCTGTGTTGTTACACTGCTTGTCCAATATCCAGTATTGGAAGAGCCACAATTTCCTCCAGTTAGCCATTGTCTTTGACCCCTCACACAAATTCCGTACCTTTGCCAACAATTCCATCCCCCTCCCTGGCCACTCTCAGGCTGAACCAGACTGTTTAAAACCTCACCATCCTATTTGACCCTGAGCTGAGTTTCTGACCTTATATCCTCTCCATCACAAAGACTGGCCTTCCTCTACCTCCATAATATCTTCCGCCACTGCCCCTAGCTCAGCCCATCTGCAGTTGAAACCCTCATTTATGCCGTTGTCACTCCAGGCTCAACTATTCCATTGCTATCCTTGGCAGCTTCCCGTCTTCCACTCCATAAACTTTAGGTCATCCAGAACTCTTCTGCCCATATTCTTTCTCGTACCATGTCCCACTCATCCATTACTCCTGTCCTCGCTGACCTACATTGGTTCCCGGTGCGACTCCTTAAATTTAAAATTCTCAACCTCCTCTTCAAACCCCTTCATGGCCTCACCAATCCTGATCTCTAACCTCCTCCAGCCCTACAACACTCACCTGGACTCTCCATTCCTCTAACTCCAGCCTCATGTGCATCCCCCCACCCCACTTTGGTCCACCATTGGCAGCTGAGCCTTCATCCGACTAGGTCCCATGTTATGGAATTCCTTTCTTCAGCCCTTCTACCTCTCTCCACCTCCCTCTTCTCCTTTAAGACCCTCCTTAAAACCCACTTTGTCACGAAACCTTTGGTCACCCCTCCTAATACCTACTTTTTTTGGCTAAGCATACATTTTTTGATTATATCTGTGTGAAGTGCATTGGCACATTTTTCTATGTTAAAGGCAAGTTGTTGTATCCAAAATATCATTCAAAGCTGGGTATTCCCACAATTTGTTGCTCCTCCCATTGAATTCATTTCTCCCCGTTTGCTTCTATTTGAGGTATTTGGTACCTGGGCAACAGACTTTGTATTTCCCTCCTCATACACTCTTTCTTGTGTGTTGGCCCAGAATGGTTAAATTTTATCTTGAAGAGGCAAGTAAATTTAAATGATTAAATCCCATGGCAAAACGGTTAAGTTTTCACATCGAAACACTTACATGGCATTGGTCAGCCATGTAAGGCATTGGGGAAAATTCCCTCCCCTCCAGGATTATAAACATGCAAAACTAGATATTGTTCATGATGACATTTTGATGAATCAATAAAGATCTCCTTCTAACTACTTTGATTATACAGAAGATGTTAAGTTATGAGAAGAAGTTCACAAAAGCCAGTTAATTGCAACACTCTTTATTAACAATTATTAATCCAAAAATGAAAGACTGAATATTACAACACAGCAGCATAAGAACAATGAAGAGTGTACACTCTGGATCTGAGCTATGCCACGTTCAAAATCAACACACATAAAATTAAAGCAAATTAAGCTTCCCCTGATCGTCTAGTGGGTAAAGGCAGTGCTCACTGTAGCAGCAAGGCTTACTAGCCAAAAAGCCACAAGTTTGATTCCTGCTTTGTGCTGAGTTTAGCACTCAGCCAAGGTGCCACAATTGGACTCAGGATCATTTGGTTAGGGGGTGGTGTAGAGGGGGGGGGAAAAAAAAAAAAAGAGAAAAAAAAACGTCAGCCAGAATTCGTGCTCCCAATTGTTGTCTTGTGACTTGTGCGACGGAGGAAAAGAAAAAAAGGGAGAGAGAAAAAAAGGATGCATGTGTGCAAATGCATGGGCAGGCACACACAAATCAGGTCAGATGCCCTTGTTAACTGAATGGGTTGACACATGGAGAATGGGCATTTTGGAAATGTACCAGAGACCATGGAACCATAACCCAGCAGGAGTCAGTGCCTTTACGGAAAGGAGAAGAGGAAGCTGGCAAGATGAGATGTAAATTAGGACTGTTTACTGCTTTCTAAAATGGGTAGCATTCTGCAGGAAAACTTTCACAATGGCTGTCAAGTCTCAACATGTTCAAAATCCTATACATAGCATGTCCCATGCAACTATTTACTAACTGTAAAAGCACCGCAGTCAATAATTAACAGGTGCAAATCTGTAGGGAGAGCAGAACAAACTGACCTGAGAACTGGCAGCTTAAAACGACAAAAACATGATGGAAAAAATGAAATATATCTTTGTGTCAGTTTTCAGGGCCCAATATAACATGAGAGTTTAAATGCATTACTTTTCCCAGTCTTAACCTTACTTAGCGTTTTCTAGTGCCATTTCACTGGACCTTTCTTGAACCAGGGCCTCGATTTTAAACCCCCCCCCCCACCCCGCCCAGCGAGAGTGGTGCATGGGAGGAGTGAAGATTAGGCCGAGTCCACTTACCGGCCTGATGTCGCTCCATTCCCGCCCAGCACCATTTCATCTTTGCCGACTTCCAAGTAGGCCGAAGCTCCCGCTACAGGCAGGCAGGGGCCTAATTTAAATTCAAAAAGTCTGATAACGGCGCTGGTGCCGTGCCGTGATTTTGACGAGGAGTCAGGTGGAGGCCCGCCCGCTGTCAACCCCAACTGCTGAACCACGGTGAGAGGCGCAAATGGCCAGAAGAGGCCACGGTATGTTTGAAAAATAACTTTGCTGTGAAATCCTTGTGGGCCAGGAGGAGCAGGAGTGCTCCCTCCAGGTCCTGCAAACAGTCCTTGGGCCTCCCCAGCCCCGGCCTTGCCTCTCCATGCTGCCATTGGCTGCCATACCCCTCGCCCAGCGCTAACTTTATGCCAAGGATCGTTCCCTTGGGTAGCCGGTGTCCGAAGGATCCCGACCCATTTTCCCCACTGCCCCGGATGTCAGCCCTACAGAGACTTTTCTGCATTATTTAAATGACACCCAGGAGTTAAAATGGCCCGGAGCTCACGCCAAGATCCCAGTGGGAGTTTCCCTCCTGCCTGCACCCCTGCCAGTCCCGAATGTGTTAAAGTCAAGGTCCATGTGCCTGGCTCAAAGTCAGCCCCATCAATTATTATATCACAGAGTATGCTTAGTGACACTATACAATTTAGTGCCGCCTGTGCAGTTATTTAGAACTGATAAATGAACTTGCATTTTATATAGCGCCTTTCATATTTTTTTTTAAAAGGAGGTCCCAAACACTTCACAGCCAATTAAGTATTTTTGAAGTGTAGTCACTGTTGTTACGTAGGTAAACACACTAGCCAATTTGCACACAGCAACATCCCACAAACAGCAATGAAATAACCACCAGGTAATTTTTGTTTTTTTAAAAAAGTGGTTGTTGGAGAAATGTTGGTCAAGTTACCAGGAGAACGTCCAAATAGTACCAAATAGTGAGTGAGTGAAGTTTGCAAATTGACCGAGCTAGAAATTTACAACCATATTCCAATCTACAAACTTCTCGCACTACTAGCAATTAAACTCTAGTTGATCTTAGGCTTGTGTTCATTTACAATAATACACTTTGCACCCTTAAAAAGGGACAGGCCAGCTTTAACGGAACTCTATCTTAGCAGCAGAATACATTGTGCCTTACATGGTAGAACGCTCTATTGTTATAAAACAGTGCATCATATGACTTATGAGCTGTTCCAGGGATGTCTGCTAGCATTTTAAAATAATTTCAGCATCTGAATGCAAAGGCCACCAGTGGTGATAGGGTGGCTACAGGCAGCACTGTACGTGTCACACCAATAGTAGGCTATGCAAACTGCGTGGTCATAAGAACTGGAAAAGGTCAGTATACAAGTCAAGCTCTATCCTTAACCCTTGTTACGTTTGTGGACAATAAATCAAATATTGGCTTATTTAAGCTGTGCACTGGCAGGGGGAAGAAATCATGATTTTACCTCACTAAATTATAAAGATATCAACACTCAATCAATTCAGCAAATTTTTTAAATGATTCAAGCAGAACTGTTCCCCAGTTAGCAGCCAATTCAGAGAGGTGGTAAGTTCTGAAGAAACCACGGGGTGGATTTTAGTCTTCACTGCCTGATCTTTATTGAACCCATCCGGCTCTCGTTCCATTGATTTCAATGAAATGAAAATCAGGTGGGTTCTAAAGGGTGGGCAATCTGCTGCGCCAGATCACTGCCCAGGGGGTGAAGACTAAAATCTACTCCCACGTATGGGGCATGCACATGAAAATGTTATGAAACTGCAGAAAGGCAACAAAGCACTCGATCTCCATATTATATAAAGCCACAGGATTCATGCCACTTTCAGAGTCCAATTTGTCCTGAAGGTAGATTCATTGAATTTTACAGTACAGGAAACTGCTATTTGGCCCATCATACCTGTGCCAGCTAATTACTAAGCTCCATTCCCCTGTCCTTTCCTCCCACCTTTTCAAATGTTTCTTTTTCAAATATTTATTCATTTTCCTCTTAAAAGTTATCATGGATTTTACCTGCACCATTGTTTCTAGTAGGACATTCCATGTCCTAACAACCTTCTGCTTAGATCAATTTCTCCTAACCTCTCCACTTTTTCTTTTAATGATGATCTTAAATTCATGCCCTCTAGTTACCCAGTCTCTGACCAGTGGAAATAATTTTTCCCTATTTATCTAATCAAGACCCCTCTATCAGATATAAACTAAGTCCAACTAACCACCCAACAATCCTGTGGAGTCTGTGGGATGAATTAGGAAGAATATAGTGTGTGGAGGGATATAATGTTCAAAGAATGAAGACCCTACCAGATTCCACATCTTCCACACATTACACAGCATGCCAAAATAGTACAAATTTAAAGAGGAGAAGCCCCTCATGGAGAAACAGTAATGAACTTGCCATCAGACACACTTATTATCCAAAGCCATTCTTTACACAGGAGCAGTGTTAATTACATATCAAAATAATCTTTTCAAAACACAGAATAGTCCTTTATTTGAGCAAAGTCTTATCTCAGTGAAAACCTTCTTCATTGCACTGTGGTTTTATATCAGTCAGTTCCTAGGAATTACAAATGTGTGTAATTACGAATCAAATTTAAAAATGAGAACCATTGTCCCCCTTAGCAGCATAATGCAAATTATATTGGCTTCTGTATGGTTTCCAATTAGATTTTAGCCAGATAGGGATTAGAGGAAAACGAAAAAAAAACTATCCCTTCAGAGAAACTTACAAACTAATGTGATAGAGGAGATATCCAAGAATCATAATGTGTGGGAAAACCAGCACTGCCCTTTCTCTACCTTGTCCCTTAATTTTGCACGGTCAATAAATTAATACTAAGATCACCATTAGATCATAAGCAAATCATCCAGCATAGGCTCCTTCACCAGACTTACACAGTACTGCTCACTCTATAGTTAGGTGCAATGTATTAACAGAATTTTGCAATTATGTTTAGTAATTAAGCTACAAAATCACTTGAAATGTAAAATCATTGAAGAGATGGTTTATAGAATTAGATTGTTGGTAACGCGTTCAAATATATTAGAGATATGATACACTTAGATAAAAGAGTTTCATGAACCTTAAGGTTCCAAGTTTGGTCTCTGGCCTCTGTTGAGTTAGCTGAAGCTAGGTAGAACATTTGGGGCACTTCAAATGACCTCAACAACTCCACACTAAGGAGGAAAAAGCAGCAGCCAGTGTTTCAGTTCGATTGCTATCCAGTGACTCTGCTGCAAAATGCACCTGTGGGAATCAGTCTTGACCATGATGCCATCCATGGTTGAATAATCTACTAAAAGTCATTGTTTTGGTTCACTCATGGGTGCATGTATGAGGTACTAAAGAGCATCTGGTATATCAAGTCAACCATATCCAACCAAGAGTCAGTGCCCTCAGGAGAGGAAACTGGGAGGAGTTTCATTTCAACACAGATCTGTATAATTCGCCTCAAATTACAGCCCCTCCCCCTGCACCCTAGTCAAATTACAATCTACAACTGTAACTTTAAATACTCACCTCAGAGTTAAAAAAAAGTTAGAGTACAATTTGTTTAAATAACAAATCCATCCTCCTTTCAGCCAATTAAAATAGACTACATTTCTGTGGAATCTCCATCTTTTAGGATGGAGTCTGTGTACAGTCTATACAAACATGGTCTAAATTTATTTCAACATAGACAAAAAAAATTTAACATCTTTCGAAATTCTTATAATAATGTAGCTAAAATATACAGGGTAGTATATTCTTAATCCATAATATATACACAGTAATATATTATAATAGTATTTTTCAGTAAAACACTATCTAGCTAACAGGTCCAGTGATTAGTACACACCCATATGGATGGGGGAAATTAATAATGGTCTACACCAGTAGCACAGAATTGGTTTATAGCGAATCAGCTTCAATGGGAAAGAAAATCTGGCACGGTGTAAAACGGGTGGCCGATTTACTACGAACCCATTTTGCGCTACTGGTGTGGATCTGTTTCACCCCCATTGTGTGACTGAACAGTCCCGTCTGGTCGTGCCCCTAATTTGCTACCCAGCAAGTTGCAAATTTTAGCCAAGTAGTCAAGAGGCCCTGAGCAGAGAACAAATTAGCAGCAGAGAATAACTGTAGGGCACTCTTTCACACCCGTAATGGGAAAGGGCTCTGCAATAGGTCACTTGCCAATTCCCACAGCCAAGGAATTTGGGCAAGACCTAAAGCAGGAGGGTAAACAGTGGAGAAAAGTTCTATTAGTTAAACAAAATACCATTCCAATTACGCAATGGAGAATCGAATTATATCTACCATTTTTCAGTTCCGTGAGTCCAATAAACCAATTATGAATTTCAAAGGCAGTTACACCAGGAGATTAATTCACACTGAAAATGGTGATTCCTTACACAGTCAGATGAGGAAAGGGATATCTGTAAAATATATAGTGCCTTACATACAGATTCAAAAATAATATATACACTGCAGTGTTAAAAGGTCATTACACAAACTCTGAGCTGAGGGTTGTGTAAACTAACTTTTACACACATGCACTGTTATTACTCCAGTGCACTGTAATAGAACAGTTACTAGAAGATTCCTTTATGGAGATGTAGCCCTCCCAAAACAACCTATTGAATTACAGATAGATGTTTTTAAGTGTTTAGATTCTAAGGAAATTACATAACTGGGTAAAAATCTGCCTTGGACAGTATTGCATTGGCAGCCCGTTAAATGCCCCAAACATCGGGAGGGACGTATAACGGGATACCACCCGTTTTGCACTACCAAAGACAAATTTCTACCCCCACATATTTAAAATAAACGCACGTGAAATGTCCTCGTGTATCTTTTTCCGTTCACCTACTTCCTCTCTTCAACCCTCCAAATCAACTACTGATCATGAGTATGGGCAGGTGACTTATTGCTGGTCTTGGCTCTCAGGATGTGGGAGGGCAGTTATTTGATTTTGGCTGCTTATATTGCTTTTGCTCCATATGTAATGGAATACTGCGCATCTACAAGCAGAGGTAAGGAACACAGAAGCTGAATGCCAATATCTTGAGTGGAGCGGATAGACTTGCACACACCACACAACACTGAAGGAGTCTTAAAACATAAAAAAAAGTGGAGTAGAAACAAAACAATAATAAAATAACCTTAAAAATTATCTGTTTAAGTTGAGATATGAATCTAGTAGTCAAAGTATATCACAAAAAAAATCTTATGGAAACAACCTATAAATAGCTACTGTTTTTTTTTGAAACACCGCAAGACTTTTAACTGAATAAATCCATTCAGATGTAATTTTTTTTTTGCGAATTTAAATCAAAGAATTTGAAGTGGCCCTTTAAACAGTTCTCTTTTTATAGTTCCAACAATAGTGAATCAAAGATTAAAAAAACGGTAGCTTAGAACTGCATTGATTCAGCATAAGAATGTTGCACTGATCCTATATTCATAGTGATGAGGTATGAATGCTTCATTATGCAATCTCCAATTAGCCACTTCACTAGAAGTTGTTATTTTTGTAAATATGTCCCGCCACCCTCCACAGTCATTTATGACATTAAATTCATCTTTGGTCATAATTGGCATTCGAGTGCAGATATCTTCACCAATTTAAGGATTCACGATTCCATTCGGAGATTAAATCAACTATCCAATGGCTAAATTCAGCTTCATAATTCGGATTGAAAAATCATTGAAATCCATTTTTCCCCGACTGTATTTAAACTATTGAGAAATTAAAGAAAGAAATTCTTTGTAAAATTTCAATTCAGGTTTCTAAAAGGTAATAAAATTATATTTAAAATAACAATTACCACAATGTAGGCTATTCATCTGGGTATTGCTCCACTCAAGTTGCAATATGGGTGTATCCCCCACAAACAGACTGTCACAAAGAACCTAGGGGAGTGGTTACAGCCGGGAGAGGTCTGGCTTCATGCGTGGAACATGCAATTCCACAAATTTTTTAAACAGGTTATATCCACGTGGCATATTGGTGCAAAAGAAAAACATCTGTATAAAATGTTCTCAAAATAAAAAAAAAATATTCGCAGGTAACGTGACACTTTGAGGAAGAATTGCTGTGCGTGGAAGGGAGCTCCTTCTAATGCTCAAATCTGGTCGTCACAGGGGGAAGATGGTTTCATCTCTAAGCCGGAATCAGGATCCTGCTGACAGCCGGAGGCCTGCACTTGCCAGTTGATTGGGGGCATGCTGGGCCATAAGTGACGCTGGTACTCTTCACATTTCAAAATCAGATCAATCACCGAAGTATTGCTCCGGACCCATTTCTGGACAAACATGTAGGTAGACTGTTTTTGTGGTAGGAAAAGACTTTGGGTCCTCTGTAACCCCATGTCATACTGCAGCCTGGAACAGAGAGAAGGAAACAAAATGAGGAGACGCCAATTATTTACAGCTTTTTAAAAAAATTAAACAGGTATTAATATAGGAGCAAGATGAGCTAACTCTCTCTGCCCTTCTTTCCCCCTCGCCATCCATTAAATACATTGTACTTATCAGAATCTACACGTAAAAGGATAGGCACCTGGTCCCCATACAGCTGTGTGTAAATATACCACTCAGTGTGATCCTGCGCCATGCAGATCAAAAAGGTTCCAAGCTCGATTTCTGGTGATAAGTTATTTGAGGTCAGTCTGGCCCGAGGGATGGGTCCTCTACTGCTTCTACATTTAATTTTAGCGGTTGCCAAGGCGGCAAAGAGAATACGTGCTGGTTGCCAAGAAGCAAATTACTACGGAAAGGAGACACAGTTCCCAGTGATGACTGTATCAGAGAAAATTATACAGGGAGATGGCTGTGAGCAATAGCAGAATTTATATCAATTTAACCGTCGCACTTGGCCAATCACAATAGCTGCAGCATTATGTGTGGGGTGGGGGGGCGGGGGAAGAAACCAATCAGACAAGTACAGAAATAAGATAATGAACGTACATCATGTAGTTCTCCATGCCAGCGACCAATGTACCAGCTGATCTCAGCCAGGGTAGCAGTCGAAGTGCTACAACTGGTTTCAGCTCTCCTGTGAGGAACGGAGAATGAAAACACAAAACAGCCAGGGTTCCCAGTCCTAATTATCCAGCGACTCCCGATGCTAAGTCCACCTGTAGATGTTGGGTATCAGAAGTATTTAGTGGGGCCGTGATAACCCCCATGATGGAATAGTTCATCAAGTACTTAACATGTGAAGAATGTCAGCACTTTCAGAGGAGATGGGGGGGATGGGGGGGGGCGTGAATTCAAAATGCAAGGTTACCTGCCCCAGTCCCATTTACAAATGCAGAAATCCAATTGGACTGACAAGTTGTACAGATGGAAATGTACTCCTTCATGTGGAAAGCTTTAAATACCTAACACTGCAGTCAATCATTGCATGGTTGCTCTCTAATCAACTGTCAATACCTTGCCGAAAGACGATGTCCCAGTCTTGCCTTGGCATTCGTTATGAAGTACCACAAAACATTGGCTATCTGATCTTTCATCCAGTCAATATCTTGCGGGAGATCAGGCAGCCATTCCAGGATTCTGTTAGGTACAAAGTACGAAGAGACGAGATTAATTAAATTCCTGTGCGCACACCTTCAGTCTTAAAAATAAGGGCAGCATGTGTCATAAAATATAATCTCCTAACATGCATAAAGCACTCCCTGATCCCATGCTGCGTGATAACCTGTTGGCCCAAGCAGATCTTTGCGGAATACATATTCCAGAAATGCCATAGGTGGCAGACAACGCCACTCACTCCTGTACCAGCCATACACTTCTGAGTCGATTACACAGTCACGACAACTCAGTAACTTTCTTTTGGAATAGATACAGAATACTGGAGCATAAAGGAGTGAGTTTGTGATTTAAATCAACAGGATTCAGAAATATAAACGATGAGAGCAACTTGTGATTTAAAAATATATCCTGGGCAGTTCTACCGTTTTCTGCTAAGCCCTTGTGTATAAAAACCATGGCAAATAACAAGTCGAAGGCAAAGAGTTTCAGGTAGGCAAATGTAATTAAAATCTTTTGTAAGCATGCTGTGGTTCTATTATTAGATAAATATTCTTCTCTGTTCAGATGAAAGAAATTGTGATGAGCAATTTCCGGCTTAACCCTTAGAATTGGCAACTCCAGGAAATTCCAGGCTCCCTGGGCCAGTCATTTATTAAAATTTTCAACTAAGGCAGTGTAATACTGAAAAATAGCCAAATTATACAGCAATAAAGCTATTCGAATACCACAATTAGTTTTAATATTGAAAGATGAACTCTATGCTACAAAATAAGCATTTTAAACAAAACTAAATAAATGTCCACTTGTCTCCATCTATCCTCCTTCAGCTGGGTAGGTGGCTCCATGCTGTGGATTTCTCCTATAATTTCTGACAGCTACAGCGATAGCCAGCACTGAGCAAGTCTAGACTTGCTAGGGCTAATTCCACAACCCCATGCCCCAGTGGGGAAGCCGATCATGAATGGAGCATGGGTCGGAGTCAGGATTACAATATTGTATTCTGATTGCGGTTCCCCACTGTGAGCACAGGATCAGGGAATTAGCTCCACGTCAATTAATTGTACCTTCCCTTGAGCTAGATCTCAGTTATTCTGAGGTGCTCCACCTAGAGGCTTGGCTGATAATAGCCAAACCAGGCAGTCAAACCCATAGTTCAGCTAATTAGAAGATTTCTGTCCCGCTACAGGACCAGAGGAAAGGGAATAGACCCAATAATGACACGGGGCAACAGAAGTTGTAAGCTTACCTTATGGTGAAGGAGACTGCTGATTCCAATGGCAAGGTGTATGGAAGCATCATGGCCGAGACTAAACGGACTGGCAGCATATTTGAAAAGACTGTAAGGATACTTCTTCGTTCAGCACAGGCTTCAATTAGTGCTGTGTAAAAAGAACGCAATACCAGAAAATCAATCAACCTGCAATCAAAACAAGTTAACAATATGCACAGACACACATCAAATTGGATTTTTTTTGGGGGGGGGGGCAAGGTGCGGAGCGGGATATGAAACTGCGTGGCACCGAAGACTAGGGCACTTCTCAGTTACATCTGAGACTGGGGTTCCGATCCATTCCAGAATGCTGGAGTGAAAGCTTCTGTGGTGGTTTCAGGATTTGGAGTGAACTGAATCTGACTGTTTTCTATCCAGTTCCCAGTGGGCACAAAAAAAAATTATGCTCCCATTTTGGAACAAATTTACAATCTCACATTGAAAGGGCACCAGGATGGATGGTGTAGGAAATTGGAACATTCACATGTGCTCTTCTGAAGCTGGCACACTTTTGGGGAAGAGCAAAGGGACTCATGACTCTGGTCTGTGTTACACCTGATAGTAACTTTGGTGCAAAATAAAAAAGGGAAAAAGGTTCCATTATCCAGAACCAATATAACGTCGATAATTTCAGACATTTACATTTTTTCCCCCCGATCATTTAGGGTGGAGGTGGAGAGAGGCTTAGTGGCATAACTCACTGGTACATTATAGAATGAAGACACACTGGTTTTCATCAACCATTACTCACAGGTGGCTGGAGTATCGCATAGGGAAGATGAGAAAATAAGTTTACACACGAATAGGTGAATCAAAGCAAGCTGCCAGTTTCACCAGCTGCCAGTCCTCTTTCCCCCCTCCCCCTTCAAAAAAATCCAACCTCAACGACCTTGCAAACTACAGCCCCATCTCCAACCTCTCTTTCCCCTCCCGCGTCTTGAACGTGTTGTCATCTCTCAAATCCACGCTCATCTTTCCCGCAACTCCATGTTTGAATCTCTCCAATCAGGTTTCCGCCTGTGTCACAGCACTGAAACGGCCCTAATCAGTCATAAATGACATCCTCTGTGACCGTGGTAAACTATCCCTCCTCATCCTTCTCTATCACTCTGTGGCCTTTGTCAAGATTGGCCGCAACATCCTCCTCCAACAACTCTCATCTGTTGTCCCGTTCAATGAGACTACCTTTGCTTGGTTTCACTTTTACCTATCCAATCATAGCCAGAGCCTCTCCAGCAATGGTTTCTCTTCATGCTCCTGCACAGTTACCTCTGAAGTTCCCCAAGGATCTATCCTTGTCCCCCTGCTATTCCTCATCTACATGCTGGCCCTTGGCAACATCATCCACAGACATGGCATCAGGATCCGTGTACACTGACAGCATCCAGCTCTACCTCTCCACCATCAGCGAGTTGAATCCTACAGAACAGAAACGTCCCAGGTCTGATTCCCAGTCTGTGATCTCAGCTGGGACAGCAGTACAAGCACAGAAACTTGCTTCAGGGCCTTTGGGTTAAGGAAAGAAAAAAATAATTTGGCCAAGCTTCCCACACCTGATCATTATCCTGTGACACCTCTGCTGGAAGTGCACACATGGAAACTGGAGGACAGGATTGGGCTTGACTGACCTCAACGAGGTGCTGCAAGGAAAACCAGCACCCATGGGACTGTACACTGGGCGAGAAAAGAACTATACCCCTTGTGCAGTCAGACTGTAGGTGGCTTACTTGAAGGAGTGAGCAATGCTTTAGGAAGATAGGAACAGGAGAAGGCCATTCAGCCCCTTAAGCCAATTCCACCATTCAATTAGATCATGGCTGATCTTTGCTCACCTTGGTGAAGTCGCGGTGACAGATGTTCCAGGATCCGGTCACCATTCTTGTTGACTGTGTCTATTACTCCCACTTGTTCTCCCTCTACTACTTCCATGGTCTCCTCCTCTTCATCTATTGCATCACATTCATTTGAAGCTGACTGGGAAGGGTTGCGCAAGGGTTGTGGCTGGTTCATTAGAGCTGCATGGTGGTGGGAGGGAATAAATATTGTTAGTTCTTATTCTCCTCATGAGGAAAAGGCTGTTCTTTGGGTTGAAGAGAAACAAATCCCAATAACTACTTTATTTGCAGTGCAGTAAAATTGTAAAGTTCAATGGGGCTGGAAACAGGAGAGTCTTTGCATTACAGGAAAGCAACATGGCGATTTGGGATCAAACCAGATACTTTTTCTGATGCCCAACACAAAAGGCTGCTCTCATAAGCAAGTCCTCGCTTTCAATGAACCAAAGTGTGACCTTATGCACAAACATCTGGGTGTACTTCGTGTCTAATACTCTTTAAACAGCTCACCTTGACAGAGAAGACTCATCCACCCTCTATATGGCTTTGGCACGAGACCAGCATCATCAACAACAATTTGCACTTATAAAATGCCTTTGACGTAGAAGAACATTTTAAAAGGTACTTCACAGAGGCATAAGGAAAAATGGATGGTGAAACATTAAGAGGGGTGGCCAAAAGCTTGGTCAGAGAGGTGGGTTTTAAAGGAGGGTCTTATAAGGAGAGGGAAGTGGAGGAGTATAGGGATGGCATTTCGAAGCATAGGGCTTAGGGCTAGGCAACTGAAAGCACGGCTACCAATAGTTGGGTGAAGGGAGGGGGAATTCACACACAAGAGGCCAGAGTCAGAGAAAATGAGTGTGGATGGAGGGCCTTGTAGGGGTGTGAGAGATTAAAGGGATAAGGAGGAATCTAAACAGGATGAGAATTTTAAATTTGAGGAGTTGGGGGATTGTGAGCCATTGTAGTTCAGAGATGACACAGGTGATTGGTGACCAGGACTTGGTGTGGGATAGGATGCAGGCAGGAGAGTTATAGATATACTGATGTTTACAGAGGGTGGAGGATGGGAGTGGGACCACGTCAGCATTGGCGTAAATTGAGTCTGGAGGCAACTAAGGCAGAAATAAGGGTTTCAACGGTAGATGGGCCAAAGGAGGAGGGAAGGGCGAGCAATGCTATGGAGGTGCAAGTGGGGGACCTTGGTTTAAAACTAATTTTAAACCATCACACTCAAAATGGAAGTTACATTCTTTTACATCCCATGCACTGGTTAAAGACAACACATCTACTGTAAACCTTTGGAGGGCAAAAGTATTCTTAATATGAAAACATTTTGATTGAAACCTTTCAAGACTGAATATACCACTAAAAACAATCAAGGTAATGCAATCAGTGAAGCTGCTCTAGTCCTGATCCAAAGTGGGTCAACTTGTATTAATAATGCTTTGAACCAGGCATCAAGTGCACGTTTGGAAGAACCCAAACACCTACGTGCCTTTTGTCGTCATCCCTTTGTGTTTATAGGTTTTGCAGATTGTTGTCAATGTTCAAGTAGATTACCTCTGTCTCAGGTTGACCTTCAAAGCATGTTATGACTACAAAGATCCCACACATTTTGGGCATCAGCAGTTTGGTTTCATCTGGCCTTGACATGCAGGGGCAAAGCATGGCTCTCTGGGTATAAGTCTATGTAAATCCTGTACAGATTGTATTTTGTTGGTTCATTAAGCAGTCTGTTATCTCTCTCAAAAGTATTTATCCCAAGCTCTGGAAGGAAGTTTTCAAAGGTTCTATTCTGACTGGGTTGGCTGTTTAACCCTTCGTGAACTGCCTCCAGAGTTTTGTCTTTGAACAAATTTAATATCTTGCTTGTGCTGCTGCTTCTGGGAATAACCTAATAGTAGGTTAGTGTATTACAAAACTTGAATGGCACAGCCAATGATATTTGATTTCTGAAGTGACAAGAGACACGATAGAGTTCCTACATACTGTCTAGGAACAATAAAAGGGTTCATTGTTTGCGTGGCATAGACTATCCCACATTACTTTAAGCTTAAAGTCGCAGGGAGTGAGGGATTTTCTTTGGAAATGGACTTTCTTGTTGGACATGAGAAAAAGCATTTGGAGTGAGCTCAAATTGTATACTCTGGAAGAACAAGCTGGGAAAAATCAGAGAGTTGGGGGGATGGGGGGAGGAGAATACAAATAACTGTCAGACCGCACACTGGTGGAATAGGGTTGATTATATATTGTGGTCTTACCAAAAAAGGTTCGGCAGCAGCACCTAGGACCCTAAAACCAAAGAGCCGGACAAGGCTACAAGCACAGAGTCAGATGATGCCACAGACTACAAGAGCAAAATATGATGAGCTATTTCACCTTGACCAGAATAGTAGAATCAGAGCACTCGGCTGAGCCTGAAGGGGGGGTAAATTCAAAACTAATCTGCGGAAACAATATGTCAGTGAGCGAGTGGTCAATTTATGGAAGAGATTCCCTGGGGAGATGGTGGAAGCAGTTTGTATTGAATCATTCAAATGCAAATTTTGGGATACAGTATATGAGTAATTTGAGATATGACACATGGTAAGTGTAGCATGCTTGTGGGGAAAAAGGTGACACTAGACCTATGGTTCCCAAAGCTCTCCACCACTAGTTCTTCTCGTGTCATTTCTGGGTCTGTTGTAGACTAAATCGATAGAGATTGATCGCTATGATTAGTCAACAACTCCATTATCATTGTATCATGCGACTACCAGGATGATAGGAGGTGAACTAGATAGACCTTGTTTTTTTTTTAAATCAAGCAATTCCTATGTTCCTATTTAAGGAACCTTACAACACCAGGTTATAGTCCAACAGTTTTATTTGAAAATCACAAGCTTTCGGAGCTTACCTCCTTCGTCAGGTGACGAAGGAGGTAAGCTCCGAAAGCTTGTGATTTTCAAATAAAACTGTTGGACTATAACCTGGTGTTGTAAGGTTCCTTACATTTGTCCACCCCAGTCCATCACTGGCATCTCCACATCATATGTTCCTATTAGCCAAGAACAGTTAATGTGAACTGGAGTTGTAACTCAGACCTGGGCTTTATGTACATTATTTTGAGGGAAAGTTTTTTTTAAAGCTTTTTGAGTTTCTAGCTACTGCCATTACTGTATATGTCCCTGATTCAGTGTCATGAGGGCTAATCTACACTTACTTACAGTAAAAGTCTATGTGCTGTAAAGATTAGCATTCTCTTACAAATTAATTGCCGGACAATTTAGTGAACTAATTGACAACCAGACCATTTGACACTGCACAGCACATTTAACATACCTTGTGAGCTTCAACATTGTCACCGGTGTTTAAAACAAGTCAAAAATGTCAAAATCTATTTGGGAAAATTAGCATACACATGGACTGAATAACAAAACTATTGTAAAGAGCTGAAGTGAATGCAGCACACAAAATACACACACACACACACACACACACACTGGAATTATGTTACTGTGTGTCTGAATAGCCTCTGAAGTAAAAAATTCAATTATTAATGGTTCATCAGAACACATTCAGTTAAATCATCACAAATACAACGTGCAATGAAGAGGACATATTGGCTGGGGTTTCCCCACTCGTGTCCGCCGGGGCCTGATTTTCTACCCACTCACTTTAATGGATAGAAAGTCATGAGCTAGCATGGGCTGAAGCAGAAATCCCTGGCCACTGTAACCACACTTCCCTCTTCTCAATAAACAACCACAGCTTGACCAAGGCTGGTACAATAGGAACATCAGAGCTAGGGGAAAAAATAAATAAACTGGGCTGTCCTGACAATCACAATTTCATCAACCCAACAAGAGGGGGCAGAGTTTTGCATCAGCGTTATTGAGAAGGAATAAAGAAAACAGCTTTAGAAAAGTAGGTCCATGTTGAATGAATTCAAAGAGTCATCAGCAAATATTAGGATTGAGATTTATGATTTTTTTATTTTTAAAAAGCCCAACATGGATCATAAACCCCATTTAAATATATAGAGGTCCCAGATAGCGCAGTGAGTAAAACCACTGCTCAGTGTAGTATTAAGCACATAGACCAGATAATCTCAGTTTCAATTCCCAGTGTGTGCCAAGTTAAGTGAACTCAGTGAGGCAGCAGTAGGGTCACTAAATTAGCCTCAGAACCGTTGGGTTAGGGACGGGAAAAAAAAAAAATCCAGCCAGGATTTCTGTTCCCGATCACAATCCAATGCCATCTGCTGGAGGACAAGATATGATGACCCATCCAGTCAAATAATTCCACTTTCTGCTTAATTGTGTGTCTATAGATATTGTGTGTGAAGCATTCACTTCAGCTCTTTATCATACTTTTGTTCTTCTGTCCACCTGTATGCCAGTTTTCCCAAATACTATGACACTTTTCACTTGTTTTATACATTGGTGACACTCTTGCAGTTCATAAGATATGAATACCCGTTAACTGAGTCGTACAAAACTTAAAGGCCTGTTGAACTGCATCACAGCAATAAGTCCTCATCTCCTGAAGGGGAAGAAAACTGACACCAAAAAAAAAAGAGCATGCTGTTGCTTAGCATCACCACAAGATGGCAAAAAAAGGCACCTGGAAGCAGGCTTCCGGTTTAAAGATCAGGGAACGTGTACAGATGAAATAAACTGAACAAAGTAGGTTGAAGGGTTTGATTTTTCCAATTAATCCGTCAGCACAACCCTTCATCCTTCTTCCACTTCCCTTTCCCAAAAATCCACCGTGTGATCTTCAGTCGGAAGACATGGAGTTGTTTGGGCTAAAGTCTTCTTCACAGGTGGTATCAATGCCACAACTTGATCGATTCAATACTGGGCAGGTTAGAAAGTGAAACTACAGTGAAATTCCCTCTGCCCCCCACCCCGAGGGAAATTTTCTCTTCCTCCCACTGAAGAATCTGAAGGCCAGTGATACCCCTGAGGAAGTAGCCAAGTCTAATGTTAATCGAGACTGGGATTAAGTCAGGTCATTCCACAATTATGGCAGCAAATGGAAGCTGAGTCAATGTGATGCTTCCCGAGATGTAAACACTGTTCTACAAAACAATAGTTAAATGAAACTCTACGTGCTTTTGAAAGTCAGCAACTGGAGTCCTCTTGTTTTACATCGCTGTCATCCTAAATTGCAGTGACAGCAATGGGAAAATATGTGGGAACCATAAAACAAACACGACAGCCATCAATAGGACTGCCTCAAAACCAATTTAAACAATTTTAGAAGCAATTACCAGCACTGTGGCCTTAAAACTGGCCATGTTTTGGAAGAAAATTCAGACCAATTATGTGTCAGTATGTTACCTACACAGTGACTTGTTGGTGCAGTTTTTATTTTAAAATGTATTTGTGGGAAGTTGTGTGATATCAGAAAAGGACAGGATCATATGTGGCTATCAGGCCTTGTGGTGGAAGGTGGCAGATCATTTCATAAATAGCAGCAAGTGAACTGCGACCAAAGCAATAATATGACCCTGTGATTACCACATCTTCCCAGTTTCCTCACTGAATTAGGATGATGGTCTATTTATTTGTATGTGGAGGCTGAATGAATGAGTGACAGGGAATGCTAAATTCAGCACATCCATAGACTACCCTACATTCTGTTAGGGTATAAAATTTTGATCCGGAGTTTCACAAAGGGACGAATTATTCTGCGATCCCATTTGATCACAGTAAACCATATAAAACAAGCACGCAGAAGACTGACTGAAACATTTGGCTCCACGTAAATTTATACGCCTTGAAAAAGAGGACAGCGTGGTCAATCTGCAACCTCTGAGCACTTGTCCTCACTAACTGCTTTGAATCCAGCTCTGGAATGGCTACCAGGAAAGAGACAGGATAAAAAAAGAGGAATCTTGGCTTCAGGGATGGGGGTGAATGTTCTTTAACATTTGCACTGAGAATGCACAGGCTAGTAGAGGAAAAAAAATAGCATCAATATTTATCTGGCCTTCAGTGGACCAGTAAGTTCTCCAAAACTGATCTCACTTAGGAACAGATGGAACTCAGCACATCTTAACCTTTCTTCTTCCTTTGTCTGTGAAACGGTTTTTAAGATTTTTACATTCTCTTTAAAAACTATTGGGTAGATAAATCGTTGAGTTAATTAAGACTCACTAAAGCATTGCGACTGTTCTTTAGGCTACATGATATATAATGTTGGCATCTGCCTACTGTAATTAAATCCAATTTTACAGAATGGCATTTTCACAGACTTAAATAGAGACAGCAAATACATCTGCACATTTAGAAACTATAGCAAAAAAACATAGGTCCACACTCACCATTCCTCTGGAGGAAGTCAAGTGCATCACTGTAACCCTGTTTACACATATCCCTCATCACCTGCCAAACAGATTAAAAAACAATCTGAGTGAAAGAATCTGTATTGAACTGGGCATGCCAATGATTAACTTTGCACAAATTTTCACAGGCTTTTAATTCGTATCAAATATGACCACTGTGGAATGTTTATTTCACACTTCAGCTGAAATTCAGTCAAAAACTTTTTTAAAAAGTGGAAATGTGAAGAATTCAGGCAAAGTACATTTCGGAAAGTGTGTTTGTTCATCTTAATTCAAGTTCTACACGTACTTTTCTATCTCTCAGCATTGCCTTTTTTCAAAAACCAAATCCATTTGGTCTGGGCATCTCAATCTCTTCATGTTTGCTAAAAACAGCGTTGCCTCGTGGTCACTTCGGTAATACATATTATATCTATATCAAAGACATCACAAACCCCACCCCCATGGAACTGCTTGTAGTAATCCTTCTATGATCAGCAAAGTAGAAACTGTACTGGTGAACCATGCCAAAGTAACATAGCTTCCCATCTGCTGGAATAGAAAGTTTATTCCAATCGTACACCCTGCACTGGAGCATTCCCCTTTAAGTTTATATCTTGCAGCATCCAAACATCTTAAGCAGTGATTTGGAGACAATTCATCTCGTGGAATGAGCATTCTTGCACAGATTTGCCCGCTCTGAGAGAATAGCACGGATTCTGCAGTGGATTTTGTAAATAAAGCTCATTGATTTTGAGCATCCTGTAATGCTTGACCCTCTTTGCCTTATTGGTAAGTGATGAGTCAGGATGGGGAAATACGTGAAATAAGGATTCTTTCCAGAGTGAAGACGGCCTTCAGTTGGCAACTCATGAATCACCATACTAAATTAAATTGCTTATAGGCTAAAGTGCTTCACCCGTCAATCCAACCCTTGCAGATTTGAGGTGGTCAAATTGCTTAACTGAGCCAGGTGCGCTCCTGATGTACTCCCTTCCAAATATTCCCAGGACACCGATGCAGGTTTGCAAAATATCAACGTCAGTGATCAAAGATCCCAAGTAGGTAATTATAATCAATTGCACCTGCTCCAGATTAGAGCTCGATGCTCCCAGTTTACTAATCTCCAGGGCAGAGGTCGAGGTACTCACTACTTTCCCAGTTACTGGATCAGCACTGGGAAACCTGACACAATGTGAAACCTTTGATCAGGATTCCCATTGCGGACATGTTATTTTTCTGCTTAAACTTGTCAAGAACAGTCAATGGAGCTGAACTCAGGACAAGGGGTGACTGTGTCTTCACCGCAATTGGTCAGTGGATAATTTTTCCATTGTAGGAAAGGTGAGAGGAAAGGCTAAACAGGAGAACATTAAGCCTGAAACATGCCAGAGATAGCTACTTCATGGATTTGGGATCTCTTCCTCGCAGATGGTTTCACATTTGTTTCAACAACTCATAAAAATTCATGGTGACAAGTTCTATGAAAAAGCAAGTAGGAAACAGGAGTCTCTGTTCAAACTTTAAAAGGCAGCGCTTAAACACATTAATGTTAGTCCCTGTGCAATGCTATATCCCATAATAGCTTTTAGGCAAAAGCACGGTTTAGTTGTCATAATGTCTAGCAGGAATCTCTAAAACGTCTCACCGTATTTACCTTGATAGCAGCAACCAGATACAAGTACTGAAGAGGGAAAGAAATACTCAATGTACTGGAATAGTACATCTCAACATCCCCCCCAATTTCTTTGCCTCTCCAGCACTTCAATTCAGCAAATCGAGAATATTTTCTACACAGTACACAATGTTATTTACAGTTAATACTTTATGTATTTCATGGACATTCCATTCTAATTACTGGAACATTTTTTTCCTTTTGAAAATTTGTATGAAGTAAATGCTCAGCTAAACCACAAGACACACCAATAGGCTACTTAGCACTGGCTCCAGTTACAATGGAACCATACCATAAAGGAACCTGGTACATCATTAAGCCTTCTTTGGCACCCACCCACCCCCACCCATTTCTTTGACATTAATTTTAATGTATGGAGTAAACTGAATACAATACAAGACCTGTAATTGTCACTGATTCAATGTCAATGGGTCAAAATCCTGGAACTCCCTACCAGTGGCACTGTGGGAGTACTTTCACCACATAGACTGCAGCGGCTCAAGAAGGTCCATCACGACCTTCTCAACGGTGACTAGGGATGGACAATAAATGCCGGCCTTCCCGGTGACACCCACATCCCGAGAATAAATTAAAATAAAGACCTTACAGGAATAGGACTTATACCCCCTTTATGTTCTGTGTCAATTCAGTTAGGAAGTCTGGTCTTGTGATCAGGACTAGACAGACTAGATGCAGGGAGGATGTTCCCGATGGCTGGGGAGTCCAGAACCAGGGGTCACAGTCTCAGGATGCGGGGTATGCCATTTAG
Organism: Heptranchias perlo; assembly: GCF_035084215.1. Lineage (NCBI taxonomy): Eukaryota > Metazoa > Chordata > Chondrichthyes > Hexanchiformes > Hexanchidae > Heptranchias > Heptranchias perlo. The sequence continues at coordinate 17,835,242 of NC_090336.1, forward strand.
AACAGAGATGAGGAGAAATTTCTTCACTCAGAGGGTGGTGAACCTGTGGAATTCTCTACCACAGAAGGCAGTGGAAGCCAAGTCATTAGATGTATTCAAGAAGGAGATAGATATATTTCTTAATGCTAAAGGGATCAAGGGATATGGGGAAAAAGCAGGAACAGGGGACTGAGTTAGACGATCAGCCATGATCATTTTGAATGGCGGAGCAGGCCCGAAGGGCCGAATAGCCTACATTTGTTCCTATTTTCTATGTTTCTATGTAGATACCAGGACATCACAGACTCCTAGGAGCTGAAAGTTGCCTGTTTGCAGTAGTCCTTCTATAATTAAGAGTAGGAACTTTGCTGGTCCTTGCAGTACCATGCCTAGGTTATACAATTTCACATCTACATCCACACTGCTACCTCTGTCATGCAAGTTTATGCCTTGTGGAATCCGAATGCCAAGTCCTCATCTGTAGAGGATGGGCTAAGTGGAACATTCTTGGATGGATTTGCTCACTTTGGTAGAACACCATGGATCTATAGCACTGTTTATAAACAAGGCCCCATATTAGTTTTAAGCACCCAGTAATAGAGAAAAAAAACGCTGCATGGATCTTCCTCCTCTATTTATTTGTTCTTACCTCTGGTTCAGGAGGAAATAAGGCCTTGGAAAGGCGGTACAAGTTCTGCAGGTTGAACTGAATGCTGGTATTGGTTATTCTTAACTCGTGCATATTGCTGGAGCAATCACGAGGACAGATGTCACTTTCTCCAGCGAAGGGAGACACTGTAATGGTGTTTTTGAGTTCATACTGAGGTAAGTTATCCGTAATTCCTCCGTCGACATATCGCTGGAAAGAATTAAAACAAGTATAAAATTACAGTAAAACAGTTAATACAGTAAATATCATGGAAAATGACTTAAAGGCAACCTTGCATGGCCTTGAATACAATAAGGGCCACATTGCTAACAATCACTGCAGACACACCTCTCCCTCCAATTCAACCCCACCCCAAATAAAGTTTGGGAGATAGACTGTTTCCACCCATAACTGTGAAAGGAATTGGAAATGATGCCAATTCTTCTGAATTTGCCTCTTCTGGTCGCCATGTCTGTTGAGCACTGGTTTCAGGAATATTAACTTATGAACAAGCTTTGCTTACCAGTGTGCAAGCTTTACCTGCTCAAATTTACCGGTGAACACCATTGATTCTTCAATTAAGTTAAATCCTAGGGTTCAAACGGTCAGCTTTTTGTTACAGCCATCTAGAAGCTACGGTGTACATAAGCGCCTTGGGATTTTTTACTACATTAAAAGGCGCTATATAAATGCAATTTGTTGTTGGGATGAACCTCTAAGCTGGCTTAGTAACAGCATTTGAATCCCAGGATTTAATTTAACGGAAAACACAGGATCGTCTCCCCTTCTACCTGATTTTTCCCAAAAAAAACCAAGATCAGTCATTTTAGCTCATCAAGGCAAGGGCTGGGAGTTTAGTGCTGGGGAATGGAACACTCCTTATTTTGAACACCCAGTGTCAACATCAAGGTTAAAAAAAAATGATACATGCACTTTCAACATGAAATAACTACTACTGAGCTACTGAAATGAAAATGTTATGAGGGTACAATGAGAAAGTAAGAAATTCTCACCAATTTGAATAAAGTAAATATTCTGATGAAAAAAAGGTAACTTTGCTGCTTGCACCCTGCTTTTTCACAACACTGAAGCTTCATGATGTGTAGTGAGCGATTATTCAATTTAGAGACTTTTTCGAAGTCTCTGAATGTGTGGGCAGAGCTATAATGTTGCCTTAATCAATTCTTCAATTCCCTTTCACCGATTGATCCTAATAATTTGGGAAGCTTTAACATCAGGAGAGAAGATCGATTTTTATCTCCTGCCAAGACTGCACCAGCACACACCACAAGTAAACCCACTATGTAGGGTCACATTAGCTTCTGGCAGTGCTTTAGAGGTCAGCCTCTAGCCAGCAACTTTAACTGCCCCACGGTGCCAAGTTTTTCTGGCGAGGCCGGAACCAGACACAGACATCGCTGCTGCTGGTTAAAAATGATGTTGGGATCTGAATGATGTCATCAGACTACGACTTTTGAATCCCAATGAGGCCATCGCCTTTTTTTTTCCATTCATTCATGGGACATGGGTGTTGCTGGCAAGGCCGGCATTTATTGCCCTTGAGAAGGTGGTGGTGAGCCGCCTTCTTGAACCGCTGCAGTCCGTGTGGTGAAGGTTCTCCCACAGTGCTGTTAGTAAGGGAGTTCCAGGATTTTGACCCAGCGACGATGAAGGAACGGCGATATATTTCCAAGTCGGGATGGTGTGTGACTTTGAGGGGCAAGGGCCTCAGACGATGCCCGAAACACGCCTGTTAAAACAGCGCGTGGATAGCAGCGAGTGCCACGTGGTGTGGATTTTAATCCCCTGCACGATCACGTTCTCTTACAAGGTGGGGGGCTGGGGGGAGTAAAATCTGGATGAATAAAAAGTCAATCATGGTTTCCCAACACCTAATTAGTATCTAGTGACCTCTGCTCAAAACAGTCAGTCATCAGACAAGAACAGGATGTCGCTTAACTATGATGCCCGCCACAGCTGAATAGCTGTCACTCAGTTTAGGCTTCTTCGACAGCACCTCCCAAACCCGTGCCCTCTACCACCAAGAAGGACAAGGACAGCAGGCACATAGGAACACCACCACCTGCACGTTCCCCTCCAGTCACACACCATCCCAACTTGGAAATATATCGCCATTCCTTCATCGTCGCTGGGTCAAAATCCTGGGACTCCCTTCCTAACAGCACTGTGGGAGAACCTTCACCACACGGACAGCAGCGGTTCAAGAAGGCGGCTCACCACCACCTTCGAGGGCAATTAGGGATGGGCAATAAATGCTGGCCTTGCCAGCAACACCCACATCCCATGAACGAATGAAAAAAACCTCACTATCTAGACTCTTAAATTAACAGTTTTTTAGTGTTGTAATAAAAACAAAACAACCCTACGCTACTTATTTTAAGACAGGTTTTTACTCAGCATATACCACTCTATAATAATGCAACAATTTAAGAAATACAGTTCCTGCAAATGTGGTTTTTCCACTAGCAGCTGAGGCTAGGCAACATGTCATAATTAAATGATCAGCGATATTAACAAAGAATTATGTGCACAACTCATTATGCTGAATAGTTCCTTGATTTATATAGGCTAAATACAGAAATGTGTGCCCTGGCTAGGAAGGGAGAGGAAAAATAAATCTAGTCAGGGTTCCCACTCCTTATCGCTGGGAAGTGCATGTGCATAGATTTCAGGTGTGGACAACAACAGGATCAGCTGTGTTTCCCCAGAGTTGAAAAGTTTGCCGATATTCACTACCTCGGCTCACGCCATGAAGAATGGCCACTTGGGCAAGATGCTACTGGATTCCATGGAACTGTACACCCACATGAGGTACCTCCTTGATGAGAGATGGGGAGAAACGAAAAGGAGATACTTGATTGGCACCAATTAGTGCAACTTTGTAAAGTGGCACTATTGATTCTGGAGGTAGTTTTTTTGGATAAGCTCAGGAAGTAAAAGGGCTCTGCACTGAAAAAGACTGTAGACATCTCGCGCGTGAGCTACAGGGAAATGTCTGTTACATGCAGACATTATTGTTACGTACAATCACCCTCCAATCTTCTGCAGCACTATCTTCTGAAGCACTACTGTTCACTGAAATTGCAAGACAATTGTGCAGTAGCCAAGTTGATGATTCAATGTCATCGTGAACTCTTTTGTGTACAAACATCATAAAGTAAAGATACCTCACCATGGTGGCATTTCTTTAACCCAGAGCTCCTAAAATGGTAATTCCACATTTCCTATACTAGTTTGCAAATAAAACTAAGCAACTTGAGGTATGTGATGAAAACCCTCCACGCCCCCAAAAAAACCCACTAAAGGCACAGCAGGAGAGAGAGACTGGTCAGATGTTTACTTGGTTTTGACCTTTTTCTGGAATGTACTGTTCCGTGAACTGATGCTATATTCCAAAGTATGACTCAGGGGTCACAGTTATGTCCTGTATTTCAACTTTATAATAGCAAGGTCCCTGGTTAATGATTTAAATTACTACTATTCCAAGTAGTTCTGTGCCAATCCAAGCGATGAATCCGTGCACTCGTCCCTAATTTTCAAATAATACTTGGAAGTCTACAGGGGACTGAAATTTCCAGTCACCTCCAATATAGTTGTATCACGTGACTACCAGGATGCTACAAGGTGAACTGGATGGACTTTTTCATCTAGAAATTCCTATGTGATATTTTGAAAATAAAGGAATGAAAGTCAGGTTATTGCAAGGGTATTTTGTGTATGGTATACTTCAATTATCTGAACAGCACCAATACGGAACAATTAGGCTCAACTGGTCAGAGTTTCGATCAGCAGTATCTATAGTAACAGAATTAAATTGAACATACACACACTACCACATAAGTAATCTTACTTTCTTCATCATTCGGGAATCCCTCACACTTGGTAGGGGTCGTACCAAATTTTACAGAAAGGGAGGCCCAAATTGGAATGCCTCAAACCATACTGTTAAAATAGATCTGCTGAAAACACTTCCTGGGCGTTGGCCAAATTTGAACAGTAATATCTGGTAAACATGTGAAGTGTAGTCCATGTGGCTGCCTTATAGACAATGTCAATGGAAACCTATTTAAGCAGCACAAGCAGCAACCATGGAACTAATAAAATGGCCTTTAACTGGTGTGCTGGCTAAATGATAAAATGGTGAATATCACCAGTCTGTCAGTCATTTCACTATATGTTGTTTTATCACCGTGTTACCCAAGGTCCTCTTTCCATATGGTGCAAATATTTGCCAGGACTTCCTAAACCCCAAGTTCAGTGAACAGAAAAACAAAGTGCTCTGTGAAATTCTGACTTGGTTGCAGAGGAGGTGGGTTAAAAAAACAGTAGGGTAGTGGCTATGTTACTGGACTAGTAAGCTAGAGGCTTGGACTAATAATCCAGTGAGCGTGAGTTCATATCCCTCCATGGCAGTTTGAGAATTTGAATTCAGTTTTTAAAAAAAATCTGGTACCAGTAAGCGTGACCACAAAGCTGTTGGACTGCTGTAAAAACACAACTGGTTCACTAATGAGAAGGAAACCTGCAGTCCTTACCCCGTATGGCCTATATGTGACGCCAATCCCACACCAATGTGGTTGGCTCTTAATTGCGCTTTGAAGTAGCCTAGCAAACCACTCAGTTGTATCAAAACCATGACAAAGAACTGCAGCAGTTCAAGAAGAAGGCCCACCACCATCTTCTCAAGGGCAACTAGGGATGCGCAACAAATGCCGATTTGCCAGCGGCGCCCACATCCGGAGAATGAAAAAAAAATCTCTTGACCTAAATGAGACTGTGAAACCATTTTGGGGGTAAAAACTGGCCGAATCCAAGAACATCATCTACATGCTAATTCAGAGAGGGCCAATCTGCAGCTCACTCACCTTACATGTTGAAACTAACCTTTCGAGAGAAAGGGGTAGATTTTCAGCTTGCTGCCCAGGCACAAAACAGGCTGTGGTTTGTATTAAAGGACGGCCGATTTGCAACATTCGTTTTACGCCCGGGTGGCAAGTTGAAAATCTACTCCAAAGAGAAATGGAAATGATGGTGCAGAAGAACTAGAATTGTAGTGCGTGGGGATTAAAGAGAATGGACGGCTGGCAACAAACCAGGAAATGAGAGTGTACACTGCTGGGGGAGGAAGGAAGACCCAATAATGGACAACAAATTATGTGCAAAGCATTGGTTTTATATAGGATATGGTCATATATCCCTGTTGCCCTAATAAAAGATCAAGGACTAGGAAACATTGAAACTCTGTATTAACTCAAGTCAATGAGATAATAAAACACAACCCTTTACATGCAGTGTATATGAGATATAGGCATCAATTGTGACATTATAACTCACATACCAGGGACTCCCTTCAGGAGATCGAGGGCATGTCATCATTAACTGCTTACGCTAGCCTCAGCAAGACTAGAAAAGTCCCCAAGGAACCTCAGAATCTGTACCTTTTATATAAGTAATTACGTCCTAAACTAATGCCATTACGTCATCACGTTCTCACTTCAATGCTTCTGCTCAAAAAGATCAGTTTGCTCACCAATGAGAAACCATGGGTATCAGTTATAGCTTTGGACTTTATCTCTTCCCAGTACATTCTTAACAAGCCTCTCCATCCCACATCACCTCGCTGATTTACTATATCTTATGGTTAATGAGGTAGCATCTCCAGTGGTTCCAGAGCTAGGAATATCGATTTAGCGTTGTGGAGATAGGGAGCTGGCTCCTGGACACTGCTCTCCTGCAACCCAAACTGAACAAGGTCATTGTGTGGAGATGCCGGTGATGGACTGGGGTTGACAATTGTAAACAATTTTACAACACCAAGTTATAGTCCAAGAAGTTTATTTTAAAATCCACAAGCTTTCGGAGGCTTCCTCCTTCCTCAGGTGAATGTTGTGGAAACCTGAGGAAGGAGGAAGCCTCCGAAAGCTTGTGAATTTCAAATAAACTTGTTGGACTATAACTTGGATCGACCAGGAGGAGGAGGAGTGTAGTGGAGACTCAATGCAGGTTACTATTGGTCAATGATCCCCAAAATAAACAGGGACAACAGCTCATAGTTGTGGTACATGATCACTGCTGGTTAAAGCACAGTGTAAATACTGGATTACAGCTTGAATTCAACAACATTTTTCTGAACTAGTTGATAGTTTGTTTTTTTTAAAAATCAGATTCAGTATTCCTTGTCCCGTAAATAAACTATTTTAAATAAACAGCAAAAACAACAAATTTAATGGCATCCCATGTGATTTCAAAAAAATCTTTAACACACAGTACATTCCCCTTTTACTGCCTGTTCCACGATTTTCTTCTCTCCTAAAGGCAATGAATACTTCTGGGGTACCATTTCAAGAGCACTGGGCTTCTCCGAGTCTCTCAGAGAAGTCACCATTCTACATGTGAGCCTTGACAATGAATGTTGGTAGGTTATTTCGACCATGGTAGGTTGTGGTGCGGTGGTGGTGGGGGGGGGGGGGGGGGGGGGGGAGGGAAAAGAGATGGGATCAAGGGGAGGGGAGCGAGAAGGCATCACAGTTGATCCCGAATCCGTCCACAGAGGTCCACCTCCAATTGCAGTGGCTGGATAGTTATAAGCAGCAACAACTCTAGCCGATTTTCCCCCTCCTAAAACCAGAAGTGTTAAGGCAAATTGGAGCACCCGAACAACCACTCAGACATAAGAAGCCCTAGATTTGATCCCTGCTATGTGCTGAGTGATCTGATCTTGGGCAGTTATGCAGTATTTTAACAAGCGAATATCTTGGCAGAAGACTTCATTTATGTGCCTCAGCTCCTACAAGTATTAAAAGTAATTAAACCCGTAGGGAAAATTACAAGATAATTAAGAGAGGCATTAACCCACTCAACAGAGACAAAATGTTAGCATCAAATCTACGCTTATGCGGATGAATTAGAGCAGCCATTCCCCTTACAGTATTTACTTATTGCATGTGCAGTAAATCATTTCCACAATAAGGGACATTTGTTCTGAAGCATCGACTATCAGAGGCTGGTTTATTAGAACTAGCATTAGTTTTGACAGCAAAATACACGATCGGTCAAGCTGAAATTTCACGTCATGTTGAATTTTGAATGCTTTAGTTCACAGCAATCATTTGGTTTGCCACTGGATACAAGCCTTCATCTGACAACTGAAGCAGTCACCAGCTGCATTGGCAATCAGCCATTTGTTTTGTCTGTCGTTGGAATTAAATTGTATTCAGCAAAACCAGTTATTTTAAAATGCACGGGATTCAAAGGAAATAATTGACGCACTGCTAGGTCAACATGATGCCGGTTTTACCCCTCAATTTTTCACACAGCAACTTGTTGATCTCGGCTAATCCATTTGATGCCGTCCCCTAACAACTTTAAAAACTTCCCCCATTCTGTGCCGTTTTACCTTCCTTTATGGCACCATGCCGAAATGTGTTCTAAAGTTTATCCCATTGGTAACTAACACAATGACATCCTCAAAGATTTGTCAAGCAAGATCTAAAGTTTGTACGGCCATATTGTTGACTTATCATACCGTATATCTCCTGATACTTTGCTATTCTCTTTTTCAGGATTTTGCCCACTACTAATTCGAGCTCACAGGTCTATAGATCCCGGTTTTGTCTTCCGTCTCTGTTTAGCACCTTGGGACGTTTTTCTACATTAAAGGCTCTATGTAAATGCAAGTTGTTGATGTTGTTGTGGCCCATGCCCCCTCATGAAGAATGGCACTTTGGCAAGCTGCTGGAGGGCTACTCGTACCGGTGAAGCCATACTCTAGCAAGAGAGGTTTTAATTGAAAAATAAATTAAAGGCTGTTAGTCTCCCCACCCACATTCAAGCCTGGGCCTTTCACATTATCCATTGGGGAGATTAGTGAGGAGGTATAATGGAGACAAGGGGGGGAAAAACTGGAGAGATAGACATTAGGTCAGAAGGGCATTTTGTTCTCTACCAAGGCTAGGTTGATAAGCCAATCTGTCCTTGGTAAAAATAGAGACAGCAAACACGCCATGGAATGCAAAAGGCTGCCATGCACTTGATAGGATCAAATAACATCCAGTAGTGAGAATGAAGCTGGAATGGTTTACACAGTTAAGTCATGCTGAACCCTTTCAGTGTTAAAAGCTTTAAACAAACTATCAAAAAGAAATTGTGTTTTACACATATAAATGTGATTTAATTTTACTGTAGGAATTTGGAACTTCAGTTGCCTTGCAGACAACACACACACAGTGGTGAGGGAGGAGAAGCATTGGCAAACACATCAAATTTCATCAAAGTTGGAATGGGATCAACAGATAGTAATCAGGGGATTTATTGAGAAATAAATTTTCTCAGAGCCAGTGCACTGTTGTATAACGTTGTGGTTAAGCACTTGCTTTGTAATGTGAAATGAAGCAAGAGGTCACTGCACTTTAAGTCATGACTTAACAAGTTACATCTGATCAGTTTCTATTGTCCGATCATTCATGAAAACCTGCGTCCATAAACTCACACAAAAACCCAATTAATTGGCAACACCATAGATGCATTACAATTCCAAAGATCGTGTGACGAAGGAGACTTTCTTGCCAATTCATTGAACATTCTTTAGTTTATGCTTTTATACAGTACTGACTCAACTTATATGGTGCCTTTAGCATTGTTCGTGACTTTGAGGAGGAATCTGAAGAGGAAGGGAAGGATAGGATAAAAATGGGGCAGTCGGATGCAGAGGTTGAGTGTGGGCTTTTTAAAAAGGTGGAGGTTGACAACAGTTTTGAAGGAGTTGGGGGGGGTGGGGAAACAGCGTCTGAGCAAAGAGAGCTATTAACAAAGTTAGCAAGCATGGGGGCAAGGAAAGGTAGTGAAGTGGTCAGTAATTTAGTGCAGAGAGGAGAGGATTGAGGGCACAGGAGATGGGTCTCGTGGAAAAGATGAGTTTAGCAAAGGGGCTCAGGACAAGAAGCTACAGAATGATTAGGAGAGGAAAAAAAAAAAATAGGGCTAGGTGATAAATGTGTGGGAAGGGAAAGGTAGGAAGGGACAGCTGGGGCAGTTGTGCAGATAGACTCAGTCTTAACAGTAAAGAAATCCAAAAGATCCATGCACGTGACATTGGAGGTGAAGGTGAAGGGGGCAAAAGGAACATATTGGTCTGTTTGCAAATGGAAACTAAAATGGCTTCATACTAAAGCAGCAGGTCATATACTTGGCAGGAAAAGAAAATATAAATAAAACCACCCAGAAAATTCCAGTAGCTTGGGAGCTTAAAAAAAAATTGTGTACAAGGAGGGAAGACACATTTTCCCCCCTGAATATTCAAAAATAAGACCGTGGAAAAGCTTTAACCCAGGATATTCCTTTTCTGTTTTTGGAAAGGAGGGGAAAAAGAGGGAGGGGTGCTTTTTCATAATATAAATGCTAGATTTTAGTTAAAGGCAATCTTATGTCTAGTGTGTGGAAGAGGAAGCATAAAAATCTATGAGAGCTTCCCCAAGGACTCAGCAGGTTAAGGCGGTGAGTAGTTGAGCCGTCCAAGTCAAACAGCTTGCCAATAATTACTCTCCGAGTTGGGACATGGGCAGGTAGCTGCACTTGGGAGCTAGTTATTGGAAGATTAGTGCCCATAGAGCTGTATGCTAATAAGAAGGCAATGCCTGAAAATGGGGGGGGGGGGGGGGGGGGGGGGAAGGGAGAGAGGGAAAATTAGAAAGAAAAATGAAAGTTTGCTGTATGACTGTAGTAATTCAATATATTTATTGTTTGGAAAGGGGATACCAGATAAACCCATATTAGTTTTGATTAGCTACGTAATTTGATATTTAAGAGCACTATTTATCATCACTCTCAAATTCCAGATCAATTTCCCCATACTTTCCAGTCACAGTTCAACTTACCACTCCTTGCAGCGTTGGCGGTATTAGTCCACAGTACACAGGAATAAATGTACTGCATATACAGGCCTGCAAACAGATCAAGAGAGAATTTTTTAAATGAACTTCCAGTGATGCAACTAATGACTGGAGGATAAAAATAACTTATGACATTACACTGTCCAATACACTGGGGCTATAGGGGGCTTGGTAGAGTAGGACAGTACTTTCACCGGTAGGAAGTTCAGGCCAGAAAGCTTCTTTCTTTTAAACATTAAGGAAACTAGGTTTTGGCTTCTGGTGCCTGGATGTGAGAGGTCTTTGTTCCACCAGTTGTAATCAACAAGTACCCTTCCTTGTGGTGTGGAAATAATATGTCTTTGAAAGACTCAATGCGACATTCCATCAAAAGGAACCTTTTTTTAAAAAAAAATATTCAGACATGCACGTTGTGCAAAGTAACTCATATCTAAAGCACACCAGTCTTGCACTTCTTCCCCTCAAAAGATCAAAATTCAAATGTAAAAAAAAAAGTGCCCAAAACATTATCGAAACTCAATACGTTAAACAGAAGTAAAATAATCTAACAAACTGAGCCAAACAGAGCGAGAAGGTCACAGGTTTGGTCTTTGCCCTGTGATAAGTTAGCTTTTCTCAGCCAAGGTTGCAATTGGGATTATTCTTAGAACGCTTCCACTCCTGATTACTGGAAAGTATGCTTGTGGAAGTTGAGTGAAGTCATGACTGGGCTTGTTGGCAGTTTGTTCCTTCTTCCCCCCATGGTTGAATAGCTTTCCAACCCCTCCCAATATCAAGGCTCACTTGATAATGGCTTGCTCAACGAGGTAGCATAAGCCTGCTACCAGCAACCCTGGAACTGCACTACAGCATGAATTAGCCCCTTCAGGATAAAAGAGGGGCCAGTTTAGAGGTGGGGGGAGAGGGGAAACAGAGGAAAGGGAAAGAGACTTTTAAATCGATCATATAATTCCAAAAAGCGACGGCCCTGCAGATCAATTTCAGGCCAAACTGAAACTGAGCAAGAACCAGCAAAGAACAGTTTCTGCCTGCATGTAGTCATTATGCTGCAGGTGTAAATGCCTACAGCTGTAAATTTTACCATCCACAATAAAGACTGTACCTGAATCCAGATCTCATGATTATCATTGAAAACCACTAATGAATCAACAGGCTATACAAATGGGAAATTCCCAGAGAATAGATCCTTTATCATCCAAGCAGAAACTCTGGAACATACTTTACCTGTACAAGCTCCTCTTTACTGTTGAACACCGTCACCAGCACATTCTCTCCGTCAGACACACGGGTCAAAGAAATGCCCAGTCGACCTGTCGCAAGCTCGTGTGCATTGTCTGGAAGTTCTTTGTAAAGTCGCCTACGGATGATCTTCACTAAGTTAAAGGAAGGGTGGAGTGGGCCCAGAAACCTCTTGCGTGCTTCTTTAGCAACACCAATAATATTTGCGCCAGATTCTCCTGTGAATGAGATTTTTAAAAATGTTTAAAAAGCGTAAATTCACTCAATCTTCCATAGAATGTTTTTCCATAATGTGCTCTTAGCCTATTTTTAAAGATAGATCCTCAGTACCTGTTGTTAGCTGATCTCATCAGGACAGTGGTCAGGGCACTACAAGTGACCTCAGCAACCTTGGGTTAGGAAAGGGAAAATAATTCAGATGATACTGCTAGTGGGCTGTATTTTGTGACCCCTTGCTGGAAGTGCACTTGTGCGGACATCAGATGAGAACAGGACTGGGCTCAGCCGTGAAAAGCTCTCCTTGGTCAAATAGCCTATTGACACTCACCATTTATGCTCACATGAATAATAGCTACTGAGGCCATTTTCAGAGGAGAACCAGCCCTCATACAGCTATCCCAGCAATAGTCAGTGCCTTCAAAAGAGAATTCTAAACAAAAACAAACACTCAACTGGCTATACATATGTAAAAAATTAAAATTGCTCAGCATTAAGGTTCACATATAAACAATGGTCATTTAGGCAAAGTACTGGGGGTTGGCTTGGGATGGGGGGTGGGTGGGGGGGGTGGGGAGCAGGGAATATCCATGGAATCATACGCAAACATGGATGCAAGGTGGAGAGAAAATCGGCAATGGTGGGGGGGGGGGGGGAAGAGAGAAGAGGAGAGGAGAGGGCTTGATCAATACAGTTCAATGACTTAAATTCCACACTCTGCAATAAGGGATTAATTCTCAAAAATACTGCTCGTTGGTAACCAAATCGAGTACTTGACGACAACATACAACAACTTACATTTATATAATGCCTTTAACATAGTAAAACATCCCACGGCGCTTCATAGGACATTAGGACAGGTGACCATAAGGTGGTCAAAGAGGTAGGTTTTAAGAAGCAGAGAGGTAGGGAGCTGAAGGCACAGCTGCCAATGGTGGAGTGATTAAAATCGGGGATGCGCAAGAGGCCAGAATTGGAGGAGCGCAGAGATCTCGGAGGGTTGTAGGGCTGGAGGAGCTTGAGTTTAAGTGAGAAGAGGAGGAAGAAAAATGATGGTGGTAGTTGCGTGAATGCAATCATTTAACAAGAAAGCAGAAGATTTGAACATTATTAAAAACTTTGATATGCTGCCTGGTTCGACATGAACTTCAAAATAAATGCAAAAATGCAAATTTATTTCCTGCATTAGGGTTTGGATTAGGTCCAACTAATAGCAACAAGTTCCACTAAAAGCTTTTTATGTAACAATAACTGAGCGAATAGTTTCCTCATAACTAGTTCTTTGAAAATGCATTTGGCTCCACCACTAAAGTTCCAGAGTTGGCAGTTTCATGTGATTCGGAACACCAAACACTTGATCATCTGTGAATGGTCCACCACCAATAGGACAGATGAAGCCTTCTATGTACCGTGCATCATTCCAGGACCATAAGGCTCCTTTATCCTAGGCCTTTGCCCTTCAGGAGGTACACGAATGGCATGAGTTGACTCAACCTTTAATTTTGCCCTCCCTCCCAGCATGTTCAGGCAAGGAACACAACTCCTTTTTCCTCCGTAAGCCGGTCTAAATGGAACTTTCTCAGTGCCAAATTAAGGTGCAAACGTGCATTAATGCTGCAGCTTATTGGTGTGTTAATACAGTACACTGCCAGGCTGTATTATAGTGCCCCTTTATAGTTGCAAACAGGAGTTGAATCAGTGAAAACCAAACCTGGCCACTGTTTACAGCTATCAACAATGCATATAAAATGAGAACAGGTAAATGCCATTTAGTAAGAATAAATAAAATCCACCTTTCTGATGCCCTTTGTTTATTCTGATTCAGCAAGTTTGACTGCCTGAATTCAAGGGGGCACAAGCATGCGCTCACCACCCCAATGACCTACTCGCACGGTGGTTTGTCAGCACTAACGTAGATTACTAATTCCTGCTTGTACTATGTAAAAAGTAGTCCTGGTGGTGCTCTGTATTGATTTACCATGCACAGAATTCCACACCCCCTCCCCTCAGCATAATGCCTCACTCAGTCCTAGTTTAGCCAAAGATACTGCATTAAATTGCAAAAACAGTAGAAATCCACAACAATTTCTGCAATGATTTTGTCTTTTACAGAACTCCCGCCCACGATATGCTGGTACATTTGAAGCAGTTGGCTTAAGTTTCCAGTCTTTTTGCTGCCAATTTTCAGAAAAGTGCATTGAAACATGCCCAAGAGCTGGCCGCTAGCATTCGATAGAGCGGACTTGCGGAGGTTAGAGAAGCTGAAAACAAATACCTTCCCTTCCTCCTTCCCCCCCCCCCCCGCCCCCCATAGATCCTCCAACAGATCATCACTTCTATTGTGTCACCAACACTATTCTCCCTCTCTCAAAATAGAGTACAGTTCAACAAATGAACCTTTACACAAAACTGAAAACCAGTATGCTTGCTCAAAAGCCTTTGGGAATGATGAACAATGGCTGTATCAATAGACTGAATGTTCACGCAAACAATTTGAGACTGCTTTAATGTGCGTCATGTATAATAATTGTCAGAAGAAACGCGTGCGTTCACTGCCGGTCGATTCTTCATACAACTGTAAAAACAAGCGAAGCCCACTCCGTGTGCATTACATAAGGCTTTGAAAGTGAGGCCATTACTTTGGTGCCAAATCTGTGTGTAAACGTCAATCTGGAGTACTTTGAAAACTAGATAAAAGTTAAGGTCACTTATTTCGAGTCAACATCATCACCGGTGACTTGCAGTTTTGCTATACTGTGCCCTTTACGATTTTGGTTAAAAAGCAACAATGTATGTACACATTTTAAAAAATAATTGAAAATAAAACACTTTTCCTGAATTGAAGAGGAACTAAACATTACTCACTTTTATGACCAATGTTTTACTTTAAAAAAAAATTCTCTCCAGTTTTTTTTTATCCTTATGGTTCCAGCATATTTTGGCCATCGTTATTATCAAGATGAATTTTCCTGCTAAAAACCAGGATCAGCATATATGCCATTACTGAGCACCAGTACTTCCTAGGAGGGCTCCTTCTGCAACATTCAAGTCCAGCTAATGAATCTTTTCATCTGGTCTGTAAGTATTTTGACTGGATACTAGTACATTTGAAAACTATGCAGGTTTATAATGAAGGTAAGATCTGCTTAAGATACCCCATTAAATAAAATATTCATTGCTTTAAAAAAAAGGGTACCATTTCTGTTTAGACCTACAACTTTACAAGTTATCAAGCCAATCACTGGCTTTTAAAGCAAATCCAGTGAACTGCTCTTGATAATATTGATGCTCTCAAAAGTTATCCCTCCATTGATTAAGGACAAAAGGGTATTTTATGAAACTTTTAAAAAAATTATTGGGCCAGATTTTGCTGGAGTGGGGCATCTCGGCATACCTGGTTAGTTGGACTTTTTCCTGCACCCTTCAGCTCAAAACTTTTTTGCCCTGTGAGTTGCTGGAAGTGCGAGCTGATAATGGCATGGTGAGGGCAACAGGGGCATCTGGGGCCTTAGTAAACGACGGGACCAACTGTGTATCTCCTGAAGGAATGAGACTCCATTGTTTCAATTGTTCACTTTCTGTGCCAGTGAGGTTAATTGGCAGTCATTAACAATTATCATGTCGTTAAAAGGGTACTTATGCTATTAGTTACTAGGCTTAACTTTCTGTGGCAAGTTTAATGGAAAATTAATGTGCAAATGCAGCAACTTCATGAAATTCACAGGGAGGTTGAGAGCGAGATGCCGTTTTCATGACATTATCAGCGAAGTGGAGCAAATTGGCCAGCAACTTGTGGCAATTCGCAATTCACGGGGTTTCTCTTTCTTGCCACAAGTCGCTGGCCGATTTACACATTATTAACAGCGTGCATCGTTCACACGCCGTTATTTCTTCATCAAATTCCGGCCCAATATCTTGAGACTACAACACAACAAAGCGTCTCCTCACTTAAATTGAAATCAGCATTTGGACCAATGTATAATTGGAACTACAATGATCAAAAAGAAGTCGTCTATACAGTCCACCGTGAAAGGTTGCACTTGGACTTCCCATTTCAGTACAAAGCTCCTTTTGGTCAAATTAAAAAGGGAACTATCTACACTACAAGCAGAAAGTGAATACTTACAAAGTCTGTCAGTATCTATAAAGAAAAAAGACAGATTAGCATTTTAGGTATAGTCCCTTTGTCGAAACTGGAAGATAGAGAGAAACCGTTTCCACTGGCAAGAGAGTCGGTAACCAGAGAACACAGATTTAAGATAAATGCAAAAAGAAACAAAGGGGACTTGAGGATAATTTTTTTTTTACACAGCGAGTTATCTGGAATGGGTAGTCAAAGCAGATTCAATAGCAACTTTCAAAAGGGAATTGGACATACAGTTGAAAAGGAAAAAAAAACTGCAGGGCTATGGGGAGAGAGCAGGAGAGTGGGACTAATTGGACAGCTCTTTCAAAAAGCTGGCAGAGGCACGATCGGCTGAATGGCCTCCTTCTGTGCTATATGATTCTATTCTAAGTGGATCCTTCAGTAGGGCTCAACAAAATAAAGGAAACAAATATTGAGGAGTTACAGCCTGACAGTGAGTGGCGATGGTCAGCAGAGCTGCATTTACAGGTGTCACATACTGGTACATCACAAACAGCTCCCCGTTACTGATTCAGTTAGTGACTGACAGCTAATCACAATTTATATGAGAAACTGTGTGTACTTAGACATTTAACCCCCTTGGAAGGAATGAGCAAAATATACACATCAGACAAATACTCATCAGGCTTTTCCTAAAATAAGTAGGTTCTGGAGCTAATCTTTAAACTGACCATAACAAATGCTTTAGTACAAGTATATTGAAATTACAAGATCCAACCAGCCTGGCGGTAGGAATTTTGTTGAGATGCCAGCAGTCTAAGGGTTAAGTGCATCACCCAGCAACAGCTCAGTGAGTTGATCCAATGAGTAGCTGAGCCATATTGAACAGGAAAATCGCATATTCGACGCCCGCGCCTTGCTGAGTTGATCTCAACTGGGGTGGTGGCAGCAATGTTACACCTGGCCTCAGTGCCATGGATTGGGGAGAGATATTCAACTGATCCTGATCATCAGCACTCAACCCCCTGTTTGAAGTGCATTTGTCTGAATGTCGGTTGAGAGCAGGATAGGCCTTGGCCGTGATGCCCCCTGAGGCAGAATAACCTGTCAACACTCAGTCAGTCCGCAGACATGCATAGTGGCAACTTGGGGGGGGGGGGGGGGGGGTGGAGATATTGGAGAGTGACCTGCACCCATGGGACTGTATTCCAAGAAGGAATCAGAGAAATGATAGAGAAGATACTGGTGAGAAGATAACAGTGCAACCTCAACATGAGAAGTGGGTTGATAATAAATATTTTTCTCAAGTTTTCATGCACAATGACACACATCTTTATTTTGTTACATTCTGGTCATATTCCGGTATTTCAACTGCTAATAAACTGGGTCAGAGGCAGACAGTGGCGTGCCAGACACCAGATGCCTTCACTTCCTTACTATCTAATGGTTAATCTATTTCTTCATCTTCTGCAACTTCCGCTCAGCTGCTATCAATCATTGCCTGTTTTCCCTCTAAATAGAAATCATAGAAAGTTAAGGCACAGAAGGTGGCCATTCGGCCCATCGTGTCCGTGCCGACCGAAAAAGAACTATCCAGCTTAATCCCACTTTCCAGCACTTGGTCCGTAGCCCTGTGGGTTACAGCACTTCCAAGTGCACATCCAGGTAATTTTTAAATATGAGTTGAGGATTTCTGCCTCTACCATCCTTTCAGGTACTGAGTTCCAGACCCCCAAGTCACCCTCAGTGAAAAAATTTATCCTCAGCTCCCGTCTAATCCTTCTACCAATTACTTTAAAATCTATGCTCCCTGGTCATTGATCCCTCTGCTAAGGGAAATAGGTCCTCCCTATCCACTATCTAGTCCCGTCATAATTTTATATACCTCAATTAAATCTCCCCTCAGCCTCCTTTATTCCAAAGAAAACAACCCCAGCCTATCCAATCTTTTCTCATAGCTAAAATTCTCCAGCCCTGGCAACATCCTCGTAAATCTCCTCTGTACCCTCTCTAATGCAATCACATCTTTCCTGTAATGTGGTGACCAGACTGTACGCAGTACTCAAGCTGTAAAGGAAAGGTTCCCGTATGCCTTTTTACCCACCTTATTTACCTGTCCTGCTGCCTTAGGGGATCTGTGGACATGCACTCCAAGGTCCCTCTGTTCCTCTACACCTCTCAGTATCCTCCCATTTATTGTGTGCTCCCTTGCCTTGTTTGCCCTCCCCAAATGCACTACCTCACTCTTCTCCGGATTGAATTCCATTTGCCACTTTTCTGCCCACCTGACCAGTCTATTTATATCTTCCTGCAGTTTACAGCTTTCCTCCTCACGATCAACCACACAGCCAATTTTTGTATCATCTGCAATCCTCTTGATCAAGAAGCACTATTTCCATATTCACATCCAGTGATTGCAACGACGGACCATTTCCAGTCAGAGAAAAGGAACATTTGAAGCCACAGCAGCTGAGGGGGAAGGTGGTAAAAATGAAGAAACAGTTTGACAATCAGATGTTTCGCAATTAAAAAAAAAAGAGACCTTTATAGGTTTTGTCTTGCACAATAGCTTTTATGGTCAAATGCTTGTTTGGAGTAGAGTCTTTAAGAGGAAGTTTAACTCTACAAAAGCAAATGTGAAAGGACAGAGCAAAGTGTGTACTTTGCAACCGCGATTTTGTTTTTAGGTTCCGTGAGTATTGCAAAGCCTTGCTGGGCGTGAGTGCAGGTCTTGAAACCTGACATGCTGGTCATTATGCCCATCTTGCAGTGCGCTGCATTTTGTAGTGAAAAAAAAATACTGTCTTTTTGGAGGCTGAGCTGGAGAGATTGAGAGAGGGAATTCCAGAGCTTAGGCAATCTGTTGTTAATAGATGTGTCATTTATAGAGCTTTTCAGAGTTAAATACATACGAGATAGATAATGCCTCAGGTTTGTTTCAGGCCACTACATGTCAAGATAATCCTCTGCATAATAATTGGATCTCATTCAGTAAACTGGAGGGAAACAAAACTTTCTGTTTTGACAGAAAGACACAATGTCATCTGGAGACAGACATTACGAGAACAACCTAATACACAATAGCTAATTAAGAACTCAGACTGGTAACCAAAAATGTGAAAAAAGGCATTATTAGATACTTGCATGTGTATCAGTCAGCAGTATCTTGTGGGTTTTTAGGACGTGGCACTCATTATACAGCCCCGGGACCATTTACAGCCCCCTCCCTTTCACTAATGATTTTTGACAGACCAGCTGCTCCATGTGCCACTAGCCCTCCATTCATAGCCTGAGCCTCACCACCACCTCTCTCGACCCCTTCACTGCCTCTGATTTGTCACAGTGCTTGTCCAACATAAGGAGAAATTTCCTCCTACTAAATATAGGGAAGACTGAAGCCGTTGTCTTCCGTCCCCACCACAAATTCCATTCCCTAACAACCAACTCCATTCCTCTCCCTGGCCACTGTTTGAGGCTGAACCACACTGTTCGCAACCTTGGCATCCCATTTCATCCGGAGATGAGCTTCCGACTATATATCCTCTCCATCACCAAGACTGCCTACCTCCACACCATTGCCTGTCTCTGCCCCGCCTCAGCTCATCTGCTGCTGAAACCCTCATCCATGCCTTTGTTACCTCTAGACTTGACTATTACAATGCTCTCCTGACCGACCTCCCACTTTGCACCCTCCGTAAACTTAAGCTCATCCAAAACTCTGCTGCCCGTATCCTAATTCGCATCAAGTCCTGTTCACCAATCACCCCTGTGCTTGCTGACCAAATTGGTTCCCGGTGCATTAAGGCATTGATTTTAAAATTCTCGTTCTTGTTTTCAAATCCCTCCATAGCCTCACCCGTTACTATTTTTTTAAAATTCATTCATGGGATGTGGACATCGCTGGTAAGGCCAACATTTATTGCCCATCCCTAATTGCCCTTGAGGAGGTCATGGTGAGCCACCTTCTTGAACCGCTGCAGTCCGGGTGGTGAAGGTACTCCCACAGTGCTATCTCCGTAACCTCCTACAGCCCTACGAGATCTCTGCGCTCCTCCAATTCTGGCCTCTTGCACATCCCCAATTCTCATCACTTCACCACTGATGGCCGTGACTTCAGCTGCCTAGGCCCTAAGCTCTGGAATTCCCTCCCTAAACCTCTCCGCCTCTCTACCTCTCTCTCCTCCTTTCAGACACTCTTTAAAAACCTACTTCTGTGACCAAGCCTGTCCTAATATCTCCTTATGTGGCTCGGTGTCTAGTTTTGTTTGATAATGCTCTCATGAAGCGCCTTGGGGAGGTTTTACTACTTTAACAGCGCTATATAAATGCAAGTTGTTGTTGTTGAGCCATTTTAGGATGTTGATCAAATTGAAATTCAGTACTATTCCTTCTTCTTTTCTTGCTCTCCAGGAACTGTCAGGATGCAGAATTAATCCAGTTTCCATTAGCAACAGGAAGTGCCCTCTTAAGAAAGTTGAACTATTTATAGTTCACCCTCCATCCTATGGGAAACTGCCTACAGTGGCATGATCGAAATTAGCTCCGTTTGGGAATCACAGGACATAGATCTGCACCTGTCAGCATGGTGCATTAACAGCCCTCATGTAAGACTTTGTTTGGGACTAGGATCTTTGGCAAGAGGAAAGGTTGTCCCAAAGCACTTCACAGCCAACAAATTACTTTCAAAGTGCAGTCACTGTTATGTAGGTAAACACAGTAGCCAATTTGTGCACAACTGGGTCCCATAAACAGCAATGAGATAAATGACCAATTAATCTGTTTTTGGTGGTGTTGATTGAGGGATAAATGTTGACCGGGATACTAGGAAAACTCTCCTCTTCTAATAGTGCCATACGATCCTTTACATCCACCCCAAAAGGCAGATGGGGCCTTAGTTTAATACCTCATCTGAAAGACAGCAGCTCCGACAACGTAGCACTCCCTCGGTGCTCCACTGGAGCGTCAGCACAAATTATGCATTCAAGTCCTGGAGTGGGGCTCGAACTTATACCTTCTGACTCAACAGTGTGCTACCACTGAGCCCAGCTGACAGTTGTCATCGAGCAACTGGTCTGCAGCATAGGTTGTAAGTTATTTGCTTTTCCACATCCTGCTGGTGCTACTGAATGAGCAGAGACATCATTTAAAGTTCCACTTAATCTGCATGGCTTTCCCCATTGCAGCACACTCCTGAAACTGAAACTGGGAACTACAGCAAAGCAAGGTAACCAAACTTGCAACCCTCTGCAATACTGCACACAGAGCAGCAGCATGCTGCTTGTTTTTCATTACTTTCATACTTAGCATTTAACAACAACGCCTTCAGTATTCAGTACTGCGCTTCTATGTACTGCAGTTCTCAGAAGTACTAAAAGTTCTTCAAAATATTGGCCTGCGACCAGCCTGTACAGTATCTAATGATTGCACCAAGTCCAAATTTTGGCACAGACTCGGCTGTGAATAGGTTTTTGTGGGCCATTCACTGCAACTAATCTGCTTACTTCATTAAAAGATTCCCCCTTAGGTTGTGAGAAATGTTTTTTTTTTTAAAATAGCTTCTCTCCCTTTCCCCTAATATAGACTGGGATAGTCATAACGTAAAGGGGCAAACAGGGGGAGGAATTTTTGAAGTGTGTTCAGGAGAACTTTCTTGACCATACGTTTCCCATCCAACGAGGAAGGAGAAACTGCTGGACTTGGTTCTGGGGGATGAAGCGGGCCAAGTGGAGCAAGTGTCAGTGTCATTTAGGGAACAGCGACCATAGTATCATATGGTTTAGGATAGCTGTGGAAAAGGATACGGACCACTCTAAAGTGAAAATACTCAAGTGGAGGAGGGCCAATTTCAGTAGGATGAGAACAGATCTGGCCCGGGTATATTGGAATCAAAGATTGGCAAGCAAAACTGTAATTTAACAAAGGGCAGCCTTTAAGGAGGAGATGGTTCAGGTACAGTCGAGGCACATTCCCACGAGGGAGAAAGGTAGGGCAACTAAAGCCAGAGCTCCCTGGATGACAAAAGAGATAGTGAGTAAGATGAAGCAGAAAAAAAAAGGGGCATATGACAGATGTCAGGTTGATAACACAAGTGAGAACCAGGCAGAATATAGAAAGTTCAGAGGGGAAGTGAAAAAGGAAATAAGAGGGGCAAAGAGAGAGTATGAGAATAGACTGGCAGCAAACAAAAGAGAATCCAAAAGTCTTCTACAGGCATATAAATAGTAAATGGGTAGTAAGAGAAGAGGTGGGGCCGATCAGAGACCAAAAAGGAGATCTACTCATGGAGGCAGAGGGCATGGCCGAGGTACTAAATGAGCACTTTGCATCTGTCTTTACCAAGGAAGAAGATGCTGCCAGAGTCTCAGTAAAGGAAGATGTAGTTGAGATGCTGGATGGGCTAATAACTAATAAAGAGGGGGTACTACAAAGGCCAGCTATACTTAAAGTAGATAAGTCACCCGGTCCAGATGGGATGCCTCCTAGTTTGCTGAGGGAAGTAAGCGAAATTGCAGAGGTACTGGCCATAATCTTCCAAACATCCTTGGATATGGGGGTGGTGCCAGAGGACTGGAGAATTGCCAATGTTACACCCTTGTTTAAAATAAAGGTATAAGGATAAACCCAGCAACTACAGGCCAGTCAGTTTAACCTCAGTGGTGGAGAAACTTTTAGAGGCAATAATCCGGGACAGAATTAGCAGTCACTTGGACGAGTGTGGATTGATTAGGGAAAGCCAGTATGGATTTGTTAAAGGCAAATCATGTTTAACTAACTTGATAGAGTTTTTTGATGAGGTAACAGAGAGGGTAGATAAGGGCAATGCGGTTGATGTGGTGTATATGGACTTTCAAAAGAAGTTTGATAAAGTGCCGCGTAATAGGCTTGTCAAGGTTGAAGCCCATGGAATAAAGGGGACAGTACCAGCATAGAAACAGAATTGGCTAAGTAACAGGAAGCAGGCAGTAGTGGTGAACAGTTGTTTTTCAGATTGGAGGGAGGTGTACAGTGGTGTTCCCCAGGGGTCGGTACGAGGACCACTGTTTTTCTTGATATATATTAATGACTTGGACTTGGGTGTACAGGGCACAATTTCCAAATTTTCAGATGACACAAAACTTGGAAGTGTAGTGAACAGTGATAGACTTCAAGAGGATATAGGCAGGCTGGTGGAATGGGTGGACTCGAGCCAGATGAAATTTAACGCAGAAAAATGCAAAGTGATACATTTCAATAGGAAGAATCATAGAAAGTTACGGCACAGAAGGAGGCCATTCAGCCCACTGTGTCCGTGCCGGCCGAAAAGGAGCTATCCAGCTTAATTCCACTTTCCAGCACTTGCTCCATAGCCCTGTAGGTTACAGCACTTCCAAGTGCACATTCAAGTACTTTTTAAATGAGTTGAGGGTTTCTGCCTCTACCACCCTCTCAGGCAGTGAGTTCCAGACCCCCACCACCATCTGGGTGAAAAAAATTCTCCTCGGCTCCCATCTAATCCTTCTATCAATTACTTTAAATCTGTGCCCCCTGGTCACTGACCCCTCTGCTAAGGGAAATAGGTCCTCCCTATCCACTCTATCTAGTCCCGTCATAATTTTATATACCTCAATTAAATCTCCCCTCAGCCTCCTTTGTTCCAAAGAAAACAACCCCAGCCTATCCAATCTTTTCTCATCGCTAAAATTCTCCAGCCCTGGCAACATCCTCGTAAATCTCCTCTGTACCCTCTCTAGTGCAATCACATCTTTCCTGTAAAGTGATGACCAGAACTGTTCACAATACTCAAGCTGTGGCTTAACCAATGTTTATAGAGTTCCAGCATAACCTCCCTGCTCTTATATTCTATGCCTCAGCCAGTAAAGTATCCCGTATGCTTTTTTAACCACCTTAACTACCTGTCCTGCTATCTTCAAGGATCTGTGGACATGCACTCCAATGGCCCTTTGTTCCTCTATACCTCTCAGTATCCTCCGATTTATTGAGTACTCCTTGCCTCGTTTGCCCTCGCCAAATGCATTACCTCACACTTCTCTGATTGAATTCCATTTGCCACTTTTCTCCCCACCTGACCAGTCCATTGATATCTTCCTGCAGTCTACAGAAGAATGAGGAGAGGCAATATAAATTGGAGGGCACAATTCTAAAAAGGTTACAGGAACAGAGAGATCTGGAGGTATATGTGCACAAATCGTTGAAAGTTGCAGGGCAGGTTGAGAAAGCGGTTAAAAAAGCATATGAGATCCCGGGCTTTATAAATAGAGGCATAGAGTACAAAAGCATGAAGTCATGATGAACCTTTATAAAACACTGGTTCGACCACAACTGAAGCATTGTGTCCAGTTCTGGGCATCGGACTTTAGGAAGGATGCAAAGGCCTTTGAGAGGGTGCAGAAAAGATTTATGAGAATGATTCCAGGGATGAAGGACTTTAGTTACATGGATAGACTGGAGGAGTTGGAGTTGTTCTCTTTGGAACAGAGAAGGTTGAGAAGAGATCTGACAGAAGTATTCAAAATCATGAAGGGTCTAGACAGAATAGATAGAGAGAAACTGTTCCCATTGGCGGAAGGGTCAAGAACCAGAGGACATAGATTTAAGGTGATTGACAAAAGAACCAAAAAGGTGACATAAGGAAAAGCTTTTTTTTTAAACACAGCGATTGGTTAGGATCTGTAATGCACTGCCAGGGAGGGTGGTGGAGGCAGATTCAATCATGGCCTTCAAAAGGGAACTGGATAAGTACGTGTAAGGAAAAAATTTGCAGGGCTACGGGGAAAGGGTGGGGGAGTGGGACTAGTTCGATTGCTTTTATATAGAGCTGGCATGGATTTGATGGGCCAAACAGCCTCCTTCCATGCTGTAACCTTTCTATGATTCTCACCTAAGAGGAAAGCATGTTGCAATACTGAATAGAGAGGTCAAGAGGCCAGGCAGTGTTTTGCAGCACATCCTGTTCCTTGCTGCCCTTGAGCTGTACCTACTGGATGGCAAACTGCCAGTTCCCTAGAGCCAAGGGGTCAATACATGGAGATGCAAAGCTTTGAATGGACAACAGACTGATATTTGTGATCACATCAACAGGGTATAGCCAGTAGAAAACATTTCTGTAACACCCAATAGCAACACAGTACATCAGGTTTTATCCCAGTTCCTTACCGTTATACAGCAACCCTTATTGGATGTGTACATGTGAATAATCATATGATGCCCTCCACAATCAAATAGCTTGCTGATATATACCATCTAGGTTCACATCTGAAGAATGGCCACATGGACGAGGTACCTTTTGAACCGTTCAACTTGCTCGATTACAATAACCAACTATGGAATTGTACCCTAGCACGGTCACAGCCTATCTGGCCTCCTTGGACTCTATTTTAAACACAGGGCTCATGTACGTCAACATGATACAGATCTGTAAATTATCATTTAGCGTTGCCCTTAAAATAGATTTCACATAAAAAATGTTTTTGTATAATAAGTTTCCAATGGAAAGTCTACATTTCTAGAATGATGAATTTTGTACAGTAACTGAATATTTACCAAAGATAGGAACGTGATCTGGAAGCATTGAACTTCTCTGCTCAGCAGTAATCATATGTCAATGCTAACAATAGGCAGTTTGTCCAACTCATTCCAGAAACATGCAGACATAACGATCATCTCAAAAGGCTTTTTAAAAAAAAATACAAAAGCTGGTTTTATATTGTTCTTTCACTTTGAAGTTCAGAAGCCCAGCATCATAAAGCTGGCTCCTGTATTTATGCTGCTAAATCCATTTTCTACATCCCAGTAACACAGATTCTTTGACTCAGTTTTACTTGGGCTACAGAAAACATTTTTAACAGCATAAATGCTGGGAGCCAGCTCACAAATGCTGGGCTCCCAAAACCAGAATGTAAAAGCAGCTAAAATTCATCCTTAACATGGCCCCATTGAATGTCAGAGGCAGGTAGTGCAAGATCGGCTGGGGGGGGTGGGGGGTGGAATATCATCAAATATTGTCAAGAAAACATCTAACCAAACCAAGAGAACCCAAGCGATTGGTTCTTCCAAATGTTTTTATGGTACTCCACCATTCAGGTTGGCAGTTTACTTATAGCCACACCATTGTGATACAATATAGGTTTTAGTTTTGTTTTAAAAAGGTGACAAATAGTGATCCCTGTAGAATGGAAACGTCCTTGTAAACACCCCAATTATTCACCTTCCCAATTGTCTGCCAGAATTCTCATGGGAGAAACCCTTGCTTGAGATCCTGTCTCATTACACAGCCCAGTAACACCAATCTCCTCTTGATGGACAAAAATTAACCCAATAGCCCAAGAAAGAGTAAATTCAATTTAATGTTTTTATTTTAATTGTTTTCATTCCTGTCCACAAGTGCAAGACCAAAATTTGAGAATTCTCCATTAACCCCAATTTCCAGAACCACTCAGCTCCAGACCCCATCCAGACAAGGACACAAGAACTGAATGCCAATGGAGAGGTCAAAGTAGCAGCCCTGAACATCAAGGCAGCATTCGATTGATTATGGCATCAAGAAGCCCTAGTGAAACTGAGGTCAATGGGGATCATAGGAAAACCCCTCTGGAGAAAAGAGTCATGTTATCTGACACAATGCAAGATGACTCTGATTATTGGCGACCAACCATCGCAGCCCCAGGACTTCACTGCAGGTGTTCCTCAGGGAAGCGTATTTAGCCTAACCATCTTCAACTACTTCATCAATAACCTTCCCTCCATCATGAGATCAGAAGTGGAACTGTTTTCTAATGATTCCATGTTCAGCTCCATTCACAATGTCTCCAATAATGCCAGCCCACAGCAGGAGCTGGATAATTTCCAGGCTCAGGCTGACAACTGGCAGGTAACATTCGTGCTACATAATTGTCAGGTAATGACCATCTCGAACAAGAGAAAGCCCAGCCATCCCCCGTCGACCTTCATTGGCACAACCATCACTGAGATCCTCTGCCATAAAACAGGATGAATAAAGAACACAAGCAGCTATAATGTAAGTGGAAATGTCCTCATATAGCCAACCAAGCATCAGTCTTGGCTCACTGGCAGCACTCTCGCCTCGGAGTCAGGCCATTGCGAGTTCAAGCCCCACTCCAGAGACTCGAACAAGTAATCTCGGCTGACACTTTAATGCAGTACTGAGGGAGTGCTGCTCTGTAGGAGGTGCTCTCCTTCGGATGAGATGTTAAATTGAAACCCTATCTGCCCTCTCAGGTGGATGTAACTGTTCCCATGGCACTATTCAGAGAAGAGTAGGAGAGTTCTCCAGATGTCCTGGACAACATTTATCTCCCGACCAACACCATCAAGTAGATTATCTGGTCATTCATCCTTATTGCTGTTTGTGGAACCTTGTGTGCTAATTGGCTGCCATATTTACTACCCTTTAAAAGTCCTTCATTAGTTGTGAAGCGCTTTGGGATGTCCCGAGGTCACGAAAGGCACTAAATAAAGTTTTTGCTTCCTAAACACTGTTATAAAGTAGAGAATGGCCAAAGTTTTGTGCAAGTCAGTTTCTACATTTAATGGTCCCATCAAAGTGCTGAAAATGTGAGATAATGTTTACACATCTGCTAGTTCAAATAATTACATCTCAGTGCCTTTTCATCCCTCTTCCTTAAAATGTTAGTAAAGGCCAATCTATTATTGTTACAAATAGCAACAATAATCAGAAAGAGAGCAAGGCCACATAATTCACTGACTTGTTGCAGTATGCATAGGGAGCAAGGGGACAGAGAGCTGAAGCATAGTTCAATAATCGCTAGTACCTCTGAATTTTGAGTGGAGGGTCAAGTGGCTTAAACTCGTATAACGATATCGTCACTATGAAAACAGAATACAAAATTTATTTAACAGGATCAGAGGTTTACTCTGAAAAGTGCTTGCACGTGCACAAAGATCAACGCACTCACAGATCTATTAATCATTTGTATACATTTGTAGTTCTGGCTTGCAACTGATATTCTTTTTACGGTTGAATCAAAAGAAACTTAAGCTGTGCTTCAAAACAGATTAAATACACGTTTCAGGCTGTGGTACAAATCTCAATAAGACATCTCTGTAGACATGAAGGATCCACGTTTGCTTTCAGATTAACAACAACAAATATGTAGCAGGGACTAATCATGTCTAAATCATATTCCACAACAAGTGCAAAAGGTAGCCATGGCAGTTCCATACTAAAAAATGAAGATTGTAGTAAGCTCCAAAGACTCTAACCATGTAAACATTGTAACTGATGGAAAGTAACAGATAGCCACAGAGCATTCAGATGAGTGTTTATTGCACACTCCCACGCTTACCTTACAATAAGGTAGCAACTTAGCAAAGCTACTATACAGGGCTATTTGTATCCTAAGCACCAAAAACAGCAGGCTATGGACAGACCTATCTATGGCTCCACATTCAACAGGTCACAGCAAAGCTCTCTAGCCCTACTACACCCAGTCAAGATTGGTGGTGAACAACCAGGCAACGGAACAGGAGGAGGCACCACAAACAGCCCCAAGGGTATGCTGATAGGGGTAGATGAAGTAGGGAGGGAGGAGGCTCTTGTGCAGCATAAACACCGACATAGGCCAGTTGGGCCGAATGGCCTGTTTCTATGCTGTAGACTCAATGTAAAACCACTTTGCTCGAGATTGAACTGGCCATTTGCCAACACTGTAGAGGAGTTGCAAAATGCCATTAAATCTACATTTTCATTTAGCTGAATATGCTGAAAATATGTCATCCCACATAATGTTTTGGCTGATAAACCAATGTTAGGAGTAGCTTAAATCCTACTGGAAATAAATGATAATGAAAAAATCTCTGTCCTTGCTTGAGTTCTGTAAATATACCAAGAGTTCACTCAGCTTCCCTTACACAGCAACAGCCATTCATTTTAACCCAGACAGTAAACTTTAATTTATCTTTCACCATACAAATAGATCTTATTCTATGTCTGTAAAACAGATTAACAGAATTTCCATATGCTGTAAATTATAAAATGCACAAAACCAGGCGAATCAAATTCCCCAGAAAGCATTCATTAAGTGTTAAATTTGTGATTTTTTACATTACAAGTGATTACACTTCAAAAGTGTTTCAATGTCCTGAAGTCATGAATGGTGCAATATAAATGCATGTTCTTTCTTTACAGTACACTGGATAATGAACATGCTGCATCATCATAATTATAATCTATGATGGGAGGGGGGATTAGAGATTTGTTATTGATGCAGAAGAGTTCATATGTGGCCAACTGAAAGCATTTATAGAAGTTAAAAATTAGGCGATCGAGTAAATTGTTTTTTAAATATAAAGGGCAATAGAATTGTGGAATAACTAAGTTACCCGCCAAGGTCAATATAAACAGGTTCAAGAGGCAATTAAATGTATTTCTAGAGGGAGAAGAGATTGAGGGATATGTTGAGGAAGTTGGTCGATTCATTAAAGCAGGATGTTGTCCTTTTCCCCATTCCTAAAAATGGTAGTTTTTTTGGTTAGACTTGGGCACTTTTCACAAAGAAAATCTTGCTTTAGATTTTATTCTCCAGACGATAGCTGTACAATTAGATTCAAAATGGTTACAATTATTGTGCAACGTGTTAATTAATGTAGCAACCAACATTATCAGGTTAAGTGACCACCCTCTTCTGGAACATTACATAGGCATCCAGAATCAACTGAAAGACAGGTCCACATGTTTTCATGGACATGGATCCAGGCACAACGGAAATGCAATATAAAACATGCAATGGAGGAGCACTGATGATCTTTCAGAGAATTTCAGGCAGAGTCAGTTCCTGAAATAACTAACTTTGAAAACTGTTTTGGTGTCGCTGTATCTACAGCACAGTATATGCAAAGCTTGTTATCTTTCTCTTAAAAAAAATGTGATCCAGCTTCCTAACCATTTAATGGATATATGCAACATCTAGTGTGGCACTCAACTTTACAGACCAAGAGGGTAATCAGATTTGATCCCTGATCTGTGCTGAGGTCAACAGGGGTGGCACTATATTCGGTCAATGGGATAGGTTGGGGAGGAAGAAAACAAAATAAAAATTAAATCATCCACAGCTCCTTACCGCTATCCAGTAACCCCTTGAAGTATACGTGTGGGCTGGGTGAATATCGGATCAGATTTGGTTATGATGCACCCAACATCTAAATACTCCATCAAAACACAATGGTCTGTTGGACAAGGTGCAAATGCACTCCAGCATGAGTTAGAGAGGAAGAGGGGAAAATATCTGCCAAATACTTCAAAAGCAATAATGCCTTTATAAAGTGCAAGTTCCAATAGGAGTCCTTTGCCCACACTGATAAAGGCATTCTTTCTCTCCTGCCAAACATTAATTACCTCATGACTCATTCCTGCTTATGGAACTAGATAGTAATTGTTCTTTCACATACATGGAAAAAGCTGCCATAGCCTAGTATCCCTAGTAAAAACTGCAACGAGCTAAGGACATTGTATTCAGAGGCAAAAAATGCCACCCAAGTTCTCAATAAATTAATTGGAAGGTGCCCTGTACATTGCCGTGACACCAGTGTAGAAAGGGCACATTTTAGGTTCTGGAGAGGAAAAAGAGAGAGAGAGAACCCTGAACCGTCATTGCCTGCCAAGGTGGTGCCTTTGGTACCAACTCTAAAGTTTCAGGAGAGGGGTGCAAGGGAGAAAGTGATTACAGAATATAAGAACACAATATTATCAAAAACACTTAAATAAATCCTGAGCTGTTAGCTTCAGGGAAATATTAGGAGTGACATTTATTATCTAAAGTTAGTAGGTGCGATTGGAACGAACATGTGGAACGGTGTTTAATTTTCAAAGCAAGATGTGTTCAAATTGGTCACATTTTTAAACCAACATGTGCAAGAATTGATAAGGTCTATAAAAACTGAATATTCCATATAAGATAAAAGAATATTTTAATTAAATCTACCAAAAAGGTGATGAATAAGATTACTTTTCAGTGAGCTTCTTCTTGAAAAAACAGCTCTCACACCACTAACCTATTCAAGGAACATAGGAACAGGAGTAGGCCATTCTGCCCCTTCAGCCTGTTCGGCCATTCAATTAGATGGATGATCTGCATCTCAACTCCATTCACCCACCTTTGATCTGTATCCCTTGTACCCTTACCGAATAAAAATCTATCGATTTCAATCTTGAACATTTAATTGAACCGGTATCCACAGCCTTTTGGGGGAAGGGAGTTCCAGATTTCCACTACCCTGCTTGTGAAAAATTGCTTCCTGAATGGCCTAGCTCATATTTTAAGATTACGCCCCCTTGTTCTGGATTCTCCCACCAGAAGAAACTATCTACCCTATTGAATCCCTTTATCATTTAAGATCTCAATTAGATCCCCCTCAACCTTCTAAACCCAAGGTAATATAAGCCATGTTTATGCAACCTGTCCACACAATCTAACCCTATAAGCCCTGGTTTCATTCTGGTGAATTTGTGCTCTATCCCCTCAAAGGCTAAATTGTCCTTCCAGATGTGCGGTGCCCAAAGTTGAATGTAGTACTTCAGATAGGGTCTGACCAAGGCTCTATACAACTGAAGCATAATTTCCTCCCCTTTATATTCCAGCCCCTTTGAGCTGCCACTCACAGCTGATGATGTCATGATACCACTTTAACTGCTTATAGATACTACCATAAAACAGACTTTTGTTAAAGTGGACAAAATATGCAAAATAAAAAAATTGTAGAGACTATTGACACCACAGCTGCCCTGCATCCACAGCGATGGCATGATGACAATTAACACTGTAGCCATCCTCCATCGCACTATTGAGACAGCAGCTCAGGTTAGGGCATTGAGTTTTGGAGATATGGGGTGGTTTAACAGTATGTATCGTGCGAGATTGGAGCTGATATCTTCACAGTTACTTCTGCAGTGCCTACAGAAACCACTATTGACACTTACCGTTGTCACTAAATGCATCCATTAAAAGAATACTTACATTGGGGGAGGGGGGAAAGCAGAAATACATTTATTCACATTCTCCTTGAATGACAAATCTCAAATTTTAACTAATTAACGGTTGCACAGCTCCTGCTTTCATAGGGAATTCAGGAGAAACTTCTTTACCCAAAGAGTGGTAAGAATGTGGAACATTACCACAAGGAGTAGTTGAAGCAAATAGTACGGATGCATTTAAGGGGAAGCTAGATAAGCAGCTGAGGGAGAAAGGAATAGAATGTTATGTTGATGGGGGTAGATGAAGATGGGTGGGAGGAGGCTCATGTGGAGCATAAACAAGTTGGGCCGAATGGCCTGTTTCTGTGCTGTAGACTCTATATAAGTAGGGTATCCAACCTATGGCACATGGGCCATATGTAGCCCTGATGATCTGGTGAATCAATTTCTATTTGCCGCAGCATACGTGTTAATGTGTCAGATAATGTGTATAATTAAAGAAAATTAATTTTGAAGTCTGTAACTTAGGCAAAACTTAATTACACAAAAGTCTGGCAGTGAATTTTATGTGAATTTAATTACACAAAATTAATTTATTTTAGCAATCACTCCACCTTTACAGCATTAACATTTTTAAATGTTATATAATTACTGTCAAACAGCAGCATAGCTCATACTTCACTGACAGGAATAAAGATCACAACAGATGCATTGTTTCAGATTCTGCCTTTAATACACCACAGCTCAACTTGGGGAGGGGGCAGCTAGTAAGCTGGGGGGGGGGGGGGGGAAAGAGTTCCAATCATTTTTGGCCTAAACAAATTTGTGCAATAGTTAGCATAGATAATTAATCTCTTGCCAACTTTATAAAATCTCCTTCCTGCCTGCTGACCCCCTCATTACACCATCCCATGATGTATGCAACAGCATTATTCTGTACCATGATAGCACAGTCTCTTAGCCTTCTATTTATGTCCTTCTACTGACACTTTTAACAAATAACACAGTCCATATTTTAGTGAGGCCATAAATCATACAGATTATATTAAAGTAAATGGAGAGTGATAAAGCTGTAATTTAATCAGGGTGTGGGTGGTAAACCATAAGAGCAAAGCTCAACCAATTTATGGAAGTCACGGGGACCCCAAAGCTGAATTATAGCTTTGAACCATACAACAACAACATTTATATAGCACCTCTAACATCATAAAATGTTTAATAGTTCTATATTCCAACTTCACTGTTGCATCTTGACCAGGACAAAGATTACTTATTATAACCATGCTGGCATTAATGATCAGAGCAACATGCCCTACTGATGCTAGGGCGTGGATAGAAGGCACCATCTGACCGCTTAGGTAGAGATACAAGATCCCACAGCACTATTACAAAGAAGAGCTGGGGAGTTCTCCCAGGTGTCTTGGCCAGTATTTATCCCTCAACCAACATCACTAAAAACAGGTTACCTGGTCATTTATCCCTTTGCTGTTTGTGGGATCTTGCTGTGCGCAAACTGCGCTCCCTGCTTGCCCATTTTTACAACAGTTGGCTACACTTCAAAAAGTACTTCGTTGGCTGTGAGGAGCTTTGGGATGTCCTGGGGGGTGATGAAAAGACGCTATATAAATGCAAGTGGTTTCCTCCTCCCTGCCCCGCTAGGATTTAGGATCATCCCTGGTCTGGTTTGTTTTTCCTGGCCCGCTTGGGGTGAGAGAGAGAGAGAGAGAGAGAGAGTCACAGGCACTTACCGAGGCAGGCTCCGCTGACCAAGGCGCTGGCTGTCAGGGCACCGGCGGATGCCCCGTAGATGTTCTCGGCGTTGTGCACCAGGTAAGGAGCGTGCTCGCACAGGCAGCTGGCCACCCCGATGTGGTAAATCCCTAAAAACCCGCAACCGGCGAACGAAATGCTCCAGGAGGACGAGTCGTCGGGCGGCAGCATCTCCTCCCGCGGCTACAACTTGCAACAATGTGTATCCTTCTCTTCCCCCCCCACCCTCCCCTCCTCCTCCCCAGCCCCAGCCCGGGGAACGGCCGCTCAGACACCCTGTCCGTCCTCACTCACATCTTCCACAGCAGCCCGGGTGCAGCTGCTCAGACCTCTTGTACCTGAGCTCCTACTTTATTTATTACCTGTTAGCGCTTATTTGCTGTCTGATTCCTCCCACTCGGCTCGGCTCAACTCAGCTCTCCTTTTCCCCCCCCACCGACTTGTCTTCTTCTCGGGCCACCCTGACGTTACCGGTCTCCGGACCCAATCCTCTCAACGATACACCGAGATTGACAGCTGGCTCCCACCCCCCCTCGCCAATCACCGAGCTGCACTGGCCACGCCCTGATTGACAGCCTCCCACCCACACTGAGAGGCTGTCAATCAGGGCGTGTTTATTTTTGCTCTTGCATTACGTGTGATGCGGTGTCAGGCGTAAAACGTTTGTCCAGTTTAATCACATCTGTGCAGTTTTGGTCTCCTTATTTAAGAAAGTTGTGAACAATTTTACAACACCAAGTTATAGTCCAGCAATTTTATTTTAAATTCACAAGCTTTCGGAGGCTTCCTCCTTCGTCCTTTACCTGACGAAGGAGGAAGCCTCCGAAAGCTTGTGAATTTAAAATAAAATCATTTACCTGACGAAGGAGGAAGCCTCCGAAAGCTTGTGAATTTAAAATAAAATTGCTGGACTATAACTTGGTGTTGTAAAATTGTTCACAATTGTCAACCCCAGTCCATCACCAGCATCTCCACATCATATTTAAGAAAGGACACAATTGCTTTGGAGGCGGTTCAGAGAAGGTTCACTCGACTGATTCCTGGGATGAGGGGGTTATCTTATGAGGAAAGGTCGGACAAGTTGGGCCTGTATACACTAGCGGTTAGGAGAATGAAAGGTGATCTTGTTGAAACACATAAGATCCTGAGGGGACTTGAAGGGGTAGATGCTGAGAGGATGTTTCCCCTTTAAGGAGAGGCTACAACTAGGGGCCACAGTTTAAAAATAAGGGGTCTCCCATTTAAGACGGAGATGAGGAGAAATGTTTTCTCTGAGGGTCGTGAGTCTGTGGAACACCCTTCCCCAGAGAGCAGTGGAGGCAGGGTCATTGAATATTTTTAAGGCTGAGTTAGATAGATTCCTGATTAACAAGGGAGTCAAAGGTTATAGTAGGTAGATGGGAAAGTAGGGTTGAGGTCGCAGTCAGATCAGCCATGATCTTATCAAATGGCAGAGCAGGCTCGAGGGGCCGAATGGCCTACTCCTGCTCTTAATTCGTATGTTCGTATTTAATGTGCAATTCACTATCGGACCTGTTAAATCTGATTTTTTTTTTTCTTTTACCATCATTCCGCCTCTCTCTCACACACACACACACACACATTTCCTCCCTTGAAGATGCTGACACTGTATGGGGTACAGATTCACCAAGTTCCCCTCCAAGTCACACACCATTCTGATTTGGAAATATATCCAGTTGCTGGGTCAAAATCCTGGAACTCCCTTCCTAACAGCACTGTGGGAGAACCTTCACCACATGGACTGCAGCAGTTCAAGAAGGCGGCTCACCACCACTTTCTCAACGGCAATTAGAGACGGGCAATAAATGCTGGCCTCACCAGTGACGTCCACATCCCATGAATGAATATTTAAAAAAAGTAAGGTACAGTGTTCGCAACCTAATTCCCAGTGTCAATCTCAATGCAATTGCAAAGCAAGCAAGGTGCAAGGCTATTCACAGCTACAGGATCGATTGCCATGCCACTCTAACCCCCTGACTGAAGCCACATAATTGGTGAAGTTGAAAAAGACAACAGAACACGCTGACGAGAGAGAGATTTGCATCACTTTTGTCATTGTGACCTTAGTGAATGTCAGGAGGCTTTTTGATGATGGGGAGGGGGTATATCGCATCACAGCCTAAACTTGTCCTCACCCAAATTCTACAGCCATGCACTGTCCAGGAGGAGTAACAGGTCAGTGATTAGAAGCAGGAACACCATCTGATTTTTCCCCAACCTAGGCCAGGGCATTAAGGCCAATTGCAACATTCTTACTGCCACCGGCCTAAGATTATTGATTGCTTTTGGTCTGCTGCTTGACCACAGAAATCCATCACTGTGCTTAACAGTCTCCAATCCAAACTACTGAGAAATCTGCGTGGAGTTTTCATTTGGCTGATACGATGTGAATACTCTCTCCTAGTAGGGACACACCCCACTTAGCTAAGCCCAGAGAATTTAGGTACAAGTTGGCAAGAGCCAAGGCTTAGGGACCCACAGTGTGAATAAAGGTGCTGCTGGAATTTAATCAGCTAAAACTATGGAGTTTACCAGGAAATCTTCCTGCTGTTGTCTGCCCTACCTATTAGTTCATTAGCTAGGTGAGTTATTGGTAGCCAAGTGGGAAAGACCCCAATGACCAGTGATAAGCCTATTCCTCTAGATACCATGAATGAGCCAAACTGTCGAAAAACCAGCACCCTTGAGTTCTGCAGACATACCTTGGTACCACATAACTGAGTTGCCGCAGAGGGTTGACTCAGTTCCATTCTTCCATTACCAGGTGTGTCATTGTCAAAATTTTCAGGTTTTGTGTTAGATATTCCTTGGGGTTAGTGTCATTGGTCACTCTGGCAAGCATACCTCACATCCGCTATGATCCAGAGTGCACCTTTTACTGCCCAGTATCTATTGAAACACAAACTCCATTCCCTAGCCACCGACTTCATCCCTCTACCTGGCCACTGTCTGAGGCTGAAGCAGACCGTTCACAACATTGGCATCCTATTTGACCCTGAGCTGAGCTTCCGACCCCATATCCTCTCCATCACCAAAACTACTTACTTCCACCTACATAACGTTGCCTCTCTCCACCCCTGCCTCAGCTCATTTGCTGCTGAAACGCTCATCCATACCTTTGTTACCTCTAAACTTGACTATTCCAATGCTCTCCTGGCCAACCTCCCACCTTACACTCTCCGTAAACTTGAGCTCATCCAAAACTCTGTTGCCCCTATGCTAACTCGCACCAAGTCCCGTTCACCCATCACCCCTGTGCTCGCTGACCTACAATGGCTCCCGGTCCGTCAATGCCTCGATTTTAAAATTCTCATCCTTGTTTTCAAATCCCTCCATGGCCTCGCCCCTCCCTATCTCTGTAAACTCCTCTAGCCCTACAACCCTCCGAGATTTCTGCGCTCCTCCAATTCTGACCTCTTGCGCATCCCCGATTTTCATCGCTCCACCATTGGCAGCCGTGCCTTCGGCTGCCTAGGCCCTAAGCTCTGGAATTACCTCCCTAAACCTCTCCACCCCTCTACCTCGCTCTCCTTTAAGACGTTCCTTAAAACCTACCTCTTTGACCAAACTTTTGGTCACCTGTCCTGACATCTCCTTATGTGGCTCAGTGTGAAATTTTGTTTGATAATGCTCCTGTGAAGCAGCTTGGAACATTTTATTACATTAAAGGCACTATATAAATGCAAGTCGTTGTTGTTGTGTGATTCAGGGATCATAACATAGAACCCATGCTCCATAAAACCAGCTGCTCCAATATCACATGTGCTGCTACGTGCATTCTCCTCTTTTTGCAGAAGGTGGGGGGAAAGTACTCTATCAACACAAGGCACGTCTGCAAACCAACAAACTGGTTTATTTTACATAAAGTACATGAAACAACAGAATACAGTTTTTACGGTGCTATCTGTCATAGGAATATAAGAACATATGAACAGGAGTAGGCCATTTAACCCCTTGAGCCTGTTCCACCATTCACTGAGATCATGGCTGATCTGTGACCTAACTCCATATACCCACCTTAGCCCCATATCCCTTAATACCTTTGGTTAACAAAAATCTATCAATCTCAGATTTAAAATTAACAATTGAGCTAGCATTAACAGTTGTCTGCAGAAGAGAGTTCCAAACTTCTATCATCCTTTGCGTGTAGAAGTGTTTCCTAACTTCACTCCTGAAAGTCCTGGCTCTAATTTTTAGGCTATGTCCCCTAGTCCTAGATTCCCCAACCAGCGGAAATAGTTTCTCTCTATTTACCCTATCAGTTCCCCTTAATATTTTGAAGCCTTCGATCAAATCACCCCTCAACATTCTAAATTCCAGTGAATACAACCCTGTTTTGTGTAATCTCTCCTCATAATTTAACCCTTGGAGTCCAGGTATCATTCTAGTAAATATATCCTTCCTAAGGTGCGGTGCCCAGAACTGAACACAGTACTCCAGGTGTGGTCTAATCAGGGCTTTGTATAGTTGTAGCATAACTTCTACCCCCATGTATTCTAATCCTCTAGATATAAAGGCCAGCATTTCATTAGCCTTTTTGATTATTTTCTGTGCCTGTCCATGACATTTTAATGATCTATGGACTCCTAAGTCTCTTTGGACCTCCACTGTTTCAAGCTTTTCACCATTTAGAAAGTACTCTGATCTATCCTTTTTAGATCCAAAGTGGGTGACCGCTCACTTGCCTAGATCGAAATCCATTTGCCACAGTTTTGCCCATTCACTTAATCTACTTATATCAATCTGTAATTTTATGCTTCCATCTGCTTACAATGCTGCCTATCTTTGTGTCATCGGCAAACTTGGATATGTGCCTCTCTATCCCGTTATCGAAGTCGATAATAAATACAATGAATAATTGAAGCCCCAACACAGATCCCTGTGGGACACCACTAGTCACATCCTGTTAATTTGAGTACCTGCCCAATATCCCTACTCTCTGTCTCCAGCCACTCAGCCAATTTCCTCACCAAGTCAATAATTTGCCCTCAATTCCATGAGCTTCAACTTTAGCTAACAGTCACTTATGAGGGATTCTATCGAATGCCTTTTGGAAATCCATATAAACAACATCCATAGACATTCCCCGTCCACTACTTCAGTCACCTTTTCAAAAAATTCAATCAGGTTCATTAGGCATGACCTACCTTTTACAAATCTATGTTGGCTCTCTCTGATCAGCTGAAAATTTTCAAGGTGTTCAGTCACTCTATCCTTAATTATAGACTCGAGTAATTTCCCGACAACAGATTTTAGGCTAACTAGTCCATAATTCCCTGGTTTCCCTTTCTCACCTTTTTTAAATAACGGAGAGACATGTGCAATTTTCCAATCTAAAGGAATGGTTCCTGAATCGAGAGAACTTTGGAAGATTATTGTTAGGGCATCTGCAGTGTTCTCACTTACTTCCTTTCAAACCCTGGAACCCTTCTGGTCCTGGGGATTTGTCACTCTTTAGTGCCATTATTTTCTTCATTATTGTTAATTTGCTTATGTTAATTATGGTGAGTCCCTGCCCCCATTCAAAATTAGTTTCCTTGGCGCATCCGGCATATTATCCCCTTCCTCTACTGTAAATACTGACGCAAAGTAATTATTTAACATGTCCGCTATTTCCTTATTTTCATTAACAATATCACCATTATCAGTTTTTAAGGGGCCCACATTACTCTTGACCAACCTCTTTTTCCTAAAAAAAATGTATGTTGATTTTGATATCCCTTGCAAGTTTCTTTTCATACTCCCTTTTTGTAGCTCTTAGTATCTGTTTTGTCACCCTTTGCTGTTCTTTGTATCCCAGTTGCCAGGATCTGTGCTAGTCAATTCCCTATGCTCCTCATTCATGAAAAAAGTAACAATTCCACAAACTTAATGATGCCCTAGGCATAGACTTTTTAAAATTTGTTCTGGGAATGTGGGTGACTGTGGCAAGGCAGTATTGCCCATCTCTAGTGGTACTGAGTGCATTAAGAGTCAACCACATTGTGTGGGACTGGAGACAGGTATAGGTCATACCAGGTAGGGTTGGCAAGTGTCACACCAGAATGACATTAGTGAACCAGTTGAGTTTAATCTGGTAGCTTTCATGGTCAGCATTTGTTTTGGCAAGAGTGTACTTGTCAGCTATATGACAGATATCTTCCTTTAGAATGGTAAAGGACCTAAGCAGGATAGCTTGCAATGTGCCAACTACCTTGACTTCAATCCAAGCTACATATCAGACTTACTCCTCAGTGCTTAAATCAGATCCTGATATGAGGGACTTTGGCAAAGAGTTGCACCTGCTGTGAGACTGACTCCCCATTCAGGCTGCTGAATGACAGGTCAGTGTAGCTTGGAGCCCTCCTTCTTCTTTTTTTTGCCAGAAATGGACTTCAGTTTGGTCCTGAATATTGCATATGGGCTGAAGGAAGCCTGTGAAGACTTTTTGTTCCAGAGACTTGAGCACATAATCTAGGCCGATAGGTCAGCGCAGTACAGAGGGTCTTTTAGATAAGGTGTTAAACTGGGGCCTGTTCTGCCCACTCAGGTGGGTATAAAGGATCCCATGGCACTATTTAAAGAAGATCAGGGGAGTTCTCCTGGTGTTCTGACCAATAGTTATCTCTCAACCAATATCACCAAAAACAGATAATCTGGTCATTATCTTGTCAAAGAGAGACAAAAAGGACCAGATGATTCAATGCTTTTTGTCACCGTAGTTTCAAAGAACAGCTTCCAGTGCTTCAAAATGTATGGCAACAATGGACCAAAGAACCACCTTAAAGGCCAATGAGATCACGACATTTCTCATTAGTTTTTGATCCCACTTGGATCCCCGTTCTTGTGGATCACAATTGTACCCAGGGATGTCAAGGGTATGCCTGTCTCAAACAGAATCCTATTCATCAGCCTCAGATGGCCAGCTCTAAGACAAGTCACTGGTTCTCGGCACTGACTTCTAAGACCACTAAAGTCCCCCCACCCACATCTGGAACAACTCTCATGAATTTGGCAATAATATTGTCCATGTCCGTGACCCTACCATTAGCTAGATGGCCCAATGTAGATTCCACTCCCTCCTAGAAAACTAGTTCGTTAAGGCCTTTTACTTGGGAAGGACTCTCTACCATTTTTCCTAACCTCCATGCAGATTGGTCCTTCCTCCAACTCAGTATAACGCTCTCCCTAGACACCAAGGATGTCCAAACAGATTTGTTGAGGTAAAATGGATTATCAGTGCTATAACTCAGAGGAAACCTTTTGACCATGATTGACAATAAATTTTAACTAATTTTGTGTAATTCTTTGTAGATAAACACCAACACACCGATTTCTCTTCATATCTCTAGTGAACTTTTTAATCTCACAACATGCTACATCATAAATAACCTTGACAGCAATTCTCAACTGTTTCAAAGAGGCTTCAAGTATTACTTTAGCGGCTGTCAGCTTTCAATTAACAGCTTTCCTTCACTTCCCACTTAACTTAAGAAGACCTTGCGTAGTGCATCAGTGAATGACAGGATGTAGTGTCAGTTTGTTTATGACTTCATCCATTGATGCATGGAAGTCATTGGACACCATTGAGCACACCTTTTGGCAGTCACACAGATCTGGTCCCGGATTTCATGATCAGCAATATCCTTCTTGTGGCTGAGCACCTTGGCATAATCACATGCAACGTAGAGGCTATCAGACAATTTAACTTGGCAGCCATCCCTTGTTGCGAGGCTATGTCTCGCCCAAGACAGCAATAGAGCCATTCTCTTAACAAAGAAAATAATCAGCCAAAGTTCCCAGGTTTTCTAGAGGTTGGAACAGAACACAATTGGAATTCAAACGACTTGACAAGCTACTTACAACTGCATGATTGATTGCTGCGCTGCTCTGAACCCCACGCGGAAATTATAAAATTGGTGAACCTCGGAAAGAAGAGGGCACTATAACAAGAGTGATTTGCACCACTTTTGAAGGTCTAGCCTCCCAATACCTCACCATTGTGGTTACTCTTCACATGTGATCATAGACA
This sequence comes from Heptranchias perlo, assembly GCF_035084215.1. Classification (NCBI taxonomy): domain Eukaryota; kingdom Metazoa; phylum Chordata; class Chondrichthyes; order Hexanchiformes; family Hexanchidae; genus Heptranchias; species Heptranchias perlo. Next base: position 17,877,068 of record NC_090336.1, read on the forward strand.
GTGAGTGTCAACAGGCTATTTTAACCATGGATGGAATGAAATCATCCTACCAAACCTGGGCCTGCCCTCCTTTCCAGCCCTGTTGTAGGAATTGGATAGCATTTAGGAGTAGGAGCCTTGCCTGTTTCTTTTGCCCTCCTGAGCCAAAGGGTGCTAAGGCCTATTACCATACTTCTACTCCCATCTTGACTGAGATGAATTTGTCACCTTCTATCATTTGTTCTCTCCCTAACACACTGGCGATAATTTTTCTCAACCCCTTCTTCCCTGCCTTACCATAAGTTGGACAATGCACTGCTACACTGTACCTGACTAGGGTGCAGATAAGCCTGGAAGACATTCATCCAGATTCAGCCCAGTTGCTTGCCCTGACTTTTATCCGAGCATGAAAGTGCCTTTGGGAATGGACGGCTGCCCCAGGTTCGGAGAGGAAACTTGTATGTTGCTGTAGGCCTAATTCCCACCAGCTTCAGTGTCTTCTGGCTGCTAACAAAAACAGCAGCCAGCTGGCCCCCAGACTCTCTGCTGCTCCTTGTGGGTTGATCACAATGCCTTATTTACCTTTCTGACAGCCCCTTTTTGGATCCTTTAATCTAGGGGGCTTGGCTACAGCCACTAAGGTAGCTTGGTAATCAAGCTTGGGTGAGCTACTAGAGGATGCACAGAGCCCATGGAATTGTCTCCATGCAAGGAGTCAACACCTTCAGGAGAGGAGGGAAGGGAAGGAAAGGAATTTTTTATTTTGCAGCCATAAAGAATATGGCTGATTTGCAGTGTTGTTGCCTTTGGTTAAACCCAACCCACTCTTGATGGGAGGCATCTCAGTAGATTTTCAATAATGACTATGGTTATGATACTTGACTAGTAACCCAGACGTAATGAGTTCCTAACATGGCAAGCTGTGAAATTGAGATCAATAAATTTAAATTGTGGGCTGGCACCAGAAAAAAATGACCATGAAAGCTGCCAGATTGTTGTAATAACCCAGCTGGTTTACTAAAGCATTTTGAGGAGGAACTTTACATCACCACCTAGTCGGGCCTACATGTGACTCCAGTCCCACACTATATTGTTGACTGATAACGTCCTCAGGGCAACTAGAGATGAGCATTAAATGTAAAATGTCAGTGTTGCCCATGGAATAAAAATACACAGACTCATCATGGATAGATAAAAGTGAAGCATCTTGTCTGTGGTTGGTAAAAACCTATTAGGCAATCTGTCTGGAACTCTTCTCTGTGAAGTGTAAGTAGGTAACAACCCATTTGTGCACATAAAACACAGATAATTTGAGGTTGAAAAAAGACTTGCATTTACATAGTAACCTTCACAACCTCAGGACATCCCAAAGTGCTTTACAGCCAATTAAGTACTTATGAAGTGTAGTCACTGTTGCAATATAGGAAATGTGGCAGCCAAATTGCATAAAGGAAGTTCCCAACAAACAGCAACGTGATAATGACCAGATAATTTTTTTAGTGTTGTTGGTTGAGGGATAAATATTGATCAGGACATCGGGGAGAAATCCCCTGCTCGTCTTTGAATTAGTGCCGTGGGATCTTTTACATTCACCTGACAGGTCAGATGGGGCCTAGGTTTAACATCTTGTTCGAAAGACAACACCTCTGACAGTGCAGCACTCCCTCAATACTGCACTGGAGTGTCAGCCTAGATTTTGTGCTGAAATCTGATGGTAACAAGAAACATTCTGGGTGGATGAATTAAAATGGAGTTAACTTTATTAGAGGTCAAACTTCACATGATTTAAATCCCCAATTAAAAATTCTTTTCGTATGTGTGATTTGATTAAAAAAAGTTACCGTACCAACTTGGCTCATTTGGTATATGGAATGCTACTGGTGCAGAATTCCTACCACTTTTGCCTACTTGATTTCCAAATTCATTGTGTGAGCGCTTTGATAGGGTGCTAAACACATACAAATATTTCTACTTTATTCACTGACACCTCCTCGTTGGTATTGCTGCGTTCATAATTTGAAAGAGAGGAATCAAACAATTCCCTTGAACTAGTAAGATGTGTGAGACAGCGGTCTGTAGTAACTCACCGTACAATTAAGCTGGGCACAGAATGGTAAGATGTAGGCTTGTACCCATGATAGGGAGCTACAAATTTAACTTTTGCCGAGTCTAAAACTGGACAGGATAGAGAAGGGTCAGTAGGTGGAATCATGGCTTGAATCCTGAGGGTTGCTTTATTGCTGATTAAAAAATTCATTGAAAAATGTAAAGACTTCAATAATTAATGCCCACACATCACAAGACTTTTGGAGTTCAGTTTACATTTTAGAAATTTCCACCCACTCAAAAGGCAGACTGATAGCAAATCTATTGGCCACATGGTATCAACCTTATTTATTAGAAGAAGTCAAAGCCAGGGAGTGAGTCATTCCAGGCTGGCTTCTTGAGTTGTTGATGTTCAAGAACCGCATAGGCCTGGGAACAGGTCGCCTCACTGCCTTCCTAGCCAAAGAAAGACATTTTCACATACAAGTCTGCAGGGGTCCACACGGTCTGCCAATCTGGGGCCAGGTACACACACTATCCTAAAAATTTAGTCCATATTTTTCTGTAGTTATGGACTTACAAGCAGTGTTGCTCACTGAGTTGGAGGTTACACTGTTGCAAGTTAAATTATCACAAGGGGCCATACCGAGTTAATATAGGGCACAAAACCATTGCAAAGATTTGGGAACAAAAGTTTGAGAGATGTGCTCAGAGAACTTGTTTTTGATTGCTTCCTGGGAAATTTGAGCTAATCATTTTTTTTGTGTAATACTAGGTACAAGAGTTTATGTATTAATCTCCCATGGCATTGGTCACAGAAAAAATAAAAATGTACAGAAATGTTTCCCTCACCCATTGCAAGTGGACAAATAGATTTAAGAAATTCATATACCAGTTAAATAAATAATTCAGTGTAACTTGTAGTTGTATGAATAACCCTCTGAATATAGTTAATTAGATGGTTTTCCTGTCAAAGTTACCTTAGATAGAGTTCAACATTCTATTCTTTACATTTGTACAAAATAAAAGTACCTTCAAAGTCCTAACAATGGCTTCCTGGCTTTCACTGTCATCAATGCTCCGAACTTTACCAGGGTAGGTGGGCTGGGCTTAGATACATCAGGGGTAATTTTAAACATTTTCTTGTAATTTTTATAATGTATGTCTATTTAATGTTAGAAGTCTTGAATTTAGTACTTGCTGCAGATTAATGAGAAAGTAATACGGTAACTGAAACAACTTTCAAACAACATTTCAAGTAATTTTATTGGCTCTCTTATTGGTAGATGTTTAATACATGCTAGTTTTCAATCCCACTTCTGTTATGTTCTATACCTCTTCTGTTGTGATCTGCTGGCATTTCATGAAAACAATATTTGAGCCAATCAGGTGCAATAGTGACACTTTCAGGTGCAATCGTCACCCCCTAGACTTTTTTAATGGATAAATGTCATCTTCCTATGTCTTGCATTGTACCCTCCCCCTTAGAGAAGCTTTCCAGTTTCTGTCTGGCAGTAGGTACTGGCAATGTGGGATAGGTATGCCAGCTGAGATGGTCATTGTGCTTTCCCTGTTCTATACCTTTGTTTAATGCTGTTATATCTTTCAGTTCTACGGCTTTGTACCCAAAACATTAACTGACTTGCATTTTCTTGACAGATGTTGCCTGACCAGTTTCTAGCATTTTGCGTGTTTGATTTTAAGCATCTGTAGTATTTTTCCCCCACCCCCACACCTGAGTTAATGGGCCAGACAGGGACAACTCTGATTGTCCCTCTTCCCCTTTGGGGTAGAAACTGACTTTCACTCAAAACCTATCATTTACTATTCTCTAGATCAGTACATTGAGCTTCTCTGCATTGGTTTGGCCCAGCATTATCCCTTCCTTTAAGCAACACAGCCAGAATGGTACCCTTTTTCTTTTAATTCGTTCATGGGATGTGGGCGTCACTGGCGAGGCCAGCATTTATTGCCCATCCCTAATTGCCCTTGAGAAGGTGGTGATGAGCCGCCTTCTTGAACCGCTGCAGTCCGTGTGGTGAAGGTTCCCCCACAGTGCTGTTAGGAAGGGAGTTCCAGGATTTTGAACCAGCGACAACGAAAGAACGGCGATATATTTCCAAGTCGGGATGGTGTGTGACTTGGAGGGGAACGTGCAGGTGGTGTTGTTCCCATGTACCTGCTGCTCTTGTCCTCCTTGCTGGTAGAGGTCGCAGGTTTAGGGGGGTGCTATCGAAGAAGCCATGGCAAGTTGCTGCAGTACATCCTGTGGATGGTACACACTGCAGCCACTGTGCACCGGTGGCGAAGGGAGTGAACGTTTAGGGTGGTGAATGGGGTACTAATCAAGCGGGCTGCTTTGTCCTGGATGTTGTCGAGCTTCACTCATCCAGGCAAGTAGAGTATTCCATCACACTCCTGACTTATGCCTTGTAGATGGTGGTAAGGCTTTGTGAAGTCAGGAGGTGAGTCACTCGTCGCAGAATACCCAGCCTCTGACCTGCTCTTGTGGCTACAGTATTTATATGGCTGGTCCAGTTAAGTTTCTGATAAATGGTGACCCCCAGGATGTTGATGGTGGGGGATTCGGCAATGGTAATGTCATTGAATGTCAAGGGGAGGTGGCTAGACTCTCTCTTGTTGGAGATGGTCATTGCCTGGCACTTTTCTGGCATGAATGTTACTTGCCACTTATGAGCCCAAACCTGGATGTTGTCCAGGTCTTGCTGCATTATCTGAGGGGTTGCGAATGGAACTGAACACTGTGCAATCATCAGTGAACATCCCCATTTCTGACCTTATGATGGAGGGAAGGTCATTGATGAAGCAGTTGAAGATGGTTGGGCCTAGGACACTGACCTGAGGAACTCCTGCAGCAATGCCCAGGGGCTGAGATGATTGGCCTCCAACAACCACTACCATCTTCATTTGTGCTAGGTATGACTCCAGCCACTGGAGAGTTTCCCCCCCCCCCCCCCCCGATTCCCATTGACTTCAAATGCTGCCTTGATATCAAGGGCAGTCACTCTCACCTCACCTCTGGAATTCAGCTCTTTTGTCCATGTTTGGACCAAGGCTGTAATGAGGTCTGGAGCAGAGGTTAGAAATTCACTTCAGAGGTCTGCCTCACAAATTATATATTTACAAAAATACTGCATATTCAATATTGCTTTGTAACACTTAATGCACAATACTTTGTAATTCACAAGGCAGATCCCTGAAATGACCTCAAGAGCACATATAATGGTGAACTGAGTCTTCAGGGTACGCAACAAGTAGAGACAGCAACAATTCAATTCATACACATGTGCTCACCTCCGAGCACCTGCTTACCAAGTAATACAAAGATGTGTTGGACCAGATTAACAGCCCATTTGTTGGAAGTTTCTTCACATGCATATCCACTAAGTTTATATATTTATTATAATTTATAGTTCATAATAGATCTGGTGACAAATAGCATTAAACTTGGTACTATTGGAATCTAATTTTTAGTTTCCAATTAGGTAAATGCACCATGTCATGTTGTATGGAGTCATACAGACCATGAAGTTCCTAGATTCAATCTCTGCCAGTGAAGACTATGGCAACATTAGTCGAGCTCAGTATCCCCAGGCTTGGAGGGTGGGGGGGGGGGGAAGAAAGGGAAATATTAGCCAAGGTCCACATTTCTAACCACAGTCAGTTTCTGCTGGAAAATGCATTAGTGTGGACATCAAGCATTACTGGACTGAGCTGTGTCTCCTCAATCGCAGTGGTTGAAAAGCCTGCTGACACTCAAATGTTTTGGCTTGCATGAAGGTTAATTAAGTGTAGCAATGGAAGTGTACCTCAAAATGAGTGACCATCTATAGGAGAGGCAAGAGAAAAACAACTGCAGACTAATCCAGTGGAAGAGCAGACAAATTGACTAATCTGGTTGCCTGTTGCATTGACTTGTCAACATAGGATATTTTGTTTGTCTAAGTGTGCCTGTGGTAACATTGTAAAATTTGGTATATTAGACATTAAGTTGATAAAATTACTCAGGTTGCAAGATGATATCTTCATTAGCCTCAATATGCAAAGAACTTGTTGAAAGAACTCAACAGAACATGAACACAAGCAGTATCATGCTGCACTGTGGTATAACTAGAGTCAAATAGGTGGTTGATGCTCATACATGAATAGCCTATTAAGTGAGCTATTGGATGGTGCATATGGAACCATACCCCAGCAAGGAATCAACATCTCCAGGAGAGGAGGCAGAGGGAGAAAAATCAATCCAAAACACTTTACCCAATTACAAACCAGTCACGTCCATGATCCCAATTGTTACAAAAACTTTGGTTCAAGCAGAATTTTGTTCTCTACAAATAAGTATGGTGCCATCTTGTGACCAGTACATGTATAGCAGCTCTCCTTAAAGAAGCCCAGTTACAAATCAGTTGAATACTAATGGAATCTGAATTGTATTTTACTACTCCTAGTCATGCATCCTCACATCTATCTCATGGATAAGTTGTCAAAGAGACCAAGCACTTCAAACAGGTAGTCACCTTCCCTCAGCTCTCTGTAAACCCAGTAAGTGACATTAAGACAGGCCTAGCAGCAGGTTACCTTGTCCCTTCAACCACTGCTGAATGGCCAAAGACCAAGGAACAAAATGAACTTAGCTTCACATGAAACAAAATCCCACAATTGACATTAGCCAGTTCCAACCACAACATTCAGTAATTCCTTCTGTGCCTATAGATAGAAACAGCATTCAGTCATTGAACTGTCCAATGAGCTATGACAAGTGAGACTTTCACCCCTCACCCTCCAGCTTTAGCTGTGTGACCCATAAACTTGGCCCAATGTATATACACAACAAATAAAAACTGCACAAGATTCAGATACCAGTCAGTGGTTTGAGTTTATGTAACCTAAATCTCCCAAAACATTGCAGGCATGTCACATTCAGTCTACATGTAACACGAGAGATAGAAATAGAGTACAACCGGAATACGGAAAGCCTGAGTGCAGGAATATGCTACCATTCCACAAGGCTGCAGCTGAGTGTCGAAAAGTATTCAGCAATAAACTCACCTATACTGAAAACAACAGGTTCTTAATGTGAATTCAAGTGTCTAGACAAGTTGAATCTTTACAGAAGACTATAGTGGATCAGGAACACTAATTTTGTCCCTCCTTAGTCCAGATGTGTGGCCCAACTTCTACCCCAGCTGTAATCACCCAACACAGATCCAACCTGGGACCTGCTGGTTCCATGGCACTGTACCAAAAGGTGCATTTGCCCCAATGAGCTGTTGAAGGTGCTATGTGCCACAGTTTTAAATATAAATGTAACAGCCAGTATCAACTATTTGGCACCCATGTATCCCCATAAACCAATGTACAAATACAAGGAACATTCCATTAGAACACAGAATAGTTTATTTTAAAGATAGTTTTACATTTAGTCAAAGAGACCAAAGCCCATGTCATCATCTGATTCTTCAGACTCTTCTTTCTTCTCCTCTTTCTTTTCTTCAGCTGATTTTAAAAAAAGGATTTAGACAGTTAAAAACAAAGATCTTCAATCCCCCAAAATCATATGACTGCATAAAACAGGCAAAATAAACATTAAAAAATTCTATGGTCTCAAGAGAACTGAACATTGAAACTGAGCCAGCAAAAAGTGACCAATTTTAAGTTAGCAGAGCTGACCAGCAGTGGACATGCTACAGTTGGTCTTGGTTATCACTGATGCCAATAGTGGTCTGGAGCCTCACCTGAGTGGCCATTCTTCAATGCCACCAATTCCATACCAGTAACACTGGGTTTGTGACAGACATTTTTTGAATGAAACAATTAAGCCCAATGCTTTACAATACACTGCACCATGAAAGTGGTCATATTGGCCGAATGTTGTAAGCTCCTGGCAGCCAGTCAGCCCCAAAAGACGCACATGCTGGTATTTTGGGATGATCAGTGGATCGTGGAATTTGGCCCATAATGACCTGTAAGCCCATAGCAATTATTCCCCACCAGCCATGTAAAAATATACCAGTATTAAGTATTGCAACATTAAAGTGTTAACTTCAAGTGCCCCCACTACAGTCCTTTTTTCATTTAAGAACCAAAAAACAAGGCAATACAACCCAACCACCACCCCCCCCGCCAAAACCAAATACCACATATTTACAAAGTTCGTCCAAATCAATAATGCTTGGTGTGCACTTCTTTATAACATTTCCCCACAGCAATGTGTATAGCGCTTCTTGTCAGGCTTATATCTCTGTAGCTGCAAGTTAACCATGCATCAAATTTCAGACCATGTTTACATTTTTACCCTCTCTCAATAGACAGGTTAAAGTTAGAATAACCTAAATAACACGAGAAATCGATCACTTACCAGCAGCTGGTGCAGCAGGAGCAGCTCCAGCAGTAGCACCAGCAACTACAGCACCTCCAGCTGGGACACTTGCAAGCTTGGCGTTGCCTAAAGAAGAGACAATTAGTTAACAATACATCAATACTTGCACGACTTTAACCATAACCCCCAGATTCCAAAGGTAACTATTTCAAGAGAGGAGCCGAGCAGAGCGGAGGGAGCGTCCGATAAAAGGCGGGATTTCAGAGCGCTGAGAACAGCTGAGAGGAGCGGAGCGGAGGGAGCGTCCGATAAAAGGCGGGATTTCAGAGCGCTGAGAGGAGCGGAGCGGAGGGAGCGTCCGATAAAAGGCGGGATTTCAGAGCGCTGAGAGGAGACGAGCGGAGGGAGCGTCCGATAAAAGGCGGGATTTCAGAGCGCTGAGAGGAGACGAGCGGAGGGAGCGTCCGATAAAAGGCGGGATTTCAGAGCGCTGAGAGGAGACGAGCGGAGGGAGCGTCCGATAAAAGGCGGGATTTCAGAGCGCTGAGAACAGCTGAGCCGAGCGAGCGTCCGATAAAAGGCGGGATTTCAGAGCGCTGAGAACAGCTGAGAGGAGCCGAGCCGAGGGAGCGTCCGATAAAAGGCGGGATTTCAGAGCGCTGAGAACAGCTGAGAGGAGGGAGCGTCCGATAAAACGCGGGATTTCAGAGCGCTGAGAGGAGCTGAGCCGAGCGGAGCTGCGACCGAGTTCAAAGTGACGTCAGGAATCAGATCGGGACGCGACACAGGGGAGGCACCTGATTGGTGAGTAGGTTCAGGTGAGTATTTCTCCTTATCTACAGTAACTGAAGTAAAAGGAAAGGGAAGGTCTGCAGGTCTTATAGGAAGTAGCGTTTATTTTTTAGTGAATCAAAGTCCCTAGTGTAGTTAACATTCTCTAAATTGAGAACAATTTAAAGGAGTAAACTCCTTAAAGGGAGTGGTAAGTAGTTTTTCTTTCCTTTTTTTTTCTCTTGACATTGTAGTTGTTCTTAAGCTAATTTAAGGGTTAAGTCATGGCAGGAGATCCCAGGGCCGTGTCATGTTCCTCTTGTGGGATGTGGGAATTCAGGGCTCCTTCCTGTATCCCTGATTCCTTCACCTGCGGGAAGTGTGTCCAGCTGCAGCTATTGTTTGACCGCTTGACGGCTCTGGAGCTGCGGATGGACTCACTTTGGAGCATCCGCGATGCTGAGAAAGTCGTGGATAGCACGTTCAGTGAGTTGGTCACACCGCAGATAAAAATTACTGAGGGAGATAGTGAATGGGTGACCAACAGACAGAGGAAGAGTAGGAAGGCAGTGCAGGGCTCCCCTGCGGTCATCTCCCTCCAAAACAGGTATACCGTTTTGGATACTGTTGGGGGAGATGGCTCACCAGGGGAAGGTGGCAGTGGCCAGGTTCATGGCACCGTGGCTGGCTCTGCTGCACAGGAGGGCAGGAAAAAGAGTGGCAGAGCTATAGTGATAGGGGACTCGATTGTAAGGGGAATAGACAGGCGTTTCTGCGGACGCAACCGAGACTCCAGGATGGTATGTTGCCTCCCTGGTGCAAGGGTCAAGGATGTCTCGGAGCGGCTGCAGGACATTCTGGAGGGGGAGGGTGAACAGCCAGTTGTCGTGGTGCATATAGGCACCAACGATATAGGTAAAAAACAGGATGAGGTCCTACAAGCTGAATTTAGGGAGTTAGGAGTTAAACTAAAGAGTAGGACCTCAAAGGTAGTAATCTCAGGATTGCTACCAGTGCCACGGGTTAGTCAGAGTAGGAATGACAGGATAGCTAAGATGAATACGTGGCTTGAGAGATGGTGCAAGAGGGAGGGATTCAAATTCCTGGGCCATTGGAACTGGTTCTGGGGGAGGTGGGACCAGTACAAATTGGACGGTCTACATCTGGGCAGGACTGGAACCAATGTCCTAGGGGGAGTGTTTGCCAGTGCTGTTGGGGAGGGTTTAAACTAATGTGGCAGGGGGATGGGAACCGATGCAGGAAGTCAGTGGGAAATAAAGTGGTGACAGAAACAAAAGGCAGTAAGGGAGAGTGTACAGAACATGACCGGACAGATGGTCTGAGAAAGCAGGGCAAAGACCAAGGGAAGTCTAGATTAAACTGCATTTATTTCAATGCAAGAAGTCTGATGGGCAAGGCAGATGAACTCAGGGCATGGATGGGTACATCGGACTGGGATGTTATAGCTATTACTGAAACATGGCTAAGGGAGGGGCAGGACTGGCAGCTCAATGTTCCAGGGTACAGATGCTATAGGAAAGATAGAGCAGGAGGTAAGAGAGGAGGGGGAGTTGCGTTCTTGATTAGGGAGAACATCACGGCAGTAGTGAGAGGGGATATATCCGAGGGTTCGCCCACTGAAAAAAAGGTGAGAGGGGAGAGATACAAAAGGGTCCAGAGGGGCAATTTTTTCACTCAAAGGGTGGTGAGTGTCTGGAACGAGCTGCCAGAGGCAGTAGTAGAGGCGGGTACAATTTTGTCTTTTAAAAAGCATTTGGACAGTTACATGGGTAAGATGGGTATAGAGGGATATGGGCCAAGTGCAGGCAATTGGGACTAGCTTAGTGGTATAAACTGGGCGACATGGACATGTTGGGCCGAAGGGCCTGTTTCCATGTTGTAACTTCTATGATTCTATGAACTGCGCAAAGATAACGTGGGGCACAAACTTGCTCCCACAATCTGCCACATAGTGAGAAAGCCAAGCGTTTGAACACAAAAAAGGGGCAGGGGAACCGGGGGGTGGTGGGGGGATGGAAATCAGAAATGAAAACCCATCGATCATTTCTCAACTTTGTTTATCTCTCCAGATGTTGCCTGACAGGCTGAGTGTTTCCAGCATTTTCTGTTTTAATAATCTGCCCCAGGATGCTTCCATACCTCAGAGCAGCAAGAACAGGGAGTAGGTCACATAGCTGACCTACAGTAGAAGAGGAACCTACAAACCTTTGGTGACATGACAGGTAACCAACTTGTTTTCCACCTACATGGATCCGGGTTCTGCGCAGTGTCATCTCATTAAAAGCCTTTTACACAGAACAGCAAATATTACACAGAGTTGAAGAAATTCATCCAGAGATAAGGATGAGATTTCAACCCCAAAATGTCTATTTTAGCAAATTTGGACAACACTCCCTTGAGCCCTATATCCAAATCGTTGATGTACATAGCAAACAAAAGTGGTCCCAGAACAGAACCTCATGGGACACCGCTATCCATTTCCAAACAGAGAAACTGCCTGTAACCACCACCCTCTCGTCTCATCCCTCCTAACCAGTTTTTAATCCAGTTTGCTGCTCTTCTCAATTCCATACCACTTAATCTTCTCCAATCATCTCCTTTTTGTACCTAATCAAGTTTTCCACATACACTGCATTTCCCATATATATGTCACCGCCTCCAAATTGTCTAAAAAGGTTAAGCATGATCATCCTTTTGGAAATCTGTGTTGGCTGCTTCGAATATTTCCTCAATTAGTTATTTAACAGCTTTAGCCTTAAAAATTCCAAATTTTCCCAACCGCCGCTATTAAGCTAACTGGTCTATAACCGTTCAAGTTAGTTCATTCTCTCTCAAAATGGGTATTACAATGACTGCTCTCCAATCCTCCAGAATACACCCACTCAATAGAAACATGACAAGATTTCTAGGGCCCCTGCTAGTTCTTCAATTTTCCTAAACATCTTTGGATGTATCCCATCAGGTCCTGACATTCTCCCCCTTTTGTTATAATGTGTCTCATCTCAACCAATTTTCAGGATTTCCCCTCTTTCCCAATATCCTAATCTTTTGTAAAGAACTTAAGCATCATGGTAAATTTCCATTTACTCACTATCATCTCCCAAGGGCCTCACCTCACATTTCACAATTATACAATGCCAACACATTGTAAATTCAGAAGAGCACTCGCCCGAATGTTAAAAACAAGCGAACATTATTTAAGCCGTGGCACAGTGGTAGCTCTCTTGCCTCCAAGTCAGAAAGGTTCAAGTCCCAGCCCAGGATTTGAACACAATCATCTTAGGTTGACAGTTCAGTACGGTCAGAGGTGCTGTCTTTCTGATTGCATATTTAACCGAGGTCCTGTCTGCCCCCTCAGGTGGGCGTAAAAGATCCCATGGCACTATTTAAAGAGTTCTTCCAGTCGCTTGGCCAACATTTATGTCTCAATCAACACGACCTAAAACAGATCTGGTCACTATCTCACTGCAGTTTGTTGGATCTTGCTGTGCACAAATTGGCTGCTGCATTTCCTACATTACAACAATGACTGCACTTCAAAAGTACTCTATTGACTGTAAAGTACTTTGAGAAACCCTGTCATAACAGATGTTAAGCACAAGTAATAATTAAATTAATGACAAGCAATAGTGGGCACTAGTGACATTTAGGGAAAGAACAAACTAGTGTCTTAAATGTGGAGCTGCACACTCAAATGGTATGGTTAGCAAAGGCAATAGATGTACCAATCAACATGGAACCCAAGGAAGCAAAACTATACAAAACAAAATATTGGTAGCCAGGCTACGACACCTATAGGGGATTCAGCAACATACTTAGCCTTTCTGATGTTACCCAAAACATAATCCATTACTTTCATGTAAAACTCAACCAACTGTTTATTTTATAGATAAACAAACTTGCATTCATATAGCACCTTTCACAGCCTTGAGATGCCCCAAAGTACTTCACAGCCAATGAAATATCTTAGAAGTGCTGTCATGGTTGTAACGTAGGGAACACAGTAAGTTCCCATAAACCAGATAATCTGTTTTAGTAATGTTGAATGAGGAATAAATATTGGCAAGGATACCAGGAGAACTCCCTATTCTTCTTTGAAGGGATCTTTGACATCCATCCGAGGGGGCAGATGAGGCCTTGGTTTAACATTCTCATCCGAAAAGACAGGACCTCCGATAGCGCAGCACTCCCTCAGTACTGCACCGGAGTTTCAGCCCAGATTATGTGCTCAAGCCTGGGGCTTGAACCACGACCTGATTCAGAGTCAAGAGTGCTACCACTAAGCCTGACATTTCATATTTCCACCTGCATAAATATCTAATGCTACCCAACTCTCACCAGAAGTTTAACTGGAAGGATCCAACCCCCATCTTTAACTCCGATCAAAACATATGCCCTTTGGACCTCACAAAGGGGAAGGAACATTCCCAGCACCAACCAAGTTCCCAATCTCAGACCACCACTTTGGGAGATTGGTTCTTGGCCATAGGGTGCATGTAGCATGAGAAGGAAAAAGAAAAACATTTCCCATTTCCTTCGTATTTCCCTGTAAGAAAATGGGACCTTGGAGGGAGTGCAGCGTAGGTTTATAGAATGATACCCGGACTTCAAGGAATAAGTTAAGAGGAGAGATTACACAAACTGGGGTTGTATTCTCTGGAGTTTAGAAGATTAAGGGTGATCTGATCGAAGTTTAAGATATTAAGGGGAACGGAAGGGGTGGATAGAGAGAAACTATTTTTGCTGGTTGGGGATTCTAGGAGTAGGGGGCACAGTCTAAAAATTAGAGCCAGACCTTTCAGGAGCGAGATTAGAAAACGTTTCTACACACAAAGGATGGTAGAAGTTTGGAACTCTCTTCCGCAAACGGCAATTGATACTAGCTCAATTGCTAAATTTAAATGAGATAGATAGCTTTTTGGCAACCAAAGGTATTAAGGGATATGGGCCAAAGGCAGGTATATGGAGCTAGATCACAGATCAGCCATGATCTTATCAAATGGCAGAGCAGGCACGGGGAGCTGAATGGCCTACTCCTGTTCCTATGTTCCTAACTCAACAGTGACCATTCTAATTAACACCAGTTACAGAACAGGGGCTTAAGAATAAGTTATTCCCTCCCTGAGAACGGTGCACCACCTCAAATTCCAGACACTACTGCACCATAAATTTAAAGAAAGATGTGCATTTATATAGTGCCTTTCACCACCTCAGGATGTCCCAAATTGCTTTACAGCAAGTTACGTACTTTTGAAGTGTTGTAATGTAGGAAATGCAGCAGCCAATTTGCACATAGCAAGATCCCACAATCAGCAACATGGTAATGACCAGATAATCTGTTTTAGTAATGTTGGTTGAGGGATAAATATTGGCCAGGACACTGGGAAGAACTCCCCTGCTCTTCTTCGAAATACTGCCAAGGGATCTTTTATGTCTCATCCAAAAGTGCCACCTAGATTTTGTGCTCAAGACGCTGGAGTGAGACTTGGAACCCACAACTGTCTGACCCAGAGGTGAGAGTGCTACCACTGAGCCATGGCTGACACCTAAGTAGGTTTACAAAAATCTCGAGTACTAAATACACCCCACCACTTGTCACTCATTTCCTCCACGAACCACCTCCCAGCCCCAAGCTTTCTGACAATGTCAACCTGACCCAACTCAAAGCCTATTATGATAACCAAGGGTTTTAATCTAGGGATTAATTCCATCCCTGCTCCTCCATTCATCACACCAGCTCTAGTTTACCTCCTCCACCACAGCTCAAACCAAGTGAATTCTTCCAAAACCACTTCACCTTCCTACCTCCTTCTTTACCTTAGGGGTATGTTGCAGGCTCTCTATCATGTCTTCAGTCCTCAACTCTGCCCAGCATTTTCTTCCACAAATTTCTGGGTTTTACCTGTGCTGTTCTGACACCAGATAAGTTGCAGATGCCCTGTTCTGGCACTGCACTTGCTTTAAGCAGCCCGATTGAGAGAATTGTTGGCAGCAGCCCTGATAGCCGTGCTTTGGATGAGGGATGTTACAGAATAAGGCCGGGGGGAGGGGGAGATGGGGAAAGAGAGGGAGTGTCTATCTATCTTCTAAAGTGCTGAGATGTTTTCTGCTTGTAAAATGTTCTAAATCTAAGTTGTTACTGTAACCTCAATCACAAGTGACAAAAAAGACAATAAATAGGGCCTCTGGTTTATAGAGACAATAATTTTGTAATTACATCCACAATTTTTACTAGTGGCATAGGGATTACATTTCACAGTTTCTGTCCTTTTTTCCGTCTCAGCAATGATGCATGCAGATATTCACTTAGCAAAAATGCCAGACCCACCCCCCCACACTACTGAATCAATTTTGAAACTGATAAGGAAACACATTTTAAACGAGACCACTTACCAGCAGTGATGACATCATCCACATTCTTGCCTTTCAGCTCACTGATTACCTAGAATTCAAATAAAATGCATTAAATCAGGAGAAACTGTGAAGCCATTCAACCTCAGTGCTCGAGTATGTATAAAAGCACAATACCTTATTCAGTCGCTCATCATCAGCTTCAATACCAACACTGTCAAGAATCTTCTTGATGTCCTTTGAAGATGGGGCTTCATTGCCACCCAATACAGCAAGGAGGTAAGCTGCGACGTAACGCATTCTAAAAGGGGAGGAAGAACTGAAGTTTAGTTGAACCATGCACACATATAACTCTAAATTCTAGTCTGTTATGATTCCTATTCTACTTATTCTTCTGTAGAAAGCTGGAAATCTTACTGCACTTTAGTTTTCACTTTCTTCTGTTTTTTTTTAAATAAAGCTTTGCATCATCTAATCACTGCTTCAATTTTTTTCCCTCAGATCAATTATTTCCCATCTCCTGAAGGCACTGGGGCACAGTTCCAAGAAAACCCGTTGTCCTCCGGTACTTTGCACAAGTGCCCATCATTTGTGTGCAAGAATCGACAGGCAGATTTTTAGGTTTTATGGAAAGGAGCAGTCAGCAAAGGTGTAGAGATGTGAACCGTTTGGCTATAGGTGGCATCACAATGGGTCCACACACACTTCCAGATCTGCTAATAGTGATTATGAGCTAGAACAGAGGACAGTTGTTGCCTGGCAGCACGTTAAACTAAAATTCTGACAGTTTTCAACATTAACAAAACAGCTTTTGATTTGTTTATAGTGGCCATGATGTGGAGATGCCGGTGATGGACTGGGGTGGACAAATGTAAGGAGACACAACACCAGGTTATAGTCCAACAGCTTTATTTGAAATCACAAGCTTTCAGAGCTTTGCTCCTTTGTCAGGTGAAGTGAAGACGAAGAACACAGTCTGCAAAGGGATATCGACAGGTTAAATGAGTGGGCAAGAAGGTGGCAGATGGGAGTATAATGTGGGGAAATGTGAGGTTATTCACTTTGGTAGGAAGAATAGAAAAACAATATTTTTTAAATGAGAAACTATTAAATGTTGGTGTTGAGGGATTTGGGTGTCCTTGTACACAAAACAGTTAACTCGCATATACAGCAAGCAATTAGGAAGGCCTTTATTGCAAGGGGGTTGGAGTACAAGAGTAAGGAAGTCTTGCTGCAATTGTACAGGGCTTTGGTGAGAACATACCTGGAGTACTGCGTACAGTTTTGGTCTCCTTACCTAAGGGAGGATATACCTGCCTTAGAGGTGGTGCAACAACGGTCTACTAGATTGATTCCTGGGATGTGAGGGTTGACCTGTGATGAGAGATTGAGTAGAATGGACCTATGCTATCTGGAGTTTAGAAGAATGAAACATAAAATTCATGAGGGCTTGACAGAGTAGATGCTGAGAGGCTAGAACTAGGAGGCATAGTCTCAGGATAAGGGGTCAGCCATTTAGGACTGATGAGAAATTTCTTCAGAGGGTTGTGAATCTTTGGAATTCTCTACCCCAGAGGGCTGCGGATGTTCGGTCATTGAGTATATTCAAGACTGAGATCGATTTAGCTCAATTGCTAAATTTAAATGTGAGATAGCTTTTTGGCAACCAACGGTATTAAGGGATATGGGCCAAAGGCAGGTATATGGAGCTAGATCACAGGTTAGCCATGATCTTATCAAATGGTGAATGTAAGGAATCTTACAACACCAGGTTATAGTCCAACTGTTTTATTTGAAAATCACAAGTTTTCAGAGGCTTTCTCCTTCGTCAGGTGAGCGAGTGTGGGATTCCATGGAAGGTTACCGCATTTATAGTCAAAGAACAATACCTGGTGATTACAGATAATCTTTCCAACTGCCTGTTGTCAAGGCAATCAAAGTGTTCAGACAGAGTGATGTTACCTACAGGACCACCAAATACACAAACGACCAGAACACAAGACAGACAGAGAGACAGAGAAACATCTGAAAGGAAGAGAAAGACAGAGAATGACCCGTTGTGTTAAAAACAGATAACTTTTTTTCGCTGGTGGGGTTACATGTAGCGTGACATGAACCCAAGATCCCGGTTGAGGCCGTCCTCATGGGTGCTCAAATGGTGGAGCAGGTTCGAGGGGCTGAATGGCCTACTCCTGTTCCTGATAGATTTTTGGACTCTCGGGATATGTGGATCGGGCAGGAAAGTGGAGTTGAGCCACGATCTTATTGAATGGCAGAGCAGGCTTGAGGGGCTGTATGGCCTACTCCTGCTCCTATTTCTTATGTTCTTAGGTGGATTTGATTTACTTATTTAAAAAAAATCATCATACTAAACTGTGAAAAGTTAAGACAAACAAAACTAGAGTTCCAACCTAGGAGACACGTCAGAAACCATTATGGGGATAAAAGGGAGAGACTGCCTCGAGAGTGGGTGGAAAGTAAAAGATCTGTTAAAAGTTGGGGTGGGAAAGAGGCAGAAGTAAAAACTGTCTGCTAATCCTAACAAATATGATTTTGTACATGTCCATATATAAACATACCTCCCACAGCACTGCTTCCTGGCGGTGTGCATCAAAAATATGATTTGTATTGGGAAAGATTTATTCCTTACCCTCCCCACCACCCCCCCCCCCCTCCCCTCCAACACAAACTTTCAGAATCAGGTTCCCAAACCACCTCTACCATCACACGTTTAATAATATAACACGCCGTGTATATTAAGCTCCTTGAAAAAAAAAATGACTGTCCCGCCTCACGACGTTAGAAAGCCCCCCCAATACCTTCAGTTTAAAAAGAAAACCGCAAACTTCGACTTCAAAACCGCTTTAAAGTCGCAACCGAATCAAAATATAAAACAACTGAAGGCAATTTATAGAGTGGAGGTTTTTTTTTTTGGGGGGGGGGGGGGGGGGGAGAAACGACACCTCCCGTATTAAAGAGTCCCGAGGGGGGGGGGGGGGGGGGCAGCGCCTCACCGCAGGCCTGGGAGGAGAGGCCGAGCTGGCGGCCCCCGCTCACACGCGGCCTGCGACGGGATCGGAGCCGCCGCCCGGCTCCCCTTCCCTCCATCACCGGACCCGCTCCGATACACGTGTAACCCGCGCGGGGGAGGGGAGATGGAGGGAAGGCTCTCCCGGCTAATGGCGTCTTCACTCTCTCCTCATAAACCAGCGGAAAGAAACCGGCACCCGGGGGCCCAACACCGGCCGTAATCGTGTCCGGCGATGGTCTCCTAACCTCCCCCCCACCCCCCTCCTCCCGAGTGCTTGGGCCCTTCTCCCTCCCTCCCAGCCCAGCCCAGCCCGGGTAGGCCTCAGGCCTCTCCCTCCCGTCAAACTTTATTCATGTTGAAATTACCTGGGGAGCGGGGTGGGGGTGAGGGTGATGACCGGGCCGGGCCGGGAGCTCCTGGTGAGCAGAGTCCGGGCGGCCGCGGGGCCTCGCACTTTCACTCGGGGCGGCGCTCGAGCTCCCTCACACACACACACAGCCTGGCCCAGGTAGGCCTCAGGCCTCTCCCTCCCGTCAAACTTTATTCATGGTGAAATAACCTGGGGAGGGGGGGGGGGGAGGGGGGGGTGAGTGCGGGGTGATGACCGGGTCCGGGTCCCGGGTCGGGAGCTCCCGGTGAGCAGGGGCGCCCCCCCCGGGCGGCCGCACTTACTTGAATCAGACGAGGCGCTCGAGCTCCCTCCCTCACTCACTCCGTCACTCGCGCGCTCGGGCGGCGAAAGAAAGAGCCTCCTCGCGACTCACACTCATAAAGAGCATGCGCCGGGCCAGCCGCCACCCCATTGGACAACTCCCCCCCCCCCCCCGCCCCCGCGCCGGCTCCTCACCAATCCGACAGCCGCATGAGTCAAGACCTTCTTCTCATTGGCTGCAAGTTTTTGAACCGCAGCTGGGTGGCTCTTTCTTTTTAAAAAAAATCAGATCTTTTTTCTATCTTTTTGTTGTTGTTCTCCTCCCCTCTCCTCCCCTCCCCTCCTCTCCTCCCCTCCTCTCCTCCCCTCTCCTCCCCTCCTCCCCTCTCCTCTTCTCCTCTCCTCTCCTCTCCTCCCCTCCTCCCCTCTCCTCCCCTCCTCCCCTCTCCTCCTCCCCCCTCTCCTCTCCTCTCCTCCTCTCTCCTCCTCCCCCCTCTCCTCTCCTCCCCTCCTCCCCTCTCCTCCTCCCCTCCCCTCTCCTCCTCCTCCCCTCTCCCCCTCTCCTCCCCTCTCCTCCTCCTCCCCTCTCCTCCTCCTCTCCTCCCCTCCTCCTCTCCTCCCCTCTCCCGGATTCAGAGGTATACAAGCAAAAGGGCTAATACTTACCCCCACCCCCTCCCTCCATCCTGCTCTCTACCCAGAGCTCTAGCTCTGACCTCCACTCGGCTCTACTCAGCAGTCATGATGTGGAGATGCCGGTGATGGACTGGGGTTGACAATTGTAAACAATTTTGCAACACCAAGTTATAGTCCAGCAATTTTATTTTAAATTCACAAGCTTTCGGAGGCTTCCTCCTTCCTCAGGTAAATGGTATAACTTGGTGTTGTAAAATTGTTTACAATACTCAGCAGTATCAGCTGGGCTGTTCAGTCAGGCTGATTCCTTGATGGTCTGTCTGAAAGACAACTGTACGGAATCTTACAACACCCAGGTTATAGTACTACTCACCTGACGAAGGGGATAATCTCCGAAAGCTTGTGATTTTAAAATAAAATTGTTGGACTATAACCTGGGTGTTGTAAGATTCCGTACAGTTGTCTTTCAGACAGACCATCAAGGAATCAGCCCGACTGAACTTCCCAGCTGATACTGCTGAGTGGAGCCGAGTGGAGGTCAGAGCTAGAGCTCTGGTTAGAGAGCAGGGGGAGGGGGGTGGGGGGAAGTATTAGCCCTTTTGCTTGTATACCTCTGAATCCGGGAGAAGGCAGGAGAGGGGAGGAGAACAACAACAAAAAGATAGAAAAAAGATCTGATTTTTAAAAAAAGCCACCCAGCTGCGGTTCAAAAACTTGCAGCCAATGAGAAGAACACCAGGTTATAGTCCAACAATTTTATTTTAAAATCACAAGCTTTCGGAGATTATCTCCTTCGTCAGGTGAGTAGTACTATAACCTGGTGTTGTAAGATTCCTTACATTTGTCCACCCCAGTCCATCACCGGCATCTCCACATCATGAAAGACAACCAATCGTATCACATGTAAGGAGTCTTAACAACACCAGGTTATAGTCCAACAGCTTTATTTGAAATCACAAGCTTTCGGAGGCTTTCCTCCTTCGTCAGGTGAGTGTGGGATTCCATAAAGGCACAGCATATATAGTCAGAGAACAATGCCTGGTGATTTACAGATAATCTTTCCAACTGCCCTTTATCAAAGCAATCAAAGGAGTTGAATGGTGTTCAGACAGAGAAACATTACATACAAGACTACTGAATATAAAAACGGTCAGAACACAAAGAGAGAGAGAGACACACACACCCGAAAGGCTGAGAAAGAGATGGAATAACCAGTTGTATTAAAAACAGATAACTTTTTTTCGCTGGTGGGGTTACATGTAGCACAACAGTGACTCCTTGTTTTTTAGTGACTCCTTTTTTTTGTGTCCATCTCCAGGGCCACCCGGGCGCGGAGAATTCTGCGGGAGAGAGGCAGAATCTGGGTGGCTTTGATGTCCGCCCGACTTGCAGAGGGAGAAACTTGTGAGGGGCATTTCCCCGCGTAACCTCGCTGTCAGCGCCAACAGTAAGACTGGGTTTTAAAAATGTTGCCAGGTTTTTTTTGTGTGTCCCTGAAACCTATTCATGGTTGACGGTTTTATTAATTGTGAAGGAAACTTTTTTGATCTTCCTGTCTCAGTGCAGACTTCAAAAAACACAGCGAAAGCTTTTCAGTGTGGCCGGCAACAATGATCCTTCAGCCAGGGGGCTAATGGATCAAGAGTAATAGAACCCTCAATGAGACTCGTTTCTCTTAAAACATCTTAATGGGCCATCATCTGGTACCAAATAAGAGTGTTTCCCCCCCGATGACCCATTAGAGTTTAGCAATGTCTGTTATTTTGAAAAGAGGGGACTGTAAGTGAAATAAGACTTTGTAACCTAGTGAAATCTGCTATGTTTGTTCTGTAGGTTGGCATGTCTGTAATTGTGTATGTATTTGTTCAATGTGTCAAGAATGCTTCCCTGCTTGCACAACTAGACCTGAACCGGAGGAAGGTTCAAAAATAACAAGCCCTCAAGTCCCTTTGAGGAGGCCACTTGGACATCTCTGTACATAAGAGTATTTAGGGATAATAGCAATATGAAGCCACAGGTGTCCTCCAAGCTCAGCTTTAGTACCATCCTCATGTCTTGTCCCCTACTCATTTATTCCTACAGGCAACATGAAGTTATTGAACTGTCGCAAAAACCCAACTGGTTCATTAATGTCCTTTCGAGAAGGAAACCTGCTGTTCTTATCTGGTCCAGCCTATATGTGACTCCAGTCCCACACAAATGTGGTTGACTTTTATCTGCCCTCTGAAGTGGCCTAGCATGCCACTCAGTTGTATAAAAGTGCCACAAAAGGGCAACTAGTGATACAGTGACCCCTACAATCCAAGAAAGAATAAAAATAAAGACACAAACACTAAATACCTTATTGTGTCAAGGTTAAAGTAGTGTGCAAAAGTAAACAGTCTGATGGCTGGCCTGCCCGGTATCCTCCCCCCCCCGACCCTGAAACCATTATCACTGTGGCATGAAGTGCCAGGATATGTATTAAATGATTTACCATTATTTCCTAATTAATATTCAGAATTGCTATGGCAATAGTCTAGATTTCATGTCTGCCGGCTTTGGGAGTTAAGCTTTCATAAGTCGAAAGTAATGTTCGAGCAATATCATAACATAAGTTACAGCAGGTAAATTACAGGCCATACTGGTAAAAGTCTTAAGATGTTACATCAGTTCCTTCCCCACTCCCCCCCCCCCCACTTTGGGGGAGGTTCCTTGTGTTTCAGTCCGATGTCGCCACGGCTGCCAATCATTCTGGATCCCAGGATTCCACGGGCTAAGTGGAAAACTGTCCAACAGGCTCCTGTGCCTGATACCTTACTCCAACCACGGTTTCACGCATTGTATGGCAAGGTCTGCCAGCACAGCCCGATTGATAACAAAATGCCTGTGGGTTCCCTGTGACCAAAACCATCGGGCGCCATCATCTTTGTCCCAACTATAGCCGGGTGCTGTAGCTGTCTTCGCCAATTCACCCGCCATCCAACTGAAGCAGGGATGAATGGTTTGCTCAGGCCTCTGCCAGGTTGGGTGCCAAGTGACATCCCACATCGTCCCCTTAAGCAGGTTAGATACATAATAAGGCTGTCTCTTAACATTAGGTGACAAAGGCCCTGGTAATCCATTAAATTTTCACTCTCTATCAAATCTTCCACACGTACTAAGCAGATTTTATCTGAATTTTTAAAAACTTTTGC
Source organism: Heptranchias perlo (assembly GCF_035084215.1). Classification (NCBI taxonomy): domain Eukaryota; kingdom Metazoa; phylum Chordata; class Chondrichthyes; order Hexanchiformes; family Hexanchidae; genus Heptranchias; species Heptranchias perlo. The sequence goes on from NC_090336.1 coordinate 17,900,071, forward strand.
TTATAGGTTTCAGGCATAAAATCATTAGCATCAAGAATAGCTCATTTTATAACATCAAGGATAGCTCATTTTGTAGGTCATCCTGTCCGATTGACAGGAGAAAATAGGGTGAGTGCTTTATTGCTCAGTGATGTTATGAAATGACTCACTTTATATTTTGCCCCACTTATAATGGCAAGCCCAAATAAAACTATCAACATCACCTCCTTCCTTAAAACTTAGATTCAAATCGGATTTACCGCAATTAAGGGCAAGACATGCCAGATCATCGACACAGATACCACCATCACACGAGAGGACACCACCTACCAGGTGCATGGTTCATACTCCTGTGACTCGGCCAACGTTGTCTACCTCATACGTTGCAGGAAAGGATGCCCCGGAGCATGGTACATTGGCGAGACAATGCAGACACTGCGACAACGGATGAACGGACAACGCGCAACAATCGCCAGACAGGAGGGTTCCCTCCCAGTCGGGGAACACTTCAGCAGTCAAGGACATTCAGCCACCGATCTTCGGGTAAGCGTTCTCCAAGGCGGCCTTCGAGACACACGACAACGCAAAATCGTCGAGCAGAAATTGATAGCCAAGTTCCGCACCCAAGAGGACGGCCTCAACCGGGATCTTGGGTTCATGTCACGCTACACGTAACCCCACCAGCGGGAAAAAAAAGTTATCTGTTTTTAATACAACTGGACATTCTCTCTCTCTCTCTGCCTTTGGGTCTCATTCTCTCTCTGTCTGTGTAATCTGACCCACTGTGTATTCAGTATACTGGGATGTAATGTTTTCCGTGGCTAACCTGTCTGAACACCAATGACACCTTTGATTGCTATGATTGTCTCCCAGCCTAATATATGATATGCGATTTTAAAACCCTTCACTCACTCACCTGACGAAGGAGGTAAGCTCTGAAAGCTTGTGATTTTCAAATAAAACTGTTGGACTATAACCAGGTGTTGTAAGATTCCTTACATTTGTCCACCCCAGTCCATCACCGGCATCTCCACATCATCACTAGACCAGCTTTGGATAGGTGTTTTTCTGCTGCATTGTAATATAATTGCGGGGGTGTCGGATATCAAATGATACCTTATCTCCAGCAGAAAACAGCTGCGGTGGTAGCCATTACTATTTTCAGTTGTCAGTAAACCTGGCCAGGTAAATTCCAGCCATATATAAGTTTAAAAAATATATATACCAAGTGCTAAAATGCCATGTAAATTGACATTTTCTGTCTGTAGAAGGATACGAATATTAATCCAGCGAATTACCCAGTCGTCCTTGTAATCTACAAGAAGTTCATTATACAGTGAAGTCCACATGGCAGCCTAAAAAGCAATTTCTGAATGGCCCCGACTCGTTCCCTTGCTTAATTTACTTATAAGCACAAAAAACAAATCTACCAAATCTCCAGTTTATCTTTTTCCAATTGCAGACTTCCAGGAAGTTATTTGCAAAGCCAGTGGCGCGGGAACTACAGCTTGGTCTGAAGCGTTACCATCTGTCACTCTGAGAGATCGCAGTGGCCGAGCTCAGGTGCAGGACAATTTAAGTAGTTCGCAGCTGAATCAGTGTGTGTGACACACAGCAGTCGGGGCAAGCCACTGAAACCAGCAGCCCATCACTGTTAACAAGGGCGGGAGACTGCGGCAGAAAAGGCTGTTCCGCTCGCTCTGGAACGTTGCAAAAGTCGTAACATTCTAACTTTGGAACGTTGCAAAAGTCGTAACATTCTAACTTTGGAACGTTGCAAAGTCGTAACGTTCTAACGTTGGAACGTTGCAACACAGTAACTCTCGACCACTGGGACAGCGCCATGAGGCGGGAAGAAATGGTCTAATAACCGGGCAGGAGAGCGGTGCGACCGCGTTCCGCATTAACCTGGAGACGATCATCAACACAGCGATCGACGGAGGGCTCCTTCAACTTTGGAAAAACTTTTCGCAATTCGCCGCGGGGTCGCCGGCTCTTTCGCCCCGATTGGATTTGTAAGTTTAATTTCGGTGCTGTGCTGACATGTGATGAGTAACAGGCTTAGCTTTTTTTTTTCTCTCCATCTTAAACTTTTTGTGTAGGCCGAATGCCTCGGTCTGTTTTCATGGGGCGATCGTAGTTTGCGATTTTAAACTAGAGCTATTTTCTATTTTTAAATTTTTTTTTTGTAACAGTCTATTATCACGGTAGGCGTGCGACACTTGAATAATAATGTCAGTGGAATTGTAAAGTACTGCCGTGTGACTTCCAGAATAAGAACGTTGTTTACTTAAAGGGAAGTGGTAACCTGTTCCAAGGTTGTTAAACAAGCTCTATGTAGCTCCGCAGAACTTGACAGGAAGACGACATTCCGCCGATTGTGTAACGACTTGTATTTACGTGGCGCCTTTAATGCAGAGAACTGTTCCCAAGTCGTTTCACAAAAAGGCGTAAGGAAAACAGGCAGGGAGAGATTAGGAGGGGTCGAAGAGATGAGTTTTGATAAGGAAGAAATTTGCGTCCATTAAGTTGCCATTAAACAGCAAATAACTACAGTAGTTAATGTGCTGTTGGTTGAGAGTTAAATATTATCCAGGACACTGGTAAAACTCCCTGCTCTTTTTTTTTAGTAGTGCCGTGAGACCTTTTACATCCACCTGAGCTGGCAGACGGAGGCCTCGGTTTAACATTTCCTTGAAAAGACAGCACCCCTGACACTTATGCACTCCATCAGTATTACACTGAAATATTAGCCTAGATTATGTGCTTATGTGCTGGTGTAGGACTTGAACCCATGACCTTCTGATTCAGGTGATGCTGCTTCCACTGAGCCAATCTGACCCATGATGATCTTCTGTTCTCCTTAGAGCAGAGAAGATTTGATAGAAGTGTTCAAAATCATGATGGGTTTAGATAAAGTAAATAAGAGAAACTGTTCCCATTGGCAGAAGGGTCGAGAACCAGAGGACACAGATTTAAGGTGATTGGCAAAAGAACCAAAGGCGACATGAAGGGGAAATCATGTCTGAGAAATTTATTAGAGTTCTTTGAGGAAGTAACGGGCAGGGTGGATAAAGGGGAACCAATGGATGCAGTATATTTGGATTTCCAAAAGGCATTTGATAAGGTGCCACACAAAAGATTACTGCACAAGATAAGAGCTCATGGTGTTGGGGGTAATATCTGGCATGGATAGAGGATTGGCTAACTAACAGAAAACAAAGAGTCGGGATAAAAGGGTCATTTTCAAAATGGCAGCCTGTAACTAGTGGGGTGCCGCAGGGCTCAGTGCGGGGGCCTCAACTATTTACAATATATATCAATGACTTGGATGAAGGAACGGAATGTCTTGTGGCCAGATTTGCTGATGATACAAAGATAGGTGGAAAAGCAAGTTGCGATGAGGACACAAAGTGTCTGCAAAGGGATATTGACAGGTTAAGCGAATGGGCAAAAATTTGGCAGATGGAATATAATGTGGAAAAATGTGAAGTCATCCACTCTGGGAGGAAAAATAAAAAAAAGCAAAATATTATTTGAATGGAGAAATACTACAAAATGCTGCGGTACAGAGGGATTTGGGTGTCCTCGTACATGAAACACAAAAAGTCAACATACAGGTGCAACAGGTAATCCGGAAGGCAAATGGAATATTGGCCTTTATTTCTACGGGGATGGAGTATAAAAGCAGGGAAGTCATGCTACAACTGTACAGGGTACTGGTGAGACCACACCTGGTGTTCTGTGTACAGTTCTGGTGCCCTTATTTAAGGAAGGACATACTTGCATTGGAGGCAGTTCATAGAAGGTTCACTAGGTTGATTCTGGGTTTGGAAGGGTTGTCTTATGAGGAAAGATTGAACAGGTTGGGTCCATACTCATAGGAGTTTAGAAGAATGAGAGGAGATCTTATTGAAACGTACAAGATTCTGAGGGGACTCGATAGGGTAGATGCTGAGAGGATGTTACCCCTCATGGGGGAATCTAAAACTAGGGGGCATAGTCTCAGAATAAGGGGTCGCCCGTTTAAGGCGGAAATGAGGAGGAATTTCTTCTCCCAGAGGGTTGTGAATCTTTGGAATTCTTTACCCCAAAAAGCTGTGGAGGCCGAGTCATTGAATACATTCAAGGCTGAGTTAGACACATTTTTGATCAGCAAGGGAGTCAAAGGATATGGGGAAAGAGCGGGAAAGTGGATTTGAGGTAAAAATCAGATCAGCCATGATCTCATTAAATGGCAGAGCAGGCTCGAGGGGCCGAATGGCCTACTCCTGCTCCTATCTCTTATGGTCTTATGGAAGAAAAACGTTTTTACGCAGCAGGTAGTTATGATCTGGAATGCGCTGCCTGAAAATGTGGTGGAAGCAGATTCAATCGTGGCTTTCAAAAAGGAATTGGTTAAATATTTGAAATGAAAAAATTTTGCAGGGCTGGAGGGAAAGAGTGGGAGAATGGGATAGCTGGATTCCTCTTACAAAGAGCCGGCACGGGCTCGATGGGCTGAATAGCCTCCTCCTATGTTGTAACCATTCTATGATTTTGTTACAGGTGGAGTTCCAGAGAGTAGGACTGAAATGGCTGAAGTGTATGCCTCCAATGGTGGTAAGTAATAAGAAAGTCAACATCATGTCCAGACTCATTCCCTCTTCGAAAGCCACCAGTTAAGGTTATAGCTGCAGTTGGTAGAAATCTGTGCATGCAGAATGCACAAAAATGTGGAGTTAGGAGTGAAGCCTTTGTGAGGGGATGAAGGACTGGAGGACATGCAGCGATAGAAGAGAAGACTTTTAAATCGAATGCGTTCGGGGTCGGTGGGGGGAAGCGGGGAGTAGGTTAGTGAGGATGGGGTTGATCAGTGAGTGGGACCGGATATGTGCAGAAGAGTTTTATACAACTTAGAGTTTAGGCGACAATGGCATGGATGAGAACTTGAGCGGCAGAGGGGCTGCGATGGGGACAGAGGTGGAAGTAAGCGATCCTAGATGGTAATGGATAGGAGGCAGGGTTTAAAGCTCCGCTTAGGGTTGAACAGGATGCCAAAATTACAAATGGTCAAGCTGCGCCCGAGGGAGGGAGGGAGTGGGTGGTGAGGGGAAGGGAATGAAGTACGTGGTAAATGAGTGGTGACTGAAGACAGTGGCTTTGGTCTTCCTGATGTTGAACTGAAGAAAGTTCAGATTCATCCAGGATTTGATATCGAATAAGAATAAGAATATGACAGTATAGAGGCAGCTGAGGGCCTGAGAGAAGTGGCAGAGAGGAACAGTTGGATATCATCAATGTTTGAAAGCTGAGCTCATGACACTTAAAAGCATAATGGGCCAGAATTTACCGTAGCTGGCGAATGAACAGCGTCTGTCATTTGTTATCCTTGCCCGTTTAGTTTCCATGAGCTTTTGCAGGGCAAGTTGCTGTGAGTGGGAGATCACAACAGGGCATCTGGGACCTGTGTGAACAGGGCAAGCCACTGAGTATCTCCTTAAGCAATCAGACTGAAGGATTGTTAATGAACAGTGCAGAGCCTGAATCAGGAAGTGTGGTGAATTCAATGTCAAATCAGTTACAGAACGAGAAATAAAGAGAGAGGGAAAGAAAGATTGGATTAAGAGTCAGAAAGAAATAGTAAAAAAAAATTTAAATTAAATTAAAAAAAATCTTAAAAGCTGAAGGAATGAGACTCCACACTTGTGAAAGTTAATTTTCAGTGCCAGAGAAGTTTTTTGGCAGTTATTAAGACTTATCACGGTGTTAACAGGGGTACTTAGACTGAAATGGACAAGCCCTATCTTTCTGTGGCGAGTTTAGTTCGTATCTACTGTCCAAGTTCAGGAACTTCACGCCGTTTGACGTATTTAAACGGTGAATCAGACAGTGAGATGCAGTTTTCGGGAAGCTATCAGTGGCGCATCTCGGACAGCAACTTCCGGATTTTCATGTTTAACCTCACATCTGCCCTCGCTTGAAGTTGCTGTGTGATTTGTGCATAAATAATGGTGAAGGCCATTAGCATCACTGTTATATTGACAGCGAATTCTGGCCCAATATTTACAAACTGTGCTTGGTTATATTGATGAATTAGAACACAATTACAAATTTGTATTTGTTTTGCCCATCAAGGTGAGGGATGTCAGTGCTGCAGAATGGAACATCTTGTATTTCAGATGTTTAGTTTCAGCATCAGGCACTGCCAGATCTGGCCAGTTACTCCACTGCCTCTATGCTATCAGACTGCATGTCCGCCATCCAGTCTTGAATGAGTCTTAATTTGCTGCAACTATGCATTGGGAAGCTCTGAAGCCCTTGTTTTCAGCCCCTGTCACAAACTCCACTGACTCCATTCCCCTCCTCAGCCAGCCTCGGGTTGAACCAGACTCTGCGTCCTCTTTGACTCTGAGCTGAGTTCCTGGCCCCTTATCCTCCCATCACAAAGACCCACTACTTCCACCTCAACAACAACAACAACTTATATTTATATGGTGCCTTTTACATAGTAAAACATCCCATGGCGCTTCACAGAATTGTTATCAGACAAAATTTGACACCGAGCTGCATAAGGAGATATTAGGACAGGTGACTAAAAGCTTGGTCAAAGAGGCAGATTTTAAGGAGGGTCTTGAAGGAGGAGAGAGAGAGATGGAGAGTTTTAGAGAATCGCCCGATTCCACCCCTATCTCAGCCTATCCACCTTTGAAATCCTCATAGGCTCGATCTCAGTTGTAGCATTCTTGCCTGTGATTGTGAACAAATCCCACCACAAGACTTGAATAAGCAGTATGACTCACCGTTCAAATGCATTGAATGGCGTGATCATTTTGAATGGCGGAGCACGCCCGAAGGGCCGAATGGCCTACTCTTGCTCCTATTTTCTATGAAGTTCCTGAACTTGGACGGTAGATACGAACTAAACTCGCCACAGAAAGATAGGGCTTGTCCACTTCAGTCTACGTACTCTCTTTTTAATGACGTGATAAGTCTTAATTACTGCCATTTCCACGCAGTGCCACGGGAGAGCTGCATATTACAGTGACATTAAATCGAACTCTTCTGCCTGTTTAGGTAGATGTAAAAGTTCCGATGGCACTATTTGAAGAAGAGCAGGGGAGTTCTGTTGTCCGGACCAAAATTTAACCTTCAACCAGCAGATTATCTGATCATTTATCTCATTACTGTTGTGAGGGACCATGCTGTTTCCAAATTGGCTGCTGCATTTGTCTGTATAACAACAGTGATTACACTTCAAAGATAATTCATTTGGAACATCCAGAGGATATTAAGTGCAAATGGCTGTTTTTCTATAGCACAGCTAAAAGCAGAGTAAAGCTCCTTCAACTCTTGCTCAACAATATGCCTCAGCCCAACCTCAGAAAAGCACACCACATTGCACCAGTCTGACTTTTATCTATTTTCCACATAAGCCATCCTGTGGCCCCTGACCGAGACTGTTAATTTTGCTGAATTCGAGGCAGTTTTGTGTCGTTGGTTTAGGCCCGCTAGGAGCTGGATTGATGCTTCCCAAACTCATTTCACATAGGACTCTTGCAGACAGAGGAGACTTTCATCCCATTCGGTGTCAGCCTTGGCTCAGTGGTAGCACTTTCGCCTCTGAGTCAGTGGGTCGCTCAAGTCCCGCTCCAGAGATTTGAGTACATAATCTAGGCTGGCACTTCTGTGCAGTACTGATGGAGCTGCCGTCTTTTAGATGAGACGTTAAACCGAGGCCCCGTCTGCCCTTTCAGGCGGATGTAAAAGATCCCATCACGCTATTCAAAGAAGAGCAGGGGAGTTTCTCCCGGTGTCCTGATCAACATTCATCCCTCGGTCAACACCTAAGACATGATCTGGTCATTTATTTCATTTCTGTTTGTGGGACCTTGCTGTGTGCTGCTACATTACGACAGTGCCTACACTTCAAAAGAATTTAATTGGCTGTAAAGTGCCTTGTGATGTTCTAAGGTCATGAAAGGTGCTATATAAAGGCAAGTCTTTCTTTGTATACACAAAGTGCACAGATGTGACAATCAGGTGAAGACAGCATTGTGCTGGACAGTCTTGCTTTCCTGATTGAATAACCTGTGGACATTCCTTGTCTAGATTTCTCCATGGGCAAGTTACTGGAAAGCTAGGGAACTATGCCCCAATATGGGTCAACACCGTCAGGAGAGGAGGGGAGAAAACTGGAGTACACACAAAACATAATTTTGTTGCCCTAACTTGATGTACAATGAAACGCTTAGCTAACATGTTTGTTCGTTTATAGCTGTCTCATTTTGCCAATTATTTACATTGCAGCCTATTCTTGAGGGAGAATTGTTGTGAAAAGTGCCTAATGTCTGACCGGCATGTTGGAACATGCACCTCACACAGCTGAGCTATGGTAGAAGATGGCGGAGTTGTTGTGGGAGGCCGGCACTGTCGACACTGCCGATGTGTACTTGGCAGACAACAGACTGAATTTAGACGCGTTTCCAAACGGCACCAGCCATTTTTCTGTGCTTTACAATACACGCAGAGAGGAGGTGCAACAGGTTGAGTTTCTCCGTCTAAACTGCAATGAGGAGCAGATTGGTCCATCACTCGCGATCATTCCTGAACTGAGACAGCTGAAATCACTTGTGCTTAAAGGTAATGAAAGTAGATTTGATTATGCAGTCGTACATATACCTTGCCATCACTTCTGACTCACTTATCGTTTTATTTAAATTCACATAATTATCTATCTTTAATTTTTTGAAGTGATAGCTAATGATTTTCTGTGAGTAAATGAGCTTTTGCTATAGAGTAATATTCCAAGTGTCTCTATTTTCTCATTCCTTGTAATTCCTGGTACATTGACTCTTTCCTACAGCTCAGTACCCCCATGTGAACTGGATCAGTCAGTGATGTGGATTGCACCAAGTTTGCTTTTATTTTCATTAGTGTAGCAGAAACCCAGGTGACTGAAAATCAATTATCTTAAATTGCTTTTATTGTACCTGGAAATTATCACTGCTCAGGCTGAGGCTACATTTTGAGAAATAATAAATGTTTTATTACTTATTATTAGATGAAAAGTTATCCCGTTGAATCTTGAAATGTTCTTGAGAGTAGATTATCTACATGAGTGTGATTCACACTGTGTGTGTGCCACAGTATGATCTCTTGATTTCCTTTCTTGTATGATATTATTTGGATTAATATCTTGCAGTTCTAGAAGTTGGGACGGAGCTTTAGAAAGTTCTGACGACAGGTCATCGACCTGAAACATTAACTCTGCTTCCTTCTCCACAGATGCTGCCTGACCCGCTGAGCATTTCCAGCATTTTAGATAGTGCTGTGTACACAAGGAGGCAAATAGACAACTGCTACTAACATACTAGCTTTATAGTCACAGTGATTTGGGCAGTTTTCATTGTTCTAAATCTGAGTACATCAATCCTATCAAAAAACACCTGGGTTTATTCCTGGACACTGCACTGTACATGCTCTAATGGGGCTTATGTTAAATTTCATTCACTAGGTGGCCACCTCAAGGATGAATATGGCGTGTGTCAGCGTGGTCTGGTGGCAACCTTGCCTGTGGAATTTGGACATCTCCGGCACTTAACCCATTTGGATCTGAGCTTCAACAGCTTTACCTCTTTACCTGAATGTGTGACCGAGTTGGAGGAGCTAACCGTGCTTCTGCTGTGCCATAATCAGCTGGCCGCACTGCCCAACAGCATCGGCAAGCTGATAAAACTGACTTTCCTTTCACTGATGAAAAACCAGCTGAGAGAGTTGCCTGGCAGCATCGGTGAACTCTCGGCACTTCAGACCGCAGATATCTCCGAAAATGAACTGGAAATGCTTCCCGAAGAGATAGGAAACCTCCCCAATTGTACACGGTTAGATCTTTCAGGGAATAAGCTGAAAACTGTGCCATCAACGCTTGGTGAGTTAATTGGAAGAAAAATTCTGACTACTGGAACATTGATTTATCTTGAGTTTTGGAATCGACCGTTAATGTAAGATTACACATACGGTTATGGTATTAAGATTAGCAAAAGTATTAAGAGATAATTACGTGTGAAATGTTTGAATTTAATTTGATTTGCGTTACTGCGTTAAGGAGTAGTATATTTAATTACATGTCCGTGCAAGAGCAAGTTTGGTGCACATAATAAAAGTGTTTCAAAGGCAAGATAGAGATAGAAAATTAACATTCTGATCAGACCTTTTATGATCAAGAGTGTTAGCATCTAAATCACTGGATAGAAGCTCCCATTAATGTTTATCAGTCAATATTTATCATTTACAAATCAGCTGCAGTCTCGTACTGTTGATAAACATTCAATAACCTTGCATTTTTCCAGAATTCGGTATGTATGTTTTAATTTTAAGATGTTGGAATAATAAGATCTAATTTTAGATGCTGATATTGTAAGTGACCTGATAGCGATTCATTAAACATCAGTTATAAATGACACAAACCTTTATGTCCCTGCACACAGCAAACCTGATGTCTCTTGGGGAATTGCATCTACACAGCAATCAACTTGTAACAGTCCCAGCATCCCTTGCCCACCTTCCCAACTTGTCTAGACTTGACCTGCAGAATAACAGCCTGCGCTCTGTGCCTCCAGAGATCCAGAATTTTCCCTTTGTGTATTTGAAAGGCAATCCGATAGGGGAGCCGGAGAGCCCGAAAGAACAAGGTATTGAATTGGTAGTTTGTATTTCACTTCACTGGCTGCAACTTTGCATCGTCAAGGAATTTTGTTGTGTATTTAATTTAACACTAGAGTTGTATTTCCTTAAGCAAAAATTAAACATGTCTTTTTTGATTCAGTGAATATTGTAAACTATGAAATGTGCTGCATAATTTTTCCAATTCTACTTTGTATTGCTCAATATTAGAACATTCACATCTGATTTTCCTTCTCCTTCCCCACCCCTCCATGCACTGTCTGAAAGGGAAAGGCCTGGTTCTGCTTGACACATCCCCATATACGGTGACTGGGATTGGGAACTGAGTGAAGGGCAGGGTATTGACCCTGCAGCCCTCCAAACTGGCATTCCCATTGGTGGTCCAATGTGTAGTGCCACTCAGCATTACAGTTCATTTTTAATATCCTTTTTTTTTGTTTCTCTCTCTCTCTCTTTCCCCCCCCTATAGGCTCTGATTCACATTGAGATACAATTTCACAGGTGACAGCCACCCTCAGTGCCTCTCCCAAGTGGTTAGCCTTAACGTAAGCAGTAAATTTCAGCAGACTATTCGACCGTTGTGGGCCGTTGCAGCCAAGCCAGATCCTGTCCTTGTCTGATGGCCTATACGTGTACTCTCCAGCAGGGTCACTGGATAGCAATTGGGAGCTGGAATTCAGGCTGAGTTTTTTAAAATTCCCAATTCCAGCTTACTCAGCACAGGTGAAGGATCGAACCTGGGAACTTTTGTGGTCAGCATGGCTCAAATCCATACTGGGCAAAGCATTTACCAACCAAGTCACCAGGATGCCCCTTGATTCTCTGAATCACTGTGTATATTCATTCAGTTCTCTCCTTGTACAGTAGCCTTTTTAATATTTACATTGTGCAGATATTTGATTTCTTGCATTGTGCATAGGATGAGTGACCAGATACGGTTGTGTCCCATTAAATGTTGCCCTTGAAGTATCATTGCTTTTTAAGCAGTGTTGCAATGACCTGCTCTTTAAAGTGGTTTTCCTGGCGTTGTACAAAAATAAACTATGCTGATTTGATGTGGAGATTATTGGAAAGAATCCTTGCATGGTTATTTAATAAGAGTTCAATCGACAATTGTAAGTAAACTGTATTTGTTTTATGATTACAGTTATTATAATTTGCAGTTTTTAAAAAAAAGTGCCTCTAAAATTGCAACTACTCTCTGCTTTACAGTACTGAATTGGACATACCACTAGAGGGTGACATATACCACTAGTGTTTTTTTCGTGTACTACTGAGGCTTGCTCAGTGAATGAGAAACTGAGGAAACTTTATAATATTCTCCATTGCAAAACCTCTTACTGTAGCACTTTTTTGTATGGGCCCAGGAGAGTCACATCAGGGTACTGCAGCAATGAGTAAAGAAAATGTGCTACACCCTGGAAAATCTATAATGAGAGTTCCATTATATTTCACCATTCAAAGAATAGGCTATCAACCTTCATTCAAGTTTTAGTGTTATTTTGCATAGCGGCAATGGCAGAGTATAATGTAGCTATAAAAATAATTATCTGTGTATTAAATAACCACTGCACCATTTTTGTCCAAAACTAACCTTCTGATACAAACTGCTAGAAAATACTGGGTGGGTGTCAGTGGCTTACAGGTAGAAGCCCAATCTTAGGATTTATGTAATTGACAGATTGGGTAAACTCCATTCTAACATCATCTGAACCCCTTATTGGATTATTTCCACCCAGTCAATGTCTTCTGTGTGTTTGACAAATGGACATTGCATTGTGTTTTCTGTAAACAAACCGGAATGGAAGTACATAACAAAAAGGGATTTTTCTCTTCCTTTTTCAGTGGGGAAGAGAATAATTTTGAATATTTTATGTTTCACAGTTTTGTTGCACTTGAATTATGGGGCCGTTAACGCCAGCGAAATGTGAAATGATATTCTGTAGACCTTCCCATGACCTCGTCCTTCCCTATCTCTGTAACCTCCTCCAGCCGTACAACCAACAACAACAACTTGCATTTATATAGTGCTTTTAACATAGTAAAACATCCCAAGGCGCTTCATGGGAGTGTTATCAAAGCGGAGAGGTTTAGGGAGGGAATTCCAGAGCTTAGGGCATAGGCAGCTGAAGGCACAGCTATCGATGGAGAGGGATTAAAATCGGGAATCTCTGCGCTCCTCCAATTCTGGCCTCTCGCGCATCTCCGATTTTCATTCTCCCACCATTGGCGGAAGTGCCTTCAGCTGCCTAGATCCTAAGCTCAGGAATTCCCTTCCTAAACCTCTCCGCCTCTCTACCTCTCCTCTTTTAAGACGCTCCATAAATCCCGCCTCTTTCACCAAGCTTTTGGCCGCCTGTCCTATTATCCTCTCGTGGCTCAGTGTGAAATTTTGTTTCATAACGCTCCTGTGATGCGCCTTGGGACGTTTTACTATGTTAAAGGCGCTATATAAATGCAAGTTGTTGTAATGCTGTATTTGTTGGCTGTTTTCAAAGAGGCCTTGAAATCGCTCAACAAGAATTTGTAAAAAAAAAGTTGATGTTGCACAGCACTTCATATTCTGTTTGTTTTCTCATTTTACGTAGACTGTGCCAAACCGAAGGAAATCCCAGTCCGATACCTGGCATCCGATGCAGATAGGTACACTGAGCTGTTGTTTGATTAATCAGCCATTTTCTGTTTTCGTGGTTATGAGACTAAATGTACTTGTTTTGAAATGTTCCAGCTTCACTATTACCGCTGAAGGCTGCAATGTTGTGTTGCCCTGCGGGATCGAAATCCACTTCCCACCTGAAGCGATTTCCTTGGCAGTGATCTCTTGTAGCGTCACCTCCCCCGACCCACAGCAAGTGAAACTAAGACATCATGACTTCTTACTGAGTACGGTCCTGGAACTGCTGCCTCATAATATACAGTTTGAAAAGGTACAAACTTTCTAAATTAGTGGATTTTGCCTGGCATTGCTCATAATAAGTCGTTTTTGACACTTTTTTTTTATTCGTTCATGGGATGTGGGCGTCGCTGGTGAGGCCGGCATTTATTGCCCATCCCTAATTGCCTTTGAGAAGGTGGTGGTGAGCCGCCGCCTTGAACTGCTGCAGTCCGTGTGGTGAAGGTTCTCCCACAGTGCTGTTAGGGAGGGAGTTCCAGGATTTTGACCCAGCGACGATGAAGGAACGGCGATATATTTCCAAGTCGGGTTGGTGTGTGACTTGGAGGGGAACGTGCAGGTCGTGTTGTTCCCATGTGCCTGCTGCCCTTGTCCTCCTAGGTGGTAAAGGTCGCGGTTTTAGGAGGCGCTGTCGAAGAAGCCTTGGCGAGTTGCTGCAGTGCATCCTGTGGCTGGTACACCCTGCGTAACATTCGCGCCAGATAAGTGCCAGGCAACGACCATCACCAACAAGAGAGAGTCTAACCACCAATTGGTGTTTAGTAAACATAGACTCAGATCATATAGAGTTTAATTAATGTAGTGAGGGATGTTTGCAGATTGAAAGATGCTTGTGAATTTCTGACCCCAGGTTAGAAGCTTGGCAATCTTTTTTTTTCTTCAGATTATTTTGCATCTGTGGGAAAGTGTGACACCTCGAAGTGTGACAGACACATGTTGTTGCAAGAGTATTGTGTTTATACTAATAGATCTCCTGTGGCATTGCTCACAGTGAAGATAATGTTTTTATAATAACTGGTCTCTCTGCTTCTTTTGTATGCTCTAAATCTTTTTAGCTCCTTCTCTCTGTCTTTGTCTTTCATCCTTTCTCTCTTTGACTTCTCGCTGTTTAGTTCTCCTTAGGAAGCTCCTTCCTAAAGTACTGCGGCATATCCTTAATTAGGACATCAGTATTGAGGTTGAACAAGTTAAAAGTTTTATTCTGCCGTTGCTGGTTTTGAGGTGATTGATTGTGGAGATACTTAAAATGATGTCGTAGTATTCATGAGCTATTTAAGGATGAGGAAGGTCAAGCTGTCCATTCCTGCCCAGGTTCACCCTCCCTGAAAGACCTCAAAATTCTCCCTTTGCTGCATCCAGTTGGTTTTTAAATGATTCTAGGGTTTTCACCTCTATCTAGAAGTCCATTCCATGTATTGATCATTCTGTGTGAAGGAGGAATTCCTGATATCAGTTCTAAATTTGTCTTTTAACCAGTTTGCACTTGGGTTCCTTTGTCCTACTCTTCTAATTTAATTTAGCTTGAAGTATTTTTCCAGATTTATCTTTTCCATAACATTGACGATCTTGTATACATCTGTAAGACTGCCTGTGAGACCCTTCTTTTTGAGGTTGAAAAGGCCAAGCTTCGCCAATCTTTCCTCATAACTTAGACTTTTGACCCAAGTCTTTGTGTGCCCAATGGATCGAGTTGAAGATCCTAATCCAAATCGCTGTCTGTTCTCACTCCACTCGGTACATGCAGTCTTCTCCAGTTCTTTGCCCCAACCTGTACCCTCTGCTCTTCTTACTCTGCTAAATTACTTGTTCCCACCATCCCCCCCCACCTACTCCTTGTGCTCCACCATCAGAGAATGCTCCTCTGACCTCT
Organism: Heptranchias perlo; assembly: GCF_035084215.1. Taxonomy (NCBI): domain Eukaryota; kingdom Metazoa; phylum Chordata; class Chondrichthyes; order Hexanchiformes; family Hexanchidae; genus Heptranchias; species Heptranchias perlo. The sequence goes on from NC_090336.1 coordinate 17,915,259, forward strand.
GGAGTTGAAGGTACTTGATGGTAAATCAATGTCAGCAGCGGGAGGCATTCAAGGGGTGGAGTGTAAACATGTTCCCACAAAGAAAAAGGGTGTGGCTACCAAATCTAGAGCCCCCTGGATGTCAAGGAGCACACAGGGTAAGATAAGGCAGAAAAGGAAAGCTTATGTCAGACACCGAGAATTCAATACTACAGAAAGCCTAGAGGACTATAAAAAAATGCGGGGGTGAAATTAAAAATGAAATTAGGAAAGCAAAGAGAGGGCATGAAAAAATTGGCAAGGAAAACCCAAAGATGTTTTATAAATACATTCATAGAATCATAGAAAATTTACGGCTCAGGAGGAGGCCATTCGGCCCATCGTGTCCGCACCGGCTGAGAAACGAGCCACCCAGCTTAATCCCGCATTTGGTCCATAGCCCTGCAGGTCACGGCTCTTCAGGTGCACATCCAGGTATTTTTTAAATGAGTTGAGGGTTTCTGCCTCTACCACCCTCTCGGGCAGTGAGTTCCAGACCCCCACCACCCTCTGGGTGAAAAAAGATTTCCTCCTTTCCGCTGTAATCCTTCTACCAATCACTTTAAATCTGTGTCCCCTGGTTATTGACCCCTCTGCTAAGGGAAATAGGTCCTTCCTATCCACTCTACCTAGGCCCCTCATAATTTTGTACACCACATTAAGAGCAAGAGGATAACTAAGGAAAGTGAAGGACCTATTAGAGACCAAAAAGGTAAACTATGTTTGGAGGCGGAAGGTGTGGGTATGGTTCTTAATGAATGCTTTGCATCTGTCTTCACAAAAGAAAGGGAGCATGCAGAGATTGTAGTTAAGGAGGAGGAGTGTGAAATATTGGATGGGATAAACTTAGTGAGAGAGGAAGTATTAAGGGATTTAGCATCTTTGAAAGTAGATAAATCACCAGGGCCGGATGAAATGTATCCCAGGCTGTTAAGAGAAGCAAGGGAGGAAATAGCGGAGGCTCTGACCATCTTTTTCCAATCCTCACTGGGATACAAGCGTGGTGCCAAAGGATTAGAGGACTGCTAACGTTCTACCATTGTTTAAAAAAGGAGTGAGGGATAGACCGAGTAATTACAGGCCAGTCAGTCTAACCTCGGTGGTGGGCAAATTATTGGAATCAATTCTGAGGGTCAGGATAAACCGTCACTTAGAAAGGCACAGAGTAATCAAGGACAGTCAGCATGGATTTTTTAAGGGAAGGTAGTTTCTGACTAACTTGATTGAATTTTTTGAGGAGGTAACAAGGAGGGTCGATGAAGGTAGTGCATTTGATGTAGTGTACATGGATTTTAGCAAGGCTTTTGACAAGGTCGCACATGGCAGACTGGTCAAAAAAGTAAGAGCCCATGGGATCCAAGGGAGAGTGGCAAGTTGGATCCAAAATATGCTCAGTGGCAGGAAGCAAAGGGTAATGGTCGACGGGTGTTTTTGTGACTGGAAGGCTGTTTCCAGTGAGGTTCCACAGGGCTCAGTACCAGGTCCCTTGCTTTTTGTGAGATATATTAATGATTTGGACTTAAATGTAGGGGGCATGATTAAGAAGTGATACAAAATTGGCCATGTGGTTGATAGTGAGGAGGAAAGCTGTAGACTGTAGGAAGGTATCAATGGACTGGTCAGGTGGGCAGAAAAGTGGCAAATGGAATTCAATCCGGAGGAGTGTGAGGTAATGCATTTGGGGAGGGCAAACAAGGCAAGGTCGTACACAATAAACGGGAGGATACTGAGAGGTGTAGTGGAAGTGAGGGACCTTGGAGTGCATGTCCACAGATCCCTGAAGGTTGCAGCACAGGTAGATAAGGTGGTTAAGAAGGCATATGGAATACTTTCCTTTATTAGCCGAGGCACAGAATATAAGAGCAGGGAGGTTATGCTGGAACTGTATAAAACATTGGTTAAGCCACAGCTTGAGTACTGTGTACAGTTTTGGTCACCACATTACAGGAAAGATATGATTGCACTAGAGAGAGTACCGAGGAGATTTACAAGGATGTTGCCAGGACTGGAGAATTTTAGCTATGAGGAAAGATTGGATAGGCTGGGGTTGATCTCTTTGGAACAGGGGAGGCTGAGGGGAGATTTAATTGAGGCATATAAAATTATGAGGGACTGAGATAGAGTGGATATGAAGGACCTATTTCCTTTAGCAGAGAGGTCGATAACCAGGGGTCATGGATTTAAAGTGATTGTTAGAAGGATTAGAGGGGAGCTGAGGAAGACTTTTTTCACCTAGAGGCTGGTAGGGGTCTGGAACTCACTGCCTGAAAGGGTGGTCGAGGCAGAAACCCTCAACTCATTTAAAATATACCTGGATGTGCACCTGAAGTGCTGTGATCTACAAGGCCACGGACCAAGTTCTGGAAAGTGGGATTAGGCCGGGTGGCTCATTTTCAGCTGGCGCGGACACGATGGGCCGAATGGCTTCCTTCTGTGCCGTAAATTTTCTATAATTCTGTTTCTGTGATTCTCTCCCAAAACCACCTTGCCTTGTGACCTCTCTGTCAGTCTTCAACCACTTGCTTCAGTCCTGTATCAGTCCCCTAAATCTGACTTCCTGCTCCGTGTCTACTGTCTCTTCTTGCTAAATGCCTTAAGACGTTCTTTTATGTGGAAAGTACTATAGAAATGGCGGTTATTTTGCAGGGTGATTGGTATGGGGAAAGTAAAGTGATTCTTTAAAAAAAACAATTCCAAAGGATGGGAAACCTCTGCCAGAAAAGTTGGTTTGGAATTTAGTGATGGTAAATTTATATACACACAAATCTATGAGTTGTGGGTTGAAAACACCTTTTTCTGATCTGATGACAGTTGGTATGTAGTGAACATCTGAGCTGCCACAAGTCTGTATTGTGTGAATATTGAGTTAATCGTCAAGCTGTAGTGGTGAACTGTTGATCCAAGAGCGCGTGCCTTGTACAAATATATAACTTTTTTTAAAGGGCAAGTTATTGGTTAAAAGCCATTGACTGTTTGAAAATAATTTCCCTTTGTGCACTGGCAGGAAGTCCTTATCTGGATGCCATATGTCCCTCCTCGGCCTGACCGCAGAAGGGAGGTTGTGATGCGAACATTCAGCGAGAGCTGGAGTGATCTGGATACCGAGGTGTTCAAGGTATTCTCCTCAATTGTGGGGTCATCAGTCATTTTATAGGTTCATATTTTCAAACATGTATTTGATTCATCCGAGTTGTCCTTTTTAAATACTAAATGTTACAAAGGGAAACGTCCGTACACTTATTATTGTCTCTCACTTGACCTTGGTTACCATTACTTATGCTTTCAAAAATGATAGTTAAGGACCGCCTGGGAGCAGATCAGATAACGTAGACCATGATAAGCTATTACACCTTGTCCAGAACAGTAGAACCAGAGGACATGGCCTGCGCTTGAAGGGGGATAAATTCAAAACTAATCCGCGGAAACAATATGTCGGTGGGAGAGTGGTCAATCTATGGAACAGGCTCCCTAGGGAGACGGTGGAAGCAGTTAGTATTGAATCATTCAAATGCAAATTAGGTAGATTTCTTTTAGCAAACAACATTTTGGGATATAGTATATGAGTAATTTGAGACCTGACATGTGGTAAGCGTAGCATGCTTGGGAGGAAAAGGTGACTTTGGACCTATGGTTCTCAAAGCTCCCCATCACCGGGGTTTTCCTTACATCATGTCTAGGTCTGTTGTAGACTAATTGATAGAGATTGATTGCTAGGATTAGTCAACAACTCCATTACCGTTGTATCATGTGACTACCAGGATGGTAGAAGGAGAACTAGATGGACCTTGGTCTTTTATCGTCTAGCAATTCCTATGTTCCTGTATAGACTTTCCCCTGATGTGACATTGTGAAGTTCTGTTCCTTTCTGTAAATATAGCCAGAGGGAGCTGGGTGCCCACAACCCACCAAATCCAGCATTAACGTCACTGAACAGCAGCCAATGTTATACATAGTTCCTTTTCTAACATTTAAACTTCACAGGATAACTAAATAAATTGCTCTTTCCCTTTTAATGTAGAGAACTGTAGATACCTGATGGTGATTGCAAGGCAGTAATGAAGCGCATTGAATCAGTAAAGATGGTGCATGTATGACTTCCCCCATGGGACATAGTTTCTGGGCTTGGTGCTGTGAAAAGGCATCGAGCTGAGGGAGTCATTTCTCCACAAGGAAGCGGTTGAAATCAAAGACAGTATTGTTCACGAGCCACTCTTAAGCGTTTTATAGTTCAGCGCAGCATTGGTGGAGACTTCAGAGTAGCTTTCCCCTCTGTCAGGAAGGAGTGTGCCTGGCAGGTCAAAGTTTGTACAATAGCTGATCTATTGGCCACCCCCACCATAATGTCCCTGGGTTTGAGCGCAGGTACCAGTCTTGTAGATATCATTGGACTTACTGCTGCCTATCTTCTGGATCAGTGTGAGGAAACAAAATAGATACGCCATGATGAGAACGACCATGTTATGAATCCCTCTAACCTATTTGCTCTTCAGCTAACAAGACAACCCTGAAATGTATTTTTTGATTGGACGAATTGCTTGGGGTAGTCATGGGGTCGGGGACAATGCTCAGTATTTCTTTTGCAGGAGGCTGGGGTCATGGTTCGGGGTTAACTCTGTTGGCTCTGCATACACAGTGCGCACCTTCCTATTCTCATTGTCCCAATTGGGCGCGTGGCTGAGGGAGACCAGGCAAGAGCAGAGTTAATGTAACTGGGAAAAAATTGTGTAATGGCTCTATTCTGTTTTTGTCAGATGCTGGTACCAGCCATGGCTGTTGCTATGCTCCATTTCATGGATGCATGATGATATTAATGCTGTAGGATTAATTAATGCAACATTATTACTGCAGGTTTATTGGGAAATAATCTATAACTGATAGAGATGAACTTTAAGTCCCATTATATATTATGAAAGAGGGGTGCTGTACGCTGACTGGGAAATTAATACTGTAAAAATACAAGGGCATTTTATTGGTACATTTTATAATGGGTCCTTTCAGATGCCTAAAGACGACAATGATTGGACATTTACATGATACCATGTATAAAGTTGTTAAATTTAATATTTATTTCACCAGTGAAGGGGACCATATGATTCACGGTCAAAGTTATAAATGACATGCACAGTATGTCTTTCACAAGTAGAGTAAACATTGTGTTCTATGCAGTATTTTAATTGCAAAACATTTGTGTGGCATATAGTTGTAAAAGTTTGCATAGTGAATGCAGTTTTGGGATCAGTGTACTGTTATCTTTATTCGTGCTTTGCTGTACAATGCAGTTTTACATCAGCCAGAATGCTTCAGGGACTGAGTCATTTTCACAAAGTACTTTGTCATCAAAATGGTATCTGAATGTCAAAGACAACACACTGATTAATGTATTCTTCCTTTATTTGGACATGGTCTTGGGGGGGGTGGGGGTTTGCTTCAGTCGGTTTATTCTGGTATTGGTTGTATGTGTCGATTGTGGACTGCACAGTATGTCTTTCTCTTGTGCTTAGTTAAGTGACGGCAGCGAGCTTTTAATTTTTTTTGCATCATATTATTGATGCCGCAGAATTCTTCAAGGGTCGTCATGGTGATGAAGTTGCCATGGTTACAGCAAGAGTCCGCTGGTGCCAAGAGCCAGCATATGATAGATCTTACCTTCTGTGTGTGGAATAAAATTCATTTTCCACTACAAGCATAACATCCATATCTCCCCTACTGCTCTGGGTCCAGTGACTTAATTATACATTTATAATTTTATCAGTAAAATATCAATGTTAACAATACTTAAAGAAAGAGGAAACCTCATCATCCATACTTTGTTGCAAAGAATTATACTTAGCATACTTTTTTTTGTCCTATTTCTGTTTAAATTGGCTCGAATAAATTGGCTCATAAATAAGTGTGATAAAGAAGTGTAACACAGCACTTGATGGACAGGAAAGACTCACACATCAACCATTTTTAATTTAGAGGTTTAATTTTTGTTTAATGGGCTGAAGACCTCATGCAGGCAAATGGAATTCTAGTGTAGAAACGATTCACCTATTTACATGGTGTCAGGGCATTTTATTACTTCGTGGTTAAATTCACATGTTGCCTGCTGTTCTTCACTTTTTTTTAGTTGCAAACCAATCTTTTTCTTTTATAGTCACGATATATGGCCTGCAGCAGCGTGCTCCATTTCTCCTGGTTCCTTGTCGTTTCTCGACTGAAGGAGAATAAATGCACCGTCCCCCTTGAGGGAACTCGACTCTTCTCTTCTGTGGATCCCAACATAAAGGTGACCTTTCCACCTGGCGCAGTGAATGAGTCTCGCTGTGTGAAGATGCAGGTTCGTCTGTCATATTTAATTTTAAATGCTGGAAATAAAACCATGTCCAATTCACCTTCATCCAGTGAACAGAATTCTTTGGTTTGTAATTGTTGTATTTATGTCCGATTTCTTGCTTAACCAGGCACTTCTAAAATTGGCCTGAATTTAAACACAGGTATTGCCAGTTGCTGCAGAGGAGTTACACGAGTTCGTAGATGATCAGGACTCTGTAGCAAGTCCTTTGCTCTGTTTGTCACAGAATTCAACCGACAACTTCCTGAAACCAGTCAAGATTCAGCTTCCGTTACCTACCGGGGTCACAGGTCAGTGTTTTAATACCACTGTAGAAATTAATGTTACTACAGCAATGTGTTTGGGAGATTAGGTGGTGTTTTGGATCAGAACAGTTGTTTCATCTCTGATGTCTGGATTCAAATCTAACCCAGTTTGATGGGATCGTTGATATAGGCGAGAAAGGAATTTCAATCCATCTTAGCATGCAGAAAGACCCATCAAGGCATTCCAATTCTTGGAATGGTTCCAGGGTTTTCACCTCCACTGCCCTTCTCAGACGTCCATTCCTTGTGCAAAGAACAATTTCCTGACACCAGTCCTAAATTTGCATTTTAATAGTCTCGACACGTCCTCTGGTCCCAGGTTTCAAAATCAATTTTTCCTGTGATGTTCACCATCTTGTAAGAGCACCTCTCGGTCACCTCCTCTCAAATGTTGAAAAGCCCAAGTTTCTCTGACCTTTCCTTTTATAACTCAGTCCTCTGGTGCTGAGTTATCAGTCTTGTGGCTTTTCTCTGCACCATGTTCAGAGGTTGAATATCTGTCTTGTGTCTCGGTGACTGGAGCTGAGCACAGTGCTCAAGGTGCAGTCTGACCAGAGCAGTATAGAGCCTGACCATGACTTCCCTATAACATGCATTTCATTGTTTTGGCTGTATAGTTCAGCTTTCTATTTGCTTTGTTGAATGGTTCTCCAAAACCCTGAGATCTCTTTCATCATTGCCCTTAGCTACTTCAGCACCATTCATGAAGTACTTATATTGGCCACTTTTTTGCTTCCTGCCTGTTTTTATGGTTATCTCTATTAAATTGCATCTCCCATTGATCTGCCCACTTCCATATTTTGCCTAATTAGTTTTGAAGTTCCCGAGCGGACTTTTTAAAAATTCGTTCACGGGATGTGGGCGTCGCTGGCAAGGCCGGCATTTATTGCCCATCCCTAAGAGGGCAATTAAGAATCAACCACATTGCTGTGGGTCTGGAGTCACATATAGGCCAGACCGGGTAAGGACGGCAGGTTTCCTTCCCTAAAGGACATTAGTGAACCAGATGGGTTTTTACGACAATCCGGTAGTTTCATGGCTATCATTACTGATACTAGTATTTTAATTCCAGATTTTTTTATTTATTTAATTAATTGAATTTAAATTCGCCAGCCGCCGTGGCGGGATTTGAACTCGTGACTCTGGATTACTAGCCCAGTAACATAACCACTACGCTACCGTACCCTAACCGAGTAGGTTAGGACAGAACTATCGGCCGAAAACTGGGCATCCATGAGGATTTCTGGGACATCAGCAGCAGATTTGCATTAACTCACAATCTGTAACCCCATGGCCTGGCACATCCCTCAATCTTCCAATACCAATCAGTCAAGCGACAAACCCTGGTTCAATGGGGAGTTTAGAAAGGCATGCCAGGAGCAGCATTAGGTACACCTTAGAGTGAGGTACCAACCTAATGAAGCTACTACACAGGGCTACCTGCATTCTAAACTCCAGAAGCCTCAGGCTATAGACAGAGTTAAATGGTCCCACAACCAACAGATAGAGCTAAGCTCTCTCGTTCTATACATCAAGGCAGCATTTGACCGAGTGTGGCACCAAGGAGCCCTAGTAAAATTGAAGTCAATGGGAATCAGGGGGAAAACTCTCCAGTGGCTGGAGTCATACCTAGCACAAAGGAAGATGGTAGTGGTTGTTGGAGGCCAATCATCTCAGCCCCAGGGCATTGCTGCAGGAGTTCCTCAGGGCAGTGTCCTAGGCCCAACCATCTTCAGCTGCTTCATCAATGACCTTCCCTCCATCATAAGGTCAGAAATGGGGATGTTCGCTGATGACTGCACAGTGTTCAGTTCCATTCGCAACCCCTCAGATAATGAAGCAGTCCGAGCCTGCATGCAGCAAGACCTGGACAACATCCAGGCTTGGGCTCATAAGTGGCAAGTAACATTCGCGCCAGATAAGTGCCAGGCAATGACCATCTCCAACAAGAGAGAGTCTAACCACCTCCCCTTGACATTCAACGGCATTACCATCGCCGAATCCCCCACCATCAACATCCTGGGGGTCACCATTGACCAGAAACTGAACTGGACCAGCCACATAAATACTGTGGCTACGAGAGCAGGTCAGAGGCTGGGTATTCTGCGGCGAGTGACTCACCTCCTGACTCCCCAAAGCCTTTCCACCATCTACAAGGCACAAGTCAGGAGTGTGATGGAATACTCTCCACTTGCCTGGATGAGTGCAGCTCCAACAACACTCAAGAAGCTCGACACCATCCAAGATAAAGCAGCCCGCTTGATTGGCACCCCATCCACCACCCTAAACATTCACTCCCTTCACCACCGGCGCACTGTGGCTGCAGTGTGCACCATCCACAGGATGCACTGCAGCAACTCGCCAAGGCTTCTTCGACAGCACCTCCCAAACCCGCGACCTCTACCACCTAGAAGGACAAGGGCAGCAGGCGCATGGGAACAACACCACCTGCACGTTCCCCTCCAAGTCACACACCATCCTGACTTGGAAATATATCGCCGTTCCTTCATTGTCGCTGGGTCAAAATCCTGGAACTCCCTTCCTAACAGCACTGTGGGAGAACCGTCACCACACGGACTGCAGCGGTTCAAGAAGGCGGCTCACCACCACCTTCTCGAGGGCAATTAGGGATGGGCAATAAATGCCGGCCTTGCCAGCGACGCCCACATCCCGTGAACGAATAAAAAAAAAAACATTTACTTGAGAATGGTGGTGGACAACCAGGCAACTAAAGGGAGCAGGAGGCTCCATGAACGGCCCATTCTCAACTACGGTGGAGCCCACAGTGTAAGTGAAATGTTTGCAGGCAGGTTCAGACAAAGGCACTAAGTGGATGGTCCTACTTGGCCTCCGCCAGAATGTCCTCACCATCATAGCTGCCAGTGCAGCGCCAATTTGGTTCACTCCATATGACAGTAAGAAGTGACTGAGTGCACTGGACACAGGGAGGGCTATGGGCCCTGTCAAAAAAACCATCACTCCTAACTTTCCAACAATGCCACCATTGCTGAGTCCCCTAACATCAACATCGAGAGTCACCACTGACCAATCATATCAACACCATGTCTACAAGAGCAGGGGACCTCTGTCCACTGCAACCTCTACCACCAAGAAGGAGAACAACAGCAATGTAAGGGGAACACCATCACCTTCAAGTTCCTGTCCAAGTCACAAACCATCTTGACATGCATGTATAAGTCAGTGATGCTTCATTGTTGTTGGATCAACATCCTGCAATTCCCTACTTAACATTGTGGAAGGATGATCATCACAAAGACTAACAGTTCAAGAAAAAGGCCCAAATCCACATTCCCAGGACAGCTAGGTATAGGCAATAAATGCAGCCTTGCCAGTGTCACCCACATCCCGAGAACCAAAGGTATATATTTATTCTGAATTCTCAGCATCATGACTTTAAGCATGTTCAACTTGTCCTTTATTGAAATGTTGAACAAACCCTTCCTCCCTACCCAACAATTTGCTCATTTCTTAAAGATAGCTCTTTTTAAAATAATATGCCTGATACTTGGTCCTTGGTATTTCTGAATCTCAGATCATGTTGCACTTGATCATTCTGTGATGCCATAAGTTTCATGTCTTCTATGTAATCTGAATCACTTTCCATTACCCAGTCAAGATGTGCAGTTATGCATGACATTTACTAACTAAGACGCCAAAATACTTGGATATTCCCAATTTTACATATAATTTTACAGCACAGAAACAGGCCATTCGGCCTAACTGGTCTATGGCGGTGTTTATGCTCCACACGAACCTCCCCGCACCTTACTTCATCACATCCTATCAACATATCCTTCTATTCCTTTCTCCCTCATGCACTTATCTAGCTTCCCCTTAAATGCATCCATGCTATTTGCCTCAACCACTCCATGTGGTAGCGAGTTCCACATTCTCACCACTCTCTGACTAAAGACGTTTCTCCTGAATTCCTCATTGGATTTATTAGTGACTACCTTGTATTTATGGTCTCTAGTTTCGGACTCCCCCACAAGCGGAAACATCCTCCCTATGTCTACCCTATCGAACCCTTTCATAATTTTAAAGATCTCCATCAGGTCACTTCTTGGTCTTTTTTCTAGAGTGAAGAGCCCCAGCCTGTTCAGTCTTTCCTGATAGTTGTACCCTCAAGGTTTTCATCCTTGTACATCTTTTTTGCACTTTCTCCAGTGCTTCTGTATCCTTTTTGTAATATGAAGAACAGAACTGTGCACAGTGCTCTAAGTGTGGCTTAACTAAAGTTCTATATAAGTTTAACATCACATAATTTGTATTTGGTTGATTGAAGTCCGCTATTAAAATAACTTTCCTGTTTTCACACACCCTTCAGGTCTCTGTAGAGCAAACTGTCTTCTTTCTTATGGACAGCCCTGCTCTCTACCAACTGCAATGGTTCTCTGTTCCAAACTCCTTTCACAATCAGGCCAATCCTACTGGGTGCAGGCCCACAGCACAAAACCGCACATAAATTGATATAGTCTCTCTGAGAGACCATGAAGATGGCTGTTGTGGTAATTAGAAAAAAAATCTCATTAATAGTCAGGGATGCTCGTCAGGGGTTTGGTTAAGACACATTGTTAGATCAGAGTCGAGCGAGCTTTAGTCTGTATCTATACCTGCCCTAACCGTGCTGATTGCAGATGCTGTTTGCTCAAAATGGAAACATTTTCCCTTTCTCATCATTGGTGTCCCTCACGTTAGAAATAAGTTCACAAGAGCAGTGTGTTGGACAACTGCCTAAATTTAGGTCTTGATATTTATTTTCTTTTTGTTCCTTTCAAAAATGATTTTTAAATGAATTTATTTTAGCTCCTAGAGCCATGCACCATTCCGTAGTTAAGAGGGTGGGTAGGGACCAGGACCCATGCTTCTGCTGGCGGAGGATTGAATGAGAGGAGCTTTGGGTGGCCCCCACCACCTCGCCCCTGTGGAAATGCGCCTAACCTACACTGAGTGCCTCACCAAGGTGATTTGGAACTCATTACTTGTGTCTTTCTTAATTACTTAAGTCAATAGGAAAAAAAAAGTCTGAAAATTCATTTGATTTTTTAAAATCTGATCCAGGTTTGAATCTGGACCGTTCCAAATTACACTTACTTCATGGAGATCCAGAAGTCCAAGACTGGATGGACATTACAAATCAGGTGGTGCTGGAATTCACTCACCTTTATGCTGTTTTTGAAGTTAACCATTTCTCATGGTAAGATTCGTAAAGTTTGACTCTTTTACCCATTTCTTGTTTTTGGCCCTTGGTGATGAGGGGGGAGGCAAGCAGGGCCTATTTCGGGTCATATTGGGTCCACTATGTCATGCCTGGTGATGGGAGACTGGAATTGAGTTAAACCTATCTGGCGCCCTTTGCGATCGATACCTGAGCGAGGCAGGTCAGCAGCACTCCAGTGTGCCATTGATGATTGACCAGGTAACCCAGCTCATCGATAGGACTCAGAGGGGTAAACCTGCCATTGGGGGGGGATTTTTCCCCACTTGGTTCCAAATAATTAAAAAAAACCAATGCCCAAACAGGTAGGGTGGCCCTAGCTGGACAAGCAGTGGGAAGCTTACCAGTGCTTTATGCTGGTATGTTGTGCGGTTATAACCGGTTAAATTCCAGAAGTACCTCTGTGCTCACTCGGGTCCCTAAGCCTTGGCTGTTACCAATCTGGGTCTAAGTTTTCTGGGCTTGGGTAAGCGGTGAGTATCCCTATGGGGGTAGAGTGGGCACTCCATATTGGGCAAATGGAAACGTCTTATGTGGAATACTCCTGTAATTTGCTTTGGAAACTCTTAAGCACGGTGATGAGGTTTCCAAGCCTGCCATACCCCCAGCTGACCAAAGAAAAAATAAACCAATAGAATCTTCTGGCAATATTTTGTTAAAGGGGACTCCGGCCCCTGAAGTCATTGAAATGTACAAGTGTCTGAACGTTAGAAGCAATTTTAGCTAAACAGCCTTGGGCATATTTCTGCTTCACTATGCATTTGTCATCAATATGGGTAGCTGCCCAGGAATGCAGGCTGAACATAACTTGGACATAAAGTGCTATTCTTTATATGGAGGGAGCTGATTTGTTTACCCCATAATTGCAGTTAAGCAATTGGATAAGATCCATTGCTATTATGAATATGATAAAGATCAGTGACGGGTTCTGAAGTAAGATACTTGGGTCTTGACTAGAATTGGAGGGGTCAAAATTTAACAGCATTGCCCAAGTAAAACGCTCTTAATAGCAATCCTGGGTGGGGCTGAAAAAAATAAGCTATTTGACTTATTTCCAGGAAAGTGTGATGACTGCAGCACAAAATATGTGCTTGTTTTTTTTTCCTGCTTTTCACTGGATAATTAATGCTGCATGTTTTCTCCAGTTATTTTTGCCCTTTTATGCTTACATAACAGCAGTGACTACTTTTCAAAAGTAATTCATTGAGTGTGAAGCACTTTGGGACATCCAGAGCTTGTGATGAGATTCTGTATGAATGCAAGTTCGTTCTTGTGGGTTTGTTGGTAATAATGGATATTGTTTTACATATGTGTCACGTATGTGCTTCCTGTAAGTGTAACACTTGCTTCCTATAACACTTACTGTTGCACAATTCCCATCACACTTTTCTGTCAAACTTTCATTTTCCTATTTATTATAGTGATTGATCATTCAGCCCTGATTCAATCCTCCTAGTTGAGCCTCCATGCTATGTGGCACTATGATGCTCATCTAGTGATTGTATTTACTTCCAGTTGGCTGAGTTGATCATCTGATGAACTGCAGCAGTGGTCATCCCAGCTATGATTGCCAGGTCTACTGCAAGGGCTGTCGCTGCTTTTCCATTCTTCTTGCCCTTCGCTGTTGCTATCTCCTCTCGCTCTGTTGATGCTGCCTTTGGTCCTGTTCCATCTCCCCTGCCCATTTTACTAATTTTAAGGTCGTAGGGATCAGGTTTCAAGCTATCTGTTACTAACCCCCCCCCCCACCCCTCCCTCCCTCCCTCCGCCATTGAGCCTCGGGTTTCGCTTTTAAAAAACTGAAAGCTGTCAGTGCTGGAGGTTTGAGTTTGTTGGGATGGGGCCAGAGGGCAATGAGTGGAGGAGTGGGTGAAGAGAAAGGACAAAGGGAGAAAATAGGATCGTCTCACCTCATAACCTGCGGCTGCCCCACCCTTGGTTACTTGTCTATTACCATAACCACTAGGCTAACCTACATGTGATCCTTTACTTTTAATTTGTGTGTACCAGGACCAGCAAGACAGAATCCAATAGGTAGTCCATCAGAGTTCTCTCACCCCCTGTCTGTTCTAAATTAAGGTTCCTGTTGCCAGTTTTCTTCCAGCCTGTTGCCTGTTCCCTGCTCCCTGGTGCTAGCTGCCCACCAGGTGGGCTGCGGGCTTGGCTATTACCAGAAAAAAAATAATGGCAGAAGCAGGAGTGTGAAGCGGAGTGTACAGCCGAGTGGGCATATGAGACAGGAGCAGATCTCTGGTCTGGCAGGCGGGTGTTAGTGGATACAAGACCGGGGAGTGGCACATTGATTTTCCACACAGCTCCACCTCTTTCCCCCCCCCCCCCAGTGCCATACCTGCACAGCCAAACCTCAGAACCTGTAGCCCAGTTCCGTCAAATCCCAGGATAACTTCCCCCAATGCTGCTAAAGCCCATAAACCTCCACTCTAGCTACTAAATGCCAGGACCAAACTCAGTCCCTCCAAATCCCAAAGCCTCACCGAACTGTTGCCAAGCTTCAGGGACACCCAATAGTGCTGAAAGGCCTCAGCACTCCATCACAGTCCTACCTAAGCCCAGAACCCCCACCTCAGTTCAACCAGTCTGCTTGTGATCCAGTTGCAGCAAGAGGTGGAGGATCAGGTTGCAGGTGGGGGAGAATGCAGCAGCAGTGGGAGAGTTGGTTAGGTCAGGAGCAGTGGGGGAATTAATCTGTTGAAAGGCTTCCTGTAGTGGAGAAACCTGTGCTTTAAATTAAATATTGAGCTGTATTTTATTTACTGCACTTTGCTTTATTTTAAACAATAGAGATTTCCCAGTCACTGCTGTTGCACAAATATAGCTCAGTATTTAATTAAGTTTTAAGATATTCCCTCCCACTGGGCCTGCCACTAACCCCTCCCCATTCCGCCAAAGCCCTGAGCTCCATATCTTTCCTCTCGCCATCTTCTCCTTCGTCATCACCTTAACTCTCTCCTTCCCGCTCACACCTCATCCATCCAATCTGTCACACTTGCCACTCACCACCAAACTCTCTGTAACCCCAACTTCCCTCTTCCTTCAGTCTTTAACCTCGCACTGCTCTGTACTGTCATTCAATCTGACCTCCCACTTTACCACCCATTCTCTGCTAATAAAAGAAAGAACCTCTATTTATATAGTGCCTTATCTTATCCCAAAGCACTTCACGTGCAGGAATTACCTTTTTGAAGTGTAATCATTGATATTTAAGCAAATGAGAGGCCAGTTTGCACACAACAATTTTCCACAAGCAGCAAATCGGATAAGTGACCAGTCAATCTTTTTTTTGGCGGTGTTGGTCGAGGGAGAGATGTTAACCTTCTGAGGTGACCGAGCCACCAACTCAGCCAAGCTGATTACCAATCCGTTTTGCGCTCACCATCCCCAATCTCCCCGCAACGTCATTCTTTCCTCTCCCTTCCTGCCCTAACCGTTCTAAATCTCCCCAACACTCACCCGAATTCCGTAACCTTCCCTTCCGCCCATAACGTATCCAACTTCTCACTTGCATAACAAACTCTAATACAACCACGTTCCTTTTGAAGACAAATCTTCCACTTAAATATCGTGTCCCAACTCCCTGCCTCATGACACACCCACTGTCAGACACTTGCCAGCATAAACGCAACTTTCCACAGTCCACAAACACATAAATATAAAATTCTATAAATATTTTTGTCATATCATCTATATACAAAATCCATACAAATGTTTATTTGATGTATTACTGTACATGAATTACATATACACACACTATATTTACATAACATCTATACAAGAGTACATTTTAAAGATATAATTTCAAGTACTTCACATCAATTTATTTTAACCCCTATGCGCTTTCTTCATAAGCCTCTGAGTTTGAAGAAGTTGGGTTCAAGGCCCACTCCAGGACTTGAGTCTATAATCTAGGCTGACATTTTAGTGCAGTATTGTGGGAGTGCTGCATTGTTGTAGCTGCCATTTTTTGGACGAGACATTAAACCAAGGCCTTTTTCAGCTGGCATAAAGATCCCACAGCACTATTCAAAGAAGATTTCTCCCAGTATCTTGGCTAATATTTATATCAACTAACATCGCCAAAACCAATTAACTAGTCATTACCTCGTTGCTATTTGAGGGACTTTATAGTGTGCAAATTGGCTGCCATGTTTGCTTGCACCCCATAGCAATATATTCCAGACCTTGTAAAATAATGCAACCTCTGACTTTCCACGAGCAACACTATGGAAGATTCACTAACATTTAACACATGGGTCAGAAATCATTTGTAGCTGGTTTGAATTTGCGCTTGTGTTCAGAAACCATTTTTTTTCCATTCACTGCAGCAGTACTTTAGGAACATAGGAACAGGAGTAGGCCATTCAGCCCCTCGTGCCTGCTCCGCCATTTGATAAGATCATGGCTAATCTGTGATCTAGCTCCATATACCTACCTTTGGCCCATATCCCTTAATACCTTTGGTTGCCAAAAAGCTATCTATCTCCAGTTTAAATTTAGCAATTGAGCTAGTATCAATTGCTGTTTGCGGAAGAGAGTTCCAAACTTCTACCACCCTTTGTGTGTAGAAATGTTTTCTAATCTCACTCCTGAGAGGTCTGGCTCTAATTTTTAGACTGTGCCCCCTACTCCTAGAATCTCCAACCAGCGGAAATAGTTTCTCTCTATCGACCCTAATATCTTATAAACTTCGATCAGATCACCCCATAACCTTCCAAACTCTAGAGAATACAACCCCAATTTGTGTAATCTCTCCTCGTAACTTAACCCTTGAAGTCCGGGTATCATTCTAGTAAACCTACGCTGCACTCCCTCCGAGGCCAATATGTCCTTCCGAAGGTGCGGTGCCCAGAACTGCTCACAGTACTCCAGGTGCGGGTCTAACCAGGGTTTTGTATAGCTGCAGCATAACTTCTGCCCCCTTGTACTCCAGTCCTCTAGATATAAAGGTCAGCATTCCATTAGCCTTATTGATTATTTTCTGCACCTGTTCCTGACACTTCAATGATCTATGTACCTGAACCCATAAGTCCCTTTGGACATCCACTGTTTTTAACTTTTTACCATTTAGAAAGTACCCTGTTCTATCCTTTTTTGATCCAAAGTGGATGACCTCACATTTGTCTACATTGAATTCCATTTGCTACAGTTTTGCCCATTCACCTACTCTATCAATATCGCTTTGTAATTTTATGTTTTCATCTACACTGCTTACAATGCCACCAATCTTTGTGTCATCGGCAAACTTAGATATGAGACTTTCTATGCCTTCATCTAAGTCGTTAATAAATACTGTGAATAATTGAGGCCCCAAGTCAGATCCCTGCGGGACTCCACTAGTCATATCCTGCCAATGTGAGTACCTACCCATTATCCCTACTCTCTGTTGCCTTTCGCTCAGCCAACTCCCTAACCAAGTCTGTACTTTTCCCTCTATTCCATGGGCTTCTATCTTAGCTAACAGCCTCTTATGTGGGACCTTATCAAATGCCTTCTGGAAGTCCATATAAATAACATCCATTGACATTCCCCTGTCCACTACTTTAGTCACCTCTTCAAAAAATTCAATCAGGTTTGTCAGGCACGACCTACCTTTCATAAATCCATGCTGGCTCTCTCTGATTAACTGAAAATTCTCGAGGTGTTCAGTCACCCTATCCTTAATTATGGACACCAGCATTTTCCCCACAACAGATGTTAGGCTAACTGGTCTATAATTCCCCGGTTTCCCTCTCTCTCCTTTCTTAAAAATTTCCTTTAGAAATTGACGTTGAGATCTGGATTAGGATGCAATTGACTAGCTTTGCTTTGGTTGACGCAAGGGAGCACCTGATTTAAGTGGCCTTTTCTCACATTTTATCACCAGTCTTTTAATTGTTTTTTTTAAAGAAGTGTTCAAGCTCTATAGTAGGTCTCACTTACTTTCTCCCTCTCTCCCTTGCCCAAATCTCTCTGGTCTCCCTTGACGAAGAGGAAGGTTAACGAATCTGCTTGTGTGCCTCCTTCTAAACTAAAGGTCTAAAATTTCTCTTTTAATGCTAAATGGAAGAATGTTTTTTCCTCCCTGTAATTAACAACCAGCTAACAAATTGTGACTTTGAAATGTGCAATTTCAGACAATATGATTTCTTTAGCCGACTGCTGAATACAGAGAAAAGAGGAATTCAACCTCTTACGGCAGAGTGTCCAATTTTTTGGGCGGAGCCAGCTGCAGGTGCCACAATTAACAAGTGGGCCACATATGATTTTTGAGTCAGAAATAATCCTGATTAAACTGTACATCCGGTAAAGTCACTTTCATTTCTAACAAACAAAGAAAATTTACTCAAAACCATTCCTAACTTTAGGGTTGCTATTACTCGCATTTCTCACACGAGCCCCATATTTACGGAATTTTTTTGGTCAACACTGACTAATTACACAGGAAAATTTAAATGTGTGACAGACTACATTTTAAATTCACCATGTGACTCTTATATCTAACCAAGTGGTTCTAGAAATCACAGGATTTGTGTGTTGGAAACACTGTTCTCCATTGATACTTATAAAAAAAAATTCCAATACCCAGATGCACAAAAATTATCTGTCTCTTCCTCGTTTACCTTTTTTGGCTGGCTGTTGCTCGCCACTCCCAGTAATCTGGCTTCAGTTGGTACTCACCACTTCCGGCCTGGTCTGCTCCACCATTGTCAATTCCACTTGCTGCTGCCAACTCCGCAGTCTTCTTTGCTTCCACAATCTTTTCCAACAACTAAAAGCAGTTGCTGTTTCTTCTGCGGTTGGTTCCAGTGTTTCGAATTACCAGAGCCCAGAAGATGGAAAAAGGCTGCTCCCTCATTTGGTCTAACTCCACCAGTGAAGGAACAGTCTTTTCCAATCCTCCATGACTGGGATGTTTAAATGGCCGAAGACAACACCGGAAGAAATTTATGCACACAAGCATGCTAACGGCAAACAATTGGCCGGGGGCTTGAAGGATCAGATAAAGGGAGCTCACACGCCAGATCTGGCCTGTGGCTGTGTCTTGGACATTTCTGCCCTATGGGTTTGTAACATTGGCCAGGGGCTAGGTCTCCTTCCAAATGGTTTTTCTCTTCTTTCTCCTCCCCCCCCCCCCCCCCCCCCCGGGAGATGTCCGGCATCCACACAACGGCATTGAAGAATCGCACCTATTCTCCTATCCGATTTCTTTGCTGATGAATTATGCTTTGTTTTTGGGTTTAACAGGTACTGGTTGTGGTACACAACTAAGACATATGTCGGTGGTATCGCTAAAAAAGTGTACGAGCGCTTGAGGAAGTGGCAGGTCAATTTTGTGGCACTGCAGAGAAAGAAGGACCCGGAGCAAATTTTCCTGCAGTGCGTTCCCAAACACAAGGTATGCCTTATTTAAAGAAAGAAGAAAGAACTTGTATTTATATAGTGCCTTTCACAACCTCAGGACATCTGATAAATGACCAGATAATCTGTTTTAGTGATATTGGTTGAGAGATAAATATTGGCCAGGACACCAGGGAGAACTCCCCTGCTCTTCTTCGAAATAGTACCTCCACCTGAGAGAGCAGACAGGGTCTCAATTTAACATCTCATCCGAAAGACTGCGCTGGAGTGTCAGACTGAAGTTCCTGGAGTGGGACGTGAAACCACAAACTTCTGACTCAGAGGCAAGAGTGCTACCACTGAGCCACAGCTGACACCTTTTTACACACTTCATGAGATGGGCTGTTGACCGCCTTTGTCCGATGTTTCATGCAAATGCTTGTCTATGTTTCCTAGCTCTCTCGAAACTTTATTGGCCTGTTTTAATGCAACCTTCTATTGCTCAGGTTGAATCTGTTTGCAAGAAGTTGGAGAACAGGTATTGGGGACCGGAGCCGTCTGATATTGTCGAAATGTTTGAAGGGGAACAGTTTTTTGCTGGATTTGAGAAAGGAATTGAAATTGATTCAGGTAATGCCATGCGATGGAATGGTGTTCAATCCAATGATGCCTGACCCGTGCGAGGTCCCCACTGCCGATAGGACTTTACTTTTGGAAACTGCAGCTCTTTTCTAATAATAGAGATTTTCATATTAAAATAAGCGTATTAAAATTGTAAGTGCTGTCAAATGCAAATAATCAATCAAGCCGGAGCAGTATTTCACTGATCCATTAGCTATCGTTCCCCTGCCTTTTAAACAGATAGGCAGCTGGAATATTTATTGCATTGCAATTGAGGAACAATACAGTATCTGTCACATTACACCACTGGCTGATCGCACTGCTGTTAATTCAAGGTCACATAATGAGAAATGGGAGAGGCAAAATTTTTAAGTATTTATTCCGGATGTTTCTTGGCAATTCATTCATTTTGAAACAAAGGCAGAAATGTTGATTAAAGATCATTTTAAGGTAGAGATTCTTATCTTAACACATTCTGCTCACAGTATTCATGTGGTTTAAGTTACAGGAAACAACAGTTCTAGAAAGAATTGGATATTATTTTTAAAGCTGTGTTTGCAGTACACTTTTTTAAAAACAGAAAAAAATTGGGTTTCAAAGCTACACAACATCACTGTGCACTTCTGATGATTTAATGAACCAAGGTAGTAAAACACAAGTACTTCATATAATCTTGACGATGTTCTGATGATTATATTATAGTTCATAACACTCCAAAGCATCTTTACCTTTTTAATAATGCATAGGGTTCTATTTTAATATAAGTGTCTGTCATTTTTGGGGTATTGTGATAATAATACAATTTGAGTTTATGTCTCCTATTTTGTCATGCAGTCTTCTATTGTACAATGGGAAGAGCAGACTAACAAGAACATGTTTTGTCACGGGAATGGAAAGGGTAGTTTTGCTGAAAGTAATGCATTAATACAGCCTAGGGGCCGTGTCTGCCCCACCTGCAGTCCGCAGCACACTTGTTGCTTCTCATGTTGGTGGGTTTACATTTGCAGCCCACAAGCTCTGGATGTTAGAGAGAGAAAGAGATGTGTTTTGAAAAAGGGAGAAAAACAAGTGGAGTTGCATAATGTTAGGTCTGTGAGTGTGACTCTTGAGTAAGCTACTGCTCAGATTGTGGACCTCAACAAAAAGTAAATGAGTGCCCTGTCACAGAAGCTACTGGATGTCTGGCACGTAAGCTATGAGGACGAAGCAAGAATTGTTTGCTCAGAATATGAACTCTAGTTTTCGGACTCTACCTGTAATCATTTGATGCATGCTTTTGGGGGAAAAAAAATGAATCGTCACAGCTTTCTTTCCCATATTGTGACATGAGATCTTGTGGCATACTGAATTACTTTGGATCGTGCAATATAAATAATTCAGTGTCCTCCATATAGTATAATGGTATTCCCAAGTAGAACCCTTGGTGGTGTTTTGTGTTGTACACAGAGAATGAGATGACTAAGATACTTTAATTAGCCCGATGTTGACTAAATGGAATATAATATTGAAATAATCAACCATGACCAGGATTAGATGCCGTTCGTAGACTTAGGAAAGATCAGAAAAAAATGTGCGCTGGCACTTGTTAATTGTTTTCTAGTTAATATTTTAAATGTTAATTTGTGCAGCAGGTCATTTAAGTACTTCCTTTTCTTTCAGATCGGCCGGACTGTGTAGATGGGAGAATTGGGTTCACCTTTTACTCGCATCTGAAGAACAGTAAGGAAGTTTACGTCTCCACCGTAGCAGACAGGAAAACGAAGGCTGTGAAAGGACAGGTGAATGATGCTTCCTCCGTTTTGGTAAAATTGCCGTGAATCTGCATCTCCACAGTCAGAAGCTCGACAACTTACAGATTGATTGATTATATTTGCTTCTGGTGTCCAGAATCCAGGATAGTTTCTTAATTTGGGCCAGTTGCACTGCCTCTGAGGGGTGCCCTTCCAGGGAATGTATTATACAACAGAGAGTTTTTGCGAGCTGCGTTTCTGTGATGCACAACACTGATCCCAAACTGGCTTGCAGCAGCATTGCAGCTGAACACCTGCAAACCCTGAACCAAAGTGGCATATCATGCTTTCCATGCTCTAATCTTGATCAGTTCAGAAAGGTTTTGCTAAGCACTGGGACCCAGATACTAGCTGTATACAGAGCTTTTCCTGGCCCTCGATTTGCAGCCTAACTGAAGGCAACTAAGGACACTTTAAGGAGTTTAAAGCACCAGGAATTTAGTAGGGCCTTTTAAAACATGGATAATAAACATCAATTGGAAATGGATAACATCAATGTTTGTTCTAATTATATTTTTTGCTGAAATTCCCACTGAATTTTTGCTGTTGCTTTTAACCACTACATCTGGCTTATCTAATACAGTAATGCCAGTAACACTTTTAGCTTTACTTTTATACGAACGTACGAATAAGGAAAGGAAAAGGCCAGCTGATCCATCAAACCTATCCAGTCCCACATGATGTAACCTACACACATCTTTACAGCCATTCCCCACTCTACCCCCTCCCTGCCCTCTCAGTCACACTACCTCCTGGGAGAGGCAAAAAACCAGGAGGCAAAAACCGTACTCCAAATTAGCAAAAAAAATCTCCTGGGATATTTTGCTCTGAGCCCTGCAGCCAATCAGGCAAGTTCTAGCGGACCGCGGTGACGGGTACCGCTATCTCCATCAACCCACCCATCTCCTACAGCTCGAGATGTCTACTCTTCACAGGAACTCTTCCAGCACCCTTCTCAGTGCTTGGAATCAATCCACACTCAGCGCATGAACTTCCAACTTATTCCGGAGGTTCACGAACTCTCTGAAAAGAAGTGCTTCCTGGCATCTAACCCAAGTCTATGCTTTTGTAATTTGGACTGATGTCCCCAGTCCTCCCTTGTCTTTTTTTAGTTCAAGTAACCGATCCACATAAACAGAATCCGATCCCCTCATTATTTTAAATACCTGAATCATATCCCTTCCAAGGACTCTTTTTTTCCAAAGTAAGAAGACCCAGCGCTCTCTCCTGTCCTGATATCTAAGGGCCCCTAAACTATATCACCGTTACGGAACTGCTTCCACTAGAATTAACGGAGCTGTGGAACCCGTCCCAATTACATTACACGTGAACTCCGCAATGTTGGGAGAAAATGATGCCTTTTATTTCTGACTGGACATTCCGTGATTGGGGTCGGAGGGGAGGGAGAAATGGTGGCTGCAGGGCTGTAAGTGGAAAACCACATTGTTTGGATTTGTTTGATAAGTGGGGCCCGATATTAGGAGGGAGGCGGGTTGCCAGCGGGGGGGTCAACTGGGTGCGTGGGTAACCCGCCAGTAAAATCGTTGGGTTCCGCACGCGATCATAAGTAAATTGAAGCCACTTACCTTGGCTTCCGGGTTTCGCGCTGGAAAGCTGCGCAGTGGGCGGACTGTGCAGCCGAATCATAGGCTGTCAGCTGGAGGAGCCCTATTTAAAGGGGCAGGCCTCCACTGACTGATGCTGCAGAAAGGAACCAAAATTACAGCATGGAGCAGCCCAGGGGGAAGGCTGCTCCCAGGTTTAATGATTCCTCATTCCAGGTCCTACTGGAGGAGGGGGAGGACAGAGACCTTCTCCCCAGCAAGCGGGAGGAAGTGGCCTGCCTCTGCCATCACGAAGGCCTGGCTTGAGGTGGCAGAGGAGGTCACCAGCACCACCAACATATCACGCACCTGCATACAGTGCAGGAGGCGCTTCAGTGACCTAAGTAGGTCAGCCAAAGTGAGTACACTTACTCATTCCCCTACACTCCGTCTGCCACATCACCGCCCCCACCCCACATCTCCTGCACTGCCAACACTAATCTATCACATCACTCCACTATCACATCACTCCTCACACCCACTCAAAGCTCATCCTCATCATACCACAACTCGCCAGTACTCATCCCACCACTACCACTCAACTCAATCCTCATACAATCTCATGGCTCTGTCTCATACTCACCCTCTCATGCATCTCTTTCACGGTCAGCCTCACCCAACCTGCCACTACCTGTGCTGCAGTAGTAGGAAGCATAAAGCAAACGTGTCGTGAGCATGAAGGGGAGGCACAAGGGTGTTTGAGGGTTTGTCATGGTTTTTACTTATATTTAATTTCTGATCAACTCACATTACATATTATATTGTCACCACTACTGCCACGTCTTGGCCATTCTTGACTGGCTTGTGCAATAATGCCCTTTCATGAGGTTCTCCATGAACACCCTTGATGCCACCCATTGAGTCTCCCTACAGTGGGTGTATGTGTAGTTCCACGACTACTTTGTGCAGGTGCCTGTTGCGCAGCACTGTGTTGTGTAGCTCCACGCGGCGGAGGAGGATGCCGTGCCTGGTGAGGTTGGTGATGTTGGTCGTCCTCCAATGGAGTGATGAATGCAGCAATGGAACCCCCCCCCCCCCCGCATCCTGATGGTGTGAATGTGAGGGGGTCCACAAAGTAGGTAAATGTGTTTGGACAGCAGAGTTTAGGGTATGATTTAATAATTTTGAGTGGCGACAACGGTGTGGCAGGCAAAACTTTGTCTGAGGTGACAGAGTGCCCTGCTGCAATGAATGAGGGTTTACCCCGCACCTGTTAAATGGACCTTTGCAGCTGGCACTGGCTGCTGGCTGCAACACGTCTGTTTAAACAGGAAGTGTTTCCCCCAGCATGGGAAACATTGCCGGTGGGAGTCCCGCATGCGGGGGCTGCACGCGCACCGATTTGCGTCATTGGGGAACCCGGAAATGGGCGGGTTGGAGCCGGGCTCCGGACACGCTCGTGGAATCCCCAATTTTAGGAGCCCCCCCGGCCACGAACGCAACCGCTCGGCCATCCGAAAATTGACCCCGTGGTGTCAGTCCTGCTGTCTCCAGAGGTTTTTGCAGAAAATTGCCTCCTGAGATAGTTTTCAGTAATGCCCTCTTCACATTACAGCATTGCCCCTATAGGCAGGGTTCCCTTTGGTGGCACTGATGGAATGTAATGGGGGGATTACACTACTGGTCCATGCAGAACCAGAGGTAGATGGCAGAGTGCCAGATACAATATTTCTGTTTACATTCGAGAGCACAGGTGTTTGTTCCAGCATTTGCAACGGTTAAATGAGTTCTACGTTTCCGATGTATTTGAAAGCAAATAAAGAAAGAACTTGCATTTATAATTAATTGGCTTTCACAACCTCGGGACGTCCCAAAGCTAATGGAGTTGTTTTTGAAGTGTAATCCCCTTTCTAATGTAGGAAAATGTGGTAGCCAAATTGCGCACAGCAAGGTCTCGCAAACAGGAATGCGATAAATGACCAGATAATCTGTTTTTGGTGTTGTTGGTGGAGGGATTAATATTGGCCAAGATACAGAGAGAAGCCCCTGCTCTTCTTCGAATAGTGCCATGGGATCATTTACGCCCATCTGAGCGGGAAGACGGGGCCTCGGTTTATGAAGTATAAACGTAAAATGGGCCGGCTTCCTTTAAAGTTTTGGGATTACACTGATCACTTTCATTACTGAGTCTGTATGGATTAGCTGAGTGGAGAGCATACATTGCCCTGGGGACACAATGATTTCGCATCAGTCACTTAATAAGGAAGCAGATGCATAAAACAATTTTTTTTCTTATTTAATAAGATGTTTCTGGTGGTGTTGTTGAAGCAGTTACAATTCAGAACAATTCACCCTGTGTCTCCAACTCTGATTTACCAATTACAGTGAGATTTAAATGGGCATTCCTTAGAGTTTTAGTTAATCCACTGTTTGTAAGGCAGGAGTTGTTTATCCATCTCCTGCTAATTGTTCATTCCTTGTCCTAGAGTGTATGAATATCTTTGTGTTCAGATCTGTGGTGAGGATTATCCACGGGTTCAATCTTGTTTTCTGTTTTTGCCCCCGGTGGCATGTTGAACGGTTGCTGCCCCACGTGGTGTATGGGCGGTGTGTGTGTGTGTGTGATCTATGCTGAGGTCGAGGGGAGTGTGGGTCAGACAGTCAGTGTTACAGAACTGTAGATATTCTCTTTGAGTGTGGCTCCCTAGTGGGAGCATGTGACTACTGAATTTGCCCTTTGACTTTTAAAGGATTGCTGCAGTGCAGAGTAAAAATTATAGCTGTCCTCCGTTAGAGAAAGGCCTTTTTAATCTCCTTATTCAGGATTGTTGGTAACAGCTTAAAATAAAAGAGGCAACCCATGGACAATGAAATTTAACCGTAAAATGGGCTGGGCTCCTTTTAAAATTCTGGGATTATACTGATCACATTCTCTACTGAGTCTGTGTGGATTAGCTGATGAGAGAGCATGCATTGGCCTAGATTTTGCTGGAGTGGGACATCTTGCAGCATATCCTGTTAGTCAGACTTTTATCCTCATCCTTCAGCTTGAAAACGTTTTGCACTGCAAGTTGCTGGAAGTGTGAGCTGATAACAGGTCAAGGTCAACAAGGCATCTGGGACCTTGGTGAATGCCGGGACCAACAGCCTATCTCCTTGACCAGTGACATTTAAGGATTGAGAAAGAAACAGAGGAATGATGGAGAAGGAAAGAAGGTGGATTAGAGTCCAATCAGGTACAGAAAGAGAAATAAAGAGAGGGAAAGATAGATTGGTTTAAAAGAGAGAGAAAAAAAGAGACAAAGGAAAAGTAAGAAAAAATTTCAACATTTTAAATTTTAAAATCTCTACAATTTACTACCTGTAGGGATGAGACTCCATGATTTCAATTGTTCCCATTCTGGGCTGGAGAGATTGATTGGCATTGGAGGAACATAAATCTCCTAATTAAAAAAGTTAAGTACTAGCCCTAACTTTCTGCAGCGAGTTTAATTGGCAATTAATGTGCAAATGCTGCAATTTCTAGAAACTCATGGGGAGGTTGAGGGCGAGCTGCTGTTTTTACGGGGTTAACAGTGGAGTGGCGCAAGTCGTCCAGCAACTTGTGGTGATTTGTAATTCATCTGTTCCTTGCCATAAGTTGCTGGACGATTTACACAATAACAGCGCGCATTAAACTTGCCGTTATTTTGGCAGCAAAATCTGACCCATTGTCCTGGGGACGCAGTAATTTCACACCAGTCACTTAGTAATAAGGAAACAAATTGAGAATGGTTTCTTGTCATGAAATATTTTACTTATCCCCTTGTGTGCTGTTCTGTGATGGAGACGATGAGCAGGTTATTGGCTCTCGGGCCGCCACTACTGAGAGCAGTTGGGAAGTGCACTAAAACGGGGGGACTTGCCATGTGAGGAAGTACACACTTTAAACCTGCGTCCTACCTCTCCGTGATATTGCTTACAGCTCTAATGCTGGCCCATCTGCCACCACGTGGCTCTATGACAAGGCGTTCTAAATAATAGGATCCTGTGCTAGAAGCAAAAAGAGCAAATTAAAAGACATAATGGTGTTTTACTGATCTTCATTCTAGGTTTCCTTTTACAGAGGGTCCTTGCCAGAAAACATACCTGAGGAAGCTGCTAAGAAGAGAAAAGGCCCAGATTCGATGTGGCTGGCCACTTTGCCAATCAAATTGCCAGTAAGCTGCTTTATTTTCTTAATGTTCTCATTTTCTTCAGACGATCAAAGCAAAATTAGAAGCTGCCACAATTGGATCACTGAAATGTATTTTATTAAGAGAAGAAAGAAAGACTGGTGTTTACATGGCGCTTTATCACATCTCAGGAATTACTTTAAAGTGCAGTGACTATTGTTATGTAGGCAAACGTGGCTGCCATTTTGTGCAGAGCAAGGTCTCTCAAACAGCAATGAAATGAACAACCAGTTAATCCGTTTTTCTTCAAGCTAGTTAAGAGAGAAATATTAGCCGAAAAGCTGGAGAACACACCCGTTTTGTCTTCAAGTAGTGCCATGGGATCTTCAAAGTCTATCTGAAGCACTGTAACAGCCAAACAGGACCTTGGTTTAATGTCTCATCCTGAGGATGGCATCTCTGACAGTGCAGCACTTCCTCAGTACTTCACACAAGTGCCAGCCTAGATTATGTTTTCAAGTCCCGGAGTGGGGCTTGAACCTATAACTTTCTGATTCTGATGCTAGACTTCTAACAACTATTATCTGTTTGCATACAGTACACTTCTGCTTACACCACTTCAAGCATGGTTGTTAAAAAATCTAATGCGTTTTCTCTAGAAACAGAAATCAAGACTTCATAATGAGTCAAGAATAGAATCATCCTATCCACCATTAAACCTAGGCGATGAAGGTGAGACCGTATTACTTTCCAACTGTTAATTCTTTGTGCTTACCAAAGTGTTGGGCAATGAAATACTTTTTTCTACTTTTGCTGCCCAGTGTCAGTCACCACCATGCATTCCCAGATCCAGTAAGCTTTCTCTGCTGTATCCGAACACTGTATCTTAAGACCAGCCTTAAGAGGTTTACCACTGCAGAAGCATAGGTTCTGCTATTTCTCATACCACTCAACCATAGTGCCATATTGTCACCCTGATCTCAATAGTGATGGTAAAAATGAGGCCTCTTGCAATGGGTGATTTTGTGCCAATTTTTAATTTCTCTTTCTGCCAGCAAAAGTATAATTTGGTTTTTTTTTAAATGGAAGGAAGAGAATCTGATTTCATTAAAAGACAAGTGTTGTTAGTAGTGGGTGTTTATGTCTTGCTCTCCCTCTGCATCATCTTGCTATCTTGAATAATAGTTATGTAGTAAACACAAAATGGTAATCAATATTAAACCATGATGAAAGCCCGTGTATTTGATTTTGAATGGATGGCAACTGCAGGCCTCAACTAACATGACATTGTAGAATCTAAATATATAGGACTGCTTAAATAACCATTTAACTGCAGCACTTGATAGGTTTCTGACACTTCATCCCTGGTAAAAGCTAAAGATAGACCAGTAATGTCAACAATGCTTTTGTCATTCATTGCATGTTGTATTATGCCAGCATCTGGCCATTGTCTCGGGGGATATGAGTCAAAAAATATATTTTCAATTCATTGCTTGGGTCCAACTGTTTCAAAATATATTACGTGTCCATTGAGGAGTAGAGCTTGGTTTTTACTAAAGCTGAATTTGCTGGTGAATATTCCTGTTAGTGTTGTCTCCAGTTTGCATTATAAAAATACTCAGCAATTTAGCTTCCTGTCAGTGTCATGATGGCCTTTACCATCTTGCATGGTATAAGTCAACCAGGTAAGTGCATAAATGGGTCGGGCCCCAAGCAATCTAGGGCATTAGCAAGTAGTCTCTGGGGAGAGTTACAATACCACGTCAATGTTAATGCACAACTATTTCAGCTATGTAGCAATGTGAAAATGGCAGCAGAATTTTGGAGTTCAGTCCTGACCTGACTCCAGCACGCAGTGGAGTGAGACATTTTCTGGAAAGCTGTCTCACAAACTCTTTTGTGTTTGAGTGGGTGGGCCTCCTGGCTATTTTATAACTTACTGCTGTCTTTTTGAGTGTCTTGAGAAAGCAGATGGTCCCACCCACAATCTCAGAACATTAGAAACTTATTATGTGGATTTGGGTGCTCTTTGCATTCTGCAGCTGCTGGTCTTGGGCTGCCAGCACATCACAACCTTTACTGATGTTGCCCTTTCCTGGCATGGACAGGGGATAGCTTTGGCTAATACCCTTCACCAGGGCAGGTGCCTCTTGGTGGTTTTGGCAATTACTGTTTGCTGGCATGGGGTAACCTGCTTTGTCTTGAGAATTCTCCCTTTATGTTACACAGTGAGTTCAAACTTTATTCATGATTATGTGCCCAGTAATGGGAAGTGCTAACTGAAGTAGATTCTAGAGATGTGAAGTGTACAGGGGTTCATGATACCTTTTGGATGTTGTCCTAAATGGTTTCTTAATTTATCTTTGGACAGAAACTGGCTACCTCACTGAAGCTAATCTATTGAGTATTGCAAGAAGAATCGGGCCGGAATGGCGGAATATTGGTATAAATCTCGGTTTATCCTATTCGCAACTGGAAAGAATAAGATATAATAACAGGTGAGGAAGGCATTTATTCTTGACAACAGTCAACATTTTGATTTACAATATTGTTCTTAGTGTCATGATGGTTGTCAGCTTAATTTAGAGGACAGCAGCAATAGAAGGCCTGTATTCGTGTTTACACTCTTCTGTCATATGCTTGAGCATGACCTCGAATCGTTTGAACTGGATGTCTCACTTATATTTTCCCTAAAGGATAAAAGATAAAGGTGCAGCTGGACTGGACCGCCCACTACCACCACATGGCCGGCCCAGCGTAACTGCAGCTTTGCCTTAATTCCGGTGGTATTCACCCATACAAGAACCTTCGTGTTGGCTACTTTAATATTGGGGGTAGTGTGCAGGTTGCAGCCTCTCAAGTCTTTGACATGCTTTCTGTAGCAGGTTCAAGACTAGCAGTTGTGCAGTTGCGGGGGAGAGATGTTGTTTAAAATTCATTATTGTGAATGACATGAGGAGCACTATCCTATTTATAATGGTTTGTCCCCATCTAACCCGCACACCACCCTCCCTCAGTCTCTCCAAGCTCATTTCGTTCTGTCCCCTGCTCCCCAATCTCTTTCCACTCCTGGCCACCCAATTTCTCATCCTGGCCTCCATTCTAGCTGATATTGTAAATGTTTCCCTTTTTAATTTGGTGAACCCCTCCCTTTCAAATCACCCCTACCTCAAAAAAACTCATTCCCAATTCTTCTGTGCTGGCTAAGAGTGGTTATCTTCCCACTCCTGCACCATCACCATTGGAGTCCCTCAAGGATCCATCCTTGATCCTCTTCCTCATCTACTTACTTGGTGACATCATCCTCAGACATGGGGTCAGCTTCCACCTGTGTGCTGATGACACCTTGCTCCACCCCATCACCACCTCTGTCAGCCTCTCCACTGCCTCTGTGTTGTCAGACTGCTTGCCTGTCATCCAGTCATGGATGAGCCTTGATTTACTTCAGTTAAACATTGGGAAGGCTGAAGCCATCGTTTTTGGCTCCTGCCACAATCTCTGTACCTTTACCACTGACTATCCCCCTCCCCGGCCAATGTCACCATTTGAACCAGACCATCCACAACCTTGGCGTCCTGTTTGATCCTAAGTTCAACTTCCAATCTCATATCCACCCCATCACAAAAACTGCCTATTTCCACCTCCTGTAACATAGCCTACCTCCACCCCGACCACAGCTCTTCAGGCACTGAAACCTTCATCCATGCCTTTGGCATTTCCAGATTTGTTTACTCCAATGCTCTCCCATTCGGTCTCCCATCCTCCACCCTCTGTAAACTTCAGCTCATTCAAAACATTGCTGCCTTTATTCAATCTCATGCCAAGTTCCATTCTGCTTACCTATCAACCCTTTCTTCACTGATCTACATTGACTCCCGGTCCCCCTGTGTTTAAATCTCTCCTCCAGCATTTGGTCAAACAACCCTCCCCTCTTTGCATCTGTGAAACGTCTTTGGACATTTTTCTATTATTAAAGATGCAATTTCTTGTTATAAGAATTTTTAATTTTTAAAACATGTCTTACATCTAGTGGGGAAAAAAAATGAAATGAGAGTTGCATCATTTAGTATCTCTCAAAGCACTTTGTTTACATTGGATTACTTTGAAGTCCAGTGACTGTCATATTTGCATGTATAACAGCCACAAACAACAATTTAGATGAATGACCAATTGATTTGTTTTAGTAGTGTTAGTTGAGGGGGGAATTTTGGCTGGAACACCAGGGGAACTCCTTGCTCTTTATTGAAAAGTGCCATGAGAATTTTAATATTCACCTGAACCATTGGGATAAATGCGGGCTCGATTTAACAGCTCATTTGAAGGAAGGCGCCTTCGACAATTTGGCACTTCCTCAATACTGCAGGTAACTGTCAACCTGGTTAATGTGCTCAAGTCATGTAGTGGGCCTTGAACCCACAGCCTTCTAACTCAAAGGTGAGAGTTGGTATAGAATGAGAACTTATTTAGGTCTAAGTAGCCTTACGCTCTGAATAGTTTTAGTGATACATACATTTAGTGCACTGTGTAAATATTTTCATTCAGCACTATACAAACGATTGTATTGATATAGAATCATGGCAGTGGGGGGGAATTCTTGTGATATTTTTCATGTTTTGTTTTGGACTTTTTGAAATCGTCGATCTTACCTTGTCCGAGCCCTCGACTCCATTTATGTGGTAATGTATTTTTGTAAATAATGGGATCTTTTGAAATCAGAGGCGATATTTTCTTCCGTTTGCTAAATTTACCAGAGAATGGTGCTTTTATCTCCTTTCTTGTCTATTTTTTTGCTAAAATTAGCAGGAGCGTACCCTAAGTTTACATATATCAAATCATTCTTTCCCTCTTCATCTTCGGCCCTTCTAGTCACTTCAGGTTACCTAGCTCCACCTGCCAATGCTGCTCTGAACCAGCTGCCAGGAGGATCACAGATGTGGCACTCTTGAGTTTTCCACTCCTTTCCTAGCCTCAGCCTCCACTTCCCCACCAGTAGCTAAGATGGGGAAAGCAGAAGAGTGGGGAAACAAGTCTGTGGGCATTGGTTAATTTAAGCCCTGTGGACGTAGAACTTTAACCCTCTAGGATATTATCTGTAAAATAAATGTTATTTAAACCAGTCCTTGTCTTGTCTTTTCGAAACATTACCTCACTCTCTTTAGGGATGACCTGGATAAGCAAATATTAGAGATGCTCTTCACGTGGGCGCACGGCAGCGCGAGTGTACCAGGCTGCATCGGTCAACTAACTCGGGCAATGAAGGAGAGTGATCGCGAAGATATTGCTGAAGAAATACATTGTATTATCGAACTGGGCAAGAAGAAATATCACGAGTCCATTCGCCGAGTTGGACTGAGCCAAGAAAGCAGCAACGAAGATTCCGCTATAGCAATGATATAGACCGGAAACAAAACATACGAACGTACGAAATTGAAGGGCAGAAAAAGACGAGCTGGTCCATCAAGCCTGCCCCACACTCATGATGGCCGGAGCATCCTGACTAAACACTTCATCCCTCCCTCCCTCCCTCCCACAGAAAAAATACTCTGGAAAATTCCTCTCCGACCCCCCCCCCCCAGCCAAGCCGATCTAAACCAGTCCAGGAGATCACATGGACCAAGTGTTACCTATAAAGACACTTAACTTCTATGTGATGCAATCTCTGCCCCAGTCCTCAAGTGTTGCTCCTGTAGAGAATTTTTCTGAGACAGTGTATTTGAACCTTTGTGGTGGTGGTTGAGGGTAGAGAGTTTTATTCTATTTTTGCTGGCAGCAGATGTCATGGGGGACAGTGAACTCTTGGCAACTTTGTATGAGAAATGATGCATTGTGTGCAACTTCGGCAGAACTCATTCCACATAAGTGTCAAGACACCACTGCGATTGTGTCTTACGCAGAAATGCACAGCGAAGGCCAATCGGATTCAGTGGTGGAACCGTACGATTTGAAGTGATGTGCTACTTACAATTTTATTTCAGCTATAGTGACGTGAAGTTTTATTCCACTGCGTGTTACCCAGAGAAGCATACCTTGCATTTAGTTTAAAGTGTTCTTTTTAATTTGGTGAACTTCTGTACTCCTCAAGGAGAGAGATGTACACAGTGAATCATAGAAACAAGCCACTAAATCTGCACCGATGGTTTCTCTCCACATGAACCACTTAGTCTAATCCCGCTCTGCTGCTTGCTCCCCATACACTTGAAATCTGGGAAATGGGGTTCTTTTCCATTTAGGCACATAAGCCCCAGAATTGAGAGTCCCCTGATATCACCAGGTTTCACCGGGCCTCGCCATGAGTGAGCATGGGTTGGGATTTTGGCACGCCACAAAGTTGTTGTACGCCAGCCTTTGTGGCAGGAAAAAATAACCAGGACGAAGGAAGACTGCAGTGCTAGCTAGTGTCTGCAAAGAAGAAATTATGTTAATGGCTTCCACGTCAAAGTGACATTGTTAGGATGAGCTTCACCCCCAATGTTCACCAGGCCAATTAAAATGACTGAATTAATAAGCCAGTGACCTGGCCTGGTGTAGTTGGATTTTTAAAGCTGCCAGCGGCAGTTAATACTCTGCCTCAACAATATGCCACCTCCCCTGACTCTAAGAGCAGCTCTGACTGCACCAGTATGAATTTTTCTTTTTCATTCTTTTTGGTCACTCTGACTTTGATTTCCAACTTGTGCCAAACTAGGGACTCTCTTTTTGTTTTCACATAAACTTAGCTAGCAGTGGAGCAGTATAAAAGTTTACTACAATCAACTGCAGGGTTTTATGAAAGCTATAATAACTGTTGGAGTTGGGAGAAAAGAGGTATTTGATATGCCACTGTTTTTGTTTAAAAGTTACAGTTACATATGTTCGCATGGGCTATTCCCCTTCTAGTGAGGGATAGTGTGCCATCACTTTGCTACTCTAGAGTGCATGTAGCATAGTATGAAAATGTGTGCAGCCCTTAACTGAACTTGAACTACGGGTGTGTCAGTACATCACTTGCAATCTACGGTACACTTCAGTTCAAATGCAAGTTGCCATGTTTACTCCGTCAGGCTGAAACCAAGTAAGCCTAATGGTATGTCGATGTTTTTAAATGTTTCTCTTCATGTAACTGTGTGTGTGTATATATACATGTAGATAATCTGTGTTTTTGTATGGCATCTTCAAATATTTTTTGCACTAATCATTCTTTTGAAATATTTTTAAATGTTTTCTTCAAATATTGCACTGAACAAGGAGCCTAATTTGTGAATATATTCTCTTTCAAATATAGCAGGCACTTCATATTAATGTATGTTGGAAAACATCAGACTGAGAGGAGATGTACAGTGAGTCACAGAGTGGTTAGGCAGGAATTAATATATTCTAAAATGAATGCAGCAATATAAATATGGATTGCCTCTTGTTTTCAGCACATACTTAATTTTTCAAATATGGAAAATTGGTAATAACATCCTTCAGTCAAAACAAATATATTTTAAGAAAAATACTGTCAGTTCTTAACATGTGAATAATCAATATAAGAACATAAGAAATAGGAGCAGGAGTAAGCTGTACGACCCCTCGATCCTGCTCTGCTATTCATTAAGATCATGGCTGATCTTCAACCTCAACTCCACTTTCCCCGCCTGATCCCCATATCCGTTGATTCCCCTAGAGTCCAAAAATTTATCTATCTCAGCCTTAAATATACTCAGCGACTCAGCATCCATAGCCCTCTGGTGTAAGAAATCCAAAGATTCACAACCCTCAGAGTGAAGAAATTTCTCCTCATCTCAGTCTTAAATGGCCGACCCGTTATCCTGTGACTATGTTCCCTAGTTCTAGACTCTCCTGCCAGGGGAAACAACCTCTCAGCATCTACCCTGTCAAGCCCTTTCAGAATCTTGTATGTTTCAATGAGATCACCTCTCATTCTTCTAGATGCCACCCACAACTTTTCAGCTCACAGTTTCCTCGTATGAATCAACTAGCGGGTGACACATTTGAGGGGGTGTTGAGCTTCAGGGATTTGTTCAACTCTTAAGTTAGTACCACAGCCTCTCAAGCAAGCTAACAAATGTAGGCTGGTTAGGCCAGTCCAGCGGATTTACCTATTGCTTCTTTAGGTATGATGTCTTTCAAAAGAGCGAGGTGCTTCAGGTATTTACTCTACTGGAGTATCTACTGCTGTTCCAACACTCATTTATATTTCAGATGATGTGGTTCGGGATGGCCACAAGATAGATGAGTAAAGCCATTCTGTCCATCTTCACTCATTCATCGAGAAAGACTCCAGATGCCAGGATTTTCACCACCGGTATTCTACCCAAAAGTCCATTCCACGTGTTGATCATTCTTTCATGTATGCTAACCTAGGAAGCAAGCAAAAGCAAATGAACAGATTCAAAAATGATGAGAATTCAAAAAGCAGCCCTGTATATAAGCCCTATGACATTTGAAAACAAGTAATTACACTGAAAATGCAGCGGGACACAGGTTTCTAACATAACCCATCATTCCTTCACTCGTATTGGAGGAAATAAATCATTAACATGTGAAAGCTTGAAAGAGGATAATATTGAAGGCACAAGATTTGTTTTCTAGGAGAGCCTGGGGGAATGCTCCTCCCCCACCCCAGAGTATTTTGATTTTGTGACACTTATTTGCAGCATCTTAGAATCTACAGTGAACACGGACATTGCATTTTAAGGAAGGAACATTTACTCAATTTTATTAAAAACTGCTTTCTGTGTGCCATTTTAAAAGTTCTTGCATTAGCAACATGTTTCAAATTGCCGAAAAGCAAATTGGGGTTTTGAACCCAATCATATTAGCCATTGGTATAATTCAGGTCAGGGTCGTAGGCAGTAAATTTAGAATTGTACAAACTCCATCCAAGTGCTGTCTCGGCGCCCCCTTCCCAACAGCAACTAGCAGAACAATTCCAGGGGGATCAAAGTTTGCTCTGTCAGAAAATTTACAATTTTTACATTAAAACTAGTGCATACTGATTAATTTTAAATAATTTTATACTTCAAAATTAATAGAGTTTTAAAAAAAAAAGTAGGAAAACATTTGGTTTTTCAACATATCGAGACCATCATTTCTTCAAAAGCTACTTTAACAGACACTCCCCCTTCCGCCAGGACTTTTTCTCCCTTCAACTCCCCCAGTTCACAGAGCTACTCTCACTCTTTCAATCAAACTTCCCACCAGCTCATGCTGGCACTCTTTTCTCCCCTTCCTTACCAGACTTAGTTCATGGTGGGAGCTTTTCTCTGTCCCCTTAATTCAAGCTGGCACTGTTTGTCCTCTCTTCCCCAGTTTAAAATGGTACTCCTCCACCCTCGGCTGCACCTGTCTTCACTTGCTGCTGTACCAGGTGGTCTTGTAAGAATTCCCATTCACACTGCGCAGCAACATCCAATTCCCTGGAGGAGAAGGAGCAGGGGTCACCCTATGAACACTGACTGACCGCATGAAATTAAGACAGTTGTGTGAGGAAAAACTTCCTGACATCAGTCCTAAATTTACTTTTCACCAATGTGACCCTGTACCCTCTGGGGATCAGTCTCATGGCTCTGCACTGACTCCCAACGCTTGAATGCCTTCCTTGTGTTACCAGAGCCGGACACATACTAAATGGGTGACCTGACCAGAGAACTGTATCGTTTAAGTATGACTTCCTCTAACTTTTACCCTAGTGTTTTGGCTATATAGTTCAGCATTCTGTTTGCTACTTCGATTCACCTTTAGTGCTATTAAGGTCCCCAGCCGATGATGCTAGTATTTAACCCCAGAAATTGATCGATTTTCCTCTAACTTCTGGACGACATCAGGTACTCATCGTAACCACACGTCCATTGAACAAAAGAGAAGGTTGCATTTAGTATGATAAAGGTAACCCAAATTAATTGCACAATCGAAATACTTCTGTTGGTGCTGTGTCTCCACCACCTGCGCAGTTTACTACTCCATTTATGGGGAGATTGTCTTAGAACTTCTCATGTTTTTAGACAGGATACATTAAAAAAAAGCTTTGTCATCTGATAGCAATCCATCTCTCACCTCGTTCTCTGTCTCTTTCTGTTACAACCTTCCTTGCCTTTCTATATTTTATTAATACCACTATGGTCAATACTCCTTTGAACTTCCCATATTCTTTCTAAATTCCCCTATATATTCTTCCTCCTCGCTAAATCCCCACTGTTTTGAAAGCACAGTCTGCTACTGTACTCTGCTTCATGTTTGATTTTTAAAAACTTAACTTGTCTTTGATTGACATTTGCAGCAAAAATTGTCTTGTTAGTGCTGTTATCCAAAACTTTTTGTGACTTCTTGTACATCTCATTCATTCAATCCAAGTATAGTATCTTTTATAAACGATGAGTAAAACTTTTGATTTAGAAACAGAATTATATCTCTAAAATTATTTTTATTTTGAATGCTTCATGTGAAGTTGAATTGTTTATGTATATTGAAGCTCCTAATGTAATATACCCAATGGGTTAATTTGTAAATTCTATTTATAAAACTGTTTAACAATAAAATGTCTGAAATTGTACAAAATCTGTGCTTTTGAGTTTCCTTAAAGTAGCAGGCATCAGCAGCAGATTGCTGTCTGAGAGGTAGTTTTGGGACCAAGAGCAAATCACTGATCTCCAACTGATCACACCGAGGACCTCCTGAGATCATGGACATACAGACTGAGTACGTCGAGGCCCTCCTGAGATCGTGGACATACAGACTGAGCACACTGTGGTCTCCTGAGATTGTGGACATACAGACTGAGCACACTGTGGTCTCCTGAGATGCAGGCTGACACTTCAGTGCAGTACTGAGGGAGTGCTGCACTGTCTTTTGGATAAGATGTTAAACTGAAGCCTCGACTGCCCTCTCAGGTGGATGTAAAAGATCCCCCAGCACTATTCAGAGAAGAGCAGAGCAGTTCTCCAAATATCCTGGCCAACATTTATCCCTCAACCAACACCACCAAAACAGTTTAATTGGTCATTTTTCTTATTGCTGTTTGTGGGTCCTTGCTGTGCACATATTTGCTGCTAGTTTTTCTTATATAACAACACTGACTACACTTCAAAAAAGTACTTCCTTGATTGTAAAGCTCTCTGGGATGTCCTGAGGTTATAAAAGGTTCTCTATAAATGCAAGTCTTTTCCTTTCCTTTTCTTCTACATCTCAATAAGATCACCTCTCAGACACCTCCTTTCAAGGCTGAAAAGTCCTACGCCCCTCCTGGTTCATAAGGCCTGGTTCCATAGTTAGAACTGAGAAATGGGGGCACCTTTACTTCAAAGAACAGCTGTCAGTGATGTCCTTTACAACAGACTGTTGTGAAAATGGTCTCCAAATGAACAGGCTGTTTAAAATTTTAATACACAGTATTATGATGGAGATAGGGGGAAATGAGGAGAGAAAAAAATTACAAGGTGTGATCAAAAGTCGGGTCACATTTCCTAATTCTGTATGTACCACAATCATAGTTTTTAAATCTGAATGTTGTGAAATACCATTCAATTTGATTGACACACAACCCCATATGAAAAGGTTTAAGGTATCAGGATCAGTGTTGCAGCGGGCTGAGATTGCATCTGTCTCTGGCTGTGTTGCCTGAACTGGACCTTCCTTTGAGAGCTTATGTGAATTTCATTTTAAGCCTTCTGTAACTGTGTGACAATGAATTGCCTGCAGAGTGATATGTTTTACATTCTGGGGGGAAGAGTGTCTTAACTGAGTGTGTAATTTGAGAACGCACCAAGAAAGGCAGACAGGCCCGAGAACCCGTACAGATATGTTGAAGCCTTAGCATGGTTTTGAAAGTATACATATTTCCTCAGTTGTATCCCATTTTGTGCCTTGAAGAAAACTTCATTTCAAATGTCTCTAAGGTCCAATTTGCAGATTGAATGTTTAGACTTGTTTGTCTGCTGGATACTTAACTGTAATAATGCTGTCGGCTTCAATGGATTTTGATCACTGTATTTACTCTCCCAAGGGTCGCAAAATGAAGTGTGGTCAAGGCTTCTCGCTGCAGAAAAAAAAATACATTGTAAATTTGATAAGTAGAGTAAAAAGGTTGCATTTGTACCCTTCTATAGAAAAAAGGAATCGTGATTTCCACAATCCACAGGAAATTGCGTGCATGCAACCAAAAATAGTCTGCAATTTTATTACAGCTAGTCATTTGCCTGTGTAGATGAGTGCCTTCACATCCAAGGCTTTTAGCCCTGTAGGGTGCACACCTGTACAGACAATGCAGATTGGCACTATATCCTCAACCTAACAAGCTTCTGCCCTTTTCTGATTTGGAGTGCTTGGTAAATCCATCCTTTGCTCTAAAGTGCTGATCGCATTTCCTTGTTGCCGCCTTGGTTAAAGCCAATTGAGGAGCGGTCCAGCAGAGGTATGGTGCTTGTATGGGACACGGACAAGAAATCTCAAAGTCACTGAGGCTTTTCAGAACTTTGATTAGGGTTAAACAGTCTGGAAATCAATCTGTCACCAGAACAGTTAAGATAATATATAATGCTTAATAAAACCGTAAAGCAACTGCACTCTCAGGAAGCTAACAGACAGCAGAACTCTTTCATAAGTTCACAGAAGAGTAATCAATTGACAACCAATTAATTCCTTTGCATTTTTTTCCTTCTGAAGTCATGCTTGATTTCCCTTTGTCTTGCAGCAAAATCTCTTGCTTTGTACACTTCATACCTTGCACCAAAAATAATTGCAAGGTTACATATGCCAGGTTTCCACTTTTATCCATATCCATTGATACTCTAACCTAACAAAATTCTATCAATCTCATTCTTGATAATATCAATTGATCCAGCATCCACAGCCTTATGGGGGAGAGACGTCCACATTTTACTATCCATTGTGTGAAAAAGTGCTTCCTGATTTCAATCCTGAATGGTCTAGCTCTAATTTGAAGATTATGCCTCCTTGTTCTGGATTCCCCCACCAGAGAAATTGGTGTATCTCTATCAACCCTATCAAATCCCTTTATCATTTTGAACACCTTGATTACTTCATCCCTCAATCTTCTAAACTCAAGGGAGTACAGCCCAAGTTTATGCAACCTGTCCTCATAATTTAACCCTTTAATCCTCGCTATCATTCTGGGGAATCTGCACTGTAAACCTCCCAAGGCCAATAATTCCTGAGGTGCGATACCCAAAACTGAACCCACTACTCCAGATGGGGTCTGATCAAGGCTGTATACGACTGAAGCATCACTTCCTCCCCTTTGTATTCCAGCCCCTTTGAGATAAAGGCCAACATTCCATTAGCCTTTTTGATTACTTTTTGTACCTGTGCACTGGCCTTTAGGGATTTGTGTTCATGAACACCCAAATAGTTTTGATCTTCCACAATTCCTACTCTCTTGCCATTAAGAAAATTTTCTGATTTGTCTTTCTTCGATCCAAAATGGATGGCCTCACCCTTCCCCACATTGAATGCCACAGTTTTGCCCACTCACTTACTCTGTCTGTGTGCTTTTGTAACTTCCTGCTCCCATCTGCAGAATTTATTGTGCCTCCTAATTTAGTGCCATCTACAAACTTGGATATATAACTCTCCATTCTTTCATCCAAGTCATTGATATATATATGTATATATATATGGTGAATAGCTATGGCCTAGTACAGAACCCTGAGGAACACCACTTGTTACATCCCACCAATCAGAGAACATTCCCTTTATCCCTAGTCTCTCCTATCTCCTAACCAACTACCAACCCATGTCACAAAGTTACCTCTAATTCCGTGCACTTTTATTTTTGCTGATAATCTTGTGCGAATCCTTATCAAATGCCCTCTGGAAGTTCATATAGACAACATCCATAGACATGCCCCTATCCACCATGATAGTGACCTCCTCAAAAAAAATTTAGTCAGGCATGACCTACCCTTTACAAATCCATGCTGACTCTCTTTGATCAGCTCATACTTGTCTAAGTGCTCAGCCACTCTGTCCTTCAGGATAGATTCCAGTATCTTACCCACAACTGATGTTAAACTGATAGGTTTGTAGTTTCTTGGTTTCTCCCTCCTTCCTTAAATAATGGAGTGACATTTGCCATTTCCCAATTCAAAAGCACAATTCTCAAATCTAAAGAGCTTTGCAAATTATGACTAACGTATCTGCAAATTCCTCATCTGTTTTCTTTTAATATCCTGGGGTGGAAACCATCAGGTCCCAGAGATTTGTCTACCTTAAGTTTGATTATTTTCTCCATTAGCATTTTTAAAAACTTATATTAAATCCAATAAGTTCCTCCCCTTGACTATTTTTAGATTTTCTTGTATCACCGGTATTTTGTCCTTCCACTGTGAAAATGGATATAAAGTATTAATTTAACAAGTCTGCCATTTTCTTATTGTCCATTATAGTATCACCTGCATCTATCTTTAATGGGACCACATTCCCCCGTACCACTCTCTCTTGAATATATTTATGAAAACTTTTTCTGTTAGCTTTGGTATCCCTTGCCAGTTTTTTTTCATATTCCCTTTTTGTACTTCATTAATTTATTTGTATTCCTTTGTTGCTTTTTATAGTTCTCCCAGTCCACTGGATTTCCACTTTTCCTTGCATTTGCCTTTTCTTTTAGCTTGATACCGTTTCTTACCTCATTTGTTGATCATGGTTGCTTAACTGCACAAATTGGGCTTTTGTTTCTCAGGGTATGTACTAGTTTTGTATTGTATCAAATACTTATTTGAATACTTCCTACTGTTTGTCCGAAGGTTTACCCATTAACAGTTTAGTGCAGTTTACTGTGGTCAATTTATTTCTCATCCATTGGAAGTTTTCCTTATTTCAGTTTAAACCTTTGGTTTGTGACTCTCCCTTCTCCCCCTTAAATCTAATATCAAATTCAATTAATTTATTTATCACTATTTGCAAGTTGTTCTCTTACTGTCAGACTGTTAATTGATTCTGGTTCATTACTCATCACTAATTTTAATATAGCCTGTTCCCTTGTCAGTTCTAAAACATATTGTTGTAGAAAAGTGTCTGAAATACATTCTGGAAATTCATTGCCTTTACTACTTGGGCTGTTCTGTTTCTCCCAGTCTGTGTGAAAAGTGCTTCCCTGATCTCCATATTTCTACATCCCCCACTACATCACTACTGTTAAGTAGACAAATCATTTGTTATATTTCTTATGCTACATGCTTTTGTGTACAGAACTCCTATTTGGGTAACTGTCCCCACCCTGCCCATATGCACTAATGATGTATTCCTCACACTTTTTGACTTACCACACTTTTTGTTGCTGATATTCTGCATATTGCTATACAGGCAATTTAATATGTTCTTATTTTTCATCACTCCCGCTTTATTTTTAATGGGTATTTTATTATTACTTCCTATAACCTCAGTTCCTGGAGTATTTATGTTATGTGTCTCACTTTTTGTAATCTGACCTTCGCTCTGATCCCTTTTTCTCATCTTTAGGATACTAT
Organism: Heptranchias perlo; assembly: GCF_035084215.1. Classification (NCBI taxonomy): domain Eukaryota; kingdom Metazoa; phylum Chordata; class Chondrichthyes; order Hexanchiformes; family Hexanchidae; genus Heptranchias; species Heptranchias perlo. Next base: position 17,958,066 of record NC_090336.1, read on the forward strand.
TTTTTCCACCCCCTCCACCCCCATTACTAATTTAAAGTCTTTTCTACAGTTCTATTAATTCTTTCCATTTGGATCTTGGTTCCAGTGGTAGAGCTCCTTCATGTCTCACCTGCACCTCCTTGGACTGCCTCCTGCTCCATGTTGGCTTGGTTAGCATCCTGGCCATCCTCCCCGCAGCCACTGCCTTTATCTCCACATTAAATATATCATGCCTGTTGGACAGGACCAGGTGATGTGGTTCCACCTACTCTGCCATTTACACACTCCTCTTGTATCTATCTCTCCATGTGGTGTGACTGTGTTCTGAAGTAAATTATCCAGATATTCCTCCCACTCCCTTATGTGTCAGAGTGGCTCTAACCCCCGCTCCAGCTCTGCGACTCTGAGCCGGTGACACGATAGACATTTTCCACAGGTGTGGTCATCCAGGATAGTCTCAATGTTCACAAATTCATACGTTTTGCAGTCCCAACACATTTCCTGTGTTGATATTATCTGTACTAGAGAACTTACATTTGTATAGTGCCTTTCATGACCTCAGGACATCACAAAACTCTTCACAACCAATGAATTACTTTCGAAGTGTAGTTACTGTTATAATATAGGGAAACACGACAGTCAATTTGTGCACAGCAAGGCCCCACAAACATGACCAATTAATCTGTCATAGTGATGTTGGTTGAGAGATAAGTGTTAGGCAGGACACCAGGAGAACTCCCCTGTTCTTCTGATAGTGCCATGGGATCTTTTATGTCCACCTAAGAGGGCAGATGGGACCTTGATTTAACATATCATCCAAAAGATGGTTCCTCTGACAGTGCAGCATTCCCTCAGTACTATATTGGAGTGTCAGCTGAGATTATATGTTCAAATCTCTGGAATGGGGCTTGAATTTACAACCTTCTCAGAGGCTAGAGTGCTATCACTGAGCTAAGGCTGACACTTGTACAGCAATATAAGGTAGTGAAAGGTATAAAAAAGGTAAACCTGTAACCCTAAAAATGAAACCATGACAGTATGACGAGGGGATACAGTCAAACTAGTGAACGGCAAATTTAAGACAATTGGGAAGTTTTTTTATTTAGAGTGGTTAACGCATGGAATTGACTTTGGGGTAGACTAATGGAGGCAAAAACATGCAAATAATCAAGAAACCGATGCTGTAAATTCATTCTGGATGGTTGATTTAAATTGGACCCATCAGTCTTCCTCATCTGTACTTGTGAACTTTTAATACACTTATTCACTGTTGTCTCTCCTCACAATTTTGGTTGCATGCTCGCATTAAGGTGGGTAGCACTCATCCTTGCTGGACATTATGCATCTACTGTTACTACCAGCAGCAACTACGAGGGAATTTTAGAAAAAATGTTGCAACTACTCAGAGGGGAAGATTTCGTATTACATTACCTGCTCACTTTCTTCACCATTTTGCTTCTGTAGTCGTGTGTAACTCGTAATCCGATATTTGCAATTTATTTCCCAAACTTTACTTTTTTCCACAAAACAGAGGGCACCAGATGAGTTGGTGTGGTCGGAACCCAAACTGCCGTTCAGATGTTACAATAAACAGCAGGAGCGACTCGTTTCCTGTATTTTTAATGCAATTATATTTTAAACCTCTGCTGCTGTTGGGTGATGACCAAGGGAACGAACAGATGTGGTCCTTCTCGGATGGTGAACTACAAAGATGTCACGATCCTCCATTTGATGCATGCATTTATATTTAGAGAACATTTTTAAAAACAGGACATCCCGTAGATTACATTATTATATGCAACTGCCAAGCATGACTTGCCGCTGAAGAGATAACGGTTTTATGAATCAACTTGTCTGGTCTGCATCTTTAAGACAAAAATGATTTATTTTTTCCCCCAATTTGGGGACAGTATAGTGTGAATTCTCACGCAGCGGGGAGACTAAGTATAAATGCAACAAGGGGGCACACGAGCTTTGGGTTTTTTTGGGGGAGGGGCGAGATTTGCTGCAGGAGAACATTTCGTTGAAGAACGATCCATGGAGGAGGAGTGATGATGTGGAGATGCCGGTGATGGACTGGGGTGGACAAATGTAAGGAGTCTTACAACACCAGGTTATAGTCCAACAGCTTTATTTGAAAATCACAAGCTTTCGGAAGCTTTCCTCCTTGGTCGGGTGAGTGTGGGATTCCATAAAAGTACAGCATATATAGTCAGAGAACAATGCCTGGCGATTTACAGATAATCTTTCCAACTGCCCTTTATCAAAGCACTTGCATGGTGTTCAGACAGGGAAACCCTGAGTGAAACTCTTGCCTTTTGCCCGACACTTTCCCGCGCACTCTCGCGCTACTTGCTCGCCCTCCTGGAGCGACGTGCCCGGCGCTTTCTGCAAAAAAAAACCTACTCTGAGTGCGTGTCTGCGGACGTAGTGAGCAGCCATAGAAATCTTTGAGTGTGTGTGTATATATGATTTTTTTTTTGCATTGAGAGGTACGGACCAGACTCGGCGAGAGAGAGAGAGAGGTGAGGTGAGGTAAGAAAAGAAACGGGGTAGCTAAATGCAATGGTTGGTAACATCATCGTGCAATAAATTAAGAGCGGAGGGCGGAGCGGCTTCTTTTTTTTTTAGAAAAAAAATGTTGTTTGTTGCTGCTGCTCCTTGCACTCACCTAGCAGTTTTATGAATCAAGTTGCATTTGCCAAAAAAAAAAATTGGGAAGTTAAGAGAGAGTAATGGAATGACGGTGTGTTATGTGTTAAAGTAACCGGTCACCTTGCCATCGTGGTAGGAGCAGTGTCATTATGCAGAGTGTATAATAATCCTGCAAATGCGCACGATTTTTCTTTCTTTTTTTGTTGCATGGATTTTTTTTTTAATGTGTTAACGTTTAACGGTGGACCAGCAACGTCGCCGCTTCCCATCGGCTTATTCCTAATGTGATTAAAGGTTTAAAAAAAAAAGCAGTAGAGAGGATTCGGTGGAACCGACTACAAATCTCGTACATTATTCAGTGGGAGACGTGTCAGCCCCGTTCGCAATTCCACTTTTTTTTTTCAAAAAAAAAAGAAACAAAATTGCTGCAGTTCACAGTCATTCAGTGTTTCAAGTAACCTCTTCCAAAACCGAGTTGACAATGAATGACTGGGGTGGACAGTGTGCAATGGCTGCTCTAGAATGTATTAAGGGGGGGGAAAGACCAAAAGAAACACTCGTGGCTTATTTCAACAGCTCAAACAGATCGCACCGTGCAATGCGAGGCGAGAAGGACCGTCACGGAATCCAGTCTTTGCTTTCAGTTATTTTGTCAGACAGCTGTCATTTTATTTTTCAAATGAAAGTCTAATATGTTAGCACTTATTTTTTTTATTCCGTTGCCGGGTGCCGATTTTGCTTTGGTCCAAACAAAAAAGGAATATTGGGTATAGGATTTGATTGACTCAAGAAATCTCGAGGATTCATTCCGTGGGCTAGGGATGGTATTTTGGCACAGGTTGGAATTCCACTTTGACAGTCAGAATTTTCCTCTCTTTACATTGGCAGTAGTAGAATTCCAAGGATGATGAAATAAAACAGAGCGATGAACACGCATGTTTTTTTTCTTGCAACCCCGCTAAACTTTGCTCACCTCGCTTAATGGCACAATAAGGTCAATAGACACTATCTGATAGAAGTTGATAAGATTGGGGCTCTTACTACAGCCAAATCTCTCTCTCTCTCAAAAAAAATAATTTACAGCGTTACTTCCAAGTTGAGGTACTTCCACAGACATTGTGTGCACTGTTCCCATCGTGAGTATTTTAGATTTAGTGAAAATTTGAAAGAAATACTGCAGGGAAGGCTTGTTGCATCTTTGTGAACTCTGATGTGTTCTAGTTAGTGGAATATCTGCATTAATGTGTAACATTTTACTTGACAGATGGCCATCCTGTGTATTGGGGTGTATTTGCAGCCATCAAATTCTCTCCACGTTGGATTTTTAGAGCAGAGCAGCAGTCAGAGGTCACGTAGGAGCGCTGGATTATTTTCTTGACAGTTAGGTGAAGGCCCAGAGTGCAGGATGCAAGATGGAAAAGACTGGGGGAGGAAACTAGATCATTTGAGAAGTAATGGTTAGGTGATGTCGCGGTTGGGTTTTAAATGGCTGCAGTTTGTAAGAGGAAGAGACAACTGAGGGAAGGAGTTGTACAGTTTTGTGATTCTGGGGAAAAGATGAGTTACAGCAGGAGATAGTGCTAAGAGTCTTGATCAGGGCTGCTGGTTTCTCGTGACTGAAGAAGTTATCATCATCTCCTACCCAAGGAAGTGTGAATGAGATAAGGGTGAATGAAGGCTGGCATTAGCAGATATTGGGAATCTTCCATGGGGAGTTACTAAATTGTCCCATTTTTTTTTTAGCTGCATAACACTAGATTTGTAGATCATGTGATGTTATTGCTCATAGAACAATATGTAAATGAAGGAAGAATGCATCCCTTTTAAAACTCCAACGGCGTTTCAATGTGTCATTCGAATTGCAATTCAATATGATCTTACCTCCTTCATTGCTCCTGATGACTAGAAAGAGAGTAGCAAGCACCTGGAAGGGATTACAAGGCAGTAACCTCAGTCAGGGGGTCAAAATCCACTTTAAACCATCAGGGCAAAGCTCAAGTAGTTTATGAGTGTCATTGAGCACAGATTAGATTCCAGCCTCAACATCACTTTTATGCTATTTATTACCATTTTTAATTCCCCCCCCTGCCGAGAACAATGCTTGTTGCTGGGGTGCAGCTCCACAGATGCCACCTGCCCTCCAGTATCTTTTCCAAGTGGCCATTCTTCAAACATGAACGTAAATAGTGATTGATGGTTGACTGTTTTACCATACAGGTCTTCACAGCCAGCCTGGTTTTGTGCCCACCCACTGCTGCCACCCTACCGCCCCACCCCACCCCCTTATGCACTTTTTAGCAGAGTTCACTGGATAATGATCAGGAATTGACTTTTCCCCCTCCTTAGCTGAGGCCGATTGTAGCGCCTCACCCATTGCTTTGCCTGAAATCAGCACAGAGCAAGAATCAAACCAGGGAACTTTAGTCTGTATAGCTTAGTCCTCAGATTCGATAATACATTTATGCAATAAATAACCATTGAGAGGCTTATTATATGTTATATTGCATGGTATACTATTTATTCCAATGTGCTCCCTTTAGACAACAATGGGTTCCATGGTAACCATCAATGGCCACTGCACTCCGTATCCTTGATGTATGATGACCTCCATTTTTACAAGATTAGCAAATGTGACAATCAGTGCAAACTTGACACTCGATAATCAACAGTTGGTCACTGGGAAGTAATATGTTTAGTACACATTATGAATAGGACAATGCAGAGTGATTCAGTCTGCAACACTTAGGTTGAACTACATCATTAACTACAAGAGTGTGTCGCTACCACCCCATTATAATTAGGTTTACATCTGACCTTGGCACAAATCTCCAGATTGCAGGGTAATCTCTGGTAAACTGACTTTTAATTTAACACAGCACTCCTGGAATGATTTGGTAAAATGTTCCACTGTGAAAACTTGACTCTATTCAGATCTGATGTAGCAAACAGCATGGAAAATTCTAAAGCGGATGCACATTGTCGTGAAGCACAAATATGATCCCATATTCATGCATTGAGTGGGTGCAGTGGAAGGTGGCATTTGGAAGAGGTGGAAGTTTGTTCTCACTCTTCAGTACAGAATGTGAGCGTGGAGGAGGAATCTGTTCTCACTTCTTGATGCAGCTCAAAGTATAAAGTCTAAAAGATACAAAGTGTAGGTGTGCTTCGCAGGTTAATACTGTTAGCATAGAGAATCATTCTAAAGCACTGCGTCAATGAGAGTTCTTTAATACTCAACGAAAGATTGACACAAATGTTTCAGTGACAGGTAGAGACCCCTCCCTCCACATTACAGTATTTTTTGGTGGAGAGAAAGATGAGAGGATACAAAGATACAAAGACTAGCCAGTTGTGACGGTAATGAGGAAGTGGTTTGAAGGAAAACTCACACCGACATCGTTAGCATTTAATATTTTCAGCTCTGTTTGACATTTACTCTGATCCATACACCGATTACAGTTTGTGTGCTTACTGCTTCCTGCAGAACAATGAGGTTCCCTGTGATGGTGAAAGAGACCATTTATCCTTGAAGGCAAATTTGAACCTTTCCTACCTCTTGGTTGATACTCCTGACAGCCCCAGTACATTTATCCTCTCATGAAAAGAAACATCCATTTTTGCTGCGTCTACTGAACATATTTCTTAACGGATAGGCAATCATGTTTTTCACATATTTAGCCCGTTTGCAAGAAATAACCCCTCCCCTTCAGAAACTGCAGCAAGCGGCTGTCTAAAACAGGCATTGGGACCATTATGTAAATAAATAAAGAGCATAATGCCAGTTTTAGGTCCCCTCGCTGAAATTGGTTAGCGATGAGCAGAGCAGGAGTTGGGCCTGATCCACTTGAGGTTCTTCAGCGATCCCTACTGCTGCCAATGAGAGAAGTTTTTTTTTTAAATTGAGAAATTGTTGATGTGGAACCAGGATGAGTAGAAGTGCTCCCCCGACTCCACAGCACTTGCGATCACCTTCCACTCCCCCAGTGCCACCCCACTCCCCGCCCCTCCTGGACTTGCCTTTGAGCCGCTGAAGGTGAGGCAAGTGGCCCGACATTCATCTTTACTAAAGGGGTGAGATGCCCATGGAGGCGTGACAGGCACCGGCAGCTCACCCACATAATGATACTGAGGCTTGAGGACCAATTTCGGGCTGGCCTTGGGGCCCCCCGGTTGGGGCGCACGCAGTCGACGCATCCTGATTATGGAGCTGAAAACAGGCCACAACCAATTTCTACCCTTTCAACTGCAGATGGTTTAAATTATTATTCTTTAAAATAAAATTTACATATTTTGGTGAATTTTCTGCTTGTCAAAGTGAAGGATGTCAAATGGTTGAACATTTTTCTACTTTGGGCATGCAGTGTCAGCAACAAGCATTCCCAGGTTTACAGTATCTTTTGCACTTTTCCTCCGTCCCACATTCTCACCGTGTTGTAATCAGGACTCTACACTGTCTCTTACTCTCACTAATTCTTTCCCCAGACTTCAAAACTCTGGAATTCCTCAACTCCCTCAGTATTTCCCTATTCATTGAATCATAGAAAGTTATGGCACAGTAGGAGGCCATTTGGCCCATTGTGTCTGTGCCAGCCAAAAAAGAGCTATCTAGCTTAATACCACTTTCCAGCCCTTGGTCTGTAGCCCTGCAGGTTATGGCACTTCAGGTGCCACTAAAAGTACTTTATAAATGAGTTTTTAAAAAATATTTATTCATGGGATGTGGGCGTCGCTGGTTAGGCCATCCCTAATTGCCGTTGAGAAGGTGGTGGTGAGCCGCCTTCTCGATCCTCTGCAGTCTGTGCGGTGAGCGGGATTGTACAACTGAGTGGCTTGCTAGGCCATTTCAGAGGGCAATTAAGAATCAACCACATTGATGTGGATCTGGAGTCACATATAGGCCGACTGGGTAAGGACAGCAGGTTTCCTTCCCTAAAGGACATTAGTGAACCAGACAGGTTTTTACGACAATCTGGTAGTTTCATGGTCACTATTACTGATACTAGCTTTTTATTCCAGATTTTATTTTAATTAACTGAATTTAAATTCCCCAGCTGCCATGGCGGGATTTGAACTCATGTCTCCGGATTATTAGTCCAGGCCTCTGGATTACCAGTCCAGGCCTCTGGATTACCAGTCCAGTAACATAGGGTTTCTGCCTCTATCACACTTTCAGGCAGTGAGTTCCAGACCCCCACCACTCTCTGGGTGAAAAAAAATCTCCTCAGCTCCCCTCTATTCCTTCTACCAATTACTTTAAATCTATGCCCCCTGGTCACTGACCCCTCTGCTAAGGGAAATAGGTCCTCCCTATCCACTCTATCTAATCCAGTCATAATTTTATATACCTCAATTAAATCTCGCCTCAGCCTCCTTTGTTCCAAAGAAAACAACCCAGCCTATCCAATCTTTTCTCTTAGCTAAAATTCTCCAGCCCTGGCAACATTTTCGTAAATCTCCCCTATCTCCTTTCTAGTGCAATCACATCTTTCCTGTAATGTGACCAGACTGTAATATTACTCCTACAATATTCAGGCTTCTAAAACCCAATTGTTGCTTCATGTAATGTTTACTTCCTGACTTACCTCATCTCTTACACTCTTTTGAACATTGGTGATGTCCTGCCATATGAGTGTTGGACCTCACGTACAGTGTAACTGGCAGCTGGCTGCAGAGCTAAGCTCCCTGAACTCTGCCCAGCAATGTCCCTTAACTCCAACCTCTGAAGAGAATTCCTCTTCCAGTGGTGACACAATAGGGGGCTGTGTGAGGTAAATAAACCATTCCAGCTCATCCACGTTTGCTAGGCCACACTTGATTTTTGTCAGTTCCATGTGCAAAGGTATCTAGGCATGAGCAGTGTTGCTCCAAGCTTAAGAAGGAACCAGTTGAACCAATTTGCACTGCCTCCTTTACCCAGCTACACAGACAAATCTAATATTTGGTGTCGGTCTACCAACATGAGGAAGGTTGGGTTGATGTCATTTAGTAGAAAGGCAAAGTGTCGGGTGTAGCTGTATTCAGCTGTTTTACTGGAGCTAACATCACTGCTCAGTGAGAATCTGACTTTTCAAGGATAAGACCAGGGGTAACATAAGGGCACTGATTTTAAAATATATTGTGTTGCTATGCCACTGGTTTAGTATCAGTATAATTTGATGCTAAATTGATAGTTTGAGAATAGCATCAGTGAGCATACCAATTTAGCATTAGTTTACAATCAGTTTTAGAGAGAAGGAATTTTCATCCTATCTGTCTAGACTGGATTCGACTTCAGGCTGTAGCAGGTTGTTTGTATTTATGTATATAGTATGTGTGTGTATGTATATATTTATAATCAAAAAGATCATATTTAAAAAAAAATCTCTCCAGTGACTAGTTGAAAGAAAAAAACTAAGAAAGTACAGTTTACAGTTGGGGGAGAAAAGTAAGAATTGTAATCATCTCGATAACTTTAAATGCTGTTTTGGTGGTTGACAGGGTTTGTTAGAAGTGTGAGGTACCCGTGATTGGGAGAGACCGTCATGGATTTATGAGAACATGGATGAAACGATTCTTAACCAGCTGGGGATGAGTGGGACAAAGGCTGAGGTTAAGCGTGCTGCAGGGAATCAAAAGCTCAGCAGAGAAGCCATCAAGAGTGGGTTGCTAGCCATCATATGAGAAAGGATTAAGAGTAAGAATGGCTGTGCAGGGGCTGGTGTGGATGACGGGTGGTGATTCTGGCTTCTCGGGGTGAGGAGGAGAATCAGCAACGATGCCTAACAACACAAGATGACCTGGTTGGTAGGCAGACAGCGGGTTTTTAGGGATGTGTATTTACAGAATCGTAAGTTATTTACAGTGACCTGGGTTTTAACAGTTGTAACATTTAGGTCATTGAGCGGTCCAGCCTGATTAAATGAACTTCCGATCAGAAAAGTTACATTGGTTTCAATGAGTTTTGCAACAGCTAGAATCCACTGCATTTAATTTAAAAGGAAAACAACAATGTTTGTTTTTTATGCAAAAATGAGTGGTGGGATTGTGATTCACTAAGACGGTGATTCATTTTTAAAAATTAAGTGTGTATGTGTGTGTGTATATATATATATATATACACACACACATAAAAGCTGTTTTTTATTTATTGCAAGTCATCTGAAAAAAACCCTTCTGAATAGGAGCAAAAGAAAAGGAAATAAATTACAAAAAGAAAATAACACTACACAATTGGGACAGTGTTTCATTTGCGATATGAATTGGCTTCAATCTACAGACAGTGAATAAAAGGCAAGCTGTCATTTTATCTGGAGCTGGCTCTCCTTTTTGTCGTGCATAATACATTTAAAAACAAATCTCTTCGCCATTCTAAATTAAGATATTTTATCTGGGCATATATCCAGACCACTGCTTCATCAAGCGATTGTTTTTCTTCCTTAAAATAACTTGTGTCGTGCTTCATATTAATCAATGTACACATCTGTGCAGCATTTCCATGTCTGCAGAACTTTCACTACTTGAGATTTCTGATTTTCAGATAAAACAGTTGCCCTACATAAAACTAAAACCATAGGACTATAATGGCAGTCATGTCCATCTATATTGTTGTGTCCATTTTTCTCCCTCTTCTGAAGGCACTGCCCCTTGCTGGGGTGTGGTTCCGCAGAGCTAGGTACCCTCCTCCACTTCCCTCTTCCAAACTTGTCCATTCTTCATGTGTGACATATGATTTATTTTCTTTTTGTAC